>NC_056054.1:14201666-14878750 GCF_016772045.2 Ovis aries
GATGGACCTTTGTTGGCAAAGTAATGTCTCTGCTTTTTACTATGCTGTCTAGGTCGGTCATAACTTTTCTTCCAAGGAGTAAGCGTCTTTTAATTTCATGGCTGCAATCACCATCTGCAGTGATTTTGGAGCCCCAAAAAACAAAGTCTGACACTGTTTCCCCATCTATTTCCCGTGAAGTGATGGGACCGGATGTCATAATCTTCGTTTTCTGAATGTTGAGCTTTAAGCCAACTTTTTCACTCTCCTCTTTCACTTTCATCAAGAGGCTCTTTAGTTCTTCATTTTCTGCCAGAAGGGTGGTATTATCTGCATATCTGAGGTTATTGATATTTCTCCCGGCAGTCTTGACTCCAGCTTGTGCTTCATCCAGCCCAGCGTTTCTCATGATGTACTCTGCATATAAGTTAAATAAGCAGGGTGACAATATACAGCCTTGACATACTCCTTTTCCTATTTGGAACCAAATAGTCTGTTGTTCCATGACCAGTTCTAACTGTTGCTTCCTGAACGGCATACAGATTTCTCAAGAGGTGGGTCAGGTATTCCCATCTCTTTCAGAATTTTCCAGTTTGTGGTGATCCACACAGTCAAAGGCTTTGGCATAGTCAATAAAGCAGAAATAGATGTTTTTCTGGAACTCTCTTGCTTTTTCCATGATCCAGCAGATGTTGGCAATTTGATCTCTGGTTCCTCTGCCTTTTCTAAAACCAGCTTGAACATCTGGAAGTTCACAGTTCACATACTGTTGAAGCCTGGCGTGGAGAATTTTGAGCATTACTTTACTACCATGTGAGAAGAGTGCAATTGTGTGGTAGGTTGAGCATTCTTTGGTATTGCCTCTCTTTGGGAGTGGCCATGAGGAGATACCCCACATCCAAGGTCAGGAGCTGCACTGGAGCAGTCATGAGATACCTCACATCCAAGGGCAAAGGAGAAACCCCAGCAAGATGGTAGGAGGGGTGAATTTGTGTTTAGAACCTTTTAAACCCCATTCCTGCTAGTGATGCTCAGAGGGATCAAACCTTGTGCACACCAGGACCCAGGGACCCCCCAGACAGAACTGTGTTTGGGCGACTCCTGTGGAGGTACAGGTCAGCAGTGGACTGCCACAGGGACAGAGGCTCTGGGTGCAGCAGACCTGGGTATGGCATAAGCCCTCTTGGAGGAGGTCGCCATTAACTGCACCATAGAGCTGCCAGAACTTATACAGGACTAGGAAATAGACTCTTGGAGGGCACAAACAGAACCTTGTGTGCACCAGGAACCAGGAGAGAGGAGCAGTGACCCCAGAAGAGACTGACCCAGACTTGCCCCGGAGTGTCCAGGAGTCTCCAGCAGAGGTGTGGGTTGCTGGTGGCCTGCTGCAGGGTTGGGGGCAGTTGAGTGCAGCAGTGCATCATGGGACCTTTTGAAGGAGGTCGCCATTATCTTCATTACCTCCACCATAGTTTGGCCCCAGGTAAGTAACAGGGAGGGAACACAGCTCCACCCATCAACAGAAAATTGGCTTAAAGATTTACTGAGCATGGCCCCACCCATCAGAACAAGACCATTTTCCCCAAGTCAGTCTCTCCCATCAGGAAGCTTCCATAAGCTTCTTATCCTTCTCCATTAGAGGGCAGACAGACTGAAAACCACAATCACAGAAAACTAACCAATCTGATCACAAGAACCACAGCTTTGTCTAACTCAATGAAACTATGAGCCATGCCATGTAGGGCCACCCAAGACAGACGGGTCATGGTGGAGAGTTCTGACAAAATGTGGTCCACTGGAGAAGGGAATGGCAAACCATTTCAGTATTCTTGCCTTGAGAACCCCATGAACAGTATGAAAAGGCAAAAGATAGGATACTGAAAGATGAACTCGCCATGTCGGTAGGTGGCCAATATGCTACTGGAGACCAAGTCAAAGCAAAAATACCCAGTTGTGGATGTAACTGGTGATAGAAACAAGGTCCGATGCTGTAAAGAGCAATATTGCATCAGTTCAGTTCAGTCACAGTCGTGTCCGACTCTGCGACCCCATGAATTGCAGCATGCCAGGCCTCTCTGTCCAAGACCAACTCCTGGAGTTCACTCAAACTCACGTCCATCGAGTCAGGGATGCCATCCAGCCATCTCATCCTCTGTCGTCCCCTTCTCCTCCTGCCCCCAATCCCTCCCAGCATCAGTCTTTTCCAATGAGTCAACTCTTCATGAGGTGGCCAAAGTACGGGAGTTTCAGCTTTAGCATCATTCCACCCAGGACTGATCTCCTTCAGAATGGACTGGTTGGATCTCCTTACAGTCCAACAGACTCTCAAGAGTCTTCTCCAACACCACAGTTCAAAAGCATCAATTCTTCAGCACTCAGCTTTCTCTCACATCCATATGTAACTACTGGAAAAACCATAGCCTTGACTAGATGGACCTTTGTTGGCCAAGTAATGCCTCTGGAATCTGGAAAGTCAGGTCCATAAATCAAGGCAAATTGGAAGTGGTCAAACAGGAGATGGCAAGTGAACTTCGACATTTTAGGAATCAGTGAACTAAAATGCACTGGAATGGGTGAATTTAACTCTACTACTGTGGGCAAGAATCACTTAGAAGAAAAGGAGCAGCCATCATAGTCAACAAGTCCAAAATGCAGTACTTGGATGCAATCTCAAAAAAGACAGGATGATCTGTTTGTTTCGAAGGGAAACCATTCAGTACCACAGTAATCCAAGTCTATGCCCCAAGCAGCAATGATGAAGAAGCTTAAGTTGAACCTATGAAGACCTACAAGAGCTTCTAGAACTAACACCCAAAAAAGAAGTCCTTTTCATTATAGGGGACTAGAATGCAAGAGCAGAAGTCAAGAAATACCTGGAGTAACAGGCAAATTTGGCCTTGGAGAACAGAATGAAGCAGGGCAAGGGCTAAGAGAGATTTGCCAAGAGAACACATTGGTTATAGCAAATACCCTCTTCCAACAACACAAGAGAAGACTATACACATGGGTATCATCAGCTGGTCAACACCAAAATCAGATTATATTCTTTGCAGCCAAAGATGGAGAAGCTCTAAACAGTCAGCAAAAACAAGATGAGGAGTTGACTGCGGCTCAGATCATGAATTCCTTATTGCCAAATTCAGACTTAAACAAAGTAGGGAAAAACCACTAGACCACTCAGGTATGACCTAAATCAAGTCCCTTATGATTATACAGTGGAAGTGAGAAATAGATTCAAGGGATTAGATCTGATAGAGTGCCTGATGAACTAGGGACAAACGTTCGTGACATTGTACAGGAGACAGGGATCAAGCCCATCCCCAAGAAAAAGAAATGCAAAAAAGCAAAATGGCTGTCTGAGGAGGCCTTACAAGTAGCTGTCAAAAGAGAAGCAAAAAGCAAAGGAGGAAAGGTAAGATATACCCATTTGAATGCAGAGTTCCAAAGACTAGCAAGGAGAGGGAAGAAAGCCTTCCTCAGTGATCAGTGTAAAGAAATGGAGAAAAACAATAGAATGGGAAAGACTAGAGATCTCTTCAAGAAAATTAGAGATACCAAGGGAACATTTCATGCAAAGATGGGCTCAATAAAGGATAGAAATGGTATGGACCTAACAGAAGCAGAAGCTATTAAGAGGGGGCAAGAATACACAAACAAAGCTAGTGGAGATGATGGAATTCCAGTTGAGCTATTTCAAATCCTAAAAGATGATGCTGTCAAAGTGCTGCACTCAATATGCCAGCACATTTGGAAAACTCAGCAGTGGCCACAGGACTGGAAAAGGTCAGTTTTCATTCCAATCCCAAAGACTTCTGTTTACATCCTCCCAGCTCTACATACCTTGTTAACCCAAAACAATCTGCTCACACAACTTCACTTGACCTTATTTACATCCAAAAGTTATTTTCAGCGAACACTGCAATTTACAGAGAACTGTGGTCAGAGAAAAACAGAGTCAGTTTTATGGAGATTTTTTTCTTTATTGAGAAACTTAAGACTTGGGTACATCAAATAAAACCAATTTCTGGGGGAAAAAAATCAAAACCCACAATAGAAAAAAAAGTTAACACTGTCTGGGCCACATCAGAACCCAGAGAATATATTCTTTAAATTGAAAAATTCTAGGTGCTTCATAATTGACCTTTTGATACAAAATGACCTATTAAATTTGCAATTGTGGTTCTTGGTGTTGAGGTCCATAGGACAAGCTAGGAAGTCTTCAAACCTTGAGCTGAATTCCATGAGGGTTTATTTGGCTTTTGAATCCTGAAAAGAAAAGCACCAACACAATAAATACATAATCAAAAAAACCTCAGAGACTCACAGAAACCTCTTCTAGAAATACTGCAGAGTAGGGTTTCTCAGCCTTGGTGCCCAATGACATTCTGGCCCAGGTAATTCTGTTGGGGATATTCCCGTGTATTTTAGGCTATTTAGCTGCATCCCTGCCCTCAACTAGATACCGGTAACACATTCCCACATTCCCAGTTGTGACACATGTCACATGTCCTCTTAGGAGGCACCCCTAGTTAAGAACCAGTGACTCTGCGGCTACTGCATGGAGAGCCCCACCCTTGACCTTTCCTGGGCATCCCTCCTCCAACTGCAAACGACAGGGCTCAGGCCATGAACAAGTAGGACAAGACCTACCAACATTCCAGCCCTGGCCCTCACCGTGGGCTCTTTCCCCCTGCCTCTGCCCATGTTTATCTCTCAGGGGGATATTCAGGAGTTAAAATCATTGCAGAAAAGTAAAATAGCCAAACATACGGTTCGTCCTTGTCTAAGAGGTAGCAGCAGCAACAGCGCCCACCTTCTGAGCAGCTTCTTTCTTGGCATGATGAGCCTGAAGGACCGCCACAGCCTCATCCACCTGTAAGAAATGTCCAGGTGGTCAGTGGCATCTAAGGAGAGCTCCCCTGCCCCTCCCTGGAGCCAGGCCCCGTGGGGCGTCTCCTGGTGGTAACTACTTTCCCAGATCCCCACAACCCAGCAGTCCTTAGGTCTCAGGTGAGGCACAACAAAGTGGTCATGGGGGTAGCAGAATCTTCTCTCTGCCACTCCTGGGTGTTCACAGCCACCCCGGTCCTCCTGAACCCAGTGAGCAGAGGCCAGAGGATCTGAGAACCTGCTCACCTTGGAGCGGAGAGACTCGGGGGACTCCAGCATGTGCAGCAGCTCCGAGTTGTCGATCTCCAGCAGCATCCCAGTTATCTTCCCAGCCAGGTTCGAGTGCATCGTCTGGATAAGTGGGAACAGACGTTCACCTGCGGGAAGGTATTCCGTGAAAAACCCAGTGGAATCCCAGTAGAGGATGGACGCTGGCATCTAGGTCAGTAGTTCAGCGTCACCCCCCCGGCCCCCCACTTCTGCAAGCACATGGATCCCTTACCCAGCATCTGCTTCTGTTCCTGGGGGGGTGCTGCAGCCAGCATGGAGGCAGTCAGCGGCTCCTGCCCCTGCACGTGGACCGCAGGCTGGGGTGCCTGGGAACCAGGAGAGGCGGCAGGTTAACACATGGCAAGGACAGTGACAGTGGTTATGAGCCCAACCACTCAAGTCTACTGAGTGAAAGAGGAGATGGAAGCAGTTGTCCTTGCTCTCGGGGAACTGACTTCAGTCTTGGCGGACGGAGAGGGAGGAAGAGAGTGGTGTGAGGAAAAAACCAACAACCAATTAAAATGGCATGCTACTCGAAGCGAAGGGAAATGATTAAGAAAAACCTACAGTGCTAGGCAGTCATCCACCAAATAATTTTAATTGACTCAAGGCCAGTGATCATAATTTACCAAATGCATCGAAGCCTTGATAATAAACAAGGTCCTGTGAACACTGCTATGTGCAGTTGTCTGCTAAAAGTTTTCCTTTAGGGGTGAGTTCCCAGTAGAAACTGGGTCAAAGGGCAGAAATAGCAAAATGCTTATGACTGCATCCTGCATCTCCTTCACTGCACCACCTGTTTATTGTATCAAATGCTTGAGGAATGTCAACACGCAATGTCAATACCAGTCACAGTCGTTTAAAAGAAGGGCCTTGTAGACAAAAAATATTTCACATAGGGCCTCCTGGGAAATTTCCAACCTAGAGCATGGAGCCGGAGGAAACAAGGCCCAGCAACACTCCCCCGAGCAAACTGCAGAGTTCTATCACAAGCTCCCTGTCTGACCTGCCTGAGGGGCCCAGCTCTAGACAGCAGTTCCAGCTCAGTAAACCTGGGATCCGGGTCCAATTCCTCCAACCCAACCTAATACCTCTGAAGCCAAGCCTTTCATCTGTAAGATGCTCACCTTGCAGAGCAACTAAGGATTAACTCAGCCACTGGATGTGAAAGTGAAATGGAAGCTCAGAGCCCCTGCACATGGTGAGGAAGAGAGCAGGAAGCAGGCTTCTCCTCCGGGGCACTGCTGAGTTAACAACTCTCATCAGGAAGAACACCTGCAAGCCCCTTCTCTCCCACTAGAGTTCCCCACAGGACACAGCCCCCTGATAGAGAGCAGGCATTTAATGCCTAGTAAAGGAATCCAAGCAAGGCAGCTTTGAAATCAAGGGGAGACAGGGGAAACCCTGCTAGGGTTCTGTTTGGTGGGCCTCACCTGCAGGGGCTGGATGGCAGGGTGAGGACTGCGGACGCTGGAGGCGTATTTGTAAGGTGCAACAGCCCGAGGAGCAGCGGCAGCAACGGCAGCACGAGGCGCTAAATTCTGCACAGCTGTGGGAACACCTTAGGAGAAGGACAAGTGAAATTAAAGCCCAATGGTCTGGGCAAAGACCCGTCAAATCCCATCTTTCCCCATTCTCTGTGCATCCAATACCACCTCCAGACTGGCAGCTGTCAGTCAGCCCTTGCTGGGCGGCACCAGCCCCACCAAAGTCCATAGCCAAGCGGTCCGGGCACTCAGACCCTACAACAGACCAGCAAATGCACATCAGTGTTGGCGGCAGACGTCCAACTGGCCACGTCCCACGGAAGGAGCGATTCCAAAGCATGTTCACACAGCACACATGGGGCCACTAGCGCTACTTTCGAGGAAAAGCCAACAGATAACATACAACTCTTGCCACCTCTTGGTTGGAATACAGGACATAAATCTGCAAAGAAGTGCCTTGAATCTCCCAACCCCACCCAAAGAACAGGCTGCCTCTGCAGTCATTCAGCTAACACATTTCTACACTTAAAACTTTTTCACACAGAGTCACCGATGAGGCAAAGAATCTTAAAAGGAACCAACACTCAGAACACAGGTTGTTTTCCTGCTGCTCAAGTACCTACCTAAGCACACAGCTAAGATTACAGAACCAGGACCGGACAACACGGTGAGCCCAACGAACGGACCAACCCTGGGCAGAGCCTAGTCGTCCTGACTCCCTCCTCCCCGGGCCACACTTCAAGGCCAGTTTGCTCACCGACTCTCTGAGCGGTAGTAGGGAGGCCGCGAGAGGCCGGAGCATTACCAGTTGGAGCCAGATGGCGAAGAGCTGGACGAGGCCCAGACTGGCGTATAGCACTTGGCATTCCTTGGAAGCCTGGTGAAGAGACAAAAATCGCACATCACTGGTGAATGACATGGACCTGAACCTAGGCTGTACCCCAGAGCAGGCAGGGAGGGGAGGTGGGGGAGCCCAGGACAAGTACATCCTGGGGGATCAAATCACTGTTCCCCACCACCTACCTTGAGGTCTCCCACCTTGCTGCCAGCGTGGATTAGGCCTTATCTGTGCTAACTGGTTAGGTGTGTAATATGGAGGTCTTCCCTGAGCCTGGAAGAAAGAGCAACCAAGCCCTTTTACTTAAGTACCTGAAGCCACACTAGAGTAGTATCTCATCTCATCTCCGTATCAGGCTCTAGGCTGATTATTTGGGACAGAGGCACTCTCTACTCAAGGGCGTGGGTGAGGGGCAGTCAGTCAACAGGGCCTCTTCGACTCTACCCCGCCACTGTGTGTGCACGACCACAAGTCAGTCCTCCCTTGTTTTATTTGAAGGATCTTTCCTCTGACATTCTAAAGCTCCAATATCCAGAAGTCCATCTCCCCCACCACTGTGGACTACAGGAGCAGCTGTCAGCAGGCAGGTTCCAAAGAGGCATGAACAGACAGCACACCTACCTGTGGAACTGCTGGCACAAAGTAGCCCCCAGCTGCCGGCTGGAACTGATTTAAGATGGCGTTGGCGGGCAGTGCCCTCATCCCGGCCACCCGCTGCATATATTGGTTGGTCAGGTGAGCCTTTCTCTCCTCCTTTCTCTGGGCCAGAGCGACATACAGTGGCTTGGAGCCCACGATGCGTCCATTCATCTCCGTGACTGCTTTGGTTGCCTCCTCAGGGGATGAGAAGCAGACAAAGCCAAATCCTTTGCTTCTCCCATCCTCCAACATCACCTACAAAAACAACACCAGCCACTTAGGACAAAGGTGTCCATGTGTTAAAACCTGAGCTCCCCACTGTGAGAGTTGCCAGGTCGAGTCAGGGCATCTCAGCCCTGTCCCATGATCAACCCCAGACCAACTGAGTCACCACCTCAAAGGGAGAACCCTAAGCATTTTGCCTTTTTAGATCCCCAAGTGACTGAAGTTCCCAAATACCATGAGATGCCTAATGGCTGAAGCAGGAACCCAAAGATGTTTTCTGAAACCCAGAGGCATAACTATCTCTGGGAACTCGGAGATCTGGACAGCAGCATCAAGCAATTTATCTGTAGAACTCATCTGCCCAAGACCTTGGTGAACTGAACTTCAGGAGTTGTAAAATCTATGTATGCCACCCTCAATTCAATGGGAATAAACACAGCAGAAAGACAACCAGCCAGGAGACAGAGCTGGATTCAAGCCCTGCTCTGTAATCGCTATGCTATAGTGCTTAAAGGAAAAAAAAAAAAAAAAAAAAAAAGGCCTTTTCCTCGCCCGAGCAGCTCATTTCTTGCTTTTCCCAGCCTCTCTCCTCAGAAGCACTGGGAGCAGTGTGACCATGTGGGTTGGATCATTAGCTCACAGCCTGGATAATCTCCTAAAGAGGAGGCCTGGGGAGTAAAGACATGTAACCACCCAACAACTGTCTACCAACAAGGTGGACCAATAATGCACATGAAAGTACGATGACATCTTCATCTTGGAAATGGCACCCAGGAAACTTAACACATGGTGCTTCTGCTCGCTTCTTGCAAATACCATCACGACTCCTGTGCTGGTCAGCTAGAAGAGGCTATCTATCATTCGTTACACTGCTGGAGGCCCATCAAGAGGGTGATAAGAGGGAGGGGGCAAGGAACTGAGGCAATTCCTGAAGGTGGCCTCTGGCCAACACCCTGCTACCACTGATAATGCTCCTGGGCTGTGAGTGACAAGCTAAGGGCCAAGGCAGGGTTGCCAAATCTTAACTGGCCCACTGGCCTCCCTTCCTGAAGGACTGTGATGTGGGCTACACCTCTGTGAAGTGGGAACAGAGTCTGTATGAGGCTCTGCCCCAGACTTTCAGGCGCCACCAGTTCCCACCACAAACCCAGAGCACTTAGGACATGCGGTGTGACATCTTCACCTAACCAGTATTCTCTTGCTCCTTATTTTTACAAGGGGGTTTGCACTTACTCCCCCTGGCTAAATCAGTTGATATAATTAACAAGGAAAATCAAGCAGATGCAAAACACAGAACAAACTTTCCACTCTCCTTCTTACGAGACCCAATTCCAAAATCCTCAAAACACCTCCGTTTGAGAAGTGTGGCAGAGTTGTAGAGACAGGCCCCAAGACAAATGGAAAACAGCCTGTCTGGATTTCCTCTGCTCATACTGTAGCACCATCTGTCCCCACACCAGCACGAAGCAGCAGAGAATGGGAAAGATTCAGGTGCTCTTGGGGGCTGGAAGAGAGGGTCTGAGTCAGGTTCACCTCCACACGCCGGTGCCTGGGAGACAGTGCAACGTTAACCCAATGAACTGTCCTTCTCCAGAGCATATACTCAGATGGCAAGTGAAGACAGGAGAAATTCCTAGGCCAATGTGGTAGCTACTCTCAGAAATGAACAAAATTTAGATCCTATCCCTTCAATGAAATGAATGCAATAAACTTCTACAGGATTATAAATTTTGTTTTCAATCCCCAAACCTCAGTATCAAATACCTTAGCACTGGTGATTGATCCAAAAGGAGAAAACTCTTTCCTTAACTTCTCATCATCGATGGTGTCATCCAAGTTCTTAATGTAGAGATTCACCCCCTGAAGCAGAAAGATCTGTTACACACGCCCTGAAACTCTGGTTCTCAAAATTTGATCCCCAAACTCGTTAGAAATGTGGATTCTCAGGCAAGCACCTGCCACTAATGAGGCAGAAGCTGTGCGCCCAGCTCTGTGTCTTCCCAAGCTCTGCTGGGGATTCTGATGCAGGATCAAAGCTGAGGAAGGACCACCGGAAGACTCGACGGGACCATCGATGCAGTCCCAGCCTTCCTCACAGCTGCGCAGGCTCACCAATGACCCCAGCAGGGCTCGCCTTACCACCATTCCAGACAAATGGCTATCATTTAAGTAAACAGAACAGAGTCCCTAAACAATTTAAATCTTTGTCCCTGTCCTAGAATTGCTGCTGTATCTGCTAGGTATATCCTTTTAAACCTGATGATCTTGAGAGAAATCAGAAGAGCAAACTCATGGTTCCCAAAGAGAAAGCCTACCAATCAAAGGATGCTTTTGCCAATACCTTGAGGTACATCCCTGCTGGTAGGCTGGGCTGAGACCACCTCTCACCTGATAGCGACTAATCCTTTCCTGCTTCAGCTGTTCAAATTTTCGCTTTAACTCGGCCTGCCGCTCCACTTTCTTTTGTGCACGGCCAACGAAAATGACCTTCCCAGTGATTTCTTTTCCATTCATCTCTTCCACAGCCTGAAGAGGAAATACATGACTTTAAACCAAGATGCAGAGGCAGGGGCCTTGCTCTGTAGGTATGTTAACTCCCACCAAATATTCTGAGAAAGAAATAATCCCTATAGGGCTAAAAACTAATTTCCCTCTGAAGTCAGCTAAGCCAAACCAAACCTTCTCATCAGTGAAATAGGGTTAATATTTAAATGGGTCATTGGTCGAGATAATACAGTGAAAAAAATCGTACAGCTGTATAAATACAAGCAGAGCAGACATGAGCCTAGGCTGATAATTTGGCTGCCACTACATTTCTCAGGTTCTTTCGAGGATACTGAGTGATACTGAGTGCTGAAGGCCAAGCACAATGCTTTCCCCAGAAGTGGCTATTGCTCCCAAGTTGGCAACTCTGGGCTCTTGGTTCCCTCACCTACAAGTGGGAACAAACCCCTGCCTTATACTTTCAACCTATAGGCCTGAAGAGCTGAGGTGACAGGCACATGCCAAATGCTTTGAAGTTACGTGAAATGCCTCGGGAAGGTGACTCCAGAGCCCAGATACTGCACATAACTACTAGATTCTCAGGGAATGACAGCTCCACCCTATGTGGTGGTTAAGACCCTGCCCACACGCTGGGGCCACTCCCTACAAATTTCCCAGCCCTCATATTACTCTCACCTTATTGGCATCCTCGTGTTTTTCGTAACTCACAAAGCCAAAGCCTTTGGATTTCCCACTGGGATCTCTCATCACCTTGACACTTAGGGTCTTACCTATTGCCAAAGGACAGAACTATTAGTAACAGCATCTCTACCACAGCTCAAAGAAGAGGCTTCTTTGGGAGCTCACTCGATGCTCCTGCTGAGGCCAGACGGACTCAAGAGGCACCATGCCTGGCCTTCTAATTCTGACCAAGCTGCAGAGATGGTCTTGGGAATGGGACAAAGTAGGATAAAGCCAAGAGCTGAGGCCTGGGCTCTATTCCTATTTACCCGGTAGCCTTTGTCATATAAGGCATTTTACCTCTGGGTCTAGATGCCCTCATCTCTTAAATAAGTAAAAAGATGAATTCCAGGTCTGGTGGGACACAGGGGGGCAAGGGACCCTGACTTACCAAACTGGCTAAATAGCTCTTTCAGATTCTCATCATCAACCTCTTCCCCGAAGTTTTTGATGTAAACATTGGTGAATTCCTTGGCTTTGGCTCCAAGTTCAGCTTCCCGCTCTTTTCGAGACTTGAATCTGCCCACAAACCTTGAAAAGAAACCAAGAAAAGTACTGATCACTCAGAGGAACAAAACATGATTTCCAGGGGCCCAACGGAATGCAGATTAAAGGCTGACAGGAGAGGTTAAAACACGAGTCCCCCTCCAACCACCAAGAGAGCAAGCTCAGAGATGCCCCAACTCCCCAGCAGAAAGAGAAAGAGGCGGGACTATCCTTCGAGGATCAGCCCCAGGGCTCCTGGCTCAGGCCAGGGCCCCTCCTACCACATCACATTGCCTTCGTGAAGAAACCTGATGACCATGTTTTTAAAACGTTCATTTCTGTACATCTATGTAAATGCATAGAAAAGGTCTGGAAGGATACAAACCAAACTGTTAACAGTGGTTAATCCTAGGAGTGAGATTGTTGGAGTGAACCAAGAGGCAGCCTTTGTTTTTTATTATATTCATTTCGGTGCTGTTTACAGTTAACTGGAAAAGGTACCCTTACATTAAAAATCTTTTAGATTTCTTTCTAGTGATACCTTTAGGAAGACTTGACCACTGGGGCAACCCATTCCCTGGTCTATTCAATAACACAATGGCCAGAAAAGACTTTTGCTTGTCATAACTAAGATTTACTGTATGGTCCCTTCTCTCTCTGCGTGACTTAACTAAGATGACCATCTCTCCACTCTAAAGTAACCACACCAAAGCAACATGGTCTATTATGAGCAGTCTTCTGCACTGGGATGAGAATTTTCGCTGTTAAAATACTACTGTGGAGCCAGCCTAGTATTTTGAAGGCCACTGATTCATAAGTTAGCCAAGTGGAGGGGACAATTTGGCATCAACTCCTAGCGAGTGACCCCACAGATAGACCTGAGTCATGGAAGGTCAAAGTCACATGGCTAGTATACAGCTTCTGGTCAGTCCCAGGCCCTCTCCACTCTGCCGCTGGCCAAGACCCCTGCTCAGAGTGGGCTCAAGAGCTGCTTTCCAGCCAGCCCCCGTTGCCAATGCTCACAAAACCCACAGACGGATGCTTCTAAGGGAGAGGCGGCAGGCAGGCCATGGCTTGGGCTGGAAGCCCGCCTTGGCGAGTCAAAAGGGCTGCCACGGCTCAGGCAGGGAGACTCACCAGCCCTGGAGTGGAGAGGTAGGAGCAGGCCACACTTGGGCCGAGAGAACCAGTAGCCGCCTTGTGTGTGCCAGTTAATACCGAGGTGGGGCCACGGCTGGCTCATGCGATGGCTGTTGCTCCGGACTGGGACACTCACACTTTGCGGTCATTGAGGAGCATGCCGTTCATCTTCTCGATGGCCTTGTCGGCAGCCTCCTGGGTCTCGAAGTGGACAAAGGCATAACCCTTAGAGCCGTTCTCATCACACACCACCTGTCAAAGATAAGGCGAGCCACTTCAGCACCACTGCCCAGCTCCAAGGACTCTAGAGCCATGTGGGCTCCTGAGTCTGAGCGGCCTCTAGCCCATCCATGGTCAAAAGGAAGGAGATTACAGCAGGTACCTAGGGATGTTCCACTTACAAATGGTAGCCACCATTAGGCTGCACTCTATTCCAAAAGTTTTATTTCATTAAAAAAATATTTTGAGATCTGGGTACAAAACCACAAGGTTACAGAAAGACAAACCATATTCCAAGCCCACAACAGAATTTCACTCTAGTGTGGAGTCAGCTATGCAAACCACCACCACGCAAGTTGCACAAAATGCCCCCACAGAAACAGGTGCACGGAGAAGGAAGAGGGTGAATTCATGCTTCTAAAATGACTAAATACAGCTTCCTGGAGACCAGGCATTGCTCGGGTACTTGCCACCCTCCCCACCCAAGAGAACCTTTTGATGCCTTCCAAAGTTAGGAAACAGGAAGGATATTTCAGGCAGAGGGAAGAATAAACAAAGACAAGAAAGCACTTGCTGGTTTATGCTGGGCTGTGGCACTGAGATTATCTACAGGGAACTTTTAGACTTCTGAGCCATTTCCAGCATTTTGAAAATTATCATACCCAGCCTCCCAACTCCAAGGCAATTCCCCACTTAATATTTGTTTTTATGATTCAGTTAATTATTCTGCTGGAAATCATTTAATCAGTGTTTACCTTGCAGGACAGAATGTTCCCAAAAGCAGAAAAAGTATCATAAAGTGCCTTGTTATCTATAGATTTGTCCAGGTTCTTGATGAAGACGTTTCCCACACCAGATTTTCTCAGAGACGGATCCCTCTGAGACCACATGATCCGGATCGGCTTTCCCTTAATTACATCAAAGTTCATGGTGTCCAAGGCCCGCTCAGCTGCAGAACAGAAACACATTCCCGTCGAGGATTCCCGTCGAGGATATAAAACGTCACCTTGCGTACTTAAATGACTGTCACCATCCCAGGAACAGATAGCTCCAGGACTTTTCAAGGTAAGCACTCTGATACAGGGAATTCTATTAAAATTAAACGACGTCCATTCCTCTAGCCTGCAACGCTACTGAGGATAGAAGTTCTAGCAAATCGTCCTCCTTCATGGCAGAAGTCTCAGTTCCTCTGGGCTAAGGCAGTTAGGCAAGATAATCTAAATGCATTTATGGCACCAGGATCAAATGATAACACCTTACATTTGATTAAGCTTTATCATCTATAGAGACTTTGCAGGCTATGCAGCCTACTACCCACAGGGAGGGAGGTGGAAGAGGTGAAATGACCCATCTTATCAAATGGACAAATTTATGATCAGGATGGCTAAACAGTATAGCTAACTACCGATTAAGAAACTAATGGCCGACTTTCTGATTATTTTTCAGTAACATATTGCATCAGCGTTATCAACTAGCTGTCACTTAGTTTACAACTCGTCTGTTGGACGAATGACTAAAAAAATCCTGTGAACGATCACTGGGGAAAACGTGCTCTCTGAATTCAGCCCAGTTTCCTGTATTTTTAATTTCTGGGAAAATTCAGACAAAAAACCTTAATTATCAAAATGATGGTCACACATGGAAATGTCCTTTGTATTATCAGAATGAGCAGGATGAAACCTCAACACCTTGCCGCCTAAGCCGCCAGAGCAGTCAGGCCCTGCACCTAATGGTTTCTAGGCTATCAAGCCTCCATCTGAGTTCCGAGGAATTCCAGGAATTTCAGATGTCCCAGTGCCCAATCAAGTTCTCAACCTGGTGCTCTGGGATCTCCCTTCACTTCTCAACCAAACCCAGGTATACAACATCTGTCAGCAGAACACTTCTCTTTACCGGCAGTAAACCGGTTCAGACCCACTTTTCCTGACTTACGCACTGACATCACCCAGAATCTCCTCCAGGAAAGGACAGGGGCAGGGGGTGTTACCCCTGCCTCAAGGCACCATCTCACTTAAAATAGGGACAAGATCCCTAAGCCTTCCCCTCCACAAGCTCATCTGTCCAGTCAGCCAGCAGAGTAGCTCCTTTTCAGTACTTCCAACCACCTTTCCCACTGTTCTCAGCTAGATTCGTTCAGTATAAGGGAAGGTGGTCAGGGAAAGGGGAGACGGCATGTCCAAGTCAGCAAATGTCCAGGACCGAAGGGCTCACTTCTGAGGACTCTGATCCACAGCCTGCGACCCCAAACTGTGTTTCATGAATTAGCAAGGAAGAAGCCCGTTTCAACACGGCTCCTGTCTATTTCCAGACAGCACTGCACAAGGCAAGTCGGCTTAGTCTGACAAATCTGGCTGCACTTATTTATAGCAGGGAGAGGTCCTGCAGAGGTATGTGTTGGCAGACACACTAACCAATGGCTTGTGCTACTATCTCTAAGTGACAGGACTTTTGTTCAGAAGAGTCAAGGAGGCTGACAAGAGCCAATGGGCCCACTACTCCCCCCTAAAAAGGCCACACTCAGCTACTTCCTTGTGCCCTGTGGCCAGAAAAAACCCAGAGCCCGCTGAGCTGACCGGAGCAGTGCCGTGTCTCTCAAGTCCACTTATCTGGTCTCAGCTGCATCCTGGGCAAGTGACATTCTGTGGGTTTCACGGACAGTGGACCAAGTGGGGGAAAAAGTAGGGACCCGAGACCCTCTGCCACAGGACAGCTCGTTCTCCCAGCAATGGTCTGTCTCTACGGCTGTCCCCTTCTGTTCTGGAGTCACGTGCAGCCCCCGATTAGGTTTCTTTGGGCCCCACTCAGGCCAGGCCTGCAGGGCACGGCACCCACAGTCCCAGCTTAGCCTCCAGCCTCTCGCAGTTCCTTTTCCTCTTCGGAGGTCCTATCTTTTTCAGATGAGATGAAGTGAAAGGGTTTTTGACAAGTGTAAAGCACTGTCCACAGGTGAGGTGATAATCCCCAACAGCCTAGTGGATTTCCAAGGGGCGCCTCCCTGACTACCTGCGCAACCTGCTCCAAAGCCCAGGGAGCTGGCCTGGCACCACACACTCTGGTTGTGCTAACACAAGTGCCGGCTCAAGCTCAACACACAGAATTGTTCCCCTGCTCCCTACCTGCCCCTGAAAGATCCATCAGCACAAAACCAAAGACTCTTTAAGCTTAGGGTCAAGTGAGGGGAGGGGACAGCAGTTTTGCCATGTAAAATTTTGGAATAAATTGTGTTTCAATCATCCTAACTTTTCCTCAAGCCTGTGAGGGGCCGGAGCCCCTGGCCACCTAAGGCTCTCTTAACAGAGCAGCCCCGCTACCCCCACACGGAATGACAGCAACTTCCTTCTGGTCCTCCTTGGGCTCCAACACCCCCTCCTCCCACCACTGATTAGCCCAAGGTCACCCAGTTAGAAAGTGGTGGAAGCAAGACTGAAACTCTGGTCATCTGATGCCAGGATCCCAGGATCTCAACCCCCGCATCCCGTCCCCTACTAAGGCTTCTGTGCGCTCTCGCATGCCTCTCCCCGGGGGTGGGGACCCACCTGGAGAAGGACCCCAGGGTCTCCTGGGAGCCCACAGGTTTGTGGCCACTGCTCGTACTCACCGTCAGCCGGTTGCTGGAAGTTGACGTAGGCATAACCCAGGGAGCGGCGGGTGATCATATCACGGCAGACCCGGATGGACAGCACAGGCCCCGCAGGACTGAACTTTTCGTACAGCATGGCCTCGGTGACGTCCGAGTGCAGGTCACCCACGTACAGGGAGGCCATGGGGTAGCTGCTGGCCGCAGCGTTCATCTCCCCAGCCCCCACCACCCCGAGCCCCGCCAGGAGGACTTCTTAAGAGGGACCGCACAGGACAAAGGGGGCTCCGCTCGGAGCCGTGGCCCACGCCGCGGCTCACAGGTGGCAGTGAAGCTCGGAGAAGCTGGCAGTCGGCTCCGAGGGCCGGAGAGGAGTTCGGGGACGGCTCGGACGAGACTGCCAAACCGCAGACAAAAGGCTCTCAAAAACAATATGGCCCTCCCTGGGAGTTTTTGATTTTTCAGCTGTCCTGGTCTGAAGCTCCCAATTTCAAAAAAAAGGAAAAAAATTAAAACGGGGACTCCCCTCCGAATGACAAAAAAATTTCCAGAGGCAACCCAGCGGTGCCCACGGCGGCCTCCGGGACGCGCGTTTCTCTATAAATATAGGCCTCGGGCTCCCGGCGGTTTAAGATTACAGCAGCCCGGGGAAGAGGGAAACCAAATATTTGTCGGTGCCGACTCGGCAAGCCCCGGGCGGCCGGAGCGCGCAGCCGCCTCCCACGCCGGGCCGGCGAAGGGCAGCGCGGACACGTGGTGTGGGGAGGCCGGCGCGCGGGGGGCGAGGGCGGCGGGCGCGGGGCTGCCACGCGGCGCAACCGGGCGGCGGCGCGTGGACGCGGGCGCGCGGGCGGCTCACCACCGGACCGACGGACGGGGACCGACAGACGCCCAGGTGCGGAGCGGCGGGCAGGCCGGAAGCGTGCGAAAGTGACTTCCCCGCGGTTTCTCCGAAGAGGATTCGTTTTTTTCTTTTTCTTTCTCTCTTTTTTTTTTTTTAATTTTAAAGCGTTTTCGGGTTTTTTTTTCTTTTATTTTTTTCTTCAGGCTACTAGGCCCGAAAGTCGTGGAGGCTGCGGCGACCCGGGGCGGAGAGAGGCGGCCGGGGGAGCCACCGCTCCATTTATACCCGCCCGCCCCGGGCGCTGCTGGTCGAAGGGCGCCTCGCGACCTGGGCGCAGTCGTGCCCGCCCACTCGGCCCTGGGGCCCGAGGCGGGGCGGCCACACGAGAGCGTCCCGGCGCGGCCGCTCGGCGCCACAGCGACCCCTGGCGCTCGGAGGACCGCTCCGCTAGGGCCTCGGCCGGACCCAAGCGCCGCTTTCCCTACGGAAGGCTGCAGTGTAAACCACCCGCTCATCTGCTACTAGAACGCAAGGATAATGTCACCCACTCGCGCGCATCATGTTTGTAATCAGTGTCTTGCCGAAGTGTAAAATAAAGATGATATAAAGTAAATTATAGTTACATAATAGGTGCTCCATGTACATGATTGGGCCCAAATAAAGAAGCTTTTAGATTACTGGGACCTTGCATCGGGAACACGACAGCTCCTCCTGCAGTAGTACCCGTGGGTGATGAAATGCTCTGGAAAGATGAACAAATTTTGGAAAAGCTTCAATAAAACAAGATACAATCATCCCTCTATTTACAAGGTTGTGGTCTTCCTGGAAATTTAGTTGATATTTAAGGACACTGAAAACTGGACATTACTAAAAGGCACACAAATGCTCTCATTGAAAACCATTGGTTTGATTAAATGAATGAATGAAGAGATAATAGTATTTGTGAAGGTGAAGTCGCTCAGTCGTGTCCGACTCTTTGCGACCCCGTGGACTGTAGCCTACAAGGCTCCTCCATCCATGGGATTCTCCAGGCAAGAATACTGGAGTGGGTTGCCATTTCCTTCTCCAGGGGATATTCCTGACCCAGGGATCGAACCCAGGTCTCCCGCATTGGAGGCAGATACTTTAACCTCTGAGCCACGAGGGAAGCGCAGCCAATAGTATTTATACATTTACTCAAAGAAATGGGCTCGCTCTATGTCAACACCAGATAAAGGTGCTAGCGGATACCATGGCGGACAAGGCAGATGAAGTCCCTCTCTCTCTTGACATTTATACTCGAGGTAGTGTATTTTTTTTGGGGGGGGGTAGTGTATTAAATCAAGAAACATTTATGGAGCACTCCATCTATAGATAGATGCCTTCCTGAGGGAAGCCTTCCTAGACCACCAAGTCGTTTAAAGTAGCTTACCAGCACCGTACATCTCAGCACACCATTCTGTCTTCTTATCTTCAAGGCTCACTATCTGAAATCATGTCATTCACATATGTGTTTGCTTGTTTGGTTTGTTTCCCACTGTAAGAATGCTTCATGAGAGCAGAAACATGGGCCAGTGCCTACATGGCACATACTAAATAATAATATCTGTTAAACAAATGAATACCATAAGTAAACCTTGCATAGTCCCTAACCTTGTGTAGCTATCTAGTGGGGAACTTACTACCTGTGTGACCTTGAGCAAGCTAGTTGACATCTCTGACTCAGATTTCCAATCTGTAAGCAAACTAATGGGCTTCCATGGTGCCTCAGACAGTAAAGAATCTGCCTGCAATGCAAGAGACCTGTGTTCAATCCCTAGGTTGGGAAGATCCCCTGGGGAAGGGAATGGCAACCCATTCCAGTATTCATGACTGGAGAATTCCATAGACAGAGGAGCCTGGTGGGCTACACTCCACAAGGTCACAGAGTCGGATATGACTGAGCAATTCAGGGTGGGAACACAGCCCCACCCATCAGCAGAAATTTGGATTAAATATTTACTGAGCATGCCTTGCCCACCAGAAGAAGACACAGTTTTCTGCACAGCCAGTCCCTCCCATCAGGAAGCTTGCACAAGCCTCTTCTCCTCATCCATCAGAGGGCAGACAGAATAAAAACCACAATCACAAAAAACTAACCAAAATGCTCATATAGATCACAGCTTTGTATAACTTAGTAAAACTATGAGCCATGCCATGCACAGCCACCCAAGATGGACCGGTCATGGTGGAAAGTTCTGACAAAACATGGTCCCCTGGAGAAGGGAATGGCAAACCATTTCGGCATTCTTGCCTTGAGAACCCCATGAACACCATGAAAAGGCAAAAAGATACAACACTGAAGGCTGAAGCCCCCATGTCAGTAGGTGTCCAAAATGCCAGCGGAGAAGAGCAGAGAAATAGCTCCAGAAGGAATGAAGAGGCTGAGCTAAAGCGGAAATGATCCCCAGTTGTGGATTTGTCTTGTGGTGAAAGTAAAGTCCGATGATACAAGAACATGGAATGAATGTTAGGTCCACGAATCAAAGTAAATTGGAAGTGGTGAAATGAGACAGCAAGAGTGAACACTGACATTTTAGGAATCAGTGAACTAAAATGGACAGATATGGGCGAATTTAATTCAGATGACCATTATATCTACTATTGTGGGAAAGAATCCCTTAGAAGAAACGGAGTAGCCCTCACAGTCAACAGAAGAATCTGAAATGTAGTACTTGGGTACAATCTCAAAAACGAAAAGGCAAACCATTCAACATCACAGCAATCCAAGGCTATGCTCCCACCACTAATGCCGAAGAAACTGAAGTTGAACAGTGCTATGAAGATCTATAAGACCTTCTAGAGCTAATACCAAAAAAAAAAAAAAAAAAGTCCTTTTCATCATAGGGTATTGGAATGCAAAAGTAGGAAGTCAAGAGATACCTGGAATAACAGGCAAGTTTGGCTTTGGAGTACAAAATGGAGCAGGGCAAAGGCTAACAGAATTTTGCCAAGAGAACGCACTGGTCATAGAAAACACCCTCTTCCAACAACACAAGAGATGACTCTACACATGGGCATCACCAAAATCAGAGTAATTATATTCTTTGCAGCTGAAGAAGGAGATATAGAGCTATACAGTCAGCAAAACAAGACTGAGAGCTGACTGTGGCTCAGATCATGAACTCCTTCTTGCAAAATTCAGTCTTAAATTGAAGAAAGTAGGGAAAACCACTATGCTATTCAAGTATGACCTAAATCAAATCTCTTATGATTATACAGTGGAAGTGACAAATAGATTCAAGGGATTAGATCTGATAGAGTGCCTGAAGAACTATGGATGAAGCTTTATAACATGGTACAGGAGGCAGTGATCAAAATCATCCCCAAGAAAAAGAAATACAAAAAGGCAAAATGGTTGTCTGAGGAGGCCTTACAAATAGCTGAGAAAAGAAAAGAAGTGAAAGGCAAAAGAGAAAAGGAAAGATATACCCATCTGAATGCAGAGTTCCAAAAAATAGCAAAGATACATAAAGCCTCCCTAAGGTCCCGTCACTTCATGGGAAATAGATGGAGAAACAGTGGAAACAGTGTCAGACTTTATTTTGGGGGGCTCCAAAATCACTGCAGATGGTGATTGCAGCCATGAAATTAAAAGACGTTTACTCCTTGGAAGGAAAGTTATGACCAACCTAGATAGCATATTGAAAATCAGAGATGTTACTTTGCCAACAAAGGTCCATCTAGTCAAGGCTATAGTTTTTCCAGTGGTCATGGATGGATGTGAGAGTTGGACTGTGAAGAAAGCTGAGCGCCGAAGAATTGATGCTTTTGAACTGTGGTGTTAGAGAACACTCTTGAGAGTCCCTTGGACTGCAAGGAGATCCAACCAGTCCATTCTAAAGGAGATCAGCCCTGGGATTTCTTTGGAATGAATGATGCTAAAGCTGAAGCTCCAGTACTTTGGCCACCTCATGAAGAGTTGACTCACTGGAAAAGACTCTAATGCTGGGAGGGATTGGGGGCAGGAGGAGAAGGGGACAACAGAGGATGAGATGGCTGGATGGCATCACCGACTCTGTGGACATAAATTTGAGTGAACTCTGGGAGTTGGTGATGGACAGGGAGGCCTGGCATGCTGCGATTCATGGGGTCGCAAAGAGTCAGACACGACTGAGCGACTGAACTGACTGAACTGAAGTGAACAATGAAGAGAAATAGAGGAAAATAACAGAATGGGAAAGACTAGAGAGCTCTTCAAGAAAATTAGAGATACCAAGGGAACATTTCATGCAAAGATGGGCTCGATAAAGGGCAGAAACAGCAAGAACCTAACAGCAGAAAAAGATATTAAGAAGAGGTGGCAAGAATACACCGAAGAACTATACAAAAAAATGTCTTAATGATAACCACGATGGTGTGATCACTCACCTATAGCCGGACATCCTGGAGTGTGAAGTCCAGTGGGCCTTAGGAACAAAGCTAGTGGAGGTGATGGAATTCCAGCTGAGCTATTTCAAATCCTAAAAGATGATGTGGTTAAAGTGCTGCACTCAATATGTCAGTAATTTTGGAAAACTCAACAGTAGCCACAGGACTAGAAAAGGTCAGTTTTCATTCCAATCCCAAAGAAGAGCAATGTCAAAAAATGTTTAAATTACCACACAATTGCACTCATTTCACATGCTAGCAAAGTAATGTTCAAAATCCTTCAAGCTATGCTTCAACAGTGTGTGAACCGAGAACTTCCAGATGTACAAGCTGGATTTAGAAAAATCAAATTTCCAAAGATCAAATTTCCAACATCCATTGGATCATAGAAAAAGCAGGGGGAAAAAAAAAAAGAAAGAAAAAGCAGGGGAATTCCAGAAAAACATCTACTCCCGCTTCGTTGACTATGAGAAAGACTTTGTGTGGATCACAACAAACTGTGGAAAATTCTTAGATCTGGGAACACCAGACCACCTCACCTGTCTCCTGAGAAACCTGTATGCAAGTCAAGAAGCAACAGTTAGAATCAGACATGGAACACTGGACTGGTTCAAAACTAGGGAAGGAATATGTCAGGGCTATATATTGTCACCCTGCTTATTACCTTACATGCAGAGTACATCATGAGAAATGCCAGGCTAGATGAAGTTCAAGCTGGAATCAAGATTTCTGGAAGAAATATCAATAACCTCAGATATGCACATGACACCACCCTGATGGCAGAAAGCGAAGAAGAACTAAAGAGCCTCTTGATGAAGGTGAAAGAGGAGACTGAAAAGGCTCAACATTCAAGAAACAAAGATCATGGCATTGGTCCCATCACTTCATGGCAAATAGATGGGGAAACAATGGAAACAGTGACAGACTTTATTTTCTCAGGCTCCAGAATCATTGCAGGTGGTGACTGCAGCCATGAAATTAAAAGACACTTGCTCCTTGAGAGAGAAGTGATGACCAACCTAGACAGCATATTAAAAAGCAGAGACATCACTTTGCCGACAAAGGTCTGTCTATGCTTTGTCTGTAGTCAAAGCTATGGTTTTTCCAGTAGTCATGCAAGGATATGAGAGTTGGACCATGAAGAAGGCTGAACACCAAAGAATTGATGCTTTTGAACTGTGGTGCTGGAGAAGACTCTTGAGAGTCCCTTGGACAGCAAGGAGATCCGACCAGTCAGTCCTAAAGGAAATCAGTTCTGAATGTTCTTTGAAAGGACTGATGCTGAAGCTAAAGCTCCAATACTTTGGCAGCCTGATATGAAAAGACCCTGATGCTGAGAAAGATTGCAGGCAGGAGGAGAAGGGGATGAGAGAGGATGAGATGGTTGGATGGCATCACTGACTCAATAGACACGAGTTTGAGCAAGCTTTGGGAGAGAGTGAAGAATAAGAAGACGTGGCGTGCTGCAGTCCATGGGGTCGCAAAGAGCTGGACACGACTTAGTGACTGAACAGCAAAGTACACTAATAAACGTGCTTACTTAGTCGGGTTTTCATGACAATACACATAAATACACATGAATCGCTTGTGTAAATGATAATTATTATTATCAAGCTACATTTGTACTGAGAAGAGAGGAGAGTTACCTAAGTGAAGACAGGAAGAGCAGCTTGTGCAAAGGCCCTGAGATAGAGTGGACTGGAGTGGAGTCTGAAGGACAGACTGGTGCTGTGAGAGGTAGACGAGACAGCCGGCTCTAGGAGATTTGAACCGTTTTGGACTTTTTCCTGAGATCAAAGGGCAGAGCTAAAGGATTTTAAGAGAGAGCTGCCTTGGTTCAAATTACATTTCTTAAAAAACCTTTTGGGAACTTCTCTGGTGGTCCCGTGGTTAAGAATCCACCTTGCAATGCAGGGAACACAAGTTGGATCCCTGATGGGGGAACTGAGATCCCACAAGCCACGGAGCAACTAAGCCCACGTGCCGCAATCAGAGTCTGTGCGCTGCTAAGGAATATCTTGCATGGTGCAATGAAGATCTCAAGTCTGCAGCTAAGACGTGATGCAGCCAAATAAATTAACTAATTAAAAAAAAAACCCTTTGGGCTACAGAATATAAAAGGATTAGAGGGTGATTGCAAGGAAGAGACTTGGGAGGTGAGGGCCACTAAAGTGGTGGCCGTGGTGATGGAGAAAGTGACTTGATTAAAAAAGAATTTAGTCTGATCTGGGACTAGTCAGATGTGATAACTGAGAGAATAAGAGTCAAAGAAAATAAAATTTTCAAAAATCTGGGAAGATGGGGGAAAAAAATTTAGATTCCCCACATGTCAACACAAGGATATCACTTAATAATAAGTCTTAGAGGGAAGCAAAGCCACCAAAGGAGACTCTTGGATTCCAGGCCTGCGAAATCCAAACAGGACTGGGTCAGGGTCTGGTAGGATGGGTAGAGGCTGCACAAATGACCAGACTGGCGATCAGGAAGGAGGCCTGAGCACAGAAGTGCAAATCTACCTTTGCTGGAACGGGAAGGGGTGCACTTTTTTTTTCACTGGGGCAGAACTTACTCTTAGCGGGTCTATACTTGAAAGATTACGTATGATGTGTCAAGAGAAAGAATGAGCCCAGGGTGGGAAGAGGAAGGGGAAAAAAAACTTCATGGTGACGACATGGCAGCAGGGAGGTCTCTGCAACTGAGGATTCTGTAGTATAGCAGAATGTCAGAGCTTTGCTTTCTGGAGTCAGTCATTTGTCATTTAATCAAGGTCCTATGGCATATCTAAGAGCCAGGCTTGCTCTGTTCCTGGTGCTGGGGACAACCTGTGAGCTAAACATTCACGGAATGTCCTGCCCATACGAAGGAGAGAGATAAAAAAGCAACCAAATATGTGTGTGTATGGAACTTACGAAATGTGCTTTGAATCTAGAAACTTTTTGAGGGTAAGAGCAGGGGAAACCCAGCCCCATCCTCCCAGCAGGAGATCATTCCACCTACAAAAGCTCCATTTCCTATAAGCAACAAAGGCTCTGCCTCTCAGGAAGGAAGACCCTTCCTCATCCACAGACAGGGTCTCTGAGATCATGGAGGTTTGGTTCAGGCAAAAGACGAACCGCACAACTTCGGACCATTGTCCCATCTGCGGGCCTCCTCCATCGTGTGATGGGCTCAGTCGGCCCTTTAAGGAAGAGGGACCCAGAATCTGCCACTAAAGGGAGGATGTTCTTTCCTTTCTGTCCTCCCAAGGCAAACTTCCTGGAGGAGGTAACAGTGGAGCTGAACCTTTAACAGAAGGTGGCGTTTTGTAAGGTAGAAATGGAATGGAGGCCAGGAAATCATTCTACAGACAAAAGTCCAGCGATGGATAAAGCATTTACTTGCTTAGTAATGAAGTTTGGGCCTCAGTTTCCTCACTGATAGAATACAAATGGTATGAGATAATATACATAAACTTTGTACACAGTACCAGGCATACAAAGAGCATTTGGTAGACAGAGGATAATACAATACTATATTATTACAACATGACATTTTCAAGGTTGCTATGGGTGGCCCAGTGAGGCTAGAACTTGGAGTGTGTGTGTGTGTCTGTCTGTGTCTGTGTGTGTAGTAGGGAAGGGAACTGCAAAATAAAGTTGAAATCTTTCAGAGGTTTTGAATACCATTCTAGAGTGTAGCATTTCCCAGGAGTAATTGATCCAGTGAAGACTATTATTTGGAAATAATGACATTAATAGCTAATGCCACGTGGTATTTTCTACACCCTAGGCACTATTCTACACTCTGTAGAGTAGCTGGCCAAGATCAAAAAACTGACAAGAGTGGGTTGAGGCTTAAGTTTTTTCTTGCTCTAAACCTCGTGCTATCTAAAATAGCACAGGCTGATCTCGTCTTACTGCACTTTGCTTTCACAGACGCTGTGCTTTTTACAAACTGAAGGTTCGTGGCAATTCTACATCAAGCAAGCCTATCAGTGCCATTTTTCCGATAGCCTTTGCTCACTTCGTCTCTCTGTCACACTTTGGCCATTCTCGCAATATTTCACATTTTTTCATCATTATTGTATTCGTTACGGTGGTCTGTGATCAGTGATCTTTGATGTCATTATGGCCAAAAAATTATATGATGTGCTGATGGTTAGCAATTTTTTAGCAATAAAGTACTTTTTTTTCTTAGCAATAACATACTTTTTGATTAAAGGTATGTATATTGTTCTTTTCTTTCTTTTTTATTTTTATTTATTTATTTTTTATTAATATTTTCTTTTTTCTTTCTTTTTTTAAATTTTCAGCCACGCTGTGGGACTTGGTGGATCTCAGTTCCCCAACCAGGAATTGAACCTGGGCCATGGCAGTGAACACCTGGCATCCTAACCACCAGGCCATCAGGGAACTCCTTGCATTGTTCTTTTAGACATAATGCTATTGTACATTTGACTACAATATAGTGTAAAAATAAATATTTTGTATGTACTGAGAAACCAAAAAAATTCACATGACTGGCTTTATCGTGAGACTTGTTTTATTGTAGTAGTCTGGAACAGAACCCACCATTATCTCAAAAATCTGCCTATACTAATCATGATAACTAACATGTATTGAGGCTTACACACATTATTTCATTTAATGTTCACAACAGTCATAGAAAGTCAGCGCTATCATCCATCAATATGCAGATGAGGGAACCGAGGCTTGGGAGAATGAGTGGCTTGTCCGCGGCCTGATCACTGGTAGCTGGTGGGACACTGGGAGCCATGGAAATGTGCCAACCTAATTCCTTCTGGAGAGCCTGCTGTGGGGGTGCACTTGATTGACAGCAGCTGTCCCTTTGGCTCCACCACGGTGTTCACGAGGGGCCACAGCCAATGACAAACACGGTGGAGGAATGAGTGCTGCCCTATTGCTGCCTGGTATGAGACTCTTCTACTGGGTGTCCTTGGCTTGAGGACTCACCATCTGTCTAGCCAAGATTCTCTCAAAGCTGTAGTGTGAAGCTCTTCCTGCCCAGGCCTTCCTTCCTGCTCCCCCAACAGGTATCAGATCTACTTCCTGGTCTGAAGGCTCTCCCTGCTTGCTTCCACACCCATCTCCTTTATCCTTCATTGACATTTTCCTGACAAATCTCTTGCATACTTAACCCCATTTTAGTGTCTGCTTCTTGAAGGACTAACAGACAGAACACATGTTATAGATTCTCAACCACCCTGTCTCTTGTGGATGACCCCTGAGGGTGACAAAGCAATTCACATAGACTAATTGTTTTGTGTTGACAAGAAACATGTCCAGCAATGGGTTTCTCTGGTGGCTCAGTGGTAAAGAATCCGCCTGCAACGCTGGAGACATGAGTTTGATCCCTGGATAGGGAAGATTCCCCGGAGGAGGGCATGGTAACCCACTCGCCTAGAGAATCCCATGGACAGAGGAGCCTGGCAGGCTGCAGTCCATAGTGTTGCAAAGAGTCGGACATGACTGAGCAACCAAGTTCACATGTACATGCTGACTCCTCATCTGATAGCTCTGATTTTGGAAAGAACTCACCCACCCACCACCCACCCACAGAAAGAGGTGATCTTGGTGGCTAACAGGATTAAAGGCATGTGGATGCCTTCTATGAGAAAGAACCCAATTTCCCTGCCCAACAGGTAGAAATCCTCTGTATCTCTCAATAACACCTGAGAGCTTCCTAGCAGTGTAGCATCTCAGGCCCTACTCCCTGTCTATTGAACTAGAATCTGCATTTTATCAAGATCACCATTACAATTTGAGAAGCTATATACTGTCGTGCCTACCTACCACCACTCTGCTCTGCCCAGGGCCCAGGCCCTTGGGATATCCATACAATTCAATATTATTCAGCTAATAATAAAAAAAATAGTAATGATGTACTGTTACATGCTACATGAAAGAACCTTGAAAACATCATGCTACGTGAAAGAGCCAGTCACAAAAGACAGCATATTGTAGGATTTCATTTACATGAAGTGTCCAGAAGAAGCAAATCCATAGAGATAGAAAGCACACTGGTGGTGCCTAGGGCTAGAGGAGGGAGGTGGGTAGGAGGAAATGGGGAATGACTGCTAAGGGATAAGGGGTTTCATTTTGGGGTGACGAAAAATATTCTAGACTTGACTGTGATGATGGTTGCACAACTCTATACTCAAAACAATTAAATTGCACACTTTAAACGGGTGAATTGCATGAGTTGTGAACTATAGCTCAGTGAAGCTGGGATATATGTAAGAAGGTCTGGCCTCAAAGAACTGTTGTGAGAACTCAACAACACACTCATGTGTGCAGAGCTTTGGTTCTGCAAGAGTAGCTACTGTGGAGGAGACACAGACCCTATCTTTGAGTTAGCTCATAGTCTAGTGAAATAAATGACAACGGCATAAGAAACAAAAAATCCAGAAATGAATGGACAATGATCTCTAAATTAGGAATAGCTACCATGTTGGGCAGATCATAAAAGAGAGAAGTAACTTGCTTATTCATCCTTCCACCCATCCATCCATGCATCCATCCACCCAGCAATTGCTTGACACCTATTATAAGCTGGATATGGGGAGCAGAGATGAATAGTATAAGAAGTAGGCACACGAACATATACATTCCATCATAGTATGGTAAATGCCTTGGAGAAGACATAGCGTAAGTCCAAGATGGGTGTAACTGACTAACTAAAAAGATGGAAAAGTTCTCTCCAAAAGGGGACAGCTGGGCCCTTCTCTTTGTTTCTGATATAACCTCCTTATCATTTCAAACTAAAGAGCAATGCTTGCTTATTGAAATAAGCCAAACTGTAAGGAACAGTATAAAGATGAAGGCAAACTTCCCTCTCCCCAGTGGAATCATGGTTTTGTGAATTCCTTCTATACTTTCTCTCTGTGGTCACACAAATGGGTATCTACTTGGCACTGTGTCATGTGTGATTGTCATACACTGAGATCAGCCCTGGTAGATCTAACCTATTCCTCGTCAATAAGAGTGAACCATAATTCCTCAAACATTCTCTATCCACAAACACACAGTGTTTCCCGGTTGGAGCCATGATAAAATATTGCATGAACATCTTGACCTTAATTAGCAGGGCTTTTAATTTGACTGAACAGAGTCTCAAAAGGATTACAAGGGTCAACGAGCACATGTATTTTAAATTTTAAGAGGCACTACCAGAGTTTTCCAAAAGCTTTCTTTAATTCAGTCTCCCAAGAGAAATGTATGAAAAAGCCCAGTTCTCTGCATCTGTGCCAGTTCTGAATGTTATCAATTTAAAACATTTTCCTCAAGCTGATAGGCAAAATGGTATCTCTTTGTTGTGCTGTTGATGCTACTAGGGTTACTGCCTTTTCATATGGTTATTGACATTTCCATGTCTTTATTTGTGAGGTGACTGAGCCTGGCTTTGAACTAAGTAAATGGCATTGAGAAAGTAAATGGGACACTTAGCAGAAGACATTCCATGCAGAGAGTCTGTGCAAAGAGCTGCGGAGGAAATCTGTTGAGAGAATTACGAGTGGTTTAATGTCGAAAACTTTGCAGGATGATGAGAATGGCAGGAAATAGAACGATGAAATGGCAGGCTATATGCGGGGCTTCCCTGGCTGTCCAGTGGTCAACACTCTGAGTTTCCACGGCAGGGGATGTGGGTTCGATCCCTGGTCAGGGAACTAAAATCCCACAAGGTGAAAGGTATGGAGGAAAAAGGAAAAAAAAAAAAAAACAATTGAGAAGAAATGAAAATGGACATACCTTAAAAAAACTGGATAGGGCTTCCCAGTGTCGCAGTGCCGACAGGTGTCACAGTGTTAAAGAATCTGCCTGCCAAATAAGAGACTCAAGTTCCATCCCTGGGTTGGGGAGATCCTCCAAAATAGGAAATGGCAATCCACTCCAGTATTCTTGCCTGGGAAATCCCACGCACAGAGGAATCTGGCTGGCTACAGTTCAAGGGGTTGCAAAGAACTGGACATGACTTATCGACAAGATAAAAGCAACAAAAACAGATCAATCTGGGCTTCCCTCGTGGCTCAGTGGTGAAGAATCCACCTGCCAGTGAAGGAGACACAGGTTCGATCTCTGGTCCAGGAAGATCCCACATGCCACGCAGCAATGAAGACCCAGCACAGCCATGAACAAAACAGATGAAGAAACAAAAGCTGGATATATGGACAGAGGACCAGATCTATTTCTTTGGCTGTGTTGGTTGCAGCTGCAGTACATAGGATCTTCATGTGTCATGAGGGATCTTTCGAACTCTCTCTGGCTGTGGTGCCCTGGCTTAATAGTTTCAGGGTGTGGGTTTAGTTGCTCCACAGCGTGTAGGATCTTGGTTCCCTGACCAGAGATCAAACCCTTATTTCCTGCATTGCAAGGTGGACTCTTAACCACTGGATCACCAGGGAAGTCCAAGAGAGGGCCAGATCTTAAAGTGACTTCATGCCATACCCAGCACCAAGGTCTTTTCCAATGAGTCAGCTCTTTGCTTCAGGTGGCCAAAATATTAGAGCTTCAGTTTAAGCATCAGTCCTTCCAATGAATATTCAGGGTTGATTTCCTTTAAGATTGACTGGTTTGATCTCCTTGCTCTCAAGGGATTCTCAAGAGTTTTCTCCAGCACCACAATTCAAAAGCAACCATTCTTTTGCACTTCGAAACCAACCTTCTTCACGGTCCAACTCTCACATACGTACATGACTACTGGAAAAACCATAGCTTTGACTATATGGACCTTTGTCAGCAAAGCAATATCTCTGCTTTTTAATACACCGTCTAGGTTTGTCATAGCTTTTCTTCCAAGAAGGATGCGTCTTTTAATTTCACCTTCCATTATAGTTCCAACCGTTTTGAAATCTTCAGCTCAGAACTCTCTCCCGTCCCTTCTTCCTGTGGCTACACTGGAAAGGCACCCTCCCCCACTTCCCAGGAATGCCAGGTTGTCAGTCTTGCTCACCACCGTATTTCTGGTTTTTAGCAGAAGGTGTTATGGAGCATCCTCCTTCTCTGTGTGCTATGCTCAGTTGTTCCAATTGTGTCCGACTTGAGTGACTCTCGGGTGACCCCATGGACTGTGGCCTGCCAGGCTCCTCTGTCCATGGAATTTTTCAGGTAAGAATACTGGAGCGGGTTGTCATTTTCTACTCCAGGGGATCTTCCTGATACAGGGATCAAACCCGAGTCTCCTGCATCTCCTGTGTTGCAGTCAGATGCTTTACCTGCTGAGCCATTGGAAAAGCTCCTCCCTTCCCAATCCAATAGTTAACGAACTGGAGGCCTGGAGGGCAGTTTTGTTTTAAAGGAGACTTGAGGAGCCATGGTTTTTCAGCAGCAATGGGGAAGGGCCACTTCTAGAGGGAGTGGGAAGATGAGCAGACAGCCCATCGGGGAGGCAATGGCAGAGAGAGTCAAGTCTTCCAGAGGCAGAAGGCTTTTCAGTGAGGCAGTCAGTTGATGGAGGGTAGGGCATGAGGATGAATGGAGCAATGTGGTCCAGTGGTTAAGGGCAGGGCCTGAGTCATCAAGATATTGTTGTTATTCAGTTGCTAAGTTGTGTCTGGCTCTTTGTGACCTCATGGATGGCAGCACGCCAGGCTCCTCTGTCCTCTACTATCTCCTGGAGTTTGCTCAAACTCATGTCCATTGAGTTGGTGATGCCATCCCACCATCTCATCCTCTGTCTCCCTCTTCTCCTATTGCCATCAAGATATAGGTGATAGAAACCACGGAACCCACTTAGTTCCTGCACATGTAGAGCGATCAGTCTCTCGTTTTTGAACTGCAGACCATAGGGACTGAGTAGGCACGACCCCAGAGTCCTAACTGTGATCAGCCTGAACCAATCTAGGAAGCTGGGCTCTCATGAGCAAGTAGTCCAGAATTCTGGGGCTGATATGAAATGGGAGGATCACAGAAGTGTCTACTTATCTGGGAAAACCTTGAATCAGCACAGAGAGATAAAAGGAAAGAGATTTTGGTTTGGGCGGAGGATGAGGCTCATGTGGGTGCTGGTGGGCAGGGCCAGCTCCTTTCCCTTCAGATCCCCATGGCTCTTCCCTGGAGGCCTGCCTCCTCCTCTGTCTCCTTCAGGAGGCCCTGCCATATCCCCTGCACTTGGCAGCCAGAATCCGTTTAAAAATATGTAAATGAGACCATGTTATTGGCCTCACCCAGTCAAAATACTGTTAAAGTTTTCCAATGGCTCTTAAGTTACAGCTGGTGATAAAATGGTATTTTCCAAACTCAGATGGGAAAGGGGATGATTTTAGGTGGGACAGGGAGGAACATTTTTTAAAAATTTCTACTGTGTATTAGGGAAAATATGTGGTATGCCAGTCCTTTGATGTCATGCATATTTTTGCCTAGGGTAAGGATACAAAGGGAGCCGACTGAAAGAAAAAATGTAAGGCAGAGAGTACAGGCAGAGGCCCAGGAAGGCCCCTCTCCCGTCTCATCTGGCCTCTTGTCCCTCCCTCCCTGGCTCTAGCTGGGCTGCCTGTAGGTCCTTGAAGATGTCACCCACTTATCTACTAGGCTTGTGCCTCACCCCCACACCACTGCCCCCCCCTTTGGCTAAGATAACATCCACTATCAAGGGCAGGAGAAGGGAGTGCCAGAGGATGAGATGTTGGATGGCATCACCGGCTCGATGGACATGAGTTTGAGCAAGCTGTGGGAGTTGGTGATGGACAGGGAAGCCTGGTGTGCTGTAGTCCATAGAGTTGCGAAGAGTCAGACACAACTGAACAAGTGAACAACAAGAGCAACATCCTTCAGACCTCCACTCTAGTGTCATTCTCTTGTGGGGGCATCTTGTGGTCAGGGGCCCGCGGTGATCATTTCTCAGGGCCCCCTATTTGGCCTTCATACCATTTCCCATCTTGCGCCTGGGATTAAACCTGAGGCTCCTGCTAGAAGGCAGGCTTCTTGAAGCTGAGTGTGCCTTGCTCACCACTGTAAGCCCAGCAGCTAACACAGCACCGGGCTCGTTCTAAGCACTCATCTGAATTAAAGATGCAGGAGAGCATGAATGAGCCCGGTGACTAGCGGCTCTTGCATGCTGGTATTGCCCAGCTGGGGCTGCCTTTGTGGAGTTAGGAATTGCTCCTCACCAGTTCACCGGTCTTTTAACAAAGTACCCCACATTCCCGTTGTGCACTGGGCCTCATAATTAGCTGGTGCCAAGTTGAAAGTGAAAGTGTGAGTCACTCAGTCCTGTCCAACTCTTTGTCACTCCATGGACTGTAGCCCACCAGGCTTGTATGTCCATGGGATTCTCCTGGCAAGAACACCAGAGTGGGTAGCCATTCGCTTCTCCAGGAGATCTTCCTAACCCAGGGATCAAACCCAGGTCTCTTGCATGGCAGATAGATTCTTTACCACCTGAGCCACCAGGGAAGCCCAAGGGAAGTCCCAAGTGGGAGCTTGAGGAATTTGGGGGACAAGGGGGTGGGATTGCGGTATGGAGATTCCTTCCAGAAGTATGGCTGAGAAGGAAGGAAGAGAGGGTGTCTCATCCTCTCTCTCCCCGGCCCTGGCTATGCCACCAGGGGTCTTAGAGACCAGATCTGAGCTCTTTCCCTGGAGGGCCCAGGAGAGACCTGCAGGAGGGGTGAGGGGCTTCTGCCCCAGGCTTCTGTGGGCCTCCAGTCACTCCTTCCTGACCTTAGGCTGGGCTTCTTCCTCCTGGCCTCTCCCCACCCCTCAGTGTTTGCTTTTCCTGGCCTCCCCCACAGCCCCCTGATGCCAGAAGGTCTTTTACTTCGAAACATTTAAGAATATTTCAGAAAAGCCCAGAGAATAATGTACTGAAAACCCCTGTGCTCATAAGCAACTATTAACATTTTTGCTTCAGACAGATTTTTTTGTATAAAATAAGTAGAACATCACAGATAAAGCTGAAGGTCACTCTGATCCCCTCCCCGGTGCAATTTGCCTTCCTCCCTTTCATTCCCAGGCACAGTTGTTATTATTAATCTAATGTGTATCCTCCTAAGCTGTTTCTATGCACAAAACAGAATGTTGATAGCAGGACTATTGACAACAGCCCCAAAGTGGAAAACAACCCAAATGTCTATCAACTGATGAATCAATAAACGAATGTGGTATGTCCATATGATAGAATATTATTTAACAATAAGGAAAAAAGCACTGCTAGCATGCTAACATGGACCAGCCTTGAAAACATTATCAGTGAAAGAGGCCAGCCACAAAAGGCCACATATTGTATGATTTCTTATCTACAGGTAAGTCCGCAGATGCAGATAAGAGGTGAACTGTGGATCAAACCAGTCCATCCTAAAGGAAATCAGCCCTGAATATTCGCTGGAAAGACTGATGCTGAAGCTGAAGCTCCAGTACTTTGGCCCGCTGATGTGAAGAACTGACTCACTGGACAAGACTCTGATGCCGGGAAAGATTGAGGGCAGGAGGAGAAGGGGACGACAGAGGATGAGATGGTTGGATGGCATCACTGACTCAATGAACATTTTGAGCAAGCTGTCGGAGCTGGTGATGGACAGGGAGGCCTGATGTGCTGCAGACCATGGGGTCGCAGAGAGTCGGACAGGACTGAGCGACTGAACTGAACTGTGGCCGGAGACCAGGTGGGGAGGAAGGAGGAGGGACAAGTAACTTTTGACAGGTATGGAGTTTCTTTTTGGGGTGATAAAGTTCTGGAAGTAGATGGTAATGATGGTTGCATAGCTCTGTAAATAGAATAAAAATCACTGAATGTTCACTTTAAAATGGTTAATATGGTAAATTTTGTTGTGTGACTTTTATCTCAGTAAAAAGAAAAAAGAAACGTGATTTTAAAATATCTTCCTAAGTGATTTCCCACTGCAGATATATTTCTGCACCCTGTTTACTTGCTCAGCATGATATTGATACATACACGGTAAAGCGTCTACATACAATGTGGGAGACCCAGGTTCAGTTCCTGGGTTGGGAAGATCCTCTGGAGAAGGAAATGGCAACCCACTCCAGTACTCTTGCCTGGAAAATCCCATGGATGGAGGAGCCTGGTGGTCGACAGTCCATGACACGACTGGGTGACTAAACTAAACTATCTTTTATTGGAAGAACATACTATAATTTATTTCTACAGGTGGGCATTATTGGTGATAAAATGTTTCTCTTTTTTTCTCACTCAAGCAGTGCTCCCAGGAACAGCCTTGACAGTTTCCTGGGGCCCATTTGGGGAGAATTTCTCTAAGGTATACCTTTGCTGGGTTGTAGGAAATACAACTTTTCACAATATAGTCAGTGCTTTCAGTTACACACCCATTGGCAGCTTGCGAGTATTCCAAGCCCTTGTTATTTTCCAACTTTGATTTTTGCCTATCTGATAGTTGTCCCATTTTAACTTGTGTTAGTATTTCCTTTATTTCTAGCTATTTTTTCTTTTGTCCCCCTCCTTCTCTCTTTATTCCTTCTTTCCTTTCCTTTTTGGTATTTTCTTGAGTATTCTTGAATCTTTATCCTCCATATGGATTTGGAATCACTTTGTCTAGGTCCATGAAAAACCTTGTTAGATTTTTGACTGGAACAGATGTGAGATCATAGATTTACTTGCAAGTTACCTGGCATCTGTACTCTATGAGCAACTCGCATCCATGAACAAATAATATATTTCCATTTATATAGATCTTCCTTTACTTTAAAAAATATTATTTATTTATTCGGCTACACCAGGGCTTAGGGTGGCACGTGGGATCTTTGATCTTCATGGTGGCGTGCAGGACCTTTTTTTTTTTTCAGTTGCAGAACATGGGACTTATTTCCCTGACCAGAGATGGAACCCTGGGCCCCCTGCCTTGGGAGTCTTAGCCACTGGACTACCAGGGAAGTCCCTCCCTTTATGTTTTAAAATAGACTTTATTTTTTAAAAAGTAACTTAGGTCCACTGCAAAATTGAATGGAAAGTACAGAGAGTTCGCAAACATTCTTTGCCTCCCTGCATGCACAGCTTCCTCCAGCATCAACATCCTGCCCATCTGCACATTCCCCACCAGAGTGGTCCATTTGTTACAATCAGTGGACCTACACTGACACATTGCTATCATCCGAAGTCCATAGTATACATGAGGGTTCACTCCTTTTAAAACAGTGTTCCTTTGTTCATTTAGTTTTGATTGTGCTGGGTCTTCATTGCTGCGAGGGCTTTTCTCTAGTTGCAGCAAGTGGGGGCTACTCTCTAGTCACGGTGTTTATAGGCCTCTTATCAGGTTGACTTATTGCCATACTAATCCAAACTCTTCTCTTGTGGAGCACAGGCTCTAGGGTGGGAGGGCTTCAGCAGCTGTGGCCCGCAGGCTCTAGAGCACAGGCTCGGCAGCTGTGGCGCATGGACTCAGGTGCTCCGCAGCATGTGGGGTCCTCCAGGATTGGTGATCGAACCCGTGCCTCCTGCACTGGCAGGCGGATTCTTGACCACTGAGCAATCAGGGAAGCCTAAGCAGGTCGCCCTTGGCCTTGTTTTTATGGACTTTGACAAATGCATGACATATACCCACCGTGATAGTATCATACAGAGCAGTTCAGTTCAGTTCAGTTCAGTTGCTCAGTCGTGTCCGACTCTTTGTGACCCCATGAATCGCAGCACGCCAGGCCTCCCTGTCCATCACCAACTCCCGGAGTTCACTCAGACTCGCGTCCATCGAGTCCGTGATGCCATCCAGCTATCTCATCGTCGGTCGTCCCCTTCTCCTTCTGCCCCCAATCCCTCCCAGCATCAGAGTCTTTTCCAATGAGTCAACTCTTTGCATGAGGTGGCCAAAGTACTGGAGTTTCAGCTTTAGCATCATTTCTTCCAAAGAAATCCCAGGGCTGATCACCTTCAGAATGGACTGGTTGGACCTCCTTGCAGTCCAAGAGACTCTCAAGAGTCTTCTCCAACACCACAGTTCAAAAGCATCAATTCTTCGGCGCTCAGCCTTCTTCACAGTCCAACTCTCAGTTTCACTGTGCTAAAAATCCTCTGGTCTCTGCCTCTCCCCATCTGCTCCTTTGCCCGACACCTTACAACCATTGATTTTTACTGTCTTCATAGTTTTACCTTTTCCAAGAAGTCATGTGGTTTGTAGCCATTTCAAATTAACAGCTTCCACTTAGCAATGCTACACATTTAAGTTTTCTCCATGTCTTTTCATAACTTGACAGCTCATTTCTTTTTAGAGTTAATAATATTCTATTGGCTGGATGTACCACACTTTTTCCATTCACCTACTAAAGAACAAATTGGTTATTTGCAAGTTTTGGCAATTATGAATAAAGCTGCTATAAACACCTGTGTGCAGGTTTTTGTATGGACGTCTTTGCAGCTCAGTTGAGTAAATATCCAGGAGAACAATTGTTAAATTATTAAATTATTATTAAACTAAACGTAAGAGTACGTTTAGTTTCATATTTCTTTACATTAAGAAAAGTTTTACAGTTTTCTGAAAAAAATGTAGACATTTTTGTATATATATTCTTAGATACCTTGTAATTTTTGTTGCTATAGGAAATGGTATCCTTTTAATTACATTTTCTTGTTTCCTGTTGCTAACCCAGTAAGCATTCAATAAAATGTCATTGATTTATGTAGGATGCTCTAGTATTCAGCAATTCTGCTAAATGCTCTTATTCGCTCTAATACTTTACATGCAGATTCCTTTAGTTACTGGAAAAAGACTAAACCGTATGCATATAAGGATGGAGTTAATTCTTCCTTTCTATTTTCTAAACCTCTTCTTTTCTTTTACTACATTTAGCTAGAAGTTTCAGTAAAGTTGAGAATAAAGGGCATTCTTATCTCATTTTTTATCTTTATTCTAGAATGGTCGAGTTTCACCCTTAAGTAAAATGTCTACGTTTGTTGAATATCTTATCAGGTTGACTTATTACCATATTAATCCTAATTCGCTAAGATTTTTTAAAAAATGAGTGATTTCATCAAATGATTTTTACACATTTATTAAAGTGATCATATGCTTTTTCAGTCAATTCAGTCTCTCAGTCATGTCTGACTCTTTGCAACCCCATAGACTGCAGCATGCCAGGCTTCCCTATCCATCACCAACTCCCAGAGCTTGCTCAAATTCATGTCCATTGAGTCGGTGATGCAATCCAACCATCTTATTCTCTGTCGTCCCCTTCTCCTCCTGCCTTCAATCTTTCCCAGCATCAGGGGCTTTTTCAATATGCTTTTTATCTCTTAATATATTAAGGTTCAGAATATAGGAATTTTTTTCCTGGTGCTAAACTACCCTCACTTTTTTGGCTAAACCCTACTATATGTTTCTATATGTTTGTACAATATGGATTCTGCTTTCTGTTTTATTACATAGGATTTTTGCATCTTATAATTACAATTAGGCTTATTCTCTGGCGTTCGTGCCCCTGTGTGCCCTTGCCTTGGTCTGCTGTCGAGGTCACACTAACACTAGAAGGTGAGTTAGGCAGTTTTCCTTTTATTCCATCTCCTAAAACAGTTTGTATAAAATAATCAGGGTTCTCTAGAGAAAGAGAAATAGAACCGATAGTATGTATGAGAGTGTGTGTGTCTGCACCTAACTATCTATCTCCATCTATCTATCTTTAAGGAGAGGAAGAGATTTATTATCAGTAATTGGCTCAAATGATTATGGAGACTGAGAAGTCCCAAGACCCACAGTTGGCAAGCAGGAGACTCAGGAGAGCTGCTGGTGGCTTCACTCTGAGTCTGAAGGCCTGAGAACCAGAACAATCAATAGTATAAGTTCCAGTCTAAAAGGAGCAGGCTTGAGGCCCAGAAAGATCTGACATTTTATCTTGACTCTGGAGGCTGAAAAAGGCCTATGGCCCAGCCCAACCGTCAGACAGGCCAAGTTCCCTCTTACTCAGACCTTTTGCTCAGGTCAAGCCTTCACCTGATTGGATGAGGCCCACCTGCATTATGCACAGCAATTTGCTGACTCGATCTACCAATTCTAATGTTAATCTCATCCCAAAATACTCTCACGGACACACCCAGAATAATATCTGGATATCCTGTGGCCCAGCCATGTTAACATAAAATTAACTGTCATTTAGGGAGAATATGTCCTTAGAAGCTCTGAGAAACTCAGCTGTAAAACCTGCCACCATTTTGTGTGTGTTTGTTTGGATGGGGCTTCCCAGGGGGTGCAGTGGTAAAGAATACACCTGCCAAAGCAGGAGACCCAAGAGATGTGGGTTTGATCCCTGGGTGGGGAAGATTCCCTGGAATAGGAAGTGACAACCCATTCAAATATTCTTGCCTGGAAAATTCCATGGACCGAGGAGCCTGGCAGGCTGCAGTCCATGGGGTCACAAAGAATAGATTACGATTGAGCTACAGAGCACACACACATTTGGATGGAGAGGTGGGATAACTTATTTTATTTATCTATTTAAAAATATTTATTTTTATTAATTTGGCTGCACTGGGTCTTAGTTGCAGCCTGCAAGATCTTCGTCTTTGTTGTGGCATGCGGGATCTTTAGTTGTGGCATATGGGATGTTTTAGTTTAGGATGCTAACTCTTAGTTGTAACAAGTAGGATCTAGTTCCCTGATCCGGGGCTGAACTTGGGCCCCCTGCTTTGGGAGGTGGTGTCTTAGCCACTGGACCATCAGGGAAGTCCCTAGGGTGACTTATTTTTCATGAGGATCATGTCCTTGGAGTCAATCTGCCATTGAGGGACCCATCTGGGCTAGCCCTTTCTACTTCCCTTTGGGAAAGCCTCATCCTCACTTAGCCCCTGAAGACTAATAGGATCTAGGACACCAAAGGAGTCAAGAACCCTGGACTATTTTACCTGCAGAAACTACTGGCTTTCAGTTCAGTTCAGTCTGTCAGTCGAGTCCAACTCTTTGCGACCCCATGAATTGCAGCACACCAGGCCTCCCTGTCCATCACCAACTCCTGGAGTTCACTCCGACTCATGAACATTGAGTCGGTGATGCCATCCAGCCATCTCATCCTCTGTCATACCCTTCTCCTTCTGCCCCTAATCCCTCCAAGCATCAGAGTCTTTTCCAATGAGTCAACTCTTCACATGAGGTGGCCAAAGTGCTGGAGTTTCAGCTTTAGCATCATTCCTTCCAAAGAACACCTAGGGCTGATCTCCTTTAGAATGGACTGGTTGGATCTCGTTGCAGTCCAAGAGACTCTCAAGAGTCTTCTCCAACACCACAGTTCAAAAGCATCAATTCTTTGGCACTCAGCTTTCTTCACAGTCCAACTCTCACATCCATACATGACCACTGGAAAAACCATAGCCTTGACTAGACAGACCTTTGTTGGCAAAGTAATGTCTCTGCTTTTTAATATGCTATCTAGGTTGGTCATAACTTTTCTTCCAAAGAGTAAGCGTCTTTTAATTTCATGGCTGCAATCATCATCTGCAGCGATTTTGGAGCCCCCCAAAATAAAGTCTGTTTCCACTGTTTCCCATCTATTTCCAATGAAGTGATGGGACCGGATGCCATGATCTTCGTTTTCTGAATGTTGAGCTTTAAGCCAACTTTTTTGCTCTCCTCTTTCACTTTCATCAAGAGGCTTTTTAGCTCCTCTACACTGTCTGCCATAAGGGTGGTGTCATCTGCATATCTGAGGTTATTGATATTTCTCCTGGCAATCTTGATTTCAGCTTGTGCTTCTTCCAGCCCAGTGTTTCTCATGATATACTCTGCATAGAAGTTAAATAAGCAGGGTGACAATATACAGCCTTGACATACTCCTTTTCCTATTTGGAACCAGTCTGTTTTTCCATGTCCAGTTCTAACTATTGTTTCCTGACCTGCATACAGATTTCTCAAGAGGCAGGTTAAGTGGTCTGGTATTCCCATCTCTTTCAGAATTTTCCACAGTTAATTGTGATCCACACAGTCAAAGGCTTTGGCGTAGTCAATAAAGCAGAAATAGATGTTTTCCTGGAACCCTCTTGCTTTGTCCATGATCCAGCAGATGTTGGCAATTTGATCTCTGGTTTCTCTGCCTTTTCTAAAACCAGCTTGAACATCTGGAAGTTCACGGTTCACATATTGCTGAAGCCTGGTTTGGAGAATTTTGAGCACTACTTTACTATTGTGTGAGATGGAGTGCCATTGTGCGGTAGTTTGAGCATTCTTTGGCATTGCCTTTCTTTGGGATTGGAATGAAAACTGACCTTTTCCAGTCCTGTGACCACTGCTGAGTTTTCCAAATTTGCTGGCATATTGAGTGCAGCACTTTCACAGCATCATCTTTCAGGATTTGAAACAGCTCAACTGGAATTCCATCACCTCCACTAGCTTTGTTAGGTCTACGCTATTTAGGGACTGTGTTTCACATAGAAGGTATGAGTTATTTTGACTGACCACTAGAGGGCAGTGATTGACTGAAAACGGGCGGTGGTGGTGTTCGTGCGGTGTCGAAAGGACTCCTTTGGACCCTGTGGACTGGAGCACACCAGGCTCCTGCCTTCCACTGTCTCCCGGAGTTTGCTCAAATTTATGACCATTGAGTCGACGTGAAAAACAGGTCCAGTATAATAAAATGGCTGAAACAGCAAACGCTTGGTAGATTTTCCCGTTTGGGCGCATAAGACCCTGAGATTTAGAGAAGATAAGAAACCTATTCAAACCTTGTATTCTAGTTCACAGAAAATCTGCCATTTTACCCTACTTCTGTCTGATTCTAAACTTCATTGTTTCTGCTGTGGTTGCAATAATAACTCATTCATTTTTTTTTCATTTATTAATTCATTCATTTGAGAGCAATATAGCAGAGTGGCTAAGAAGTCAGTATCTGGAGTCAGCTATCTGGTAAAATTCTGGCCTCAACACATACTAGCAAGCACTATAAGAGTTCTGTGCTTCATTTTCTATATCTGTCTATGGGGATATTAAGATTTGCTCATGAAACTATGGCAAAAATGAATTGAGATGGTATGTGGAAAGTATTTTTGAAACAGTGTCTGGCACTTAGTAAATACTTTAGCTACTGTTATTATTAACTCAGCAAATATTTATTAAGTGGCTCCTGCGTTCTAATACTACCACCATTGTAGGTACCAAGGATGGAGCAACCACACACATGCACACACAGACCTCCCTGCCTCCTGAAGCTTACACTCGAGGGAGGGAGATGAATAATCAACAAAATGAGACAGAGTTTGTATTTGTCTTAGCATAAGCAATGAAGATGGCCAAAAATAGAGCATGGAAGGGGACAGAGCATGGGGCTTGAGGCGGACTTGCAGTTGAAAGTGGGGCTGTCAGGTATTTCCCTGGTGGTATAGTGGGTAAGAATCCACTTGTCGATGCAGGGGACGTGGGTTTGATCCCTAGTCCAGGAAAATCCCACATGTTGCAGAGCATCTAAGCCCATGCACCACAACTACTGAGCCTGCGTGCTGCAACTCCTGAAGCCCATGCGCCTAGAGGCTGTGCTCTGCAGCAAGAGAAGCCACCGTAATGAGAAGCCCATGCACCACGGTGAAGAGTAGCCTCTGCTCGCCACAACTCGAGAAAGCCTTCTCACAGCAAAGAAGACTCAGGACAGCCAAAAAATGGTCTGCATCAAAAAAAATCTTTGATAAATAAATAAAATAGGACTGTTAGAGAAGGCTTCATCGAAGTGATATATATACAGCAAAAAACAGAGGAAGAGAGTGGGCCAACTTCTGGATGTCTGGGAGCCATGTGGACGTCTGGAAGTCAAGCATTTGGGCAGAGAGAATGTCTCCAAGGAGTGGCAAAGAGGCCAGGGTAGCAAAAGATGGAGGGCGATGGGGCGAATACTATGACATGGAACCGGAGGTGAGGTGGGGAAATAGGGAGACAATCTTGTAGGGCCTTGAAGCCTGCCAAGCGCTTTGGACTTTAGGTGGGCTAAGACGTTGTTAGGTTCTGGGCAAACGGGGGGGCCTCATCTGATTTCTGTGTTCCAAGCCTCCTGCATTTGCTGTTCGGGGAATGGACTGCAGGGCAAATGGAGGCAGGGAGCCCAGGGAACAGGCCACCGCAGAGATCCGGGGAAAGAGATAGAGAGGCACTGAGGGCTTGGACGGGAGGATAAAGGTGCTGGAGGTGCTGGTGGTGAGACGTGGCCAGATTCTGGATCTGTTCTGATGACAGAGCTGATAGGATTTGCTGACAGATCCAATGTGGGCTGTGAAAGAGGTATCAAGGACAACTCCAGGAACTGTAGCCTGAACAACTAGCAGGACAGAAGTATCATATCCTGGGACCTTGAGGATTCAGGGAGGATAGTGTCAGGGACGGGGGGCAGGGTGGGAATCAGGAGTTTGGCTTTGCGCCTGTTAGTTTGGATGCTTCTTAGACACTTGGCTGTTGGGGATCTGAATCTGGACTTTAAGGGCCCGGGCTGGCGATGTGGTTCTGGCGGCTTTGAGCTGGCTCCGCCCACGACCACCCAGGGAGGCTGGTGGAGCTCTGCCTGGGACTGGGGCCGAGGTTCTCCACTCAGAACCTCAAGCCTGGGTTGTGTCCTAGGGAGCCTGCTGCAGCCCCCATACCTCCCAACAAGGGGTCTTCAACAGAAGCACCCACTCCATAAGAGTGAGTAACACCCGGGCCTCCTGTTCACTGCATGGGGTCATCGCACTGCAGGTCACAGTTCACAGATGACAGGAACAAGCCCCAAGCCCAGTTAGCCATTAACCCAGCCCTGAGTAAGAGCCAAGTGGACAGGCCTCATTTCCTCACGCAAGGTGGTTAGTCCAGGGAAGGCACCTTATATGCCAACCTCAGTTAATTAGGTTCAGCCCAGGGTAGCACTGTCTTAACAAGGGGAAGGCATGTGATGATTGATTAGCAATGTCTGCCATGGAGACAGGATCAGAGAGTGGTTGCTCGTGTACCAGATATTTGTTATTCCTGATCTACCTGCAAATACTCACAGGTTTTTGCTTGAAAGGACCTGTTGGACCACCATGTAGTGTGGTCAGCCAGCCAGCTTCTTAGGTTGAGTGAGAAGCTTTCAGTCCTTCTTGAATCAAACAGAAAGAGCCCCTAGAGACAATACCTGTCACAGTTTCACTCACCCCACCAGCTATGTAATGAGGGCCTCTCCGCAGCTCTTTGAACTGAATCAGAGATTCACCTTCACAAACAGAATTTGAGGTCCTGGTGAGGATGTGGCTGGAAACCACAGCCTCACAGCTGTCATTCTTAGTGGGCCAGTGACCTCAATGAATGAGAGGGCCGTGGTTTTTTTTTTTTTTTTTTTTCTCTTAAGCAGAAACACATCTTTCACCCCTAAGAAAGTTAAAAATTAAGTTCTGCTACCTGGATGGAACTTTCTCTTTTAGAGAGTAGCTGATGTGGGTATACAACTTAGCTAAGGAAGATTTAGGATTAAGCGCATGTGTGGGTGCTAAGTCGTTCAGTCATGTCTGACTCTTTGCAACCCTATGGACTGTAGCCCATCAGGCTTCTCTGTCCATTGAATTCTCCAAGCAAGAATATTGGAGTGGGTTGTCATGCCCTTCTTCAGGGGATCTTCCTGACTCAGGGATTGAACCTGTGTCTCTTAAGTCTCCTGCATTGGCGGGGGGTTCTTTACCACTAGTGCCACTTGGGAAGCCCCTTAGGATTAAGTAAGTACAGCATGCTAAACAAGAATTAAAACTCGAGTATTGTTAGTAACATTTCTGTTTAAAAAAGAACTCTCCATACATTTAGCTTCATATATAAATAGATTTTTAAGAGAACTTAAGGCTCATCATATTTATAAGTCGGATTTATTAGATTTATAAGAATGAAACTTTAGGAAGTCTTTGTTTATATCAGGCAAATGAGATACTGAAAAAGGAAATCAAAGCTATTCATTTATAAATGTACTTAAACGTTTGAAGAGGCAAGTTTGTAGGAAGTCCCTTAATAACACTTACTAAAATCTGCCAGATTCTCAAACATGATTTGTAGGCTGAGTTTTAAAGGTTAAGAAAGAACTAGTGTTTTGAATTAGTAACGTTAATGAATAGAAACATATTGTGTACTCCCAAAATAAACTTCTAAATAATCTTTTTGTATTCTCAGAGAACAACTCAAATGATCATCAACAGGTGAACGAATCAACCAACTGTGGTCCATACCTGCAGTGGAATACTACAGCCCTAAACAGGAAGAACGGAGAAGGCGATGGCACCCCACTCCAGTACTCTTGCCTGGAAAATCCCATGGACGGAGGAGCCTGGTGGGCTGCGGTCCATGGGGTCGCTGAGAGTTGGACACGACTCAGTGACTTCACTTTCCCTTTTCACTTTCATGCTTTGGAGAAGGAAATGGCAACCCACTCCAGTCAGTGTTCTTGCCTGGAGAATCCCAGGGACGGCGGAGCCTGGTGAGCTGCCGTCTCTGGAGTCGCATAGAGTCGGACACGACTGAAGCGACTTAGCAGCAGCAGCAGCAGCAGCAAAGAGGAAGGAACAGCTGATTGACAGAACTTGATGACTCTCTAGAGCATGATATGAAGAGAAGGAAGCCAGACTCAAAAGGTTATACACTGTACAATTCCATTTATATGAAAATTGTTTAAAAGGCACAAATGTAGTGATGGAAAGCAGATCAGTGATGGCCAGGAGCTAGAGTAGGAGGAGGTGATTGACTTCATAGCAGTAAGTAGAAGGGAACTTTTTGGGTGACAGAAATGTTCTGTGCTGCAATTGTGGTGATTACCTGCAGGTATACATTGTTAAGCCTTACTGAATTGTACATTTTAAATTTTATCAGATGTAAATTATACCTCCATACTGTTGACTTTAGAAAATACTATGATTCTCAAGGTCACCTAAAAGCTCCATATTCAACGTGAGGGATGAAGCAGGACCACCATTTCTTTTTTTGGTTCTTTTTCTTTTGTTTTGAGGGGATCATCTTCTGATGATGGTTCAGGTAGGGCAATGAGGTTGTGAGGAGAGAGACCAAGTAATACTGTAGTTATCTTGAAAAGCCTGGTGCAAGAGCTGATTATGAAACAAACTGAGGTTTCTGATTATGAAACAAATCAAACCAATGGCTTTTCTAGTTGGTTGAATGACTCTTTTTTAGCAGGTGTAAGACAGGCAGGATGTTGGTTGTAACCAAGATTCAGGTCTTGCCTGGTGTGTTAATTATCTATTGTTGTGTAACAGTGACCACAAACTTAGTGCATTAAACAATATACACTTCTTATCTCAAGGTTCTGTAAGTGGGAAGTCCTGGCATGACTTAGCTGGGTCCTCTGCTCAGTGTCTTAGGAAGATGAAATCATGATGTTGGCTGGGCTCATCTGGAGGCTCTCCTGGGGGAAAATGCACTTTCAACCTCATTCAGGTTGTTGGCAGAATTCATCCTGTGATGAATGATGGAGTCCTAGCTGTTTGCTGGCAGTCAGCAGAAGGCCACCCCCGAGGCCCTAGAGACCACTTACAGCTCCAAAGTGGCCACTTACTTCATCAAACCTGCAAGGAGAGCCTCTCCAGCTGGTTAAGACAGACCCCCCCCCCCTTTTCTTTTTTCAGTAAGTTGTGAGCATCACTTTACGGCTGGAAAGCCCTACAGTAATCATCCAGTTTAAGCTCAAAGAAATTGAGGTCCACAAAACTTAACAGATTTAACCATGGGTAGCAAAAATGAAACTAGAATTTAAATTAATCGATTCCTAGTCCAGGCATCTTTTTAACCAGACCAAATTACTTCCTATATTTGCTTCATTGTTTAAATGAGAATGGCAATCAGCCAATAAACACTATTCATATTATTTAAACATAATAGTCTCCTTAATATTGACCAATATTCTCCCATTTTCTGGAATATCAGCCAAAATAGGGAAAAAAAAATACCAGTAATAATAGTGAGTGCCTTCTACTTGCTGGGCCTATAGAATCTTCACTAATCTTCACATAAAACACAGATGAACAGATAGAGAAGATGTGATGTATGTATGCCGCTGCTGCTAAGTCGCTTCAGTCATGTCTGACTCTGTGCCACCCCAGAGATGGCACCTCACCAGGCTCCCCCGTCCCTGGGATTCTCCAGGCAAGAACACTGGAGTGGGTTGCCATTTCCTTCTCCAAAGCATGAAAGTGAAAAGTGAAAGTGAAGTTGCTCAGTCACGTCCAACTCTTAGCGACCCCATGGACTGCAGCCCACCAGGCTCCTCCATCCATGGGATTTTCCAGGCAAGAATACTGGAGCGGGGTGCCTCTGCTTTCTCTATCTATATATACATATATGCATATATACACATATATTCCATTGTAGATATATATATATCTACAATGGAATATTACTCAACCATAAAAAAGAATGAAATTTGCAGCAACATGGATAAACCTGGACATTATCATATTACTGTTTTTTTTTGGCTGTGTCACACAGCATACAGGATTTTAGTTTCCCAACCAGGTATAGAACCCATACCGTCTGCATTGGAAGCTTGGAGTCTTAATCACTGGACAACCAGGGAAGAGATTATCATATTAAGTGAAGTAAGACAGAGAAAGACAAATTTCATACAATATCACTTAAATATGGAATCTAAAAAAGTGATACAGATTAACTTATTTACAAAACAGAAACAACCTCACAGATAGAAAAATAAACTTATGGTTGCCAAAGAAGGAGGGGAAGGAAGGATAAGTCAGGAGTTTGGGGTTAGCAGATAAAAGCTACTATATATAAAATAAACAACAAGGTCCTACGGTATAGCACAGGGAACTATATTCAATATCCTGTAATAAATCATAATGGAAAAGAATATGAAAAAAAAATATATATAACTGAATTAGTTTGCTATACACCAAAAACCAACACTGTCAATCAACTATACTTCAGTTTTTTAAAAAAGTGAAAAAAAAAGAGTTATATAAGGTAAGGTAATCATGGGAGTGACACCCACCACTTTTGCCATAGGATGTAGCTTAAACAAGGGGTGACAACTATCCCATTTGCCATATTCTATTGATGAGAAGCAAGTTTCAGTTTCTGCCCACTCTCAAGGCGAGGGGATTATGCAAGAGTCTGGACACCAGGAGACAAGGGTCGTGGGGTCCACTATCAAGTCTGCTCCATACCTGGTGACTGCAGTGGAGGAGAGGGACGACAAGGAGTGAGGTAGTTTGAAGAGGGGATTTCAGACACGAGGGTCCTTGGGCCCTTAGCTAGGTAGGAAGTGAAGTCAAAGTAGGAAATGACCAAAGGAGGGGGTGGTGGGGTCAGTGATTTGAAGACTGTTTAAAAAGTTTTACTTACTTATTTATTTTGGCCACATTGAGTGACTTGCAGGATCCTAGTTCCCCCAGCAGGATCAAACCTGGGCCCTTGGCAGTGAAAGCCCATTTTGTAACCCATGGACTGCCAGGGAATTCCCAAAGACCTTCTTAAGTTTGAAAGTTTTCACCAGGGGAAGGTTGAGCAGAGGGAGCTTGAGGTGAGATGCGTGGCTAGAGAAGGGCTTGTGTGAAGTCGGGATTTCCCAAAGGAGCCATTTCGGAGGGATGGTGAGTTCTTGGGGAGCAGGCAGTTAGGTAGTGTGAAGGAGGCCATGGGACTGGGGAGGTCCAGATGGCCTCCCTGCTCCTGCCCTGGCCCCCCCAAGTCTGTTCCTAACTGCATGGCTCCTGATATGCTCATCAGATCCTGAGTCTGCTCTACAGTTAACCCTACCAGGCCTTCCTGCCTCATTCAGAGTAAAATCTAACTCTCTTCCATGACCTGCCTCCCACCATCCTCAGCTACCCTCCTCCCCTCACTGTCTACACTCCAGCTACACTGGCCTCTGGGACTAGCCCTTGATGTTCCTGGCCTGGAATGCCCTACTCACTGATGGCCTCGTGGCTTCCTCCCTCCCTCTAAGTGTCTGTTCAAACGGCTACTCTGGACTTGCCTGTCCATCCCGTATAAAACAGCACTTCTTCCCAATCACTCTCTGCCCCCTTAGCCACCTTATCCTTCTTTCATATCAAGCATTTCATGTATGTCTTCTTTTTTAAAAAGACATTTGTAGTTATTTATTTGCTGGACTGGGTCTTAGTTGTGGCACATGAAATCTTTGTTGTGGCATGCAGGATCTAGTTGCCCAACCAGGGATCAAAACTTGGACCCCCTGCACTGGAAGCGCAGAGTCCCAGCCACTGGACCGCCAGGGAAGTTCCGCATGTATGCCTTTGTCCAGATGTTAATCGTCTGTCTCCCTTAACAAGAATGTCAGCTCCAGGAATCTAGAGGTTTGTTTTACTCACTGCTGAATCCCAGAACCTAGATGGATGCCTGGCACATACAGTGTTGTTATGAAGGCAGACAGAGCTGAGGGGTGTCCTGAGGGGTGGCTGAGTTTATACCAATGGGTCTGAGGCCAAAGCGTTGAGGTGTAAACCAGGAGCTGTTTTGGAGGCCTGAGCACCACCTCTGATATCTTGAAGGAGTGAACACAGAAGTTACAGCACTGGATAGACTGTGGAACATGGCAGTTAAGAGCCCTGCCACTTAATAGCTATGTTACCTAAGAAAGTTACTTAATATCTCTGAGCCTTTGTTTCCTCATATGTAAAATGGAGATAATGATAGAACCAAAGTCTAAATCATGGAGTTATGCAGGTACTTGGTTCAGGGCCTGCATATGGTACATACTTGGTAGTAACTGGATAATGTTATATTACTTCTCTGTGCCTGCTTACAATCTGAGACTTTCCTCTGCTGTCCAAACAAGCTTTTCCATTTACTGTTATTCCAATCTGGGCAGATCATTTTACCTGAAATGAGATTCAGTTTCTCGTTTGCATCACGGAGATAATAATTTCTGCCCTGACTCCCTTGACCAAACTGTTGAGAGCTGTAAGTGAGGTGATGCATAGAAAAGCACTTTGAAATGTTTTGTTGATATGTGACATAAAGGATCATTGCTTTTCATGCTTGCTGACTGGTTCCCTTCAGGGTTGCTGGAGTTGTAGGCAATGAGTGATTGGTTAATTTTCAGAAGCTCCAACAGAATACCTGGGGTGCCTGGGACAGGGTGTTGCCACAGTGGACTTCCTTGAGCAGAGGAATGGAATCCAGATTTTGCCCAAAGCCTGAATTTAAATGGCCCGTGTTTGTGTGTGTGTGTGTGTGTGTGTGTGTGTGTGTGTGTGTGTGTGTGTGTTAGTTGCTCAGTCGTCTCCGACTCTTTGTGACCCCGTGGACTGGGGTCCACTAGGCTCCTCTGTCCATGGAATTCTCCAGGTAAGAATACTGGAGTGGGTTTCCATGTCCTTCTCCAGGGGATCTTCCCAACAGACGAATCGACAGAAGAATCGAGCCCAGGCCTCCTGCATTGTAGGCAGATTCTTTACCACCTGAGCTGAGCTTGGCAGGAATGAATTTAAATGGCCCTTGGGCTTCCCAGACAAGAGCTGGTGGTAAAGAATCCACCTGCCAATAAAGGACACATAAGAGATGACTCAGACTTGATCCCGGGTCGAGAAGATCCCCTGGAGGAGGGCATGGCAACCCACTTGAGTAGTCTCAGGGCTTCCCTGGTGGTAAAGAATCTGCCTACAACGTGGGAGACCCAGGTTCTCTGCCTGAGTCAGGAAGATTCCCTGGAGAAGGGAATGGCTACCCACTCTAATATTCTTGCCTGGCGAATCCCATGGACTGTAGCCTTCCAGGCTCCTCTGTCCACGGAGTCTCAGAGTCGGACACGACTGAGGGACTAACTCTGCAGAAATAGAGAACAGACTTGCGCACACAGCAGCGGAAGGAGAGGGCGGGACAGCCTGAGAGCAGCATTGGCATCCATACATTAGCATGTGTAAAACAGCCAGCGGGGAGCAGCTGTGCAGCACAGGTAGCTCAGCTCAATGCCCTATGCCAACCTAAAGAGGTGGGAGGGAGGGGGGTTCCAGAGGGAGGGGACACATGTGTACTTATAACTGGGTCATATCGACATACAGCAAAAACCAACACAACATTGCAAGGCAATTGTCCTCCAATTTAAAAAAATGGCTCTTGGGCTGAGAGCCACCAGCTTTCTGCAACTCACGGCCTGAATAACAGTCTAGCTTCTCTTAACTCCTACATGCATGCTCAGTCGCTCAGTCGTGTCCTACTCTCTGTAATCCCATGGACTGTAGCCCGCCAGGCTCCTCCATCTATGGAATTTTCCAGGCAAGAATACTGGAGTGGGTTGCCATTTCTTACTCCAGGAGATCTTCCTGACCCAGGGATCAAACCTGCGTCTCTTGTGTCTCCTGCATTTTGACATGTGGATTCTTTCCGACTGAGCCACCTGGGAAGCCCTCTTTTAACTCATACATGAAGCAGAAAAGAAGAATCCAGAGCCTGGATGTCTGTCTTTGGAGACTCAACACCTGGCCCCTTTTTACCTGCCACTGTCAAGTAACCAATGAAGGCATCTCAGAGGCTCTATTCATGAGAGGTTCAACTTAGATAAACAGAACCCACAGCCCTGCGAGACCCAGAGCTCCTGAGCTGGCTGTGTCCCTGGTAGCTGGGAAGACAAAAAAGCACAGCAGCCATCTAGGTCAGGGAAGATGTAAGCATTCGTCCGTGCCTCCTCCCCAAGTGGGAGCCAGGATGCAGAAAGGCCCTTAGGGTTCCACGTGGTACACAATCCCTAGGTGCTGATCATCAGTCAGCGTGGCACCCACTGGGCATCCTAGAGGAACAAACGCTCCTTTCTTACATGGTGTGTCCTAGGCAATTTCCCCAGGGACCTGGGTCCAGTAGACACAATGCCATTCATGGGTATCCAACCTACCCCTGCGGAGCCACTATACTTGGTTTCTCCAACTCAAAGTGAATTGTCTTCCAGATCAAATGCACATATACACACACACAACCAGCCAGGTGGTAGCTACTGACGACACTGATTCCCACATTCTCTTTAACCAACCAGCACAGGAGGTAAGAGTGAAGTGACAGAAACTATCTACCAATATTTATTCACACTTAGTCAGAGAATAGGGCAAAAATTCATTTCCCAACCTCCTTCACAGTTCGATGTGGCTATTCATTAACGTTCTCACCAGGGAAATGTGGCTGGACGGGACACCTTTTTGCTACTTCAAGGCCCAGGCTTTAAGTCTGTGGCCACATCTCTGCCAAGTTCTCTTCCCCTTCCTGCTGGCTTGAATTCAGGGAGACCTAGCTTAACAATGCAGGGAGAATGCTCTGCAGAATGGAGAATCGTGATGGAAGGAACCTGGGCTTGACAATGTCTGCAAAGGATACAGCTTCTGGCTGCTCTGGAATGGTCACTAGGCAGTTAGGTGAGAGATAAACTTCCATCTTCTTTTGCCCACGGAGTTATTGTTGGGCCTCTTTGTTACAGCTGCTGAGCTTTACTCTGACTAGCACAGGGGAAAAGAACATGGCCAAGCTGGAGGGCTTCGCAGGCTAACATGGCAGCCCAGACCACCAGCCCTATATGACCTACCACTGAATGGTTTGGGTTTGTGTTACAAGAGGCTGCTGGGGAAGGAAGCCGTGCTCTGTATTGATTAAGATGGAATCAGACAGGGACTTCCCTGGTGGTTCGGTGGCTAAGACTCTGAGCTCCCAATTCAGAGAAACTGGGTTCTATCCCTGGGAACTAGATCCCACATGCTACAACTAAGATTCGGTGCAGTCAAATAATTTTTTTTTAAGATGAAATCAGACAGATCTAGGTTTTAATTTTGTTGAAAGTGAAAGTGAAGTCGCTCAGTGACTCTTTGCGACCCCAAGGACTGTAGCCTACCAGGCTCCTCTGTCCATGGGATTTTCCAGGCAAGAATACTGGAGTGGGTTGTCATTCCCTTCTCTAGGAGATCTTCCTGACCCAGGGATTGAACCCAGGTCTCCCACGTTGTAGGCAAACGCTTTACCATCTGAGCCATCAGGGAAGTCTAATTTTGGTTAGAACATTCATTAGTGTTTTGAACTTTGGATACTTTCACTAAAAAATTAGGTCTCAATTTCTTCTGTAAAATGAGGATACTAGAACCTACTACTATATGAAATATCACCTATCTGATTATATGAGATAATATAGCTCAAGGGCTTGGAAATGTTTGCTGCTATTAATGGGATCAGATGATATCCAGATGTGATCTTTCCCACCCTCATTCTCTAGGAAGGAGGGAAGGGAGCTAATGTCTTTTTAAAAATATTTATTTTTATTTTATTATTTGGCTGCTTTGGGTCTTAGTTGCAGCATGTGGGACCTTTTAGTTGTGGCTTGTGGGATGTAGTTCCCTGACCGGGGATTGAACCCTGGGCTTGCTGCAATGGGAGCGTGGAGTCTTAACTGCTGGACCATCGGGGAAGTCCCTCTGGAATTAAAAAGAAAATTTTTATTGATCCATGGTTGGTTGAATCTGTGGATGTGGAAGCCACAGATACAGGGGGCAACTGTCTAAGTTCCTAAAGTTTTCAACACATAAAGTTTCTTAAGTATCTGCTATGGGCCACAGACTAGGATGGTGCTGGAGAACAGAGAATGCCCTCGTGGAAATTAGTTTTTCTCTACTTTGCAGAAGGCAGCAGCCTTTTCAGGCTCATAAACTGGAGTCCAGATCACCTATTGAGTTGAAATTTATCTTGACCAAGAAAGAAATCCTGATTCTTCACATTGCCTTATGGGATGCCCAAGTCCCAGTGCAGGTAAGTTAAACCGTCATCTCTGGAGCCTGGATGCTAATGTTTCAAAAGCACTGAGGTGTCTCCAGTAAACAGGCGGCACTGAGTCTGAATACTGCTCCTCCCAGTTGTCCACACCACGCCAAGCAGAAGTCTCTTAAACAAGGTCTGAGCTTGGCATTCACCTGGCAAAACCTTCCATGGCTTCCACTGCCTACAGGCTGAAGTCCAAACTCGGCATGACATTCGCAATTTGGATCCAGCCTCTTTCCATTAATAACACGAATGGCTAAAGTGGACTGGGCATTTCATGTTTCATACATATCCTGTGGGATGTACCAAGGACTTTCTGTGTATTATCCACTCACTTGTGGCCTAACCTTAGTAGACTATGTCTTGCCCAGCTTCTATATTTTAATAAGATGGGGACGTTCCAAGAAAAGCATTTAGCACAGTGGTATGTAGTTTACTGCTCAGTTAACAGTAGCTATGACAGCTATCATCCCTGTTCTAAAGATGAGAAGGTTCAGAGGTGTTAAGTAACTTGCCTAAGACCACAGTCCTGATAAGTGAACAGAAATGGGGCCTGAACCTGAGAAGTCTGGCTTCAGTGCCCAGACTACCTGTCTTTCACTCTGCCACTGAAAGCAGTGCTTGTCTCAGGCCATCTTCTAGAGCTGCCCCAGAGAATGTTCCCTTCATGGTTAGAACACCTCCCTTCGGCCTCCTCCAGGAAGGCTTCCTTCCTGCACTTCCTTCCCTCACGACCCCCACTAAGCAGAGGCTGATACCCCTTAGCTTTCTCAACAGACCTCCCTCTCCACTCTCATCCCACCCAACTGCCACTTAGACAGAGGGTGCACCCCCTCAAGGGTCACCTCGTCCCCTCTGGCTCTGCCATGCCTGGCCTGGCATGGAGCAGACCTCTGTAAATGTTTGCCTGGATTCACCACAAGCCAAATCCATTGATGAGAACTGGGCCAAGAGTGAAGAACAAGACCTTCTGGCAGAAACGGCCTGCCTGTTCCCAGCTGTCACAGTGCACTCCAGAGCAAGCACGCTCGTGCTTTTCTTTGGCCAGAGTCCCCTCACCATTGGCCAGAACTTCCAGTCCCCTGGTCCTGCTCTCAGTGTGCTCTCCAGCCACCCCCTGAAGTTGACCAGCACGGGGTTCAGTCCAGAGGAGCCCAAATCATCCAATAACACGAGTCTAGAAGATTCTTCACTCCCCCCAGTTCATTTTTTCAACAAATATTGATTGAACCCTGACTTTGAGCCCAGCACTGTGCTTGGCACTGGATACAGGGTGGAGTGCAAACCAGGCGTGGTCCCTGGCCTCATTCATGGAGCTTATGCGCCGGCGGGGGAGGCAGTTCACCAGTAAGTAAACACACAAATGGACGTGCAACGGTAAATTCCATATGAGAAAAAAAGAATAGAGGACTTTGAGATAGAGTCAAGCCCAGGAGTCAGGGAGGGACTCTCTGAGAAGGTGACATTTCAGCCAAGGCCTGAGGGTATGAAGAGCTTTTAGCCTGCAAAGGGTGAAAAGAGCATCCTTGGCAAAAGGAACAGCAGATGCGAAGTCCTAGAGATGGGAATGAGGCTGGAGTAAGGAAGAAATGAAGGAAGGCACGGGTGGGAGAAGCACAGGCAACAAGCTTGAGATTGGCAAGAAAAAGGCTGAAAGTGGATTTGGGAGCAGAAGAAGAGCTTGGCTTTTATCCTTAGAATAATAGGGAAGTGGAGTAAGGGTGTGAGACCAGGGTTGACATGCTAGGGTTTGCATGTTTAGAGCTCTCTCTGGCTGTGCTGAGAACTGACTGGCAAAGCAAGAAGGAAGCAGAGTGACCTTTCAGAGGGCAGAGATCTGGGGAGAGCTGCTGTGGCCAGACCAGCGTCGGGGCTGTGGGCTCAGAGAGAAGTGGATGAACTCCAGACATATGTAAGAAGTAGAACTTTGCAGAGGTTTTCAGAAAAGCTAAAAACAAAAAACAAAAAACACCTTTATTGAATATATGTGACAACCCCAACGATGGGGTGGGAGTCAGGGGCACCAGAAAGATTTGGGAATATAAACAAAGATACATGTGCCCTCAGCCATGGAAACCAACACACAGAGGCACCGTTTCCCCCACAATCTCTCAGGAAGAATGAACCCAAGAGCAACTAAGACGCTAAGGTTCTGGGTCATTCCTACCTCATTCAACGGTGTCAACTGATTCTTCTGAAACAGGGTATTTGAAACGTGAAAAACGTTTCCCACTGTCCTGCCATGAGATGTTGGATTCTTGGCTAGGAGGTGGCCAAACTGCAGAAATGGAGCACTGACCTGATGTCCGGGGAGCAGGAGGGTGCCAGGGAAGAGGGGAGGGTGGAGGAGGGGCCTGCCCCTTGTAAGAAAGGTGAAGTTGGTCTTTGCCTTCCACCACCACCCTCTGTGCCCCCTCCCAACCCCCGGGAACCCGCTGGCAGCCCCCCTCCGTCTCTGTGTCCCTCAGCAGCAACCTCGGCCAGGGACCCGCTCCCTGAAATGACGTCTCTCTCCACGCAGAAAGAGGTGGAAGACAGCAGAATCTGATCCAACCACCTCACACTGAGGCGTGAAAGAATCCCTTTCGTTCTTTATCCCTCCTTGAGGAATTCGCCTTCTCAAAAGAGCTTTCTGGGTCATTTAAATGATCTCTGCTCTTCTAACCATTTGTCTGAAAGGGCCCTTTCTCCCCAGGGCTTTTGCAAACTCTACTTTTTAAGCCCTTGCAGTCTTCTCAAACTCAGCTTCTTGGGAGGGTAGTTCCATCACAGGGTAGGGGTGGGAGGCTCTTCCAGGGGTGGCATTAGAAGCAGTTGGTAACCGCGCAGTCAGCACCAACGACTTGCCAGCGGGAGGGCCCTGAGGCCTTGGGGCAGCCAGGCCTTAATCAGCCTGGGGTCCTGGGCAAAAGCCACGTGGTGGAGGCACCCGGAGGCAGTCGGGGAAAGCAGATACTTGTCAATAGGCACAGAAGTGCTTCTTCATTTTAACAATCATCTGGCAGCGCTGGGCGGGCGGTGTGTCAGCTCTGGCCCTCCCCATCTTGTTTGGTTTCTGCTGTCCCACTGGGGGGGTCTCTGGGCCATTTGTCCCGTTAGAGGGAAAGTGGCGGGTGGGAACTGGGGAACCCAAGGGCCTTTGGGCAAAGCCAGCCAGCCGCGTGGAATCCCAGGTGAAGAGGATCCCAGGCCCTCGACCCACTGCGTGACCTTGAAGGGCCGAGCCGCCTCTCACTGTCCTTCCTCTCGCCCCTCCTCACAGCTATTTTTGTCCAGCCTGACAGCCCTTGGCGATCCCAGCCGTCTGGGCTCCGCGAGCCGGATGCAAACCAGGCAGCACAAACGTCTGGTGCTGATTCCCAAGAGGATTCCTCTCTGGGCGCTGTCACGTGGGAACGCAGCTTCTGTGCTATGTATCCGACGGGCCACAGGCCCGGAGGAGGTGACCATGCGGGAGGTAGGGAGCCGGGTTCTCTGCTGCACAAGCCTGGCTCCTGTCTAGGGGCACCAGCCGGGCCTGGGGGTGAGGACACCCAGTCAGGGAGCCCAGAGACCTCCCAGCTGTGTGCAGGGAACTGTGGTCACCTGGAGGGTGGGTGTCGGCAGCTGGAAGAGCATAGGTGCCGGCCCTGCTGGGCTCCCAGGCCCCAGTTTTGGCCGTGATGGACAGCAGGTCTGTTCTGGGGTTCACTGGGATGGGGGAGGAGATAGGTGGGCTGGGGCAGACAGGGTTCCCAGGAGACCTCTTAGTGGCCCCTGTGCGGTTTCTATCTCAGGAAGTGAAATAGACACTATGTTCCGGCCCAGGGGCCTGGGAAGGCTGCAGCCAGGCAGTCCCTGCGACAGGCTGGGGTCTGATCTCTGGGGAAGCAGCACGCCTTAGGTCATTGGGCCTTTTACAGAGTTGTTCCCAGACCTGAGATTAATGCCTACTGCCCCATGTGTTCTCAGGCAGAAAAGGGGTCTGGGCACAGTTCTTGGGGGACTCTCCTGGGACTCCTCTGTCCAGGGAAGAAATGAGACCCAGACTCTGAGATCAGAACAGCTCCAGGAGAAGCTGGAACAAGCAGTGAGGAGGGGAGATGGGCCAAAGGAGGAGGGTTCCTTGGATGGGTGAAGATACCTTCATACATAACCAGTCCAGGAAGCAGAGCAGAAAAGGCAACGCTGTTTTTAGAACTCCTAGAAAAAGAACTCTCCTCCTTCCTGGGGGCAAAGCCAGCTCAGAAAGCCCCAACTTCAGTGATCTCAGAGACCCAGGAGCGGCAAAGCATAGCTCCTGCTGGCCTCCCAGCTAGCCCCGGGGAAGAGGGCCTGGGGGCAGGAACAGCCACATAAGCAGGAGACCCCACCATGCCAGGGGAGGCAGGGGAAGGAGACCGAAGGAGGGGTGCCATGTGGCTGCTCCTGGCGGCCCTGCCACTGGGGGCCGCAGGCAGGGGGGCAGCTGGCCTTTCCAGGGGGCGCGCCCTCCGGGTAGAAGATGCCCCTCGACTGGGCAGCAAATTCCTCCGGGCTGGCAGGATGGTGCCAGCAGCTCTGCGCAAGGGGGCTGCTCGGAGGGCCGGGATGGGGTAAGCCAGAGAGGAGGCATTGGGAAGCATGGGGCCAGGCACTCTTCCTAGGATGGCGAGCTGGTTGCTCGGGGCAGAGAGCCCTGGACAGCTGTGGAAGAAGGACCAGGGCCAGGCAGGGAAGGCCAGGGGGCCGGGAGGCGTGGGTGAAGGCTCCATCTCGGCTGCATAGCTGTTGAGGTGGGAGAGAAGGCGGATCCGCACGGGGTCTGCACGGCTGCTGGGTCCTTCCAGGACCCCCAGGTACCTGATGACCTCAGTGAGGCACTCTCGAAAACCGATGCTCCGGAAGTCGACCGCCAGGGCTCGAGCATCAAAGAATCCTGAAAAGTGAGGCACGATGAGAGCATGCCGGGCAGGGGACAAGCACAGAGCCTGAGATCAGACTGTCCTGAGTTCTGAACCTGCTTTACTCACTCACCCCCTTTGTGACCTTGGGCATGTCACCTCACCTTTCTGAGACCCAGTCTCCCCATCTGTAAAGTGGGAGTGGTCAAGAACCCGCCTGCCAATGCAGGAGACACAGGTTTGATCCCTGGGTCAGGAAGATCTCCTGGAGGAGGAAATGGCAACCCATCCCAGTATTCTTGCCTGAAAAATTCCATGGACAGATGTGCCTGGTGGAGTATAATCCATGGGCTTGTAAGAGTTGGATACAAATGAGCATACGCACACACACCTGGGGTTGAGGAGGTGAGGTCTGAGGACCAAATAAATTCACTAACCGCAGAGCATTATAAAATATATTGTTTTCATCGTTAACTCATGATTAACCCAAAGAAGAAACTCTGTGGCCAAGATAACTTCATTCAAGCAGACGCTTGCCAGGTGTGAAAGGGTTGTGCACACGGGGGTGTGGAACAGCTCTGAGGATGGGGTGGATGCTGGGCGGTGGGGGTAAGAGCCATCCGAGCTGGGAGAGTTCTTGGAGAGGGGAGCGGAGAGTAGCCAGGAAGCAGGAGGTCTTCGGAGGCCTCAACAGCACTCTGACTACGGACAAGATTCTTACTCTTTCCATGCCTCAATTTCCTGAGCTGTGAAATGGGCATGTAACAGTACTTGCTACATACAGAAGGGAGGACAAAATGAAATGGTGCACAGAAATACCTAACAAATGAAAAGTGAACTATCATTTATACGACTGCTTGGGCCCCCATAGGTATTCGACTTTGTTTCCCAGCACCAAGCGCAGTCTAGAAAGCAGGATCCCACCCTGGACCTCAGTGGCTGCCCTCAAGCCACAGACTCTGTTTTGGGGACCTGATAATCAATTTGGGGTGACCAGAGTGACTGCCAACAAGAGTATTCACATTCTCACTGCCTCTCCGCTCCTGCCCCTCTCTCAGTCACCTTCTGGGCAAGGATGGAACAGCCCCAGTGAGGACTGGCCTCATGATCATGGCAACAAATATCAGTCCCTGGTTCATGGCTGAGGCCCCCACAGAGGGACAGCTTGGCAGGAGACTATGTTTGGAGCCAGGCCTCCCTGGAGGCAAGACCTGGCTCTGGTGTCTACTTAGTTGTGCAACTTTGAGCAAATTAAATCACTTCTCTCTGTAGACTGTTCTTTTTTCACTAACATTTGCTGGGTTCTTCCTAAGTACTTAATTTGAACTAGCTAATCTGAACCTCATAAAAACCTATCATTAGTCCCATTTCAGAGATGAGGAAACTGAGGAATAAAGGGCTTAAATCATTCATCTAAGGTCCTAAAACTAGTAAGCAATAGTCAGGGTTCAGATCCAAAGCCAGTGCTCTAAGCCACAAGTCTCTGTCTTTCCATCAGCCCTTAGCCAGAAAACAGTGAGGACACCACCACCCACCCTCGAGATTCTTATGAGAATCAAATGAGATAACATTAGAGAAAGCATTTTGAAAACCATAAAATGATGCCAAAATATTAGTCACTATTTTTCTTTAAATTGGGTAAATACAAAAGTAGCTTGAACTATCTCCTCCCTTGGTTGATTAGAGACAGTTTCCACTGTCAGCCACGCATTCCTTTAGTGGAAGTTTTCCAATTGACTACTTGCAGCAGGGTCATCAGGCATGCTTGCTAAACTGGCAGATTCCTAAACTCCAGTCCAGACCTACTGCCTTGGGATGGCTGGGGTGTGACCCACGACTCTGCCTGCCCTATGACACTGCTGCACACCAAAGCTTGAGAGGCACCAGGCTGGCTCACTTAAAATGCAACTGTCTCCTTGACGGGTAGCAAGTTAAGGGTTCAGGGCTTAAGTCTTCACAGCCAAGGTCTGTGGAGCTTTCACAGTTTCCCAGTGGTGAAATTACGAAAACACACAGAGCAGCTTCAAAATTTCCATTTGCCCAGAAGTCTTTTAAAAACCGCAGTTCCGTGACATTTTTGTAGTGGACTAGCTCAAAATAACAGAATGAATTACATTTGCATCTTACTACCATCCCACAACTGATCTTTAACTGTGAGTGTGACGTGTTCCCCCCAACACCGCCAAGATCACAAGAGTCCAGAAGCCTAGATCAGTGGGTTGGCACACCAATGAACCGCCATGGCTAAAAATCTCCCACTGGGATTGCCGTGAGAATGCGCTCATTCAGGCTGATGCTTAACAAGGCCCTGGCGGAAGGGAGGGACCAGTAGTCTGTTATAGCAGAGTTCCTCCAAGGTTCAAGGTTGGCAGGAGTGGAACTGAAGAAAGGGCAGGATACAGGGAAACAATGAAAGCAGAGAGGGTGATGCCAAAGGAAGAAGAGAGACAAGCTTTGCTTCAGCCCCTCTGTGAACTATGAGCTCCACGAGGGCAGCGACCATGTCTGCTTTGCTCACCACTGTATCCCCAGGGCCCAGCGCCCAAATACTGGCTGCAGGAATGACTCCGGGAGAGTGTAGTATCAGTACCTGTGCCTCCAGTGGCGTGGAGCATTTTCAAGTGATCTACCGTCATCTGCAGGACCTCAGCTTTCTCCAGCTTGGAGGAGCCCTGTGTGTACAGAATACAGAAGAGCGATGGTCTTTAGCTGACCTCTGTCACCTCCCCTGCACAGGGTAATCAATGCTCATTGGCTCAGTTTTCTCCTCTTCCTCCAGCTCCACCAGTGCCTGAAACTGGGCTTCTGCTTTGGCCAAGCCTTCCAGAGCTAATAGATTCTCTTTGGTTGCCATTTTAGCCTGCTCTACCATCAGTTTGTAAACGTCCTCCTCCCTTGTCTTCTTGCTCTAGCTGACCCTTAAAACGGTGGTGTTCCCAGTGGGTGATGGCCCACTTTTCTTGCTCTGTGCACTCTCCTCAGAGGGTCCCCTCTACCCCCGTGGCTTCAGGCACCCTCACCAGAATGTTACTCCTGCATACCCACCTGCCTCCTAGATCAGCTTTACCAGAAATCCAACTTCATACTCGCTACACACACACCCAAGATCTGGCTCATAGTCTTACCCCAAAGCGCCTGCTTGTCCTTCATTCTCTCTTGGGAAATGTTTCCAGAGACTCCAGCATCACCTGGTCTCCCAGGTGAAACCTAAGGGCTGGACTCTCCATGTGAGTCCCTTGAAGGTAGGTACTAAGTCTAGCTCATGGCTGGGCTTGTGAAGGTTTTAGTAAAGGTCGGTGGAACGACTGACTTGTTCTCTCCAGCAAAAGGACGTCACAGGACCTATGATGGTGCTGTGGTGCACACAGTGAGGATCTCTGAGGTTGTCTGATTGATTCAATTGTCTCACTCAAGGAGTCCCTCCACCCCAGCATGTTCAATGACAGAGCCTTACTCCCCAAGCAGCCTGTTCTACTTTCACACAGCTCTGGAAATGTCAGTAGTGCCGAGGGACAGGGCACTGTAGGATCACACAGTCTGTGTTCCAGGTCCACTCTGCTATTTACTAGCTGTGTGATCTGGAACATGGAGTAAGTTACTTCTCCTCTCTGTGTTTTAGTTCCTCACCTGTGCAATGGGCATCATAGTCCCAATCCTTCGGGATCGTCCTGAGGATTGAATCCAACTGATGATGGACATAAAGCCACGGCCCCTAAGACACCTCAGTCAATCTGAATTTCCATCACCCTTATTCCTGGCCATCAACAGGCACTTCAGGCACTTCAGGCAGCTGCCACCCATCAGTAAGAGATGCCGTGAGAAGTGAATCCTATCTGCAACCTACGCTGTACTTCCTCGAGCATGGTCAGCAGTATCACATACCTGCTTCTCAAAGGCAGTGGGGACCAAGCGCCGCAGTTCAGAAAGGCTGCTGTTGATGCGGTCCCGGCGCCGTTTCTCTATGATCTAAAAAGCAACGAGGAAAGAAACAAAAACCAGGTAGGCACTTCCTCACAGTTTCCAACATGTTTTGATGGGCACTGACTCACTCATCTTCCTTCACAATATTCCTGTGAGGGCGATAAATCCATTCTTACATTATGGAGGGGGAAAATAAGGCTCAGAGAGGGGCAGCAATTTGCTTAAGGTCACACAGCAAGGAAGTTCAAGGCTGGGAATAGAACTCAGATCTCTTGTCTTGATCTGAGGAGTGGTATTCAACACAATTAACCATTGATACAACAGGGCACTGATCAATTAGAATACAAACACCAGCCACAGCCCCAGAGCAGACCCTGGAGACCTCTGCTGGGCCAAGGAGACCCCCTTCAGTTGCTGGGTCATGAAGTCAAGGAGTCCTAGGCATGGCTCTCTCCAGCCAGGAAGGCCTTTCATTCCCAAGAGCTCATTTGCAGCTCATCACACTGGTAGCAGAATGCTTATCTCAGGATAGAAAGTATGACGCCCATTTTATGGACAGAGAATGAGGCTGGATGGAGGAGGCTTTTTGGTTAGTGAGTGGTGGGGCTAGTCTCTGCTGGATTCTGGGTCTCTGGACTTCCAGGACAGAAGCATGGTACATCTTTCTTCTGTCCCCCTAACTCACCCCTCAGCACCCCGGGAGGGAGTTAAAGTTCCAGGCTCAGAGAGAAGTGGGGAAGACTGGGATAAATAATAATGGCTAGTTAGGTGTCACGTTTTGTTCTGAGCACATTACATTAATTCACTTCAAAACAGCCCTTTGAGGAAGGTACCATCCTGATTTCAGTTACACAGATGAGAAAATGAGGCACAAAGAGGTTAAGTGGCTGCTCAAGGTCACTCAGCTCACTACCAGCAGAACTGGGACTTGAACCCAGGCAGCATTGCTTCCCCGCCCCCCCGACCCCCAGGGGTGTTTCTGACCAGGGTTCTCTGGGCCAGGCCCCCTGGGAACTCAGGGCAAACCTCTGTACCGCAAATCTGCTGAGAAAGACACTCACCCCTCTGCGTTTCTTCCTGGCTTGCATTTGTGAAGGGCTGGGGGTGGACAGCGGCCGGGCCATCTGGCTGGAGAGGAAGAGAAAGGCTGATTTTTTAGAGGACCATCTCCCTGGCCTGGGCTGACCTCGGAGCCGGCTGTGGGCGGGCACAGCCCCCTCCCAGCGCCCGAGGTCTCCCAGGCCCTGGGGCGGGGGGGGGGGGGGGGGGGGGGAGGCACAGGGCAGGCGTGGGTGGGGGCGCTTTCTCTCCCCTTTCCCCCGGGGGCTCTTTTCTCCTTGGGCCAAGTCCTCCCCTGCACCGAGTTTCCTGCTCCAGAGTGGCCGGCGGCTGGGGCCATGGGATTGGGGGGGCTTGACTCTAGTCCGGACCTGACCCGCTGGGCCTCGGCCCCTGCCCCTCGCCCTCGGGAGAACCGCACCCGGCCAACCGGCTCCTGCAACCCGATCCCCCGGGCGGGGCGGGCAAGGGCACGGGCGGCGGCAGCGGCGGCGGCGGCAAGGCCGGGCCGGCGGGTTGGGTTTCAGAGGGAGCCGCTGGGAACGAGCGTGGAAAGAACAGATGCCGCCGCTTCCCACGGGCCGGGCGCGCCGGCCGCCCGCCCTCCGCCCGCCTGCAGCTGCCGCCTCCTCCCACGCTGCGCGGCCAGGCCGAGGGGGAGGCAGCATCTGGGTCACAGGCCCCTCTTGGACTCTAGGGACGCGGCCCCGTCCTCCCCAGAAAGCCCTAGCCTCACATCACTTCGGGCCTCCAGTCCGCCGGGCCTCGCTGAAGGATGGATGTTCGCTCACACTCCAGGAGTTCCCATTAGGTGGAGAAGGCTCAGCCCTCTGGGGCTTTTCGTGCCCCTCTGATATTCTCAGCCCAACTGCTTGCCATCTTAAGGATCTCCTGCTTCAGAGGATCTCCTGGAGTGAAGGGGATTTGCTGGGCTGCACTTAGGATCATTCATTTGGCCAACAGGCCAGGGGCCCCACTCAGACCTAAGACTGTACTGGATGCCCTCGGCCAGGCCCCAGACCCCTAGAGCCCAGCTCCCATTGAAGACATCACAGCCACAAATAACTGCAGACAAGAGGACTCCCCCTGCTTTTTCAGACACACATCTGAACAGGAACTTAAGAGCTCCTCTCCACCTAAAACCTCCTTGCACCCCCACCCCCACGCCCACCCGGGTTCTCATCTCAGTAAAGGCACCCATCTCTCATTTCTGCAAGGTGAGCATTCAACCACCATCTCTGATTCCTTCTCTGTCCTCACCTATCCCATCAAAACCTGCCTATTCCTATCTAAAATATATTTCACACCTGTCCCCCTTATCTCCATTGCCAATCTTAGGACCAAGCCTCCATCACCTTTCTAGTCTGCAGGAGTCTATTGTATCCCACTACCCCCTACAAGCAGGCAGAATGATCATCTCAATGCAAATATTGGGACCTCCTTGGTGGTTCAGTGGTTAAGACTTTGCTTTCTTATGTAGGGGGTGCAGGTTTGATCCCTGGTTGGGGAAGCTAAGATCCCACATGACTCGTGGCCAAAAAAACAAAATATTAAACAGAAGGAATGACATATACATTACTGTACGTGAAACAGATACCTACTGGGAAGTTGCTGTACACCACAGGGAACTCAACCTGGGACAACCTGGAGGGGTAGGATGGGGTATGGGTGGGGTGGGGTTAGGTTCAAGAGGGAGGGGAAATATGTATACTCAACGGCTGATTAGCGCTGTTGTATGTCAGAAGCCAACACAAAATTGTAAAGCATCTATCCTCCAAATAAATCAACAACAACAACAACAAAAACAAATAATATTGTAACAAATTCAATAAAGAAGTTAAAAAAAAAGTCTTCAGTATTTCCCTGGTGACCCCGTGGTTAAGAATCCACCTGCCAATGCAGGGGACGCAGGTTCGATCCCTGCTCTGAGAAGATTGCCCTGCACCACAGCGAGCACTAGCGCCCATGCCGTGTAACAACAGAGGTTACTGTGGTTGTGCTGTGCTCAGTCGTGTCTGACTCTTTGCGACCCTACAGACTGTAGTCCACCAGGCTCCTCTGTCCCTGGCGTTTTCCAGGCAAGAACACTGGAATGGGTTGCTGTTTCCTGTTCCAGGGGATCTTCCTGATACAGGGATCGAACACACATCTCTTGCATCTCCTGCCCTGACAGGCAGATTCTTTGCCACCGTGCCACCTGGGAAGCCAGTAACAAGAGAAGCCACCACAATGAGAAACCCGAGTCCGGCAACCAGGGAGTGGCCCCGCTCACTGCAACTAGAGAGAGCCCGTGTGCAGCTTCGAAGGCGGAGTGCAGGCAAAAATAAATAATTTTTTTAAAATCTTAAAAAAAAAAAAACAAAAAAACAGATCATGTCTCTCTCTTAAACTCCTCAGGGACTTCCCAAAGATCAAGGCCACCATCTTTCAGGTTGCCTGGCTGGCCCGTCACCTCCTAGACGCTCTGTGTGCTCCAGCTTGTGAATGCACCAATCCCTTCTGGCGACACATACTGTTTCCCTGGTCCACTCCCCTCTCCTCACCCCCACTCCAGCCCCTTTGCCTAGTAACTTCTACCACCTTTCCGATCTCAACTCAAATGCCAACTTCCTGGGGCAGTCTTCTCTGACATCACCCCTCCCACCTGAGATTTGATTGTCTATCTCTCCATGAAGTCCTTAAGCTCCATGAAGCCACGAACCATGTCTGTCTCATTCACAGTTGTGCCCGGTACTCAGCAAAGCCTGGAACATGACAGAGCTCGAGGTTGAGCTCCGCCTCCTGCCCTTGCCTTTGGCATCACTGAAGGACAGAGAGGTGACACCATAAAATCGACAGTCTTAGGCCTTCATGAAATGGCATATGTGGCTCGCCCGGAGGGTTCCAGCCCACTTGACAACCCTCTTGGCCTTAGAGGTTGGATCATTTTCATCACTGCTCAAAAAGAGAAGGTTGCAGGGGAGACCAGATCAACATTTGCCAAACCTACTGCTATGGCCCTGGCTTTGTCCAGCTACATCTGGAAAAGGCTATTTCCATCCAAACATCTGGACAAGAATGTAAGGTGGGTGAAAACTCCTGGGAGGGATGGCTCAGCAAGCTAGGCCCAGGGCTCAAGGGGCCAGATCCTGAGATCTGTAGGGCGGCTTGTTTACAAAGCTTCACTCCGGACAAGCCACAAGAGCCAAGATCTACTAAGAAACACGGCCTTTGTCCCTCCAGGGTGGGTAAGGTGTCTCCGGGGGTATTGGGTTAGCATTGTGCGCGTCACTGCCTCTCAGCCTGATCCCTCCTCAGGGACCATCTGTTGGAGGCTGACACCCCCCTTTCAAGGGAGCTCAGCCATCCCTTCTCCCATCCTCCTGATTCTCTGCAATGTTATCCCTCTCCCTCCACTCTTGTATCCCACAGGCATGCCTCACATCACAGCTTTCCAGGCATCACCACAGGTATTAACACTTCTCTCCTCTGAGGGACAGCCCCATTTCACCTGGTATCACCATAGGTATTGATACTTCACTCCTTTGAGGGAGAGCGCCATTTCACCCAGTATCACCACAGGTATTAATGCTTCACTCCTTTGAGGGAGAGCTCCATTTCACAGATGAGGATGCTGAGCATGGGGAGCTACAGCAGCTTGCCCAGCCTATGCAGCTGCTGAGGAGCAAAGCCCACATGGGAATCCATGTCTTTTGGCTCCAAATTCAGCATTGTTTTCCCTCCTAATTCCTACTTCCTGTCTGCCTGAATAGCCCTCCAGTCCCCTTAGCCGTACAGCTCCCAAGAGCCCAGCCAGAGCGAGCTCTTTTCCAGGCTGTGATCTGGCCCTGACACCAGAAGACGGTGTGAGAGCTTCTTGACTGAAAGCCTGGAAATAAGGCAGATTTTCAGGGACCCAGAGAAAATACACTGAGTCACAAGATTGGTTCCATGGGCATCAAGGGATCCCTAGCCAGAATTCTGGGGTGGTCTCTTGAGGGAGAGGCAGCTTTCCAGGTGGTCTGGCCACCAGTCATGACCACCCTCAGCGGTCAGCCTCAGTTCCTTTTAGGGAAATACCCTGAGGAGCCTTTGCAGGTGACCCCGTTCATTTTCCATCAACCAGAGGCAGACTCACAATGTCTCCAGTGAAAGGCTTTCAGAGAGCATTCAGCCCATTTGTAATATGTGGAAACTCAGAGAGGGGAAGGGATCTGCTCCAGGTCACACAGCAAATTAAACGAAATTACAGAGCTGAAGCCAAGTCTACTGGTTTTTCATCCACTGCTCCCCATGTAGTCATCATCCCACCGTGTAAACTTCATAGCCAGTACTTTCTGTTCTAGACAGCACTTCACATTTGCTTGTTTCATTTATCAAACAATAGCTCTGTGAGTTAAGTATTGGGGCCATTTCACGCTAAGGAAAAATAATCATTTGATAGCTGGAGGGACAGAGGCACAAAGTCCAGTCTACAGACATCCAGGCTTTTCATTAGACCATGCTGCCTCATGAGCAAGGCACCCTCCAACCAAACAGTGACCCTTTAGAGGGCAGTTTTTAAAAAATTAATTAATTAGGCTGCATTGGCTCTTCACTGAATCACAGGGGATCTTTCCCTGAGGTGCACAGACTCTCTCATTGTGGCCCATGGGCTTAGTGGCTCCGCAGCATGTGGGATCTTAGGTCCCTGTCCATGGATTGAACTCGTGTCTCATGCATTACAAAGGGGACTCTTAACCACTGGACCATCAGGGAAATCCCTAGAGAGCAGCTTTATTTGGAAGTTGCCTTGTGTCAAAGCAAGAAGTTGTATGCCTTAAGTCCATTATCCTATCAAAGCCTCATCCTGCGAGGTAAGGTATTAGCATCCCCATATTGTAAAGGGAGAAAACTGGGATTCAGAAAGGGGTAGTCACTTGCCTAAGTTAATGGTGGTGAGAGTCACACACAAGTCTGTCTGACTTCAAAGGCCACCATGTGCCTCAAATCACGTAGAAGCAGCCCACAGACCCTGAACCAGTGCCTGACGTGTGGCATGGTGCTCAATAAATTTTTGCAGAGAAGGGGAGAGGTATATTCTCAGTTTGGACCCACGTGTGTCAGGGGGCTGGGTTCAGATAGGAGCTCTGAGGGGGATTCTCACATGTGGGGCAGGACACGGCCACCAGGCAGATGCCCACAGTGACAATGGAACACGCCCCGCTCTTTACTCTGAGTGGGGAGGGGTTTGAGCCCTGCCTCTGACCCTGGGGAGAGGCTGGCTGCTTCAGTTCCCTGGCCCTCGACACTGTTTATCTGGCTTTCTTTGTCCATGAAGCTCTTCTTCTCAGAGAGTTCCCTGAGGGCAGAGGCTGAGCAGGATACATCTGGGCCCCCTCCCCTCAACCCACACCCAGCCCAGGGTCTGGGCCACAGCAGGCATCGTTCAGCGCTCCCTGAATTAAAGCATTGATGTCTGCTGGGGGGAGGGCCTTTTGGTGAGTGCTACAAAGAGGGGTCTATAAGTCCGCCTCTGCCAGATGTCCAACTGCTTTCTCTCCTCTGAGGGGGTCTGCTCGCCAGAGAATCTAGACAGTCTCAAAAAATGGGCTCTGGTTGAAAGGACAAAATGTTGTATAGGAAAAAAAAACTACGTACCGATCCTTTATGCCATAGTCTAAATGCCACTGCCTTCAGGAAGCCCTCCTTGCACATTTGGTTGTGAGTGACCTCTCCCCATTCAGGTGCCCTCACAGCTCACAGTCTGTCTCTCCTTCCATCTTCCATCCTGCCCATGGACTTTGTGTGACCTGGCAGGTCACTGACCAGGCTGCAAATTCTTGGGAGGACAGAAGCCAGCTCCCATTGGCCTAGCTCTCTGACACCAATTTCACGCCTCTGATTCATTAGGACCCAATGACACTGAGCTTGAGACACCTCCCCCAACCCCCCCATCCTACCCCACCCCCCACCACCACCACATGGCGTTGGTCCCTTCCTCTGCTCCCAGCAAGCACAGACTCAGAGAACTGATTCTTTAAATAGCAGTTTCTGCGAAACAATTTTTAAAGGCTAGTAAGTTGCATAGGGAATTGTATAATATACCCCCAAACCTTATGGACAGGAAATTACCTCCTATTATAAGCTAGAAATGATTGGAAGGTGGTGGCCCTTTATTGGACTTGTGATTGAAAAGGATCCCCTGGTCTCAGAAAACTGGAGCTCACTGAAATTATGACATACTCTCAGAAACATCCCTAAGAATGAACGGAATTCCCTTTGCAAATCTAGTCTAGAGATTCAGGTTTAGATGAGCCAGGAGGGACCAGATAGGCCTCCCTTTTCTACTCTCTGCTCTCCTTTATTTCCTGATGAGGAAACAGGCTAACAAACAGAAAGCAATGGCCCAAGGTCAAACGGTGAGTTGGTGGCAGATTTGAGGCTAGGACCCAGGCCTGCAGGCTCACAGTCAGTCCCCACTGCTCTTTCAAGTTCTGGGTATCACATATTGAGTGCCTGATACTAATTAAGCATTTGCTATGTACTAGGCTCTGTGTGAAGCTTTTGACATAGGTTATCTCATTTGATTTTCCTAATAATCCTATGAGGTCAGATCTATTATTTATACCCATTTTATAGATGAAGAAACCGAAACTTAGCTTGTTCACAGAACTGGGACGTAGCAGAGCTTTTACAAGCCTAGTTTGTTCTACAGGTTTGACACCAGGTCTGAAAATGTACCAAGAGTTGAAAGACATTGGCAACAGGCTCATGTGGTAGAAAGGGCACTGGGATTGACTGGAATCGAGGCCCTTGCATTGACCACGGGCAAGTCAACGATTATTTTTTTCAATATTAAAACTTTAATCCCAAAGTCCAGTTTGCTTAAGGGGGATTTTCTTCCCCTGGAAATTTTTCTGTGTGTAGTGTATGAAAAGTGCACCTAAGCTAGAGTAGAATTAAGGTGTGGTTACTCTTCATAGCCACTGCATTCTGAACCAGGGGGTGTGATACCAACAGCCCGGGACGGTTCCTAAGATCTTCAGGGAAAGTCCTTACCAGTAGCCTCGCCCGGGCACTTGGAAAGACATCGCCAACTGGACCTCAGACCCAGAGATGTACTCTGCCTCCATGAAGCATCCCCAGCCCTAAACGGCGGAGAGAGCGCGGGATCCTGGATATTCGTGCGCTTAACAGTGGCACCACACCTGCGCCGCCCCAGGATTCGCCCAGCGCTCGCCAGCCCGTCGGGCGGCTTCCCAGCCGGCTCGCCCCCGCGCGCTCCGCAGCCCCAGCCCGCCTTACCTCAGCTCGCCTTCGCGGCCGACGTCGATGGGTCCGTCGGACTCGCTGTCGGAGCCGCTCGGCTCCCGGGGCCGCTTCATCATGAACGCAGGCTGCACGGGTCTCCGCCGGGAGGCGCGGGCGGCGAGCCGGGAAGTCGGGCCCCGCCCCGGCCCCGCCCCGGGGGCGCCGCCGCCGCCCTTTCCCAGGGCCCTTTCCTGCGCCGCAGCCCCGGGCGCCCCCTCGCCCCCGCCGTGACGCGCTGGCCGAGCCGTGGGAAGGCCCCGGGCGGTTGCCGCCCCCGCCGACGGCTGGGAGGTCCGGCTCCGCTCCGCAGCCTCGGCCGCCGCGAGCTGGGTGGCCTTGGGCAGGTGCCCTTGGAGGCCCCCGGGGAGTCCAGGGAGTCCCCCTCTGGCCCAGGTTCGCCCCGGGGCGCTGCTGACTCCGCGATGCCCCAGACTGCCGTGGTCTAGTCGTGTTGGGGTTCTGGGGGCTGCAGACACATCCGGTTTGGGGAGGTTGTTGGAGGCGGTGGCCTGATCCTCGACCAGAATCCTCCAGCAGCTTCTCTCGAAAGGGTGGAGAACAAGTGTAATGTGGGGCGAGGGGCGGCTGTCATCCCAAAAGGGATGGCCGAAGTTGAGGCTGCATCCCCTGAGCAGGATCGGCTCTGGCCAAGGTGCCTGAGGACCTGTCTTGGTGGTGGGGGTGCTGGGTGTCCCTGGGAATCAGTTCACTAGAGGCCAAGCTGTCCTGGGAGGCCAAGAAGTCTCGGAGACGGCCCATTCCTGAAGCGATGCCTCAAAAGGGGGTGGGCGGCAGTCTCCAGCCTCCTTTCCTGGCACTCCCCTACAACAGACCAAACTGTTCACTCGGCAGGGGCTCCTACTGCTCTGCCCCTAGGAAGGGAGACTCAAGGAAGAGTCTCAGCGATTCATCTGCCATCCTCATGGACCAGAGGATTGACCCCCAAGGCTCAGAAGGAAACCGAATGGGGCCTCCTGGAAGGTGGACTTCATGAGCAGGGAGGAGGAGGAGACGGGACGGCCATCTCCATGTAGTGGGTCAGATACCAGCTAAGTCTTTCCCTTTGACTCACCCACCAGGACATGGAGAAAGCCACTCCCACCCCAGCCCCACTTGGGAGAGTGGGGTTGGTCATCTGAGAATAACTGCACTTTCACTCCCTCAGCAAGACCTGCCTGGGGGCACTTGATTATGGTGGGGGGAGGAAACAATTCGATGCCCCCTTCCACACATGACCACAGACGTTTTCCCGTGGCCAGGTACACAGACACAGGCTTCCTTGATGGCTCAATGGGTAAAGAATCCGCCCGCAGTGCAGGAGACACAGGAGACATGGGTTGGATACCTGGGTCAGGAAGATCCCCTGGAGGAGGAAATGGCAACCCATTCCAGTATTCTTGCCTGAAAAATGCCGTGGCCAGAGTAGCCTGGTGGGCTACAGTCCACAGGGGTGCAAAGAGTTGCGCGTGACTGAGCGACTAAGCACAAGTACACAGACCCAAACATGCAGACACACAGATAAGACAGCTGGCGTGCACAGTCAGAGCTGACAGCCTGGGCTTCCTCGGGAGACGCTGATGGTCACACCAGCCGCACCTGTGGACTCTCTTCCTCCAGATGTCCTCGGTGCTCACATAGCTTCCACGGGCACCCACTAGTGGAAAGGAAACTTCAAAGGAGGTTTGCAGCCATAACATGTTGAGATTTTATCATCTTTTAAACATATTGGATTAAATAAAACATTAAAAATTAACGTGTCTTTTTAGTTTTTTTTTCTTTTAATGTGGCTGCTGGAAAAATTTTAAATTGTATATGCTGCTCCCTGTTCTATTTCCATTGGACAGTGCTAATCTAGTACAGGTTTTCTTTCTTTTTAAAAAATCTTTATTCTTTTGGCTGCACTGGGTCTCAGCTGTGGCACTCAGGATCTTCTGTCTTCGTGCAGCACGCGGGATCTTTAGTAGAGGCATGCAAACTCTTAGTTGTGGCATGTGGGAATCTATTTCCCTGACCAGGGATTGAACCCAGGCCCCCTGCATTGGGAGTGCAGAGTCTTAGCCACTGGGCCCCCAAGGAAGTCCCTAGGACAGGGTTTCTTGACCTCAGTCCCACTTGACATTTTGGGCTGGAAAATTCTTTATTGCCTGGGGCTGTTCCGTGCACTTTAGAATGTTTAGTAGAATCCCTGGTCTACTTGCTCCATACCAGCAGTACCTGCCCAGGTCATAACAGTTAAAAATGTCTCTGCTGCTGCTGCTGCTGCTGCTAAGTCGCTTCAGTCGTCTCCAACTCTGTGCAACCCCAGAGATGGCAGCCCACCAGGCTCTCCCGTCCCCGGATAATACCAAATGTCTCCTGGGCAAGAAATCCTGCACCCTACCCCCCCCCCCCCCCCCACCCACTGAAAACCACTGGTCTGGAGAAACCCCCAAGATTTAGAGGCTGAGTAGAAGAAAAAGAGCTGCCAGAGGAGGCTGAGAAGAAACAGCCGGAAGGTGGAGGAGAGCCAAGGGTGGGGGTCACAGGAGCCAGAGAGTGTTTCAAGCACTCGGTCATGATCATTTAAAACGTCAGATCACATCACTTCCTGCTCAAAACCATCCATAAGCTTCCCGTGACATTCAGAATAAAATGCCAGCGGCTTACCGTGGCCTCTACACAGGGTGACATGTGAGACTGGGGCCCCTTTGCGAGGGAAAGAAAGCAGCCCTAGTAACTCTCAGGACCGCCGGGGCGTTACTGGGCGTGAGGCCATCCCAGGCCCTGGGCTCTGCCCCTTTTCTGCTCACCCAGGCACTAGAGCCTCTGTGCCCTTCTGCTGACATCTCCTGCCTGTGGTTGCTGCAGGACTTCCAATTGGTTGTTCCATCTTCCCAGACTCCTCTTCCCCCAATTGTCTCAGACTCATCACACTTTATTCGGGTCTTTGTTCGTATGTTACATCCTTAGAGAAGACCTTCCTGACCGCCTGTCTAAAAGGGCCACACATCCTCGGATCACTTTGTGCCCCCTGCCTCACACCATTTTACTTTACAACATCTATTAAGCTCGTTGTTGTTGTTTAGTCGGTTGTGTCCATCTCTTTGCGATCTCATGGACTGTAGCCCGCCAAGCTCCTTTGTCCATGAAATTTCCCAGGCAAGAATACTGGAGTGAGTTGCCATTTCCTTCTCCAGGGGATTTTCCTGACCCAGGAATCAAATCTGCCATCTCCTACGTTAGCAAATGGACTCTTTACCACTGATAGGTTGAGATATTTATTTATCATCTTCCACCACAAGATAAACTCATTGAGGGTTGATACTTGTCTCTCCTGTTCCCTGCTGATTCTCCAGCACCTAGTACAATGCCAGGCATTAGGTAGATGTGCAGTAAATATTTGAGGGCAGAATAAACTCATTTGAGATGCTTGACTATGATGGGAATGTAAGCTAGGATAATAACTGAAGGCAGACGTGGAATCTGGGTTTGTTTATTTTTGCTTTTGTTTTATTTTAAGATGGAAGTGAGTAGGGCATGGATCGAGCAACAGGAATCCATTCCACCTTGACTGTGAAGTTCTTGGGGGTAGAAATCATTTGTGTTGTTCATTATCATGTCCCTTAGTGCCTAGTAAAGTGTCTAGTGCATAGTAAGCATTTAAATTGTTGTGAGGGACATCCCCAGTGGTCTGATAGCTAAGACTCCACACTCCCAATGCAAGGGGCCTGTGTTTGACCCCTGGTGCTAGTGATAAAGAACCTCCCTGCCAATGCAGAAGACACAAGACAAGCGGGTTGGATCCCTGGATCGGGAAGATCCCCTGGGGGAGCGCGCCGCAACCCACTCCAGTATTCTTGCCTGGGGAATCCTGTGGACAGAGGAGCCTGGCAGGCTACAGTCCACAGGGTTGCAAAGAGTCAGACATGACTGAATCGACTTAGCAGAGCACGCTCAGGAAACTAAATCCCACATGCTGCAACTAAGAGTTTGAATGCAGCAATTAAAAAAAAAAAAAGATCCTGCAGGCCACAATGAAGATCTTGCATGCCACAGCTGAGCTCTGATGCAGCCAAATAAAGCTCTGATGCAGTCAAATAAATAAATATTACAAATAAACTTGTAAAATAAATAAATGATCATAATACCAATGCCAAATTAAAATTTTATTGTGCTTTTACTGCATCGTGTATCAAGCACTGTACTATTTGACATGTACTAACTCGTTTCAACCTCACATGTGTTCTTAGTTGCTCAGTTGTGTCCAACTCTTTGCAACCCTCTGGACCCACCAAGCTCCCCTGTCCACGGGATTTTTCAGGCAAGAATACTGGAGTGGGATGCCATTTCCTCCTTCAGGGGATCTTCCTGACCCAGGGATCGAACCCACCTCTCCTATGTCTCCTGCATCGCAGGCAGATTCTTTACCTACTGAGCCCAGGGAAGCCCATTTAAACTTCACAACAACCCTATGATAGAAGTTACTATTTTTACTCTATTTTAATCCCATTGTACTGAGACATAGGAAAGCTGAGTAATTAATCCAAGATCACACAGCTAGTAAATGGTAAAGTTGGGACTCCACCCAGGTAGGCTGGCACCAGATTCATGCCCTGAAGTGTGGTGGACCAATCAGAAGCCTCGTACAAAAGTCCAGGCAGTAGGTTCTGGTTTAGAAGGGAAAAAGTGTGAAACAAATCCGCATGGTGCTGGGCTCCTGTCTGGATGACTGAGTGGGTGAAGGTGACAGGCACCAAAGAGAAACACACGAGCAGGTAAGTGCACTGTGGCCACTCTGCTTGTGTGACCCATGGGGAACACCCAGGAGGAGAACTCGGGGAGATGTCTGGGCTGGAACAGAGATTTGGGGACTCTCAGCTGAAGCTCCAGGGTACATGGGGTGTCTCAAAGAGCTAGTGCAGAGCAAGGAGGAAGAGAACTTAACCTAGATCCCTGTGAACTATACCCAGAGAAAACTCTGGGGGTGGAGGAGGAAAATTGAATAAGAATAGAGCACCTGGGGCTGAGGTCAGAGAGGGTCGGGAACCAGACCAGGGGCTCGAAGAGGAAGACACGTGCAAACACAGAGGCCTTGACGTGAATGAAGGAAGCAGAGGCAAGGGTCATACCCCCAGGGATCCAGAAGCGTCTGTGGAGAAGGCAGACACAGGTTTGTAGAAGGGACACGTCAATGAGAGAGGGTACCACAGGCAACACCAGTGGCTGCAGGTCCTTAGGAATCTGCTTGCTGATGGAGAGGAGTCAGGGTGGCAGAAAGGTGAGCCCAGCAGTAGTAACTAGCCTCAGTCCAAAGGGAGGGAGGCAGAGGGGGAAACTTCACCCTCTCCACTTCCCCTGTCCCCCCACCCCAGAACAGAGTGAGCAGGAGAGATTATCTGGGGGAGGTCTCAGCTCCAATGATACTTTCTCAATCCCTGAGCCCACATTAGGTCAGCCCCCTTCTTCTCCTAGGGCTGGTAGTCCAATAACTAGACAGACATGGCTTGGTGCCAATGGTTAGATTGCATGTGGGCCATATGTTGGAATGGGGTTTCAGAGCCCTCTGCTGGGCCAGACACTGAGCACCTAACTGCAGAGTGACAGAGGTGTTGGGAGCCCTAGAGGAGAGGGTGGTTGTCATAGAGATGCTCTGGACAGCCATTGTGTGGGGGTGCTGAGTCGCTTCAGTTGTGTCTGACTCTTTGCAGCCCTATGGACTGTAGCCAGGCTCTTCTGTCTGTGGGATTCTCCAGGCAACAGTACTGGAATGGGCTGCCATGCCGTCCTGCAGGAGATCTTCCCGACCCAGGGATCAAACCCGCGTCTCCTGCATTGTCAGGCGGTTCCTTACCACTAGCGCCACCTGGGAAGCCCCTGGGCAGCCATTGGTAGTTATTAATCATGTGATAACTTATATCTGTCTCTGGGACATAAAGGCAAAAACCGAACTGTTTGCTCCTCATCCTCTCCTAACAAAGCAGTGTTTGGCACGTAATAAGTGTTTGGTAAATATTAGTGAGTGACAAGCGATGGGGAGGGAGCAGGGGCCTCCCGAAGGCCTCTACCTTCTCTGTGGAGGAGGCAGGACTCTGTCTCCAGGAAAACAGCAATTACAACAGGCACAGTCCTGGTCCAGGGTCTGCGAGGATTGGCTGGAGCACCTGGGAGCACTCAGCCCTCTCGCTGCAGGCCCTTGCCCCCTCTATGGGTCTGTGGACGCTGAGACCCAAAGAGGGACAGAACACCCCTTGGGGCCACACAGTGAGGCAAGAGGTGAGCTGGGATAAGAAAGAATTTCCTGTGGTTTTCTCATCTGTAAAATGGGATGATAACAAAGCTACTCACTCCATAGACTTGTTGTAAGAATTAGATGAAGTGAGATGCATAGCACCGTGCCTATTGTTTAGAAGGAGTACTTGGTAATGTTAGCATTTGGGCTCAGCCTCTGTCTCCATGTACTTTCTCTCTAGGTGATTCATCTCCTCCCATGCCTTTACCTCTTATAAGCCAACCATTCCCCGATTCTTTTTCTGTTGGGCTGCACCTGGTATTAGTGGCGGCATGCTGGATCTTTTAGTTCTAGCATGGCGGATCTAGTTCCCTAACTAGTAATCAAACCCTGACCCCCTGTATTGGGAGCTTGGAGTCTTAGCCACTGGACCACCAGGGAAGTCCCGGTTCCCTAATTTTTAATCTCTAATGCAGACCTTTTTTCTGAGCCCAGACCTATGTATCCAACTGCACAGTCTTTCTCCTTACAGTCGAGTTGGTCCACTTGTGTGCCAACACCTAGAACACCTGGAACCTAGCCTACCCTGGAACTCCCCCAGGCTCTCTTCGCCAAGGTCCGCACTGCCCAGGCCTCCTACCCAGATGTCAAGCATTCCCCATCACTGCTTTTCTACTCGGTATTCCCTCCTGAGAACAAACTGAGCCTCCTTGCCTCTCCACCTCCCTGACTCCTGCTCCTCCCAGGCCCTTCCTGTCCTCCCTTTGCCCTCCTCCCCTGCTCCCCTGGGACCCATCAGTGCTCACTCCCTACCTCCCCAGCTGCCGCCACAGCTGGTCACTGATGGAATGTGCAGCTGCTGGGAGCCACATGTGCGGAACAGGCGGTGCACAGCCACCCCTGGGGCCGGCAGGGTGGGGGCTGGGGCCATCTGTCTATGTCTGTTTGTCTGCCTACAACACACGCACACACACTCTCCTAGCTCCCTGTCCAGGGGAGTGATGGATAGTACTGCTTTGGTTCCCTTCCCAATCCCTGGGCTGCAGAATTCACAGGGGTCTTTTTCCATCTATAGCAAGCTAAGCTTGGGACCCCTGAGAGCAACTAGCCTAGCCCACTGTCTTGATGCCCACACACTGCCACACCTGTGTGCAGGCAGCGCAAAGCTCCACATAGGCCACCCGGGGCCAGGTGATCAGGGCTCTCCTAGATTTCTCAAGCCCTGGGGGTTGGCCTGTAACAGAGGAACCCGGAGGCCCCGGACGCATCCCAGAGCCCCTTAGGCAGCATCCAGACGCTCTGCTGCTGGGGCGGCGCCAGCAGCATCTGTCCGGGTTCCCACGCTCTGGCCTTTCTGGAATCTCCACAGATTTCTCTTCCATGTGTACATGACATCAGCGGGACAAGGACATGGGGAGTGGGGGAATGGGAGGGGCTGAGGACACCCTGCTCCCTGAAGTCAGATGGCCATGAGGGGTAGGGGAGAGCCTGGTCCCTGGTACTGCCCACCCAACAAGGAGAGGACCACTTGGCCTCTGCCTCCCAAGCCTGATCTGGTCTTGACACTGCCCAGAGCATTCCTGTCAAAGCTCCTCACCGTCTCTGGGGAGGTCTCAGTTTTCTCATCTGTAAAATGGAGCTAAGCCGTCTAAGGGCAATATAAAGGCTGTAAAATCCCTAGCCTTACTGCAGGTCCGTTATGGGCACAGCTCATTCTTTCAGCGCTTCCCTGACCCCCACCCCAGCCCTGCCATTTCTGTCTTAGGACACATAAATAACATAGGTTCATGCCTCTGAGTCTTTGTATTCTGTCCATTTTGAAAGGCTTTCCCTTTTCTATCTGGGCAATTCTATTCCTCCTTCAGATGTAACTGTGTTAGTCGGTCAGTTGTGTCCGACTCTGTGAAATCCCGTAGATTATAGCCCACCAGGCTCCTCTGTCCACGGACTTCTCCAGGCAAGAATACTGGAGTGGATTCCCATTTCCTACTCTAGGGGATCTGTCCCGACTTGGGGATAGAACCTGGGTCTCCTGCATTCCAGGTAGATTCTTTACCATCTGAGCCACTAGGGAAGTCCTCTGCCTCCAAAGCCCAGCACGAAAGTTCTTCTCTTAGAAGCCTGTCCATCCTCCTTTGGGTGCTGGTACTGCCTCCTTGTACCTCCATGGTCCCCCTACGGCAGCCTGACCTCCTCGTATCACTACTGTCTGCTCACCTTCCCTGACCGTGGCTTCTCAGGGAGCTATCCTCCCCGGGGTCGATGGCCACCCCCAGGAGTCCAGGCACAGCACTCAGCAACCTGTGGGATCTGGCCACAGTCAGGCATGGTTCTAGGCCTGGCCTCCCTTGATGCCGTCAGGCAGAGCTTCCAACCTGTACTGTCTGGTCTGGTCTTAACAGCAGAAGTGAGTGTGTGTGCACACTCACAGTCATGTCTGGCTCTTTGTGACCCCACAGGCTGTGGCCTACCAGGCTCTTCTGTCCACGGGATTTTCCAGGCAAGAATACCAGAGTGGGTTGCCATGCCCTTCTTCAGGGGATCTTTTCAATCCAGGGATCGAACCCACATCTCTGGCATCTCCTGCATTGGCAGGTGGATTCTTTACCACTTGGGCCACCTGGGAAGTCCTAACAAGCAGAAGGATTAGCTTAGTCATCACGAGCTGCCAAGGCATTTCTTAAACCCAGACCCCCTTATATCCCCCTTCCCCTACCCAGGCCAGTCAAGCCAAAGTCACGTTGTACAGATGGGGAAAACTGAAGCCCAGAGAAGGGAACTCAGCAACAGGGACAGGATTAAAGCTCAGGGCTCCTTGCTGTGCAGCAGAAACTAACACAACATTATAAAGCAACTGTCTGTGTGTGCTTTGTCGCTGCAGTCACGTCCCACCCTTTGCAACCCCATGGACTGTAGCCTGCAAGGCTCTTTTGTTCATGGGATTCTTCAGGCAAAAGTACTGGAGCGGATTGCCATGCCCTCCTCTAGGGAATCTTCCTGACGCAGAGATCAACGCGTGTCTCTTAGGTCTTCTGCACTGGCAGGCAGGGTTCTTTACCACTAGCGCCACCTGGGAAGCTCAAAGCAACTATACTCTCATAAAAATCAATTTTTTAAAAAAAAGAACTTCCCTGGTGGTTCAGGCTTCCCTGGTATCTCAACTGGTAAAGAATGAGCTTGCAAGGTAGGAGACCTCCATTCAATTTCTAGGTCAGGAGATCCACTGGAGAAGCAATAGGCTACCCATTCCAGGATTCTAGGGCTTCCCTCGTGTCTATGCTAGTAAAAAGTCCACTTGCAATGTGGGAGACCTGGGTTCGATCTCTGGATTGGGAAGATTCCCTGGAGAAGAGAATGGCTACCCATTCCAGTATTCTGGCCTGGAAAATTCCATGGACTGTATAGTCCATGCAGTCACAAAGAGTCAGACATGACTAAGTGACTTTCACTTTCCCTGGTGGTTCAGTGGTTAGGAATCTGTGCTTCCATTGCAGGGGACAAGGGTTCGATCCCTGGTTGGGGAACTAAGATCCCACATGCCCTGCAGCACCGCCAAAAAAAAATAAATAATTTTTTTTAAAAAAGGAACTCAGGGCTCCTACCCTAGTCCAAAGCCCTGAGGCCCTTTTCTCTACCCTGAAATTTCCTCCGGACAGAGGGTCTGGAGGTTGGGAAGTGGGTGGGGTTGAGGCAGAATACAGGTAGGGTGGGAACCCCTGATGTGGAAAGCAGCTGTTTCTCACTTCTGGCTATGGCTACCATTGAATTCCACTATGTCACCTGGTGGTGACAGGGAAGTCTCACTTCTATTCCACCACTCAGCAATGATGGAGAATTGTAAGGCCATTGCATATGAGCTATGTTGAGGGGCAGATGGGTTGTAGGGCCTACGGCCTAGAGAGGGTATATCATTCAAGTCTTCTAGGTCCTAGAACCCAAGAAACACACACTAAGATGAATTGGAGGTGCAGGAGACATTGAGGAAATCACTCTTAAGGAAAGAGGGAGGGAGCATGAGGAAGCAGGGAGAGCCTTCTGACCATGATGGAGGTCTGACACCTGTGAAGGGGAGAGAGCAAGAAGGAGGGTTGGGGAGGAAGAGCCCTAGACTGCAATGCAGCTTTGAGAAAGTCTTGGTCAGGACCAGGGCAAAGACCATCCATTAGAGGAGCCCCATGTAGCCTGGCTCTTGTCTTCCTATTGGGCCCAGTAACTGACCGAGCATGGCCTGGGAAACACACCCTCTAGGCAGATCTACAGAGACAGTAGCTGAAGGAGTTAAAGACACTCCTTGCAGCCAGTTCTCTCTCTCTCTTTTTTAAAATCAGTTTATTTAATTGGAGGCTAATTACTTTACAATATTGTAGTGGTTTATGCCATACATTGACATGAATCAGCCATGGGTGTACATGTGTTCCCCATCCTGAACCCCCCTCCCACCTCCCTCCCCATCCCATCCCTCAGGGTCATCCCAGTGCACCAGCCCTGAGCACCCTGTCTCATGCATCGAACCTGGACTAGTGATCTGTTTCATATATGGTAATACACATGTTTCAATGCTATTCTCTCAAACCATCCCACCCTCGCGTTCTCCCACAGAGTCCAAAAGTCTGTTCTTTATATTTGTGTCTCTTTTGCTGTCTTGCATATAGGATCTTTGTTACCATCTTTCTAAATTCCAAATATATGCATTAATATACTGTATTGGTGTTTTTCATTCTGACTTACTTCACTCTGTATAATAAGCTCCAGTTTCATCCACCTCATTAGAACTGATTCAAATGCATTCTTTTTAATAGTTGAGTAATACTCCATTGTGTATATGTACCATAGCTTTCTTATCCATTTATCTGCCGATGACATCTAGGTTGCTTCCATGTCCTAGCTATTGTAAACAGTGCTGTGATGAACATTAGGGTACATGTATCTCTTTCAATTCTGGTTTCCTTGGTGTGTATGCCTAGCAGTGGGATTGCTGGGTCATAAGGCAGTTCTATCTCCAGTTGTTTTTTTTTTTAAGGAATCTCCACACTGTTCTCCATAGTGGCTGTACCAGTTTGCGTTCCCAGCCAGTTCTCTTGTGGGCACCTGCAAGTTGTGTACCCTCCTGGCAGCTGCAGAGGCTATGTGCTCTGCAAGGTCACCCAGCCCAACAAGCAGGTGACAAGTTCACATGCCTGGTCAATGGCTTTGCTACCATAGCATAGGAGTGAGCTTTAAACCACTTGGATCTTCACAAGGCTTCTAAGGGGGATTTCGACAGATGACTGAAAGAATGAAAATTCAGGTGAAATTACAGGGTTTCAGAGAGAAAAACACTGAATTTGGAGCAACAGCCAGGCATCACAGACATATGTCCTTGGACAAGTTGCTTCCTGTCTCTAAGACGGGGTTTTCACTTTTTTCAAGATGTGGATGGAATAGCTCAGCCATGCCTCTCCTGCCAGATTCAAAAACAACGGGGCAAGGGGAACCAGTAGTTTTGTCTTTGGAAAGACGGCTCAGCTTCTTACAGAGGTGCCTGTGAAAGACCACTCCTCAAACTTTTCTCCTAGAGTAATCCAAATGGCCAAAAATTATTTGTACTACCTCTGAGGCATATCTCAAACTAACAGTGTGAGCTCAAAGTTTTTTTATGTGTGTTTAATCTTAAAATGTACACGAGAATCAGTATAGTATAGCACTTAAGATATGCAGTTTGGAGCCAGACAACTTGAATTTAAATCAAGCTCTGCAACTGACTAACTACGGACCTCTAGTGAGTTAACTTACTTCTCTGAGCCCTAGTTTCCTCATCTGTAAAATGAGGATAAAAATAGTAACTGCTGCATATGATTATTGTGAGGATGAAATGAATTGATTTGGATTAAGTGCTTGTTTAATTTTTCAGTCACACCACACAGCATGTGAAATCTTAGTTCCCTGACCAGGGATCGAACCTGTGTCCCCTGCAGTGGAAGCACAGAGTCTTAACGTTGGACCACCAGAGAAGTCCCTGGATTAAGTGTTTAGAACAGAGTCTATTCTGTTCACTGTTAAGATGTGAATTTGTGATTTTATTTCTTGACTGATCTGTTTATAAAGTTTAAAAAAAATAATTTATGAGCAAGTGAAACTGGCCACCAATAAGAAAAAAAAAATACACATAGCTCTCAGGTCTTAGAAGAGCTTCGCAAGTGGAAAAGGGAAAGAATAGAGGAGGAGAAAGAAGTGTGTCCCTGATTTCTCCGTCCATTGCTCCTCCTCTTTCTGTTCTAAGCCACAGTTCCATCTCAACCATGTTGTGGGGGTTTTGCTCCCAAATCTAGTCTAAGATCATGTCAGAAAATAGAAGATTCAGTTCTGGCACCAGAGGGTTGAGTCTGTTCATCCAAGGTCCTAGCAGGAAAGGACCAGCCCCTCCCCACCCCTGCCCTTCCACTCACCTTAGATATGGTCCATTGGGTACAAACCGGTGTGAGCAGCTCCAGCACCACTAGCCTCGTGGACACTGTAAAAACTTCACAGTGAGACCAAGACATCTCCGAACACAGAGTTTCCATGACGTTCCTAAGTAGGTTACCCCAGGGCTCCTGAATGAGTCTGCTGGGCAGGAGTTATAAAGAAGGACCTTATCCCTGGTGACTGGGTGGGTGGGGGTGGGAAGTGGGGACTTCAGGTTGGAGAATTGAGGAAGCACATTTGGGTCTAGTCAATTTTTTTTTTAAGTTTCCTTTTTAAAATTTATTATTTTTTTAAAAAATTTGTGTCTAGTTTTAGCCAGAGGCAAGAAAATAGCTATGATAAACACAGAGGCCCCTAGTTATTCTAGGCTGAAGAGGGTATAGTAACACAAGGGAGTCAGCTTCAGAAAGCCCGATTATCTCCGCTCCCAAGTGTTTCACACCGTTGTGTGAACCTTTCTCACACTAGATCAAGTTGGTCTTTGTGATCAATAGACTATGGTAGAAGTGATACTATGTCACTTCTGAGGTGAGGTCATAAAAGACAGCTTTTCAAATTTGGGGCTGTGCCTGGTCTTCATTGCAGTGTGCTGACCTGTGGAACATGGGCACGAGGGCGCGTGGGCTTAGTTGCCTGTGGCATGCGGGATCTTAGTTCCCCGATCAGGGATTGGACCCATACTCCCTACATTGGAAGGCAGATTCTTAACCACTGGACCATCAGAGAAGTCCCATAAGGTAGTTTTTAAGAGCAGATTTGCTTTACTCTCTCTTGGATTACTCTAGGGGAAGCAAACAGCTATGTTGTGAGAACGCTCAGGCACCCTGTGGCAAGGGATTGCGAGCACCAGCCAATAGCCATACAAGTGCGTCATCTTTTGAGCATTTCCTCCAGCTTCCCTGGTGGTGCAGAGGTTAAAGCGTCCGCCTGCAACGTGGGAGACCTGGGTTCGATCCCTGGGTCTGGAAGATCCCCTGGAGAAGGAAATGGCAACCCAGTCCAGTATTCTTGCCTGGAGAATCCCATGGACAGAGGAGCTTGGTGGGCTACAGTCCATGGGTCGCAAAGAGTCAGGCACGACTGAGCAACTTCACTTCACTTCTCCATCCCCAGTCAAGCCTTCAGATGATGGCAGCCCGGCTGATAGCTCAGTAAGAACCTCACGAGACACTCTGAGCAAGAACCACGCAGCTGGGCTGCTCCTGAATTCCTGCCGCATGGACACTGTGAGATAATAAATGTTTGTTGTGTTAAGCAGCTAAGTACTGGGGTAATTTGTTACATAGCAACAGATAAACTAATCTGCCATAAGATTCTCGTGCCTTTGGTTTCCTTTTGAGAAGAGATAGTCAAAATACTTTACAACCAGTTCAGAAACAACCTCGACTGCAAACAGCTGGCCCAGTCCCATCAGCCCTGAGTTCAGCCATGGGCATGTTGATTGACAGCTACTCAGGCTGGAAGATCCCCAAACCGAAGCTGAAGATGCTCTGTTGGGCTATGGGGGAAAGAAGCGTGGACCTAAATACTGTTCAAGGGAGGAAGTGATCTGTCCCTCGATACACAGAGTTTTGAGGGAGCCTAGCTGAGAAAGTTGTGTTTGAGATTAGCCTGGACGCCTCCGCAGATAGAGTTGCAAAGGTGAGTGCAGCAGAAATGAAGGTGGTGGATGGAGTGGAAGAGAGGTACCCTAGGCCGGGTGGGCTGTGGGCGGGGGCGGAGGTGCTGGAGGACAGATGACTGGGGGCCGAGGCTGGAATCTGAGTCCCTCCCTTCCTTCTGCCGCTCACATGCTCTCTTAGCGCCTCTTCTTCCTCCCACTCCGTCCCCTCCCTGCCACTTGGTAGTTTCAGATGGGGATATTGGGTCCACACCGAGAGCACTGCTGGAGGAAGCTGGCCTTCTGATGGGCTCACACCATCTCCCTGGAAGTTGGCATTCAAGTGGGTGGGGAGAGTCCATGGAAAGGCACTGATACTCAAGGATGGAACAGATACCAGGCCTGCTCACTCCATGGGTCCTCACTGGCATTTCTTTGTTTAATCTTTTAAAAGCGTTGGCTGCACTGGGTCTTCCTTGCAGAGTGCAGGCTCTCTAGCTGTGGTGTGCAGGCTTCGTTGCTCCGAGCAGCATGTGGAATCTTAGTTCCTGATCAGGGGTCGAACCTGCGTCCCCTACATTGGAAGGCAGATTCTTTACACTGGATCACCAGGGGAGTCCCTCTATTGGCATTCCTTGAAGGGACCCTGAGCCAGTTGGTGAGAACAATTGTGAGGGGGCGACAAGCAGGCAACGTAAGTTTATTTTAAAAGTCCTCTGTTTATTTGAATGGCTTTTAAGAAGCAGAAGGCCAGATTGTAACACTAGGAGTAGGACAAGCATGAGCAGTGAGAGGAGCCCACGCCAGCAAGCACAGAGCACCCTTTCTTGCATGACTGGGTAAACGCTACAGAGCCAGACAGGGCTGGGGCCTGCAGAGGGCTGAGGGCAGGCCACGGAGGGGCCATGCTGGGAAACGCACCAGCGGTCTCACCCCCAGGCCAGGGAAGTCCCACAGAGGATGAAACACAGGCTCCACCTGTTTAAGGAGGCACTTACAGGTCTACCATGGAAAGCAACCGAGACAAGCCAGGTTATAAGGATGGCCAGGATAGCCCATGTTTGCAAAAGACTGAAGTAGACCTATCAGAAACAAATGGTATAAAATAGGGCTTCTGACAGGTAGACACAAGCCCACTATGTGTAGAGGTTTCATTTTAAATCTTCTTCTAAATTGGGGGTACCAAGATGTTGGTGAGTAGAAATTAGAGCTTAAGGATATGGGCTTCCCTGGTGGCTTGAATGGTAAAGAACTTGCCTGCAATGCAGGAGACCTGGGTTCGATCCTTGTGTGGGGAAGATCCCCTGGAGTAGGAAATAGCAACCCATTCCAGTACGCTTGCCTGATGAATTCCATGGACAGAGGCGCCGAGCAGGCTACAGTCCATAGGGTCACAGAGCTGGACACGACTGGACGACTAACACTTCTACTAGAACGTCAGGATATGTGTGTGTGCAAGCTAAGTTGCTCCAGTTGTGTCCAACTCTGTGTGACCCTATGGAGTAGAGCCTGCCAGGCTCCTCTGTCCGTGGGAGAATACTGTCCAGGCAAGAATACTGGAGCGGTTTGCCATGTCCTCCTCCACGGGATCTTCCTGACCCAGGGATCAAACCTGTGTCTCTTATGTCTCCTGCATTGGTAGACGGGTTCTTTACCACTAGCGCCACCTGGGAAGCCCAGAGATGTGTGTACTGTTAATAAAGGAGTTTATGTGTACACAGTTTAAAACACACAAAGGTATGAACCAGGTTATCTCCAGGGTCTCTTAAAGATCCAAAGCTCTGTGAGTCTGAGTATTATATCTTCATACTCTTAATTACTCGTTTCTGAAAAACCCAATTCACCAAGCCTGGGTCAGAGGGTGCAAACTGGAAACTCAAAGGCTGGATTTGGCCTGTAAGATGTGTTTTATTTGGCACGCACAGTGTTTTCTAAATTCATAATAGCTGCCAACATTTAAAAGTCCAAATTTCTAGCTTCTCTTGGAAAATGGGGAGGAATATTTGGCAACAGCAGCCCACATTCCCACACAGCAGCAACCGTGTCAGACGACAGTATCTGTGTTCCCCATTTTGCTACAGTCCTTGCTTAATCCTCTTGCTCATTCATGTCTCCTGCCTGGCCCTCGGAGGCATCAGAGTCTGTGGCCTGGCCCAGACGTCCAGTCTATAGTGACCTCATCATTTTCTATCTGATGAAGCTACACGCCCAGCCTTGAGGCTTCTACCCTAATTCCATAGCAGACCCATCTTAACAGTTGGCCCATGAAGATGTTTTTACCTGCAGGCCAGGAGTGTGGAAGTCAGGACTCCTGTCTGCAGAGTTTTGGTTTGTGACCGAAAAGTTGCCAGCCATATTTCATTTTCATAAACTGAATCCAAAGCCCTCTTGGGGATGACCCATCAGATACTTCCTGATCAAGGCCAAGGGTAAGTCCCTTCTGGATCAGACCAGAACACCCAAGTGGAGGACAGTCCCAGTCTAGGCCAGGCAGGACCAGGAGGGCAGGGAAGAAGGCAGCTTTCCTAGCTATGGCCATGAGATGACCAGGGGAGCTGGGTACTGTTAGCAGCTTTTATAGATGCCTAGGAGGTATCACTCACAGTGTGAATGGCTCCATCTGCATTTGTGCAGTGCACAATCTGCCCGAAGGTATATGCTGGCCTCAGGACTGTCAAGAGAAGGGAAGAAATAAATGTAGATGGTGAGGCAGGTGCATTCAGGAGTGATTCTACCACTTTGTCTCTAAGGCTGCAGGGATGAAGGGTGGGAGGCAGAGGGTGAGGAGCCAAGACCTTGTTGGCCAGAGAATAGAAGCTGGAGAAATAGATAAGGGGCCTGGCCTCAGAGGGCCCCACGCTGCACATGTGAAAACGCCCATGAGATGACAGGAAGAGCCAGGACTAGTCCCAGGAAGCAGGGCTGGCCATCAGTATACCCAGGACCCTTGGTTAACAGAGATAACCATCCTGTACACACACACACACACACACACACACACATTCAGTCATTAGCAGAGTAATCTGCCCCATTATACACACCCACAAAACATTATACAAACCCACAAAACCACAACATGCACAAAAAGCCTGCACATGTGCAGTTTTTGTCCTGTTGCACGTGCATATGTGTGTTCATACACACCATCACAGTGGTTGTTGGTAAGAGCAGCTAATCACAAAGGTACGTTCAACGAACATCTTCAAAGCACCCAAAGTCCTTTTTGACTAAGCTACTTGCAGGAGTCCAGCACAGCACCAAGTAACAGGGAAGGAGAGAAAAATAATCAGCAAAGAAAACCAGAAACTACGGCCAGCAGCAGAGTGTTGGCCTGCAGTGCCCCCTACTGGTAGGAGGGGCATTTGTACTTTGCTTGAAGACGGTGAAACCTGAGACACTGCTTCTCAGGCACCTCTTCTTTTATTTTTTAAAAATTACTTTATTTCAATTTTGGCTGCACCAGGTCTTCTCTAGTTGTGGGGAGTGGGGGATACTCTCTAGTTGTGATGCGCCGGCTTCTTATCGCGGTGGCTCCTCTTGTTGCAGAGCACAGCTCTAGGGCATGCAAGCTCAGTAGCTGCCGCCCGCAGGCCTTAGAGTGCAGGCTCAGTAGTTCCGGCGCATGGGCGTAGGTGACCCACAGCATGTGAAATCTTCCCAGACCAAGGATCGAACCTGTGTCCCCTTCATTGGCAGGCAGATTCTCAACCATTGGACCACCAGGGAAGTCCTCAGGCACCCCTTCTAAGGAAGCTGCCAACACAGGATGCCATTCTCCGTCCTCTCCCCGCCTCCCTCCTCTCACCTAGCCAGGTGAGACCCTAGCATCCTCAGAGTTGCAGCACAGCATCAGAGAACAAACATTCAGGGCCTTGCACACCCCCCTGGAGAGCAATATCCACCACCAATAGGGATGGCAAAACAGGTTTTTCATCTTTCGTGTCAACTCCAGCTCACCAGTGGTGGCTGCCTAGAATGCTGGGTTGAGAAGGCTTCTGAAGCCAGGTCTGCGCTTAGCACTGAAGGGTATTCTTCTACTGTGGCACAGTGCCAGCAACCATGGCAGTAAGCACCACTTGCCGTTCCCTAAATCTCCAGATTTCTCCTGACCTACAATTCCAGCATGAGGATATGTATGTCTGTGACCCTCTCACAACCACAGGAAAACTGTCATTCCAGCTTTCACCTGAGTTTTATCTTACTTGATCAGTAACTTCTGAGCCAGCTGAAATTCTCCCTGGAATCCTCTCTGTGAAGAGTTATTTCTTGCTTCCACAGACAGCATGTGGATGACTTGTTAGATCAAGGTCCTTAAGTCAACAGGGGGGACTTCACTTTATCCCAAACTAATATTTACCTAAGGCCCATCTATTTACCAGCACTTATCACTTCTCAAGAAACTCCTCAGGGGGCACTCATGAGCTGAGAACCACACGGCTGTGCTGAGCAGATACAAGCCAGCCAGCTGGGCTCAGCTTTAGCCAGGGGTCCTGTTCCCTGCCCCTCACCCAGCAATCAAATCATATGTGTGCATCGAAATTCCAAATTACTATGTGCCATGGCACTTGAAAACAGACCTTGAAATCTTCAGTCCTCAGATGCTAAGGGCCTACAGTGTTTAGCATCAAGATTCTCAATGCCTACAACCCCTGATGATGCCTGCAGATGGGCACAGAACCCACTCCGGCTGCCCCCCTCTGCAACCTAGCCAGCCTCTGCCTCTGAATGCTTAGGTGGATGTAAGCTGGTCTCTCCCACGAGGAGTAGGCCAGGGATGTTTGCCTTAACTCAGGGGTCAGCAAACTCTTTCCACAAAGACCCAGAGGAAAATTTTCAGCTCCTTGGTTTCTGTTGAAGCAATTCAACTCTCTTGCTGTAGTTCAAATGCTGAAGACGTATGTAAACAAATGGGCATGGCTATATTCCAATAAAATTTCTTTACAAAAACAGGTGGTAGGTGGAGAAAGAAATGGCAACCCACTCCACTGTTCTTGCCTGGGAAATCTCATGGACAGAGGATCCTAGCGGGTTACAGTCCATGGGGTGATAAAAAAGAGTCAGATGCAACTGAGGGGAGAAAATAATCCCAGGAAAGTTGAGGCACTTGCCAAAGGCCCCCCTGGAGCCTGGAGCCACAACTGCTAAGCCCACGCGCTGCAAGTACTGAAGGCTGCACGCACCCTAGAGCCTCTGCTCCGCAACAAGAGAAGCCACCACAAGGAGAAGTCCGCACACCACAACTAAAAAGTAGCCCCTGCTTGCCGCAGCTAGAGAAAACCCCACGCAGCAGCCGAGACCCTGCACAGCCAGACATAAGAAAAAAATCATTAAAAGGAAAAACAGGTGGGCTAGATTTGGCCCAAGGTGCCACAGTTCGCCAAACCCAGCATCAGCCCAAACATGCGGAGTTCCACAGAACATGGGGGTGTCTGGAGGTGCTTCAGAAAGTCTGCAAATGCTTGATTCTAGCTTAAATTCTTCTTCGCTATTTGGGAAGGTGCAACAAAGATGTACCCACTCAAGTCTATTGTGTCATTTTGCCAGGCAGGGGAGTCAATACGTTCAACAGACTGTCCGGTGTTAAGAAGCGTCACATCTAAGCACATGGATGGGCCATTTGGCAGAAGAGTTGAGAGCCTGATTCCCAGCATCAAACAGACATGAGCTTGAGTTCTCCTGCTGCTACTTCCCAGCTGTGTGACTTTGGACAACTCACTTCACCTCTCTAAGCCAGCGGAGCCGGGAGACCACCAGAGTGGACACCGGCCATCCGTCATGCTGGCACAGGCTCCCACAGCCCCTTTTTGCCGAAATGTGAGAAGACAGAGGGGCCAGGGCAGCTGAGGCAATAGGGAGGGGGCACTCAGGGGCTCAGGACAATGCTATTTATGGAGGCATTTCAGTATTATAAGCACCAGTTTGGCTGGACTGGTGCACACCAGCCAAATATCATTATAATGCTGAATCCACCCTGGATTTAGACTTCTTTATGATTTCAACTCCTCTGGCATCTTCTGCTATATCCCCACTGCTCTGACTGGGTTCTCAGAAAGCGGAGAGGACTGTTTTGCAGTGACCTTGGAAGTCTCAGTGCGTAGTAACAGGGCTTCTGTTTTAACTAAGTGGCAGTTTCCACTGGGTCTGGGACTTGGTTGGTAAGTATTTCCTGGGACATGCTCTGCAGGAGTGCCATGCTTTTGGTTAGAAGCTGTGTCCTCTCTGTTCCATCGCTGCCGTCCCTGGCTGGGCCAGGGGCTCCGGTGCTTGTATGGCTTTTTAATTTGCCTCAGTTCAGTTGCTCAGTCGTGTCTGACTCTTGCAACCCCATGGACTGCAGCACACCAGGCGTCCCTGTCCATCACCAACTCCCAGAGCTTGCTCAAATACATGTCCATCGAGTCAGTGACGCTATCAAACCATCTCATCCTCTGTCATCCCCTTCTACTCCTGCCTTCAATTTTGCCCAGCATCAGGGTCTTTTTCAATGAATCAGCTCTTTGCATCAGGTGGCCAAAGTATTGGAGTTTCAGCTTCAGTATCAGTTCTTCCAATGAATATACAGGGTTGATTTCCTTTAGGATGGACTGGTTGGATCTCCTTGCAGTCCAAGGGACTCTCAAGAGTCTTGTCCAACACGACAGTTCAAAAGCATCAATTCTTTGGCACTCAGCTTTCTTTATGGTCCAACTCTCATAGCCATACATCACCACTGGAAAAACCATAGCTTTGGCTAGATGGACCGTTGTTGGCAAAGTAATGTCCCTGCTTTTTAATATGCTGTCTAGGTTGGTCATAGCTTTTCTTCCAAGGAGCAAACGTCTTTTAATTTCATGGCTGCAATCACCATCTCCAGTGATTTTGGCACTCAAGAAAATAAAGTCTGTCACTGTTTCCATTGTTTCCCCATTTATTTGCCATGAAGTGATGGGACTGGACACCGTTTTTGGAATGGGACTGGATTTTTGTTTTTTGAATCTTGAGTTTTAAGCCAGCTTTTTCCACTCTCCTCTTTCACGTTCACTTTTAATTTGCCTGCTGACACAATAAACAGTCTTCTCCCCAGCACACCTCCTCACCACTTGAAACAATCAGAAGGTGTGTCTGGCAGCTGCTTCAGCTTGCCCCCAGGACTTCTGGCCTTTTATTGCAGCCACTGAAAGCTCTTTTCCAGGCCTGAAATGCTCATTTATGGTTTCAATTATAGAATTTGGACCCTCGTGTCTCTCATTGCCCAGGGCTATCCAAGTCTATTAACAGTGCTCCAGTGAAATAGATAGCTTTTAGCGCACCTTATCTTGCTGCTTTCCACATCATACCTTCCTGCTTCCTGAGAGCCCTGGAAGAATCAGCCCTGTAATCACGAGGTCCTAGAGGCAAGACCTCTTGGTCTCAGAGTCCCTGGGGTGTATCTTAATTAGGTGACATCTGGTGCTGCCCTCAAAGTGCACGTGTCCACCCTGGTCACTCAGCCTAGTCCAAGCAGTGAGCTTCGGTTGTGCCCAGCCTCTCAGGCTTCTTTTGGCTACCAGCTGGCTCTGAGAGCCCTGGAGGCTCATCCAAGTGGTGATTCTGACCCCAGAGGAAAGCAAGGCAGAAGGCCTTGGTGTGGTTTGGCCAAGAGCAAGGATGACTGGGGCTGAGCTCCTTCCCTCACTTCCTTTTCATCTCCTCGAGGTCGTCCTCAGGCCTCGCAATATCTCTGGCTGGGCTGAGCTTCGGCAGAGGAAAGAGCTCCCAACCAGATCCTCTGACCGGAGGCCTGGAAGGATCCTGACTGTGGCTGGGAACGACCTCGTGCAAGGACACCTTTATCACTTGCCCATTCCCCGATAAAGCGTCAGCAGAGTTGCCTCAGCACCCCTCCACTCCCCATCCGCGGCACAGCCTTACCCTTCCTCCGCACAGTCAGACTCCTGGCTGCTCCAGCACTGAGAGGGACAGCCGAGCCCAGGACTCTTCTCACACAAACTGCTGCTCATTTCCAGAGCCAGCTCAGTCTTCTCACTTTGTTCTCCCTCCTGGGTTATTTTTCTGACTCTGCTACTATGCCCTACACTGCCCAGAACCTGCGCCATTCGGACCCTGGGCTGAGTCCTCAAAAGGACAAAGGACAGGCTCCACATTGCCCTTCACTCCTTTCCCTGCCCCCAGAAGCATTCCAGCTCCCCTGCATACACCTCCAATAGCACCTTTGGCTTGCCTCATAAAGTGGTTGCTCACAGCTGGGAATTCCCCTGGGGAGCTAGACAATCAGTCCCCGCCACTGATGTCTGCTTACCCCTTTGGATCTTCCTGTGGGATTAATCATTGGTGCTCCCACCTTCTCTCCAGAGAGAGCCAGGCTTGTCAGCAAAGGAAGAGGCTGACTCATCAAGCAATGAGAGTTCTCCCCTGGTGACAAAGGGGCTGCAGGGGCTCCTGCAAGTTCACCAGTCATCTCACCCTGGAGTCTCTTGCACAGCATCTTTAGAGCCAAGGAGCTCACGACCTCCACTCAGAATCCCGTCGCTGGAGAAGCTTGCTAGTGCACATTTCAGCTCCTTCCTCACTAATCAGTCACAACCCAAACCAGACCTCTTCACACTTTCTACATCACCCCAGGCAGGCCTTCCCTCGGGCTAATCCTGGATGACCTCCCACTTCAGTCATTGAGCTTTCTCCCTTGAGTTTGAGCTTACAATGGTGAACACTAGTTCTCCGCTTCTTCCTCCACCAACAGGGCTGCTTGGCAGCAAAGCAGGATACAATCACGGAGGGAGTAAAGACTGAGATGAGAGAGTTGGCAGGGAGGAACAAATTAAATTTGGCTAGAAAACAAAAGCAAAGGAAGCACTGATCAGGCAGTGCCCCCTGCTGGCCACAGCAGAGTTTGCATGCAGGTTAAATTCACTCCTTCCACAAATTCTTGCGCCTGGCTGTGGACCCTTGATGACTCAACAGGATTGCAGGAAGCAGACAGGCCATCTAGTCCAGTGGTTCCCAAATGTGTAAAACTGTAGGGAAGTGGTTGTGGCTGATTGCGCATATCTTGCCCATTTGACAAAGGCCTCTGGGCTCAGGAGCCAGCAGGGGCTGAAATCCAGCCTATATCCTGCTAACCAAGCTGTGAACCCCAGTGTGGTCTGGGTCAGTTCACAGGAACAGTTCTCCTTTCATAATTCATTCCAAAGACCTCGTCCTTCTATAACTTGTACAAAAGTGCCATGTATATCAAGAGCAGCCCTGGTACACAATGCTTTCATCGAAGAGGGCAATCTCATAAAAACCAAGCTTCTTCAGCTAAAGGAGAGTTTGAAGACCACCTAGAAGATGGGGAAACTGACTCATCAAGCAGTGAGCGTTCTCCCCCAGGAAATGGTGACAAAGGGGCTGCAGGGGCTACTGCAAGGACGGAGTGTTCACCAGCGCACCTCGGGGGGAGGTCACCTCATCCTAGAGTCCCTTGCAACGGAACTTAAAGTCATACACTTAATTTGCCAAGACAGAGCTTAGAAGCCAGATCCCATCTCTTTGTACTACACTGAGCTAGTTTCAGAAGCCCCCCTTGAGGCATCCTGGCTGCTCTGACTCTCCCACCCTGTCTCATCAACTTCCCCCTGAAACCCAGCTACTCTGTACAGTCTTACTTTCTGAGCCAGGATCATGGCACAGTGTTTGCCTAAAAGGAGGGCTGGTGAAGATGCTGGCCCTGTCTGCAGTTTCCTGCAGGTACCTCACTCCCAGGGATGAGGGCAGACATGCAGAAGAGCAGAGAGGTGAGGAACCAGAAGGGTCCATCAGGTGACGTGTATGACAGGGAACCATGCCTGTGAGTCAGCGAGGCTGCTGGCTCAGCTACTGCGCAGGGGGGGCCTGCTTCGTAGGTGAGGTCCGCCAGGATGTCTGAGCCACGCCATAAGGCACATGGGCGGCCACCGTACCCATCTCCTGAGCCCCAGCCACATGGAACATCTGGTCGTCAAAGAAAATATGCGGGCGGATCTTCTCCAGAAGGGGGCCCTTGGGTGCTCCTGCAAGGAACAGGGCCTCATCCGTCTCTAGGCCCCAGCTGCGCAGGGTCTTGAGAGCCCGGGCCCCCGAGCTGGCTGCACTGCGCGCTGTCACCAAGTAGGTGCGAATCGGACACTCTAGTCGCAGGCCCTTGGAGTAGAACTTCTTCTGCAGTCTCCCCAGTGCCTCCAGGAAGCCCTTTAAGGGGCCCTACAAGAAGGCAAAGGAACGCTGTGAGCTTACCCATCTCCCAAACACTTGCCCCCTCACCAGCTGGGCTCCTCCCTACAGCACTAAGATCTTGCTGTTTGTGGTTGGAGTGTTTTGCAGGATCCCTATTAATCTCTCAGTTCCGCCCTGCCTGCTCGGGCCACTGCGTGCATCAGTTGGGTTGTAGGTACCCATGGCATTCTAGGTGTCCACACTGCTGTGACTGAAAAAACATACCTGGGCCCCTGCTACTACAGCAGCCCACCAGGTATATGGGTGTCTGTCCTACAGCTCTGTAAGTGTGGTTTTTGTGCTCATCAGCAGGGAGGAGATTAAAAATATTTAGTAACTATGGCATGGGCACCCTTCAAACAGAATGGATTCTGGTTGCAGACTACTGGGACAGACAGACCAGTGTGTCACTGCCCAGTATTGACCCTGCTCCTGGGGCACATGGGTGGCTCACAGGGTCATGCTCCAGTTTCATAGGGTCAGGGAAAGGATCAGGAAAGGTGTGCTTCTAATCTTGGAGACCCCTCACTTGCTGGGTGACCTGGGGAAAGCAGAGGTCTCCTGGGGCTCTGCCTCTCACTTAGTATAAAACAAACAAACAAACAAACTGTCCTGCTCTGGATTCCTAAGGATTTAGGAAGGAACCAACAAACAAGGAAGTGAAATGAATACTCAGGGGTCATAGCTACAGCCAGCTGAGCTCCTGGAGAGAGGGACTTTGGTGTAATTGAGCACCCAGATTTTTGTTAAAAGCATAGACAGGAGCTCCCCATGGGCTGGAGAATCCCAGTAGTTCCAACCCCAGGGGATTTCCATCAGCTCTAGGTCTGTTCTGCTCTCAGGGAGACTCTGAGTAGTTTGAGGGTGAGTGAGGATCTCCGAGCCCCTGGCCAATGGATGGAAGACAGAAAGTGAGAAGGGGTGGTATGACCCAGAGCAGATGGGCTGCCCCAGACCCCACACCAGCTGGATCTACCTGCCCCGAGGAGGGACATTTGTCAGGCTCTTCCTTTCCTCCAGTGAGGGAATCGGGGGCTTCTTGAGAGGATGGGACCCTGCTCAGAGAGGTGGGGGAATCTCAGAGAGGGAGGGGCAGCTTCAGAGAGACAGGGTGAGGCATTCAGAGAGGGATGGGGACTTCAGAGAAGGGATGGAGATCCAGAAGAAGATAGAGGCCTTCAGAGAGGGGATGGGAATTTAGCAGGAGGATGGGGGCTCCAGGGAAGGGATGGGGACCTCATAAATGAGCTGCAAAGAGGCATGGGCTTCAGAGAGCAGCTTCAAGAGAGAACGGGGGCTTCAAAGAGGGGTTAGGAATGTCATGAAAGGGGTATGGGCTCAGAGAAGAGGTAGAAGCTCACTGAGAGGAGCCAGGGGTCAAGGTGAGAGAAAGGAGCGCTGGAGGCCTGGGGAGGGGCCCTGGCTGGATTCTGGGATGAGCCTAGGGTTTGGCTCTGGGCTGGAGGTTCCAGCCAAGGGCAGGTTCTGGGGAGCTTCCTTATTCCACCCAGGGGTTCCGAGGAGTGTGTGGAGCACCTGGGCCAAAGGCTTGTTCTCGTGGGCCTTCTCATGCTCAAAGAACCTGTCCAGCCCATGGGCCTTCACAATGCGCTCTGACTCGTCTGAGAAAAGCACAGCGTCCCCGTCGAAGGCCACGCGCAGCTGACTCTGGGACACGGCCACGTCCCTGCTGGGGCTGAAGATGGTGGCCGCTGCGATTCCTGCATGGAAAGAGGCAAGAATGTTCCCCCTCGTCCAGGTAATAGGCGCCCTGACACCTGCCTCAGCTGCCTGCGGGGCCAGGAGAGGGCTATCTCACCCTATCCTTACCCCATCTGCCTCACCCAGGACTCAGGGCCCAGCCAAGGAGGAACAATATTCAGAATATTACAAAACAGGCCAGTAAGAGTGAACGGTGGAGGGAGTTTCCTATCAGTCCAGTGGTTAAGACTCTGCGCTTCCAATGTAAGGGACGCAGGTTTGATCCTCAGTTGAGGAACTAAGATCCCACATGCTACATGAAGTGAAGCCAAGAAAAAAAAAGAATGGACAGTGGCTTTATCTCTGAGTAGGGCTCTGAGGACCCCAGCCTAAGCCAGGGTTTCCCCTTTAGTTGCTGCTTTGAGGGAAGGTCTGGTGGGGAGGGGCTCCCAGCGAACGGGAGGGCACTTGGAAGGCACAGGGCAGGAGCTATTAATCTTTATCAATCAGTATCAGGCCTTTCGATACTTTAGCAAGCCCATACTGGTATGGACAGTTGAACATCAGTCCTGAGTAGAAGGCAGGGCCCCCAGGGCCACCACTGTCCTTCCTAGGGCTCCTCACAGGCCCCTCATGTACACCTACAGGAAGGACTCCTGACCCTGGCTGGGCCTCAGTTACTCTCTTACTATTGGTTCCTGCAAGTCCCTCACCTTCTCGACCCTGATAAAATTAAGGATGCTTCAGCTCTGTCCAAGGATCCCAGGCTTCAGTCTGGGGTGGGGGCGCTGTGGGCACCCCCTAGTCTGCAGCCAGGTATGCCCTACTCCCTGGTGGCTCAGATGGTAAACAATCTGCCTGCAACGCAGGAGACCTTGGTTTGATCCCTGGGTTGGGAAGACCCCTTGGAAAAGCAAATGGCAACCCATGCCAATATTCTTGCTTGGGAAATCCCATGGACAGAGGAGCCTGGCAGGCTACAATCCACGGGGTTGCAAGAATAGGACACGACTTAGCAGGTAAACCACCCCTACATGCCCTACCTAGGGCTGCCTGGTCTTTAAAGTTTCCCGGGGGTAACGCGGGTGGCCGTGGGAGGCAGCACTAATGACATGTGACTCTGTGTACAGACTCTGGACTTCTCCATGGGGTCCAGTATGCCTGTTGCGAACCCTAGCTCCAGACTAGAGCTCACTGGATGACAGAGAGCAGTTTCAGGAGGCTGGAGACCTGGGCAGTGTGCTCAGCCCATCCTCAATTCTTTACCTCTCCAAAGGCCACGTCAGCCCTGCTCTTTGGGGATCTAGGGTCCGTAGGCCTGGGCAGAGGCAGAGCTTTGGGAGGAGTGAGAAATGCCAGCTTCACCTCACCTTCACTAAGCCTGAGGATGCTATAAGCAAGCTCAGGCCCTGGACATCAGGCCAGGTTCCTTCTCAGCTTTAACAGTGCCAGAGCCAGCCTGAACCAGAATCATCTGATCTTGAGCAGGGCCTCCCTCCTGACTATGCCCTGCTCCCCAGCCTGGGCTTAACTTAAAGACATATAGAGGGACTCAGGCAGGACAGTGCCAAGGTCCCAACCAGAGGGTGTGACATCTGTCTAGGAAAATGGGTTCTGCTCTGGGCTTAAGAAAGCCTCTTGGAGCCCCAAGCAGCTCAGGTGAGTAGGCCTTAGCAGGGAGAGAGGCCAGGCTTCTAGGCAGGAGACAGCATGAGAGAGGAAGAGGTAAGTGAACACACTGTTGGCTACAAAGCAAACTTTTGGCTGCCAGAGGGGAAATATTGGTGGCAGAGGTAAATCAGAAGCTTGGGCTGAGCATACTCACAGTACTATATATAAGACAGAGCGCCAACAAGGACCTACGGTATAGCACAGGGAACTCTATTCAACATTCTGTGAGAACTATATGAGAAAAGAATGTCAAAAAAGAATGAATACATGTATAACTGACTCGCTTTGCTGTACGCTCTGCTGGAAAAGTGCTGATTTCCTTCCTCACTGGCTCAGAGAGGGATAGAGGCTGCCCATGGTCACACAGAAATCAGAACTCCTGCTGATCTGGAGGATTTTTTTAGAAGGGAATAGCTTTCTGGGCTGCAAAGCGGGTTCCCACAGAAACTGACGGCTGGGTGATGTGGATAAGTAAAAGCACCCTTAACATGGTAGGGCAGGAGGTGGGAGAGGGAACTGGATGGGCAATGAGTGAAACAGATGGGACCTTGTTCTCAGGGTTTACAGGACAGGCCATAGGAATTAAGGGAGGTACTGCCCTTCCAGTTACCATAGTAACCCCTAGCGCCTGCTCAGAGCTTTAGGACCAGGCTGCCCATCTCTGACGCTGGCTCCCCACACTCCTCTTTGCCAGATCCCCCACACTCTCCTTCTCCAGCTTGACTCACCCTCGTCAATGGCTTCCTGCACTTTTTCTGCATCAGCCGACAGGTAGAGGTTGGTGTGATAGGCCTTGAGGTAGCAGATGGGGCTGTTGCCGCCTGTCATGCAGAACCTCTCGATGAACAGGTCTGGGGAGGATGTAGAGAGAGGAGCCAGGTGATGTCTGGGTCAACCCTCAGCACCTCAGAGTGGTCCCTCCGTGTCCAATGGATGCCAATGGTTCTGAGTGGTGGTGGGGCAGCAGAGTGATTCTCAGTGATTTTAGGCCAGCGTTCCCCTTCTTTGAGCTCCCCCCATCCTTCATCCACGAAATGGGGATGACCGCATCTCTGAAGGGGCTGCCTGGCTCACAGTAACATCCCCTTGTCAGGGAACCACAGTGCTACAAAGGCAGGTCCCCAGCCATATGGCTTGTGGTCGATCCTTCCTGATCGTAGTTGACTGTATTGGGGTAGGCACCTGCTTCAAGCTGGGCCAGTCAGATTCTCTTCCAACCTGGGCTGATAGTCACCTGGTACCCACATCTGTGCGGGCTGTAAAACTTTGCTTGTCAGTCAACAGCTGCTGCTCTGAACCCACGGAGTTACCCCATCATTGCCCCAGCCCCTCACACAGGACGGTCCACCATGGAAGGGCACAGCAGGGGTCTTTCAGGACCCTGCCTCAGCACCACAGGTGGTGTCCATCCTGACTCCTCAGAGCTTGTGTCACAAAGTCGGTAAATATTTTTAATATCACCCCTGCTCCCAACAGTTTGAAATTAGGATTAAAACAATGCCAACTGGTTCTCTTGATTGCTGAAAACAAGGACTTGTAAACTTGTAAATTTGGGCCATATTCAAGAAACATGGTTTGGAGAAAGAGAAAAAAGAGACAACAAAGGAAAAAAAGGAATGGATTTGCTGAGAGAAGCAGAAATCAGGGCTTTTGTGGTCCAGAGAGAAAAAGAGCCCTGGAGAGATTACCAGTACTTGGATTCAGGCCCTTTGGGCTCAATTTTACTTCCTTCCCTGTGGTTCCAAGAGGCACTCCAATAACCTACTAAGAATCATTCTCTTGAGCTAAGGCTGGCTCCAGAGGGTCCATTACTTTCAATCAAGAGTTTGGACTAAGACACAAAGTCCCTTCACTCTGACGACTGCACCTGCCTCTCCCAGCAGCCCTGTAAGACCTGTCAGCCCCACTGCAAGGAGAAACTGAGACACAGAGGCAGCAGATATCCAATTGGATCGCGAAGGGAGTGGGGCCTGTGCAAGGATGTGCTGGAGCTGGCTCGTACCAGCTTACAAGGGCCAAATGTCAAACATTCAGGGACTTTTGGAGCCAGTTAGATTGTTCAGTTATTGATAGCTTGACATCAGCCACGATGGGAGTATTAACACCCTGAAAATGGCAACACTATGATCCGAGTTAGGGGAGGGGTTGTTTTGTCTTTTGAAAGAGCCTATTTACCAGAACCCCACAGGGCTTAAGACTCCAGCGGGCATACCTGCACCCTGCAGAGCTGTGATGCCAACCCTGGGGGTCCTCTAGGGAGCATGTCATGGCCAAAGCTGTCTGCTCACCATAGTGGTTGATGCTGTTGATGAGACGGACGCCCACTTGAGCGTGGTTGTTGGTCACCAGGACAATGTCGAAGAGGTCCTCGCTCTCAGGGTACAGCTCCCGCAGCCGCCTGTTCACAGCCTCCAGAGCCTGGATGGGAAAGTGGGTCCTAGGGCTCAGACTCCCCAGGGACTGATGCCTGGTGTTAGTAGCCAGGGTTGGGGATGTGGGGTGGGCTGGGATCCAGTGCTGGGAGGGGAGGGGAAGTCAGGGGCTGGGCTCGAGGTCAGGTCAATGGACACTATCACCTCCTAATCTCTGTCCTTGTATGGGTTGATTATTGCCCACTCAATAATATAAATTATTAGATTTCGACGCCTCACTAAAAGGGTGAGTGGACGTCGAAATTCAGCTTAGGTTCCACGCACTAAGCTGGTTACCTGGAGCGGGGCTGTGTTTGTTCAGGGGATGGGGAGGACTCTTCTTCCCACAGTGGCTGTCCCCTTGCCAAGTCACGCTCCTATGGGGTAGCACTACCCAGAGGGGACCCTTTTCCTTTACTCAAATCCCTATGGGAGTGCGTTTTTTAAAAAATAAGAAGTAATTAAGATTTCTTTAAATAAATGAAAGCAAATTTGGTAGATAAATCATAAATACAAAATATAAAATAGTTCAATGTATTAGATCAAGGTATTTTTCAGTTACATTATTAGGTTCCTCTCTAAATAGTTAATCTGTAATAAAAGACAGTGTTCTTTGGGGGACTTCCCTGGTGGTCCACTGGCTAAGACTCTGGGCTCCCAATGCAGGGAGGTCCAGATTTGATCCCTGGTCAGGGAACTAGATCCCACATGTGACAAGTAAGTGTTCGCATGCTACAGTTAAGACCCGGTGTAGCCGAACAATAAAGATTAAAATAACAACAACAGTGTTCCTTGGATGAATACTATGTCTGAAATTATAACAAGATTTGCAGCAGAATATACTTTTTTATACATTCCTTTTTTAATATTTTTTCTATTATGGGTTATTACACGATATTGAATATAGTTCCCTGTGTTACATAGTAGGACCTTGTTTATCCATCCTAAATGTAATCTACCAACCCCAACTCCCATGGGAGGGCTTTTAGCTAATGCCCATGAAGGCTTTGCATGGCCAGTGGTGGGACTGCCCCTCACCTTCACGAAGGGGAAGGCTGGTCCAGGACTGAAGGGCTCGTTCTCGTGTTCCAGCTGGTAGCGCACGTATTCCTCCACGCCCTGCTCTGTGTAGATCCGCTGCTCCTCGTCCATGCGGAACAGGGCTCGGGAGGACACAGCAATGGTGACAGCATTCTGGGGCTTGGGCTGCAGGGATGCAGGAGAAGGGGTCGACCCTCAGACTTCCCTGAGGCAGGTCTCAGGTACCAGCCTTTCTGGGAACTGGGGCAGGGAGAGATCCCAGGCCCGGCCTCTGCCCTAAGGAGCCCAGTCTTGGGCAGGGACAGACGTAGATCAGGATCCCCTCAGTGAAGGACCCAGCTGGGGACTGGGGGGAGACGACTGCTCCCCAAGGAGGAGGACAATCTGGTGGGAGGCACATGTCCTCGGGGAGTTTGCGGTCTAGCTGCCCAGCTTGACACGGCAGAAAAATGAGTACAGTGTAAGCAGCTAAAGCATGATCGATGCTGAAGATGGTCTTCAGAAGGTTCCCGTTATAAAACGGGAGCTACATGCCCCAGGCAAGAAAGGGCGCCCAGAAGCATGACAGTTACAGAAGAAAATCTGTCTCCGGCCTAGATCTTTCTCCTGAGCTCCAGACTGTTATTTCTAACTGCCCAGTTGACTAACAAACACTCAAACTCATCATGCCCAAGGCTGAGTTCCCAAGGACAGCAATCTGTCCACCCTCAACCTCACCCTCTCCCTTCTTCTTCGTCTCAGTGCTCCGCACCACCAACCGCTCATCCCCCAGCCCAGAGCCCAGAAGTCAACCTCAAGTCTTCCCTCTTCCTCTGCTCCCTTCAATCAGTCACCCAAACCTACCCACTCTACTAGAATCCATCCACTTCTTCCTGTCTTCCCTACCATGGGCCATCACCATCTCTTATTCCCTCCAATATGTGGTCCATATTGTTGTCAGGGGACTTTTCTCAAATTCAGGTCTGATCATGCCCAGCCCCTTCAGTAGTGCCCTCTGTGTGGTTAAGAACCTGCCTGCCGATGCAGAAGATGTAAGAGACGCAGGTTCAGTCCCTGGGTCGGGAAGATCCCCTAGAGGAGGGCATGGCAACCCACTCCAGCATTCTTGCCTGGAGAACCCCATGGACAGAGGAGCCTGGTGGGCTACAGTCCATAGAGTCGCAAAGAGTCAGACACAAGTGAAGTGACTTGGCACACAGGCACCCACTGGCATCAAATTCTTCTCACACTCTGATCAGCAGCCTTGAGCATGGAGTAGGGAGCCCTTCATGACAGACTCCTACCTCTGTCTCCTCTCTTACCTTCTCATTACCCTGCTTTGCTCTATCTGACCTTTCTCATGTCTGAGCACATCTTCCCCAACCTCGTCTCTGAACTTTTACACTGGATGTTTCCTCCGCCTGATTTGCTCTTTCCCTGACTCCCCATCCAGCCAGCTTCTACTCAACCGTCATGTCATCTTTACAAAACTGTCCCTTATCCCTAGTAATGGGCTTGCAACATTTCCTACTGATTTCCTTTTTAGCAAATTTAGTAAATTTTTTCCTTTTAGTATAATTCATTGATGTAGATGCTTGACACTGAGGAAATGCTGAATCTCTTGGACTTTGGTAGTCTGTCCAATCTGCCGGTCACTCAGCCCACAGTTGGGATGAATTTCAAAACACCATGTGGAGCCGTTTGAATCTTTCTGCTCTGCTGTAATATTTTCAATAAACCCCTGATAACAACTATGTATGTATATATGTTAATATAGATAATTGCTTATTTGTTGTTGTTGTTTAGTTGTTAGGTCGTGTCTGACTCTTTTGCGACCCCAAGGACTGTAATCCACAAGACTCCTGTGTCCATGGGGTTTCCCAGGCAAGAATACTGGAGTGGGTTACCATTTCCTACTCGAGGGGCTCTTCCTGACCCCAGGGACCAAACTGGAGTCTCTCTCATTGGCAGGTGGATTCTTTACCACTGAGCCACCAGGGAAGCGCAATTGCTTATTTAACTATTTCCATTTCTAGCCAGAGTTCTAGAAACAGGAACCGTGCTTACGTTCTGAGGGAGCCAGAACCAGAGTTATCGTGTTCATTTATTGTATCTCTAGTCCTCCAAACTGTGCTTAGCATATAGTAGGTGCTCAGTAAATATTTATAGTCTCTGAACTTTTTAGCAATTTATTTTAATGAAAGACAGTATTTGCCATAACAAATTTAACATGAACCAGAAACTCCATTGCGGTGCCCTTATCTGTTCAAATTGCTTGAAATATAGTAGGTGCTCAGAGAATACTGTTTGAGTTGATGCAGGCTTGACAAACATTTATTATTGTTTCTTTGTGCCAAGCACCTGGGCTCTGCCTGAGGATGATCCTGGTAGAGACTCGGCTCCTGCCCTGAGAGTCAGAAGCTGGTGGGGGAGAAAGATGGGTAAACAGGTGCAAAAGGGCCTGAAATGAATGCTAGAACCAGGTGAAAGCAAAGTTCAGAGGAAGCTGCTATGGGAGAGGTGGCGTCTCAGGAGAGCCTGGAAGGAGGAGTGGGGTGGAGGAAGGCATGAGGAGCTGTGAACACACGCCGTGCCTTCACAAAGGTGAGCAGAGCCCTGTGCAGGGGGGGGCAGAGTGCAGCTGAGCCCAGAAGAGTAGGCAGGTGCGAGATTCCAGAAGGCCTTCTTTCAGGGGCCCATGAGGGTCTCAGAACTCCTTCAGCACCTCCAGTGGAATAGGGAGAGGTGAATGCCACCACAGGCAGCAGCTGGACCCTGCATAATCCGTGGGGAGGATGAGAATGCAGGTCCCCAAGGGACTCACAGTTGTCTAGAGAGTCCCACCACATTTCTGTGACCTGAGCAATCCTGGGACCACGGTTCCCATTTGACAGATGAGGCAGCAGGGACTCAGTTGGGGGCAAGGCTCATAAACGGACCTTGCACTGTGGCCTGCCCCTAACAGCCCTAGCAGCCACGCCGTCAATCCCATTTTCTCTCTCTGGAGTCAAGCCTGGCTCCCAATCAGCTGACAACACTGAGTGATGACTATGTGACAGGCACTGTGCGGGGGACCATACAGATGTGACCCCGCCCCCAGGGGGCTTATGATCTGTCCCCAAGGCAGAGGTCCGTGCTTCCTTTAGAGGGACAGTGTCCAACAGGCCTCTCTGTGAAAATGGAAATGTCCAGCGCAGTCCGTGCAGCTGAAACGCAGCCAGTGAGGAGGAAGAACTGAATTTTTAATTGCATGTAATTTTAATCAGTTTAAACTTAAGTAGCCATAGTGGCTAGTGAAGCTGTAGAACCTCAAAGTAGGAACAGAAGACCAGAGTCCCCAGACTCATGAGGCAGACCTCAGTTTGCATTTGACTTTTACCCCAGTCAAGACAGTGTGTGGGGCCAGCAGGGTGAGTCTAAGGTGCTGGCACGACAGGTGACCGTCGTCTGGGGCTCAGCCCAGGAACTCTGTCAGCTGCCAGCCACCCCCAGTGTCTGTGTGTGTCCTTGGGCTGGGTACCTCCCAACCCCCTTAGCCACTGTGAGCCTTCAAGGAAGGAAGGTAAAAATTAAAGAAAAGGGGTAATAGAGGGATGGCCTGGGACGGTAAGGGTACAGTTGGGCAGGTAGGGAGACCTGCTCTCATAAACCCAGGAGGTCTGCTGGCCTTCAAGGCAGGAGCTGAGCTTGCCTCACCCCCCTGGACTTACTGCCCCAGGGACAGGCCCATCACCCCTTCAAGGACAGAGAGCCAGCTGCCCTCCCAGCCCCTTCAGGCAGGTTCCCAAGCCGCCGCTCCAGCCCAGGCAGCCAGCCAAGGTCTCGCTCCTCACTTTCTGTCCCACAGTCCCTGCCAGACTGCTGTGTCCTGGGTCTTCTCTGGCTGACCTGCCCAGATCCCATCGCATCCCACCTCTGGCCATTGCAAGAAAAAGATCCCAGCTGCCTCAGTCCCAGGAGTCTCCACTTCCTTCTTTGACAGATGGGGAAAGAGGCCCAGAGATGGGCAGAGTATTACTCGAGGTCATCCAGCAAAGCCACGGCAGAGCCAGGGTAAGATCCTAAGCCTCTGGCCTCTGTCCACACACCAGCACCACCCCCCTCTAGTCCCCTCCTCCATCACTCCTGGAAGACCCCAACCCCTGCTACCTCCGCCGTTCCCTACCCCGCTGCCTTCCCTTTCCAGATCTGCGGGAACTGGTGAGGGGCACTATGCCTTCAGACGGAGGTTTCTAAGGGTAGGACTCTTTACCCCCAAAATGGAGAGTCCCAGGATGGTACCCTGCTCTCCTGCTTAGCCTGCTCTGACTCTGTACAAGTGAGGAGGAGTCTAAGGGCCTAGAGGGCCTTAGCTGCTGTGGGAAATTCAGATCCCAGCTAGGAGAGAGGAACAGCCTGTCCGGGCTCCAGGCAGAGCCGAAAGAACAGGGGAAAGGGGCTGCTCGGAGCTAGGGAGAAGCCAAGCACCTAGAGATGTCCTTGGACCTCGCTGCAGAGGGAAGCCACCCTGTCAAATGCCATCAGGTGCACCTAGGGGCAGTTCCTCCAGAAATCAGGAAGAAGTCCAGACACTGGACTGAACCGTGAATCAGAAAGACCCTCTACGCCAGACCAAGGTCTCAGTTTAGGAGCTCTGGACTCCAAGAAGCCAGGTCCCTCCAGCTCTCTCTGTCTTTCACTGGAGTGGTGTTGGGGGACCGGCTGGTTACTCCTGCTTCAGGGACAAGGATTGAGGCATCATGCAGGGCAACCTGGCCCCACCTGTCTGCCCGAGGAGCTCTCATTGAGACCCTGGGATTTTGCCTGCTGGGCCCAAGATAGGAACACGGCCACACACTGCTGTTTCTAAAAGGACTTAGAGGCAGAACTGCTGGAGGAGAGGGGAACAAGACAGGTCTGGGCTGAGGAAGTCCTCTGACCTCTTGAGGTGAGGGCCTCATATAGACCTTCAGGGTTAACTCACTCAGGAGCAGGGGGATGAGGATAAGTCTAGGCCAGACCAGCATGGGGCCCAGGAGGCCCAAAGCCCCCAAAATAGCCAGTGGGGGGAGGGGTTCCCACAGGAAGGAGTAGGGGCCCGGAAGCCGATAGTCTCCTTGCCTCCCAGAGAACAAGGCCCAGGGACTGACTGAGATGTGACGACTGGGCCTGAGCTCCCGGAGGAAACGGACTGGGGAGCCCCACTCACCACCCTAGTCTCCAGCCCCTTTTTTCCATCCCTCAGGCTGTGACATTAGTCCAGCTTCCTCCCCAGGCAGGAGCCAGCCTCTTCACTGCTCTGCCTGTTACCAGGCACACCCTCTCCAAGCCATCCACAAACACAGCCTCACTCTAGCAAAGCGACCTTGCTAAAATGAAAACGAATCAAGTTAATCCCTTGTTGAAAAGTCCTGTGGTAGCTCCATAATCGTCTTCATACTTGTTTAAAAAGTAGGTTGACATTTGATGCAAATAAACTTTTTTGGGGGGGAGCCCCAACATGTAAACCATGTAGTACCATATTTTATTGGTATAAATTCATACTATGAATTCAATAGGGCTTCCCTGATAGCTCAGTTGATAAAGAATCTGCTTGAAATGCAGGAGGCCCCGGTTCAATTCCTGGGTCAGGAAGACCCCCTGGAGAAGGGGTAGGCTATCCACTCCAGTATTCTTGGGCTTCCCTGGTGGCTCAGCTGGTAAAGAATCCACCCGCAATGTGGGAGACCTGGATTTGGAAGATCCTCTGGAGGAGAGATAGGCTACCCACTCCAGTATTCTGGCCTGGAGAATTTCATGGTACAGTCCATGAGGTCACAAAGAGTCGGACATGACTGAGTGACTTTCACTTTCACACACATGAATTCAAATGTATTACGTATTCAGATGTTCGTGGTATATTTATATTTAATGTCCACCAATGAATACAGGAGACCAGTGAGAATTTAAACTTCATCATCTAGTCAGTTTGTTTATGTCTCAATTTGCTGGTTTTTGCACAGCATTGAGAAAGTCCTGATTCATACCAATAAGTGGCTGCGAATGGTAAAAAAGGCTTTTTTGTTTTGTTCTATTTTAAACTACAAGCCTCAGAAAACTCAACCACAGTTGTCAGCAATCTCACGATACTCTTCTGTTAAACAGATCACCATAAAAGCTTTATTCTGAGGTTTGCTGAAAGAGATAATCAACCCGTAGCATAAGGTAACACACTGGCAGTCTCCAAGGTGCTAAAATGTCCAACAACACGTTTGAGTGAGCTGAGTTTTATCACATATTTTTACTTTTGTAAAACATAGTTTGAGGAAGAAAGAAAATGAATTGACTTCATCTGTGAGCAGACACTCTGAAACATGGGTCTTCATGGAGCCTAATTTTAAGACCTCTAACCCCACTGAATAAGATCTGGACTTTTTAATGTGGCACTCAAGACCCTCTGTGGGTCTCTGGCATCTTCCCAACTGCTCTCCTAAAGATCCTGCATTTTATTTTCTCACTCAGTTTCAAAGACATCAACCATGTGTGTTTTGCTCAACCTGTCTCCCTGTCTGGGAAGGTCCACCTACTCAGGCTTTACGATCAGCTCAAACCAAGCCACCTCTACAAGACTTCCTGAGTTGGCAGGGGTCACTGCCTCCCTTATGGTCCCACTGCTAAGGATTTCACCTGGGCATTCATCATATCTAGGGTCTCTGTGAGCTCCTGGGGCAGGGACTCAGCCTAATTCTTCTCTCAATCCGCACTGCTGAGCAGGACTGGAGGTGCAGCAGGGAATGACTGTTGACAAGGTGGGCCTCATGGGAGGGGTCTTTGGAGGGAAGCAGCAGGGTGCTTTAAAGTCAGTTTGTAGCTCTTTGGAGGATGCTCTGAGCTAGCTTCCATCCTCCATCCCCTTTCCAAGCTCTGATATCAGGGAAGTTGGAGTGAGCAAGGCCCAGGAACCAAGCGGAGAGGAGACTCCTCCTCTGTGTGAGTCCTGGAGGGCTGAGGCGACCACCTAGGTAGCAGAAACGCTGATCCCAGCGAGGGGTACCCTGTGAGGGGAGCAGAGCCCGGAGATGGGGCACAGTCCAGCGCTGGGACCCCAGAGCCAGGGACGCAGAGCCCTAAGCTCAGAGCGCAGATTCCAGTGCAGCTCCCTTCTTTTAAAACCCAGGGAGCCTGGCACCCCGAGCCGAGCCCGGAGCCCTGTACGCAGGATGGCAGAAACCGGAGCGCACAGCAAGCAGCCGGGTTTACAGAGTCCGGTTACCTGAGCCTCGGCGCTTCTGCAGTTGCCACTGACCGGCTTCACCAACAAGTGCTGTCCCCGTGCCCCTGGCTGGGCCGAGGCCCGGAGCTGAGCCCTGATGACAGCATGGGGGAGGAGGATCCTGGCGTGAAGCGGAGTTCCGAGATAAAAAAACACCCGACCAGAGCTCTCAAAATAAAACGGAGCCTATGCCAACGGCCTGGCATATGCTGGTGATGAGGAACTGCGTCCCTTCTCGGAGGGGCACCACGGGTCCCTCCCGAAGGGCTGGCGACCCCTCCTAGAGTGACCCTCACCCTGCCCTGCCCCATACCCATGCCCTGGTCTTACCGATTTGGGTTTCTTCTGGGGAGCGAGGTTGTCATAGAAAGTCTTGGCTTCCTCCCAGTGCGGGGCCGCGGCGGTCTCTGCTCCCGGCCCGAGCTCGCGGGGCTCCCGGGGCTCACCGGGTTCCATGCTCAGCTCTGACCCGGCTGGGCCGAAGCAGGCGGCTGCGGAGAGTGGAGCCGGCGGGACTGGGCTGCGGGAGGGAGGGAGGCGCGTCCCGGGCGTGAGAAGAGGGCGGGCAGCCGCCGGGAGAGTGCGCGTGCGGGCCGGCAGGAGGGAGGGCAGTGCGCTGGGTGCTCAACCCGACCAGTCGGCAGTCGGTGTGTAGCTGCTGTTGCTGGTGGAGTTATATTTTGGGACACTGCGCTCTCCTTCCCTGCCCGCCCCACGCCTAATGGGGGTTTAGACCCTTCGGCTCGCAGGACTGAGCCTGAAACCAGGCCTTCGGGCTGCTGAGGTTTCGGGATTGCGGGGATCCTGTTCTTCGCAGGCGGTCAACGGCACCGAAAGAAAGGGAAGCCTGACGACTTTTTTTTTTTTTTTTTTTTAAACCCAGGGTGGTGATCCACAAAGGAGAAAATTAAATTCTAGACCCCTCCCCCCAAAATTAAAAAGCTATTCCCCCCTCCCCCCCCACGCCCCCACCGTCTTTCCTCTCTGATGCCAGGACCCTGGAACCCTGAGCGATGTCTCCTCGGATCCTAGTCAATTTCGCGGAGGGAGAGGAGGTGGTGGATGGACAGCTCCATCCAGCAGGATGGACGGTTCCTGCTAGAGGAGGAACCTGCTTCTAGCGGGGGCCGCATTGGAGAGCCCAGCCCGTCAGCTTCTCCCCAACAAGGCGGAGGGACCCTTGAAGTCGGTGGCAACACCAGGTTCCTCTTGGCGGGGCTGGGAACCCAGACCAGACACCGATGGCCAGCAGGGGGCGCACCCTCCCAGGTCCCACCGGCTGAACTTGGTTAGTTACAGGCCTTAAAGTGATGAGATGGAAGGAGGATAGAAAAGAAGCCTAGGAATCCAAGAGTCTTGGAACACTATCCTGGAGTTCTAGAGCATTGTCCTCCTTGGTGCAGAGCCCAAGGTGTAGACACTGATGCCACTCATTCCAAGGCACGGGTTAGGAAGCGAACAAGGGACATCTCTGTGTGTGTCTAAAAGAGTGCAAAGGTGGATGGGGGCAGCAGGAGAAAAATACTCGCTTAGCTTGGAGGAAGTATGGCTGGGATGGGGTACAGAATGCAGGGGTCTGCCCACCCTCCATTACGACCTGGGAGGAACCAACCAAACTGCATGGGAGGAAGGGGGAAATACAGTAAGTCCCCTGCATACAAACGAATTTCGTTCCAATACATTTGTAAGTTCAATCTGTTTGTAAGTCCAACAAAGTTAGCCTAGGTACCCAACTAACACAATCGGCTATATAGCACTGTACTATAATATGCTTATAATGTATTTCACATAAATAATACATATAAAACAAACCAAAAAAATGAAAGAAATATTTTTAACCTTACAGTAGAATACTTTGAAAAGCACAGCAGTACCAGCTACATCACCACTGTTTTTATGCTTGCTTCTGGCCATTCTGGGCTTGAACTAGAGATACTGTACTATTGTGCTCTATACACTGCTATAAAGTACACAAAAGCACAACCACTTGTACAGGAGGCACCCATGTGACAATATACACCAGACACATGAACTAGCTGACACGATTGGACAGGTGACTGTACATTCACATCTTTGTTCACAACTTGGAGGTCTGTATGTAGGGGACTTACTGTAATCATAACAAGACAGTGTAAGATTGAGGGAAGTATGTTTAGAGTTGTCTTTCTCCACTCATGGTAGAATATTTCCCCCATGGTAGATTAACCGGCCCCAAACTCTCTCCCATCCTCTTGCCCTTTGGCAGTGTGACTTGAACATTCCTCCCTTCCAGAAGTGGCACTGAATCTGAGTCGACCTAGTGTCTTGCTTTGACTGATAGAGTGCTGTAGAAGTTATGTATGGTTTCCAAGCTTAAGCTTTAAGAGGCCTCACAGATCGTTTTTATGCCCTCTTGGGAGCCAGTCACAGTGTAAAGAAATCTGGAAAGGTCACATGCAGAAGCAGTGAGGCCCTGGAGGATCAGAAGCCAGTGATTTCTCAGGCAACTGTCAGCTGCAGACATATGAATGAGACCACCTTAACAGTTCCAGTCGCAGCCCATCTCCTAGAGGGATGCTGTGGGATGAGTGACCCCAGCCAACAGCATGTGAAGCAACAAAACCTCCTAGCTGAGCCCAGCCAACACACAGAGTCATGAAAAATGATACACTTTTGTTGTTTCCAGCATTAAGTTTTGAGGTATCTTGCTACACAACAATAAATAATGAAATTCTAGGAAGGGGTCCATTATTCTTAGGTGCCTCATGGAGGAGGAGAATGTATATTCGTTATTTGGCTGGCAGTGAGTACCTGATGCAAAGGCGAACCATCCCCTTGCTGTCTAGTGACCTTTGACCTGTGCAGCCTGAGTTGAAAGGAAAGATCTGGGCCAATCAGATTTCTCTTCCTCAGGAACTGGGAACTGGGAAACAGAGGCTGGACAGTCAACCATAAGAAAAGCAGCTAAGAATACTACAAAATATAGTTGGCGTCTAAGAGACCTAGATGGGCCTTAGCAAGCTGTAGTTATATGCAACATAAAGCGAAGAGGAGGCAAAAACTCTTGTGAGCAGATTGAGCCCACCAGGATATAAAGATGGAAGCAATGTGCAGAGACTCCATGAAAGAGAAACCATGCTTCCCTGAGAGGGAGCTACTTCTGGTCCTGACAGTTTCCCAAGTCCTAGCTTGAAGCCTGGCTATAGTGCCCAGCTCTAAATTTCCGTGAGATTCTCCACATCACTTCTACAAATGCTCCTCAGAAGTTGGTGGCTATTGGATTTGCTGACCAGCATCCTTTCCCACTCTCTTCTTCTAGTAACAGGCCCTGCCTCCCTGGTCACAGGAATAGGCATGTGATGTAGACCTGCCCAATGGGAGAACCCTTTTCCCTGGACACAGTGATTGAGCCAGGATGGGCACATGACCTCAGCTGCATCACTCACTCTCCTATACTCTTATATCCAGGTGCTGGGAAATTTGCCTCTGTCTTCTCCAGAGTTATTAATTTGGGACAATGTGAGCCGAGAACCCATCTTTCCCTGCGGCAGGTGAAAGCACAGGAAAAGCCCATCTAGGGAGGACTCAGGATTCTACCTAACTGCTCCCGTGTGGACAGGTCTTTAGCAAGACCAGGGGTGGACACCACCTCCTGCTCTCTTGATGAACAGGAGCTTCATCCTTCACCTGTCCTCCTCCCCTACCCCTCCTCTACCTCCTGGCCTGCCAGGGAAGACTCTCCCTCCTCTGAAGCACAGAACTTGAGGTCTGTTACCTCTGTTTTCACATTCAGATTTGGATTCACTCCCCACAGATGAGAATGCATGATAAACAGTGGCCTTGAAGTTAAGAGATCTGAGTTCAAGTCCCGGCCTTACCATCCATTCTCTGAGTCTTCATTTCCTTTAAAAATTTTTTAAAAACAGAATCGTAAGTGTGCATTCAGCTCAGCCGGCAGGGAATCGCATGGGAAGCTGTTTGGTGACTATGATGGACTGTGTGGACGCAAGGAGCCAGTTGCTTGAGAGCTGGGAGGGCTTCACAGAGGAGATCACTGGAGATGGGGACATGGGTGGCCCAGGGAGGGGCAGTGGCTTGCCCAGAAGCACAGAAGCCTAAGAGATCCCTGACCAGCATCCTTTCCCACTCTCTTCTTCTAGTAACAGGCCCTGCCTCCCTGGTCACAGGAATAGGCATGTGATGGAGACCTGCCCAATGGGAGAACCCTTTTCCCTGGACACAGTGATTGAGCCAGGATGGGCACAAAATGGAGGGCAATTCACAGTGATTCATGTGCAGGAGGGGTGGTAGGGGGCAGAGCTGGCTTCTGAGGTCAGCAGGTGACAGGGCGGAGGGGACTTTGAAGGAGCTTATTATACTGGAGGAAGAAGCAGGGCTTGGAGAGCTGACGTGGTCAGATCCGCGCTTTAGGAGGAACACTGGATCTTCAGGGCCAGATGGCGCAGAAGGCAAATGTGATAGCAGGAGGTGGACCAACCTGTGCCCTCAAACCAGGCAGGAACAGGGCTCTCCCTCCCTCTGGTGTGGCTTCAGCTGGAAACAGCAGCTCCCCCAGTTCTTAGGCCTCTGAGTCACCTCCTTAGGTTCTGTTGCCCTGAGGCCAGGTCGGCCTCCCTCCTCTGTCCTAATTGCTTCCTGTCAAGGGAGCTGGCCCCCTCCAAGCGTCCTTGGGAAAACCTTTGTAAAAGTAATCGAGCGTTTCAGGAGGAAGCAGAAACCTTCAGCTGACCGCTCCCCCCTCACTGGCCCCCACTCCCTGTAGGGAACAGTGCTTCTCTGGCTGTTGAGGGGGGCATGTTCTGAGAAAAACATTTTGCCACTAACTCCCATCACCACCCCACCACCTCTGGGTCAGTGTAAGCGGTTCTCAGGACTCTGGGCTCCTGTGGATGGTGGAACAGTGTCTGTGCTACACAACACCCTGGACCAGGGGGGCAAGCGGGGGCTGAGATCCAGGCTGTGTGCCCCTTGCCAAGCTGTGAACTGGGGCATGAAAGGGGTATATCGTTCTCATTAGCTCAAATGTGCCATCTACTGGCCTAGCTGCATGCTTATGGGATTGCTACATTCAAAGGGGCACCTTTAACGTGTGCAAAGAGCACCAGGTAGACTAATTGTAATCCTGACTCTTGGCCTTTCTCCCCACTGCCCTCTATCCAGTAACTGCCCACTAACTCAGGTGGGCTCTTACCATGTCTTCCATTGGACAGAGGGAGAAACTGAGTCCAAGGCTTGCTGCCACTAGCTCCCTTTTGGGGAGAGTACTCCTGCCCCCACACCCGCCAAATCAGCATCTGGTCTGGCGCTGATGAATGGACCAAGGGCTCCCAGGAAAAGCGAAGCTGAACCAATCAGATTCCCTTGCTTGAAAACTGAATTAAGAGACACAGAAGGGAGCTGTCAGTCATTGGTGAGTCTGGATACAGAGTTGAAGAAGCAGCCACTTTGTGCAGGGAAACCAAGGGGGTCTTAAGAGAAACTAAAGAAAAGAGTATAGACGCGAATATTGCCAAAGGGATAAGAACCTTCAAGGCCCAGAGATGAGAGGGCAGAGGTCCCACTGACAGCGCCTGTTCTCTTGAGGCCCAGCCATTCTTGAATTTCCATCTTTAGAGTCCCTTGTTATCTGCTCACCCCTTGCTGTGAACTAGCTTGAGTGGGTTTCTGTTCCCTGTAACCTGGAACAAGGACCTCTGCCCCAAGGAGGATGCCGAGGTTCCCCCATTGTGTGAGCTCCCTCAGGTCCTTTCTCCCCTTTTCTCCTCACCCCAGCCCTGTCTCCACTGGGGGAAGAGAAGAGGCCCCCAGCACGGTCACACTTTTTATTCAATGTCAGTGGAAAAAAAAAAAAAATACACCACACAGCACAGGGTTGAACGGTGAGGACAGTCACTGCAGGCACAACAGGAGCAGCCATCAGGAGAGAGGGGGCCACGCTGGAGAACGGGTTGGGAGGGCCCCCCTTCTGCCACTCAGCACCCCCTACTTCTCCAGGCCTCCACCAAAGCAAGCAGGGCCAGATGCCCTGGGAGGCCCAGTTCTGCTCCCACCCTCTGGAAAAAGTAAAAGAAAACCCTGAAAGTTTTGGAAAGAAAATTCCACATTTTTCTGAGACTTTTCAATTTCAGCTTCAAATGACGTTTTTTTCAAAACTGATGAATAAAATATGTAAGCAATGTGTTCTTGCCCCCACAGTGATCTCCAAAGTCAGCACAAAGCCTCACCCAGGGTGGATCTTCAGGAAATACTTGTTGTTTTAGTAAATTTTTGTATAAAAGTATTTACAGGGTCAGCTTACTCCCCTGCCCAGCCTCTTCTCTCTCTTTCCTTTCTCTCCCCTCTCCTCCTTCTCTCTTGCTCTGCAGTAGGATGGATTTCTTCCTTGAGGGACTGTGCTGTTGTCAGGAAACACTTCAGTGCCTTTGCTTATGGGCTTCCTTTTTCTTAACTTCTGATTTAAAGGTAAATCATATAATCTTGACTACAACTCAAAAGACTAGAGTGGACATCTGAAGTTCCCCTTTATAATGATATATATATCATTTATATATATGTATTGGCTGAGTCACTTGGTTTGTGGGATTTTAGTTCCCCAACCAGGGACTGAACTCGGATCCTTGGCAGTCAGAGCATGGACTCATAAGCACTGGATCACCACGAAGTCCCAGTGATGATTTTTAGAGAGAAGAAATAAGGGGCTCATCAGTTAGCCCAAAAGGATGAATGAGGGCAGAATACAGTTAGAAGGCAGATTGAGGACCTTGCAATTCACAGAGCTGCTGCAAAAAGATACAGAACTTCAAGGGAGAGTTTGGATATATCAACATTTTAACTGTCCATATATTTTCGTGTCTATGCAAGTCATACTTTATACTCCGTGAACTCTGCGGCAAGTCCTTCTTTGCTGGGGCAGGGATAGGAGGACTGCCTCTCTTCTCAAGGCAGGGCTGGTGCTCTACCACAGGAATTCCCAAGCACACAGTCCCCAGGACATCCAGGAGCATGTGGAAGCAAAGCCTGGCCTGCCTGTGGCTCCTCCCATGAGCAAGATGGGGGTCTCAGTTCCCAGCCTGACATTATGTGTTCACCCTGCTGAGATGGCTGAGAACCTTTGACCTGAACAGCAAATATCACCCATGGTATGTGTCCAGAAGCTTGGAGTGATTAAACATGCTTTCATGAGTAGGATTTTCCCACCAGTTAGAAAGAAAGAAAGAGAGAGAGAGAGAGAGAAACAGTTCCCTTAGGGAGCAAGATAGTAAAGACACTGCAAGGTGCTTCCAAGGTTGAGTCAGATGCCTCCTAAGACAGCACTGACCTGTTAGCAGAGCTGCCCAGAAATAGAAAATAAGATGTTTGAAAATGTGGGGGCTTCAATCAAGCTTCTATTTCTCTTTGGAAGACCACAGCCTCAGACACTGCTTAGCAGGAAGCTTGTAAAGGATCAAAACCAACTTAGTTTTCTTTACAGTCAACCTCTGTACCACTCAGAGTGAGAGGAATGAGCGGGGAAGAGGCTATGAAGGGAAGAGACCCTCATAGAGCCCTGGGCTCAAGTCCGGGCACTGTGCCACCTCCTGACTGTCCTCGTGCACTAGAACTCCACTCTGTGCCTCAGTTTCCTAGCGTGGAGAAATGGAATGAAGAATCCTATTTCCCTAGGCTGTGAGGATAGAATGAGATGGGGTCAATGGCAAGATTTAAAGCATGAAGTTCTGTGTGATTGTGAATTAGGTTAGAGTCAACATTTGGGGGATAGGAACCCACTTTGTAAAAAGTCTCCCACTGGAAGTCTAAGCTGAGCTGGGCTGTAGAGTCCTATGTATCTCTGGTGCTGACTGACAGCATAGAACAGACCTAACGGCCAGCTCCTGAGAGTAATGGAACATCCCTTGAGGCATTACTGGATAAAAACTTGCTGGTTACTGCCCAAGGATGTGAATTCCCTAGCCTGACCATGTGGCTGGTCATAGGCAGAAGGATGAAAAGAGGGTGACAACTCAGTGGACTTGCTGTCTCCAAGGGCAGCAAGCAGGAAGGTCTAGGAGAGTTTGAGGGAAAAAGTCAGCTTCCCCAAGAGTCTCCATCTGCAGAGAGGGAGGACTCAGAAGTAAGAGGTACGCTGCATCCCTTTCCTGAAGGTATACTCTTGTACTCCCCAACCCGGCAATCATTCCCTGCTCCCACACTGGGTTGACAGCACCTGTGAACTAGACTGTTTTCACCAGCAGTTCAAGAGGAAATCCACTGTCACTGCACATCAAAGCTAATTTCTGATTATAAGCACAGGAGAAAGTAAAGTGAAAGACTTGATGAAGCAAGATTAATTTTCCGGCAGTCAAAGCATGCAGCTGTAGAGCTCACTGATCCAAAACTGGAAAGCAGACACTGAAAAGCAAAGCCAGTATACTTGGAAGATGACAAACTACCTGGCAGATTCAGGATTGGGAGTTAGAAAAAGCCTTTCAGATGGAGCATGCCCGGCACATTTTTAGGCATTTAATCCATAAACGCAGCCTGGCAGCCTAAACAGTGGCCGGCTGGTCTTCTTCTAGCTCCTTCTGCTTCTGGAGCAGTGAAAGAACAGAGCCCATCCTTAAACTAGACCAAATCCAGATGTGGGAACTACACTTGTCTCACTCTTGGCAAGCCTTATGTTCTCTGTTACTGAAGTCAGCTCCTAATCAGCATTAAGTGCACAGTAGAGAGTTGCTCACTGAATTGAAAAAAAGATCATTTAAAAGGAAGCAGCAGAAGCTGCTGACAGTGACAGTTAAGGATTTAGCCTGATAAAAAAACGTGTCATCTGGTAAGTTGGGTGATATTTTCCTCTTTTTTTTTTTTCTCAGCTCTTTTTTACCCCCTGAAAATTAGCACTTTCTATATTCATTTAATCGTTTTACAAGAAACCAAGTCATATAAAGTATGTTTTAATATCCTCAACTAATAAAATGAGTTTAGTCCTTTTAAAGGGTATTAAAAAATAAGTATTACCTCAATTTCAATTTTTCTTAAAATCCCCACTGTGGTTCCTAGATTTCCAAATACTTTCCGTTTCATCCCTTCTGCAGCTCTGTGTGGAGCTGAGCAGAAAGATTTAACTGTTCCTCTCAAACTAACCAGCCTTACTGTATCCTCTCCTCACCTGAGCTCAGTGTCCCTGTCTGAGACCCTGACCACTACCCTGTGAGCTGCCAGAGGGCCAGAATGTGTCTTGTAAACTACCATAGCCTTAGCACCTAGGGGTGCCTGGCCTTGAATAGGTGCTCAATAAATGTTAGTTGAAGAAAGTACTGAGTGAACACTCCAAAGGCTGGGGCCAGAGGGGCCAGGTAGATTTGTGGGGGCAGGGCACAGACCACCCTTAAGGGTTCTGGGTCCTCAGTGAAGGACAGACCCAATTTGGCCCTTTAACTGGGGTCTGTAGGACCACATCCTATAAAGCACAATCCCAGAACAGAATTTCAAAGCAGAACCCAGCCCTCCTCCCTTCACCCTGTACCTTGGGGCAAAAACCAGCTCCCCTATGCCCAGCAGATGTTGGTTCTGGGCCAAGACTGGGGCTGAGGCTAGGCCATTAAATACCTGAGGATCTTCTCTATTCCAGGGTGAGGTGGTCCCTTAAGGATCTTGACTGAGGAGAGCAAGGGCTTGGGCAGAGGGGTGGGTGGGCCAGAGAGTGAGGCTGGAGTCCCCCTCCCCCTAAGGAAGGGCCAGCCAGAGAGGTCACTGGGTTGGGAGGTGGCCACGCCCTTCCTGGCCAGGGGCCCTGCCCCTCACCAGCCTCTACTTCTGCATGTCGCACTGCAGCAGCAGCACAATAGATGGGTCACTCTTGGCCGCCTCCTTGAACTCCTCCAGTGTAATCTGGTCGTCCTTATCTTGATCCATCTTCTTGAAGATCTTGTCCACACGCTGCTGGGGCGTGAGCCCATCCTGGTTCATGCGCATCATGATCACAGTGCCCACCATCTTGTAAATAGCCTGTTGGGGCAAGGAGGGAGGTGTGAACACTCACCACAGGGACAGGGGACTGGAGGTGAATGAAGGGACCCGGGCGTGGCATGGAGAACAAGGGGTCGTGTGAGGATACTGGAAGGTGATGTACAGTCATTAAGACTGGCTATTTACTCAGCATCTCACACCAGATGTGTCTACTACCCAGCTCTTCACCTCCAACCTGCTTCTGCCCCAGCGGGCCCTGTCTCAGTGAACAGCAAATTCATTCTTCTAGATGTTCAGACCAAAAGCCTCGACACCATTCTCGACCCTCCTCTTCTCACACCCATGTCTAATCTTACAGCAAATCTTGTCAGCCCTAATTCTGAACAGGCCCAATAACGAGCTGCTGCCTGCTACTTCCATTGCTCCACACCTGTCGCCTCCATCCCCCTGTGACCGGACTGCTGTGGAAGCCTCGCAACTGGTCTCTCCCTACTTTTGCTGACCTCCCACCCGCTCAGTCTGTTCTCCACACAGAGAATAGAGGGAGCCCTTAAGGGCTTCGCATCTCACTTAGAAGAAAGTCAAGTCTCTATCCCAAATGATGATGCTAAGAAACAGTCTCCTGACTACCTATCTGACTTCTTCCTACCACTATCCCCTTGCTTACTTCTGTCCCACCACCCTGGGCTCCTGGCCACTCCTTGAACACTGGAAACACAGTCTAGTGGGGTCTTTGCATTTATTCTTCCCCATATGGGGTCACACAGAGTTGGACACAACTGAAGCGACTTAGCAGCAGCAGCAGCAGCAGCAGCAGCAGCAGCAGCAGCAGCAACATGCAGAGATCCTCCCCCTGACACCTATGCAGTTAGCTCCCTTACTTCTTCCAGGTTACTCCTCACATCTCACCTTACACAAAATCACTTTTCCTTCAATGCCCTCTCCTCTTACTTTGCTTTGCTTATCTTCTTTGTAATACTTACTGCCTGACATAGCATAGGCTTTGTTTTGTTTAATTTTCTTGCCAGAAGGAATGTCCTATGAAAGCAAGAATTTTAAACAGAGACTGGCAGGTGGCAGTCTCTGTTGAAAGAATATGAGTTAAGAACTTGGACTCTTGTTGAAAGAATATACATTTGTTGAAAGAACACTGAGTTAAGAATTTGGGACTCTGGAGTCAGACTCCTTAGATTTGGGATCAAGAACCAGTCACCTGATACATTTCCTCAACCGTAAAATGGGGTTTCTAACAGTACCGCCTAGACTTGTCGGGTAAAGTACTTAGCACAAGACCGGTCCTACTCTGAACACCCAATCAAGGCTAGCCGCTGGATCCTGGGAGGAGGCAGGAGGGAGGAGGGGAGTGGTGGGCTCTCGAGGCCTGAGCGGGGAGGGTGGCTGGAGAACGGCCCTCGCAGCGAAGACAGGAAGCGTGTCTTCCCAACCCACCTCAATGATCTCCAGCATCTCGAGACGCGTGATGCGCCCGTCACCGTCCAGGTCGTACATTTCAAAGGCCCAATTGAGTTTCTGCTCGAAGCTACCGCGGGAGGTGACCGAAAGGGCGCAAATGAACTCCCGGAAGTCGATGGTGCCGTCGCCGTTCTTGTCGAAGGTGCGGAAAGCGTGCTGCGCGAACTTGGAGGCGTCACCGTAGGGGAAGAACTGAGGCGGGGACACGCGGGGCTGGGGCGCAGCGACAGCTCCGCGCTCGCGGCCCACCCCTTGGCTGCCTGGCCCCGCCCCCGCTCATCCGGCCCGCCCTCCAGAGTGTCTGGCCCCGCCCCCGCTCGTCTGGCCCGCCCCCTAGAGTGTCTTGCCCCGCCCCCTGTCTTCCAGCCCGCCCCCGGAGTGCTGGGCTCCGCCTACCTTGATGTAGAGCTGCTGGAACTCCTCCAGGTTGAGGATGCCGCTGGGGCAGTCCTTCAGGAAGCCCTTGTACCACTGCTTCAGCTCCTGCTCACTGAACTCGGTGTTTTGAACCAGATCTTCCAGCACCTCTGGGGCCAGCTTGCTGTTAGTCTTCCCCATGGCAGGGCCTGGAGGACAGAGGGCTCCCTCATTTTGGTCCAGGGCAAGGCCGTCACCTCAGCAGCCTTCCGCCAAGTCTCTCTAGGACGGGGTTCCCTTTCTCCACCACAGCCCCTTCCTCTAACAAACTCCACATTCCCACAGCCAGGACCCCATCCTTCCACAGCGGGGCGGGGGGAGGGGTCCTCTTCTCACCTCCATGGTGGACACCCCACCTCCTACAGATGGGTTCTGTCATTCCACCACACTCCTTCCCATAGAAGCTCCTGCCTCTCCTCTGCTCCCCTCTTTCCCCCAACACAAAGTGGGGGCTTTCCCCTTATTACATCCCGATTACAGGGCCTCCTCTCCAAGCAGGCCTCTCCTCTCTGCTCACAGCAGTTTTCCTCCCCTGGCAACCAGGGTCTCTAGCCTCCCAGGGCTCAACTCTCCTCATTCTCACTGACCAGTTTGCAAATCCCAGTCTTCATTCTCTCCTCTCCTCTTTACACCTTCCATAGCTCCCTACACCCATAGAATAGTCGTAATCCTCTCCTTGCTCTTGAGAGCTCTCTGCACTCAGCCTCTACCCACCGCTACAAGCTCCTCTCCTACCTGGCAGGTTCCTCATGTGTTCCCCTGGCGCTGTCTCCCAAGTCCTTCCTCAAGACCTTCCAGGCCACCTGAGCAAGAAGCTTCTCTCCCTTCTTCCTCTGTACAAACAGAAATCCTAGCTGGTAACCCTGATGACCCTGACTGTATTCTCCTTTTCATTAGTTCATTCATTCCCTGAGCATTTATTGAGGCTGACCATGAGCCAGGCCCTGTGCTGATGATAGGGATAAAGTCAACACGAGCCAGACTTCACTAACTCATAACTCGATCAAAGAGGCTGATTGTAAAGCACCTTAAATCCACACCAAGGAGTCTGGCGTGGGGCACAGAAGCTCCTGTGGTTTTAAAGCAAAGGCTGGAAAGACCAAATTCATTACACAAATACTTATAGGTTGTTTACAATATGGTGCTGGGGACCCAGAGAGAAGGAACGTGTTTTTCAGATTTTTCCTTGGCTACAGTGTACGAGATGACCTGGGTCGGGAGAGGAGGGGCAGCTCTGCTGCAGCGTTCAGGTGGGAGGTGATGACAACAGGGTGGGGTGGTAGAGGGATGTGGACGGACTGAGAGATGCTAGGAGGAGGCACTGGCAGGACCTGGGGACTGAATGCATGCGGGGCTGAGAGTGACAGAGGACTGCAGCCAATGCTCAGAACCGGGGCTGAATGGATAGAAAGGATAGAGGTGGTATTTCTGAGACGCAGGTTTGGGGAGGGTGAAGAGTCAGGCCCCAGTGGGACCATGAGCCCCTCAAGTATCTTGTGCCTGAGGAAGTTCTTGCAGAGGGAGGTACAAACTCTCCCCAGGAAGCCTGGCTGGAGTGAGGCCCCTGGCAGGCCCTGAAGGCTGAGTTGACATTCTTATCAGACCTCCATGGGGGGAATGTCCTGCTAGAGCCTGACTTCCCCAGGACATGACCTGGGAGGTGAATCTGACCCACCCAGAGTCTCTTTGGAAGAGTGCCAGACCCCAGCTGCAGGGTAGCCTGTCATGAAGACACTCTGGAAAAGGACACCCGCAGGCTGGCAGAAGGAATTCCACTTCCACAGCCCAGTGCATGCCTGTGTGGCTTCTAATCCTTACTGCTGGGAATACCCTAGACAGCCAGGTCTGAGTTTGGTCAGTTCCCTGCCCTCTCTCCTTGCTTCATGACTTCAAGCAACGATCTCCAGCCTTTTTGGCACCTAGGACCTGTTTCATGGAAGACAATTTTTCCACAGACCACAGGGTGGGGGGATGGTTTCAGGATGATTCAAGCACATTGCATTTATTGTGCACTTCATTTCTATCATTACTATGTCAGCTCCACCTCAGACCATCAGGCATCAGATCCCAGAGGTTGGGGAGTCCTGAGTTACAGAATACCTCTGGATCTCAGACCCTCCCCAGGGCCATGAAGAAGATCAAGGAGCAGTGGAGGCAGCAACATCCTTGCCTGCCTCCCACCCCCAGAGGATGATGAATCCTACATGCTCCCAGGGGAAGCCAGGGAGGGGGAGGTGCGCCATCTTCAGGAACTTGGAACCAGGGGGTCCCACACAGCTGTCCTGGGACCGGAATCAAAAGCACAACTGAAACACACATGGGCAGAAGGAGGCGGGCTGCATCCTCAGCTGCCCCCTCCTCCAAAGCACACTGAAGGCTCAGGTACGGTCAAGAAAGTTCGAGAGCACAGAGGTAGTGGTGTCTGGTGGGGGAGGCAGAGCCTCTCCCTCTGTCTCCTGTGAGATGTGCCCAAGTGTCTGTGTAAGCGGTAGGAGTGGGTGGGAGCACGTCAGGGTATAAGACTGCAAATCTGCCAGAAGGCACACACACGTGTGTGTGTGTGTGTGTGTGTGTGTGTGTGTGTGTGTGTGTGTGTGTGTGATGGAGTCTATGTGGCTCTCACCTTCTGCCCCTTTTCTCTCCCCCGCTCTGTGCTGCCTTCCCACCATTTTCTGTCTCCTGGCCATACCTGTTCTCAGTCCCCATTTGATTCCTGGCCCACCAGGGACTATGAAGGAGGCTTTATCTCTCTTCATTCCTTCTACCACTCTTAGGTCAGCAGGCCAAAGCTTTTAAGATCATCCCCTTACGTTAGTGAAAAACTGGAACCCAGAGAGAGGAGAAAACTGGCTCAGAGTTACACCCAGGCTGAATCCATGCCACCTGCCTGGACTGAATCCTGCCACCCGCCCTCTCTGAATCACCTCTTGTCCACTACAGACAGAAAATCTATGGCTCTGATCTGCCTCTTGGCCTCAATGGGACCATTTTGCTGGCTCCAGGTCACACTATCTGATACCCAGGAAATATCCACCCTTGGGGTGGACCACCAGAGCCTCTGACTCAGCACAGCTACAGCCAGATTCACCCTCAATCTGTGATGGTCCTTCTCTCTCCATCATCCTTCCTTCCCTCCCTGGGATCAGGGAGGGAATACAACCATAGTTGCATTTAGTTTCCCCTCTTCCTTTTCCCTGGGTCCCACTTGCTACTAAGGCCTATTGTTCCTTCTTTTCAAGTGCTCCTGGAATGTACACCACATCCTCTCCCCACGACCCCCCCACCTCGCCACTGCATAGTCAGGGCCAGGGGCACAGCCAAAGGGGCTGAAACCCAGCTGAGGCACTGCTTGCCAGGGCTTTCCTTGTGATTCCTCTGTTCAACAGAATGTCTTTTCTAGTTTTGCCCAGAGGTACAATATAGGGTAAGACTCTTGAGAGTCCCTTGGACTGCAAGGAGATCAAACCAGTCCATTCTGAAAGAGATCAGCCCTGGGATTTCTTTGGAAGGAATGATGCTAAAGCTGAAACTCCAGTACTTTGGCCGCCTCATGCGAAGAGTTGACTCACTGGAAAAGACTCTGATGCTGGGAGGGATTGGGGACAGGAGGAGAAGGGGACGACCGAGGATGAGATGGCTGGATGGCATCACTGACTCGATGGACGTGAATCTGAGTGAACTCCGGGAGTTGGTGATGGACAGGGAGGCCTGGCGTGCTGCGATTCATGGGGTTGTAAAGAGTCGGACACGACTGAGCGACTGAACTGAACTGACAATATAGGGTAAGGGTTGCCATACCCATGGATCCCCTCAAACTCCAGAACCCTCTAGAATCTCATGTCTCGAGTCAACTGTCTAGCGTTACCTCCCACTACTCCCCTCACAACTACATACTTCAGTCAGAACCTACTTCAATTGTTGTTCATAATCCTTCCTTCTCTTCTGGGCTGATGCAGCCACAATCAGCCTTCAGGGCTGACTAAAGCCCACTTCCTTATGATCAGCCTCTCCCAGACTGGAGAGTGGACAGTCAGCAGCCTAGACTTAGCATTCTGGGCATGAGTAGACCCTCTGAGGCCACAGAGTTGACCCTGACAGGTGCGTAGACTCCAGAGCTCTCAGACCCTCACCTGGTGCTCTGGAATTCCAGAATGGAGCCTGATTTGGGGAAGAGTTTTGCATTACACTCTTGTCTGGACCAGAAACATTTCTCCAGACATTTTGCTCCATGGTAGAGAGCTTATCCTCTCCCAATATAACCCTGTCTGCTTGGGAGCAGCTCGGACAGTGAGAAAAGTCATCTTCCCTCACTCCCATTTTCTCTCTTGTAGCTGCCCACACAGGTTCCCATTCTGCCCTCTCTGGCAGGACAGAAGTGCCCTGCAGAGACCTACTCTGGAACCCAGAGATGTTCAATGAATGTCCCTTTGAGGATTATATTCAAGGGGCAGAGCCCCCTTCTTTCTCCTTGGAACAGCATCAGGCTGTTTTATCTGTGTTCTCCTGCCATTGCACCCACTTAGACACAATAGAACCTAGATCTGAGGAAAGGAAGAGTTCACCCAAGGTCAAGTGGAGTCCATCAGCATGAAGAAGGCCAGAACCCGCGGGGGCATGTTCTGTTGGAGCTGTGGCCTAGCTGAACGTAGGCAGGCTCCTCTTGAGGGCTGCCTCCAGCTCTGAAGAAGCTGGCACTTCCCCATGCATGAAGACACTGTGCCTCTGGGCTCAGAGGCTTCTTTCAGAGGGCAGAACTCAGAGTTGTGGGCTCCAAATGGGAGCGTGGCAGAGAGGGTGGGAGGGACTGAGGGAGGCAATAATCCCACACCCTCACCAAGCTTCAGAGGAGCTGGTGCTGAGACTGTTGCCATGGTGACAATAGCTCCCTGGTCAGGAGATTTTTTTCTTCTCCTCCCTTTGCTCTTCTCCAAGCAGCAGCCATGGCGGCAATAGCTAGGTCTTCTCCTTCTCCTTATTAGTGAGTGGCAGGGGATGATAAACCAAAGGTGGGCTTGTTGACTACCTTCACCTTGGAGCTGCCCATGCCACGTGGGCTCTTGGTCAAGAAGGGACTCCTAATTGTTAAGGAGGAGCCTGAGCCTGGAGAGAGTGTAGGAAAGGGGAGGCCCATACCCAGGCCTGGGTAAGAAGCAATATCCTTTTGGTAAGGACTAAAGCCCCTCAGACCTCCTTTCTGAAATGTCCTAAAGGTTTAGGAAAAGAAAAAAAGGGTCCTGTTTTCTCATAATCAGTCATAGAATCAGAATGCGTCAGTGTTGGAAGGTTGTCCAAGATCATCTCATCAGATCCACTCCCTGTCCTGCCCATCCACCCTCTGTTTCTTATCTCATGAAGGATCAGAGAGGGAAGTTTGACTTGGTCAAACAGCAAAGGCAAGTTCTTCTGCCCTCCAGACTCAGGCTGCCTTAGGGAAGGAGCCATACAGTCCATGGAGCTTTGGCACGATTCCCACTGAGCAGAAGGAAGACGGGAGAGGGAGCGGCTGGGTGCAAGAAGGCCAGAGAGGGTACGAATTAGAACAATATTTGAGTGGTGGAATGAGAAAACCTGGTGCTTTGGCTGTGAGGGGTGAGGGGAATGGAGGAGGCTGGGACCTTGGCAGCAGTGACTGACAGGTCTGGGTGGTCTGCTGAGGGGTGGTGTTTATCTTGAAGCCAGCTGAAAGAGGTGGAAGATGGGCCTCTGTCTCTCACTGATACCATTGGGAGGGGGGCCTGCTGAGAGAGAGTCATGAGGAGGAGAACTGGGTGGCCCCCAGGTATGCTGTGAGCTCTGTCAGCTTGAGAGGTGGAGGTGGGGACGGCCTGAGGGGCTGTGTGAAGTGAGAGTGGGCTCTCTGTGGAGGTGGAGGCTGTCTTTCGGGACGGGGACACTGTGGTATGAAGTGCAGTGAGCTGCTCCTGGGGCTGCGTGGTGTGGCTAGGGGCTGTCAGTGGAGGTGGGAGGTGGCCATGGGGCTGAGCTGACTGCCCATGGGGGAGGGGGATGGGTTCCTCTAGCATCAGCACCACCACACCCCCAGATGTGTGTGTGTGTCTGTGCGTGTGGTGTGTGTGTGGTGGTGGTGGTGGTGGTGGTGTGTGTGTGTGTGTGTGTGTGTGTGTGTGTGTGTGTGTGTTGGGGACCAGAGCAGTTGTTGCTTTGGGGTTAAGGAGGCTTCTTTGCCTCCTTCCCTGGGACCTGTGGGGCCAGGACTGCAGTGGGGGTCCCCTGGCCAGGGGCGGGACCCCCATAAGCTGCCGCCTACGGTGGAATCCGGGGTCAGGGAGATGAATCCGAGGGTGCAGGAGACGAGGGAATGGAGAGTGGAGGGGGAGAGGATACGTGCCTCCGCCCGGCCCTACCCGCGTTACCTGAGGCCGCTCGCCGGGTCGCTGGATGACTCTGAGCCTCCGCGGGTCGCGGGGACCGAGACGGGCTCGCGGGCCGGCCTCCAGGTTCTCCAAGGTCCGCGCCGAAGCCGCCTCCCAGCTCTTGGATCACTCTGTCTCTCGGAGGAGACACGATTTGCATAAGCCCCGCCTCACCCCGGGCATGTTGGGCGTTGATTGGGTCGGCTGAAGCGGAGTGGCAGGCGGGGTTTCAGGTGGGGACCCGGTGGCCAGTGAGGCCCCGCTACAGGAGCGCGCCTCGCCCGCCCGCCCTGACCTTCCCAGAGTCGCGAGGAAAGGGGAGGGCTGTACCTTCGCTTGTATCCCGCCCCGAGACTCAGACCCCAGGCCATCGTCTGAGGTTAAAAGTGTCCACGATTGAAGTGGGTTTGCAAAAACAACCGCACGGTTGCTATGGGAACGGAAGAACCACAGCAGAGGCTCTAAGCCTTTCCTTCTTGGGCCCAGCGAGGGTGGGGATGGAAAAGGGGATGAGTCACAAGATGTGATCCCCCTCCCCCGCACATCCCACCCAAAATCGGAGGAGGGCCACGAGGAACTGAGCGGGGAGGGAAGAGATGAGGTGGTCAGCAGCCCACGCCTTCACATCATTCATCGCCTCCCCCAACACACTCAACTCCCCCCAAGCCATGGCAGGTGGGCGAGGATGGCGAAGTACCCAGCCCCTACCTAACCCCACGCTAGAATTTCGATCCTTCCCCCACACAGGCATTCGTTACTTCTCACGGAGTCCTAGGAGGCCTCACGGGATCTCCCTGAGAGGTATCTCTCTGCCTCCCCCATGAACCCCTCCATTTCCCACCCTCCCGTCTTCCCGTCCCGTAGACGGAGCCTGTCCCCAGCCCCCGCCAGTCTCTGGCCTCGGATGTTGACACAAGCTCGAGGCGGTTTACACTGAGCGGGTCTGGAAGGTTTCAGGGCCCTGGGAACACCTCCTCCCCGCATTTGGGGGTCTCCCCAATGCCAAGCCCAGCCGCCCGCCCCAGCTGCACTGGCAGCTGAGAGCTTCCAACCCAAGGCGATTATAAGGAACCCTTTAACTCCAAATCGGGGGCGAAAGGGGAGCAGATAGCTTCGGGTTGGGCCACGTGCGGGGGAGGGACGTCTAGGGATCTGTCAAAAGTAGGGCGGGGCTTCTGGGGATTGGTTGAATCGGAGAGAGGATGTTGGGGGACAGGGGGCTGAAAGGGAGGCGGGGCTTTTGCCAATTTTGAGGGCGTTGAGGTGGGAGGGGCAATAGGGGATGAGGATCAGCTTGCCAAGAGTGGAGGCTTGATCCTAGAAACTTCACAGCCAAACTCCCTGGGGAGGAGCCAGTGGAGTTCTCTTTTTCCTTAGGAAGCGTCCATTCCCCCTTGAATCTGTTTTGCTGTCCCATCCTCCCAGCTGCAGGCTTTGTCTTCTCTTTGGATTACTAGCAGAAAGACAGCATACCTGGCACGTCCCTGGCCCCTTAGTTGAGTGACACCCCAAAGACAGGTGTTTGAAAACCCTGACTCTGTCACGTCCTGAGCACCTGACCCTGGGAACCCCGAGAAGAGCAAAAACACATTCCTGCTCACAGGTATCATAACCCAAGGCATGAGCAACGGGGGAGAAGCAGCATGAGATGCTGGAAGCGGACTCTGGAACTCAGATGGAATCCCATCTCTGCCAGGGGAGCCCACAGATGAGCACGGGCAAGACCCTTCTCTCTCTGGTGCCTTCCTCAGTCTGTAAGGTTGGGAGCTGACCCAGGGACACAGGAGGCACGGGAAGAATTTCAACTAGGAGGGTGAAGAAAGACTGTCATTCTGGACAGAATTTTGTGGGCGTGAATCTGACTGCTCTCTGCTACACTTGTAAGCTTCTTAACAATAGATGACATATAGAGAGCTTGCTGCTGCTGCTAAGTCGCTTCAGTCGTGTCCGACTCTGTGCGACCCCATAGACAGCAGCCCACCAGGCTCCCCCATCCCTGGGATTCTCCAGGCAAGAACACTGGAGTGGGTTGCCATTTCCTTCTCCAATGCATGAAAGTGAAAAGTGAAAGTGAAGTCGCTCAGTCGTGTCTGACTCTTGGTGACCCCATGGACTGCGGCCCACCAGGCTCCTCCGTCCATGGGATTCTCCAGGCAAGAGTGCTGGATTAGGGTGCCGTTGCCTTCTCCGATAGAGAGCTTACGTTGTGTCAAATACTATTCTAACACTTTATATGTATTGCCTAATTTATTTCTCATAAGAACTCTTTGAAGCTGGTACATTTTTTAAAGATTTTTTTTAATGTGGACTATTTTGAGTCTTTATTGAATTTGTTAACAGTATCTCTTCTATTTTATGTTTTTGTTTTTTGGCCCTGAGACATGTGAGATCTTAGCTCCCTGATTAGGGATGGAACCTACAACCCCTGCATTGGAAGGCAGTTTTAACCACTAGACTGCCAGGAAAGTACCCCAGAGCAGGTACTTTTATCACTCCCATTTAATAGATTGAGGCATTTAACAGTTAAATAACTAGCTCAAGTTCTCATAACTGGTAAGCTGCAGAGCTGGGATTTAAATTCAAGCAGTTTGGCTCCAGAGTCCACACTTGTAGCCAGTACCCAGTATTGTCTCTCTTTAAGATCCTTCAAATCCTCAATGGGAAGGGCTTTGGATTGGAATATTCTTTTCTGATTCCCCCAAGGCATTAGAAAGGCAAAGCCCAGCGGGATATATTGGTCCTGCTCTGGCTCTTTAAACTAGGCAGGACATCCACCCAGCCTTGCCCATGAATCATCACAGGCCCTGTGACTGTTCCTGAACTGCCAGTCATAACCCATCTTCACCAGCTTATGACACTTGAGACCTGATCTTGATCCTGCCTCTGCCCTTTAGATTCAATGTTTAAAGCAACAGCAACTGACATTGACTGAGTTGCTTCACTATGTACCAGACACTCTGCCAAGTCCTTTATCTGTATCATCCCAAATATGACTTCTGCCAAAGGTGACATTTAAAATATCTAACAACCAGTTCAGGCACAAGCATTACCAGTCAGAATGGATGCTGGCCTTAGTTTTAGATCAAAGACTCTGTTCTTCCAAAAATGAACACTTTAGTTACTGGATCAAGGGGAGCAGGCAGAAGAGAAGCTAGGAAGATAGAGGCCCAAGGCTATGGCTAACATTTACCAATCAATTTAGATTGATATTTTAACAACCTGCTGTACCAGTGTGTAGGGACTAAATTTCAGTCCTGGTATCATTATTTTATTTCTTAACAGTGAATGGCAGCTCAGAAATGTTAGAGAACTTGCCCATTTTTAACACAGCCCATTTAGTGACCGAGCTGGGATTCTAACCTCCGTCCACTCCAGAGTACACAGTCTTTTTTAAATGAAAATATGTATTTACTTGACTGCATTGGCTCTTGGTTGTGGCACGTGGGATCTTTGATCTTTGTTGCAGCATGCAGTATCTTTTAGTCGCAGCATGTGGATCTAGTCCCCTGACCAGGCATTGAACCTAGGCCCCCTGCGCTGGGGGCTTGGAATCTTAGCCACTGGATCACCAGGGAAGTCCCCAAAGTGCATGCTGTTAACCACTAACTGACCTGCTGTGTTCCTGGGAAAGGAGAGTGTTCAGAACAGAGCTGTTGTTTCCACTGTTCTGCAGCTAAAGGCTGAGCCAGAGGAGTGAGATTTAAGTTCTGGAGCTTCGTTGTGACCAATCTGTTCTCAGGCTTGGCAGCACCTGTGAGGTATGTTGAAGGAAGGGGCTTGGCAGAATGAGGAGGGCGGAGCAGCCTGAAGGGAAAGAGGAACAGTGTGGTTGTGTAGGAGACCCCCAAAAGGGGGCACAGAAGAACTGAGCCCAGAAGGGTTTCGGTGGGAGCAGACATTTGTAGGCAGTGGCCAGCCGCTTCAGTCTGCTCTACTGAAATGCTAGCATTCTTCCCCTTACTGGTCCCAAACGGTGCCTTTATGATGAATAACGCTTCCTGATTCCCTGGGTTTCCTCAGCCTTCTCAGTGTGGCCTGGTGACAGCTGGAATTCCCCTGGGTTCTAGATATTTCGTAGTCTTCTTAGTGGCTTGGAAAGAGTGAGATCACCAGCTTTGGGCTCCTTCCTTTCCTCTATTGGCTAAGCAGGATTTTTTTTTAAATTTTTCAAAATAGAAATCTATTATTTTTTTTCTCTTGTTAATACACAGTAGCTAAAAAATAATAGAAAGAGAGTGGAAGTTCCCTGTACTCTCTCCCTTGAGCATTACCTAGAGGGGACCTTGTGTTTTGATGGCCCTGCTCTCATTTATTTTCTGTTGGAGAAGCCCTACGGTGTAGTGGGTCAAATGCATAGACCCTGGGGCTAGGCTTCCTGGGTTTGCATCTATCACTTTCCAGCAAGGTGACCACAGGCAGGTTACTTTATCAGCGTCTCAATCTCCTCATCTGTAAAACAAGGATAATAATAACAGTACCTATACCAAAGGGATACTCTAAGAATTAAAATGAGTTAATACATGCCAAGTGCATAGAACAGATTTTACTTTGGGGAATCACTCCTTCCCCATTGTATACAGTCTTGGTGGGACTATCAATCTAAGTGTCCTGCCTTCCTATGGACAAGGATTGGTCATAAGACTCAAATAAGGCTAAACAGTCTCTCTCGCTGTTCCTCTCAAGCTAATCCGAATCTTGAGTGAAGTGACTCAAGTGTGGTAAATGATTAGCTCTGGTTTATTCCAGAGCGGTGCCTTGATGATGCTATAATTCATTGCTGCTATCTGAATCCTCAGAACCACTTTGGTACACATTTCTTCCAAAGACCTACTTCTATTTTTCCTTTGGCTCTGTGAGCCATTTTACATCCCTCCCTCAAATTTATTTTCTTTCTTTTTTTTAAACTTAAGTTCTCCAGAGGTGACTTTTGTTTGCTTGCAGGAAGTACATGTGTGTTTGTCATATTTCTCTATCAGTTATGATTCTTGGTTGCAACAGACAGAAAATCCAACTCACAATGGGCTAAGCAAAAATAGGATGAAGTAGCTCTAGCAAGGGAAAACTCTACAAGTAGATTGGACTTCAAGGGGTGACTTGATTCAGAGGCTTAAGCAATGTGATTAATATCTGACCTCTTTCTAGAGCGTGGCTTTGCTGTCCTGTGTCAGTGTCAATTTTGGTTCTTGGGATCCATATAAAGGCAAGATATCTGCTATCATCTTTAGCAACATCCTTTCCAGGGGAGTCCTACAGAAAAGAAGAGTTTCTCTTTTGCAGAGCAGCCAGTCAACATCTGGGTTGGTTCTCATTGGCCTGATTTGGGATCCAGGCTAAACTCAGAATCAGTTTTTGGAAACAGGGGAATCCAGTGCTCTCCTTGGCTAGGACTGAGTTACTTATCCACCCCTAGAACTGGGAGGTAATTCTTCCTAAAGCATGTGTATTCAGAGTAGGGAAGGAGGCTGTTCCTACCAAGGACAACAGTTCCAAGTTCCTAAACTATAAAAACACACAAAACTAGGTCAGTTTTCATTCCAATCCCAAAGAAAGGCAATGCCAAAGAATGTTCAAACTACTACACAACTGCACTCAACTCACACGCTAGCAAAGTAATGCTCAAAATTCTCCAGGCTGGGCTTCAATAGTATGTAAACTGAGAACTTCCAGATTTTCAAGCTGGATTTAGAAAAGGCAGGGGAACCAGAGATCAAATTGCCAACATCCATTGGATCATAAAAAAGGCAAGAGAATTCCAGAAAAGCATCTACTTCTGCTTCATTGGCAACGCTAAAGCCTTTGATTGTGTGGATCACAGCAAACTGTGGACAATTTTTCAAGAGATGGGAATACTAGACCACCTGACCTGCCTTGTGAAAAATGTGTATGCAGGTCAAGAAGAAACAGTTAGAACTGGACATGGAACAATGGACTGGTTCCAAATTGGGAAAGGAGTCCGTCAAGGCTGTATATTGTCGCCCTGCTTATTCAACTGCTATGCAGAGAACATCATGCGAAATGCTGGGCTGGAAGAAGCACAAGCTGGAATCAAGATTACCAGGAGAAATATCAATAACCTCAGATATGCAGATGGCACCATCCTTATGGCAGAAAGACAGAGGAACTAAAGAACCTCCTGATGAAAGTGAAAGAGGAGAGTGAAAAATCTGGCTTAAAACTCAACATTCAAAAATATCATGGCATCCGGTCCCATCACTTCATGGCAAATAGATGGGGAAACAATGGAAAACAGTGACAGACTTTATTTTCTTGGGCTCCAAAATCACTGCAGATGGTGACTGCAGCCATGAAATGAAAAGACAGTTGCTCCTTGGAAGAAAAGCTATGACCAACTTGCTGCTGCAAGCAGAGACATTACTTTGCCAACAAAGGTCCATCTAGTCAAGGCTATGGTTTTTCCAGTGGTCATGTATGGATGTGAGAGTTGGACCATAAAGGAAGCTGAGCACTGAAGAACTGATGTTTTTGAACTGTGGTGTTAGAGAAGACTCTTGAGAGTCCCTTGGACTGCAAGGAGATCAAACCAGTCAATCCTAAAGGAAATCAGTCCTGAATGTTCATTGGAAGGACTGATGCTGAAGCTGAAGCTCCAATACTTTGGCTACCTAGTGCAAAGAACTGACTCATTAGAAAAGACCCCGATGCTGGGAAAGATTGAAGTCAGGAGGAGAAGGGGACAACAGAGGATGAGATTGTTGGATGGCATCACCGACTCGATGGACTTGAGTTTGAGCAAGCTCCAGGAGTTGGTAATGGGAAACCTGGTGTATTGCAGTCCATGGGGTCGCAAATAGTTGGACACAACGGAGCAACTTAACTAAACCGAATTGTATGGGAAGCCAGTCGATAAAGAAGTCTGAGAAATGTCATTTATAGGCTTCCAGCCCCTGGCTATACAGAAGAGGGCATAGTAAGACTAGAAAAGAGAGAGCAAGCAGGTAAGTGGCTGGTATTGTAAATTCAAAGTACTAAGACTTAGTACTTAGTTTCAGCCACCTTCCTCAGTGTTTGCTGAGAGATGCCCAACTTCAAAACTAGCCAGAGAACCTCGCTGCTCTCCCAGTAGGTTTCTATAAAGAAGACTGAGACCTGAACAGGCCATGATTATGAAGATGAAGGGAGACAAACTGCCCTTGCCCCTCATTCCTTTTGAGTCTATTCATATAGTCCTTTCTGATAGTTCTTGGAGGGGGAATCCCAAAAATTAGCTCATGAAGTTTTGGGATATCCTCAGTATAAAGGAAGAACCTCAGTTTTCTGCCTCCTGTGTCTTTGTTTCTTGTGTGTCTCCTTTTTTTGGAATTAAAAAATTTGGGGGGCTGTACTGCACAGTATGCAGGATCTTAGTAGTTCCCCAACAAGGGATTGAACCCACATCCCTGGCAGTGGAAGTGTGGAATCTCAGCCAACAGACTACTAGGGAAGCCCCACTGTGTGTCTCCTTTACATTCACATTACTATCACACTCACCCAGAAGACTTCACTTTTGACCCTCTGGTCCCCACACCAAAGCAATTCTCTGTGACACCAGCAGGGTGTCTTAAAATTTAACTCAATTCTGATGCTGTCTACCTGGACACAGAAGCTGAAAGATTCTATGGTTAAGGGCTCAGTCTTACCAACTTCTCCCATCCTACTTCAGATGCCAATCACAAGTAGTAGATCCCCAGATCACCCACAATTTTTAGCCCAGTTGGCTACAAATCAGTGGTTCCCATGATCCCTGCCTTGGGATAGATTAATCTGCTAGTGCCACACAGAACTCAGGGAAATATTAATACTTAGGTTTACCTGTTTATTAAAGGACATGGTAAAGGTTACAGATGAAACCAGGCGAGGAGAAGCACAGGGCAAGGTATGTGGGAAGGGCTCAGGACTTCCACGTCCTGTCTAGGTGCCTCACTCTCCCAGCACCTCCAGCTGTTCACTGACCCGGAAGCTCTCCAAGCCCTCTCCTTTTGGGGTTTTTATGGAGGCTTCATTATATAGACATGATTAGCTATGTAAGAAACCTGTATGCGGGTCAAGAAGAAACAGTTAGCATCCCATATGGAACAGGATTGAGAAAGGAGTACGACAAGGCTATTTATTGTCATCCTTAATACCTTTATTTAACTTATACACAGAGCACATCATGTGAATTCCAGGCTGGATGAGTTACAAGCTGGAATCAAGATTGCTGGGAGAAATATCGACAACCTCAGATACATGAATGATAACACTCTAATGGCAGAAAGCAAAGAGGAGCTAAAGAGCCTCTTGATGAGGGTGAAGGAGGAGAGTGAATGATTTGAGAGAATAGCATTGAAACTTGTGTATTATGTGAAATAGATCACCAGTCCAAGTTCGATGCATGAAATAGGGCACTCAAATTTGGTGCACTGGGGCAACCCAGGGGGATGGGATGGGGAGGGAGGCTGGAGGGGGGTTCGGGAGGGGGGTTTGGGATGGGGGACACATGTACACTGATTCATGTCAGTGTATGGCAAAAACCACCACAATAGTATAAAGTAAGTAGCCTCCAATTAAAATAAACAAATTAATTTTTTAAGCCAATTTAAAGATCAGTATTAAAAAAACCAAGATCATGGCATCCAATCCCATCATTTCATGGCAAATAGAAAGGGAAAAGGTGGAAGCAGTAACAGGTTTCCTTTTCTTGGGCTCTAAAATCACTGCAGTTGGTGACTGCAGCCATGAAATTAGAAGACGATTGCTTCTTGGCAGGGAAGATATGTGTTAAACTTTTTATTAAAAAACAAAGACATCACCAGGCTGACAAAGGCCTGTATAGTCAAGGCTCTAGTCCTTCCAGTAGCCATACACAGATGTGAGAGCTGGACAATAACGAAGGTAGAGCACCAAAGAATTGATGCTTTCAAACTGTGGTGTTGGAGAAGGCTCTTGAGAGTCCCTTGGACAGCAAGGAGATCAAATCAGTCAGTCCTAAAGGAAATCAACCCTGAATACTCTTTGGAAGGACTGATGCTGAAGCTGAAACTCCAATACTTTGGTCACTTGATGTGAACAGCTGACTCATTGGAAAAGACCCTGATTCTGGGTAAAATTGAAGGCAGAAAGAGAAGAGGGCAACAGAGGATGAGATGGTTGGATGGCATCACTGATGAGATGGTTGGATTGTGGACGTGACCTTGGGCAAGCTCTGGGAGATAGTGAGAGACAGGGAAGCTGGGTGTCCGTGGGGTTGCGAAGAATTGGCCACAACTTGACAACTGAACAGCAACTTTGTAATTGGTGATCAGTTCAACCTCCAGCCCCCTCCCCTTCCAGGGAGGGACAGAAAGTTCCAGCCTTACAACCAAAGAGTTGGTTTCCCTGGCAACCAGCTCCATCCTTAGGTAACCCAAGTGCATGCTAAAAGTCACCTCATTAAACGTGATGAAAGACGCCATTCTCTATCTATTTAGGAAATTCTAAGGGCTTTGGATACTGTGGGGGGGACACCAAAGAGAAAATAAACATATTTATTATAATTCACACAATCAGGAAGGGGAGTCAACTCCCTTCTCAGTTCTGTCTCAGCTGACCCATAAGGTATTAATATAATTAACGTGTCATCTGTCACTACTGCCATGGCTGGGGTAGGACAATATAGGAAAAAGCACTGTGGAGAGATGATGTAGTGATAGTGCCAGCTGGAGAGAGAAAACAGTGTGCCCTAGAGTGGTCAATTCCCGAGAATTACAGAAAACAGATCCTACAGTCCAGCACTGATCCACTGAACTTTTCGTAACAATGAGCATGTTATACCTCCATGCTTATCCAATATGGCAGCTTCTAGCCACTCATGACTGTTGAGTACTTGAAATGTGGTTAGTGCTAATGAAGAAATAAATTTAACATTTTTATTTAATTTTAATTTAAATAATGGCATATTGTCATTTGTTGTTTGCTCACTAAATCCTGTCTGACCCTTTTGTGACCCCATGGACTGTTGCCCGCCAGGCTCCTCTGTCCATGGGATTTCCCAGGTAAGAATACTGGAGCAAGTTGCCATTTCCTTCTCCAGGGGATCTTCCTGACCCAGGGATGGAACTCACATCTCTTGCATTGGAGGCAGATTCTTTACCGCTGAACCATGAGGGAAACCTCATAATCACATAAAAATTGTGGTTATTAGATTGGACAGCACCTGCTGCAGACCTTGAAGTTCAAGATAAAAAGGCTACTTAAGATTGGGAGCTGTACCACTATGGAGAACAGTGTGGAGATTCCTTAAAAAATTGCAAATAGAACTACCTTATGACCCAGCAATCCCACTGCTGGGCATACACACCGAGGAAACCAGAATTGAAAGAGACACATGTACCCCAATGTTCATCGCAGCACTGTTTATAATAGCCAGGACATGGAAACAACCTAGATGTCCATCAGCAGATGAATGGATAAGAAAGCTGTGGTACATATACACAATGGAGTATTACTCAGCCGTTAAAAAGAATTCATTTGAATCAGTTCTGATGAGATCGATGAAACTGGAGCCAATTATACAGAGTGAAGTAAGCCAGAAAGAAAAACACCAATACAGTATACTAACACATATATATGGAATTTAGGAAGATGGCAATGACGACCCTGTATGCAAGACAGGAAAAAAGACACAGATGTGTATAACGGACTTTTGGACTCAGAGGGAGAGGGAGAGGGTGGGATGATTTGGGAGAATGGGAATTCTAACATGTATACTATCATGTAAGAATTGAATCGCCAGTCCATGTCTGACGTAGGGTGCAGCATGCTTGGGGCTGGTGCATGGGGATGACCCAGAGAGATGTTGTGGGGAGGGAGGTGGGAGGGGGGTTCATGTTTGGGAATGCATGTAAGAATTAAAGATTTTAAAATTTAAAAAATTTAAAAAAAAAGACAAGGAAAAAAAAAAAGATTGGGAGCTGTAGGCGTGCTGGGACTATTGGAGAAGAACCTGGTGTGCTGCCAGCTAAAGGTCAACAGAAAAATGTGACTATGTTTTAAGAGTCCATCCATATCCAAGAGGATGGTTTAGGGTCAAATCTCTCACCAGCAGAGTCTGTAGGGATGTCACTACTGACTCTGAGGCTATAGTCAATGAGTTGGGTTAGTGGTGGCAAGGCTGAAATTTACCAGAACAATATATCAATCATTAAAATATTGAGACATTTCCACATCAGTTGGTAAATAGCCATTTTCTCAAGTGCCAGCTGCCACCCCTTCCACCCTGCCCCAACCCCAGTAGGACTCCCTGGACTTTTGAACCACCAAGTGGAATCAGCCCTGCCTGTCTGCCTCTGGCCTGACACAGAAGGGGGCTTTCAGAACTGACAACTCGCCAGCAATTGTTCCAGTGGGTTGGTGCCTGTGCCACTGAGGTTGTTAGATGTTTGGAACATCACCCCTGGTGTAGTACACTGAAAGTGCAGCAATTGCTGTGTGGTTACTTGTGCAGGGAAAGGGCGGTTATGACCCACAGGAAGAGGCCTGCCCAAACTCACCATGGGCAGTCACATGAGGAACCTGTTTTTTCCTTTCCCCCTCCTCCCTGAGACTCACAGCAGAGAAGCGATCACAAGGAAGGGGGTGAGTGTGTAAGAGCTCCCTCCCTACCCCCAGAAGCTAGAGCTTTAGGTCTGCCCTTCATGGAGTAGAGCTGGGAAACTGTAACTTTAATTGACTTTCAATTCTTGAAAGTGATGGAAACGGTGGGCTGAGGAGTGGTTTGGGCAGGTGCAAGGAATTTGCTCCTTGATCCAGTTGCTGATCTCTTGTCTGCCACTGTGCATCTCTGGCATATCTCCTCTTTCTCCCTGGCCCTGGGATGCTCAGCCAATGAACCCATAACAAGCCCTGTCCTTTGCCCCCCCACACACATACACACACACATCCTAGCCTGCCTGGCTGCCTCTTAACACTTCCAGGGGCCTTTGGGAATACTGGAACAGATCAAAACATACAGGGGCCAGCCTGGCCATTAGAGGAGAGAGCTGTCATGTGGCCCCATGGCTTGTGGGAATAACTGATCAAATGCTGGGAATTTGGAATTTTGAATGGAGAGGCATAGAAATCTCAGTGTCAATGAACAAGAAGCCCATTGATGGCAGTGCTCTAGGAAAAAAGCCCTGTAATCTCTTGCTGGGAGGTCTCCAGGTCTGCCTTTCTGTGGCAATTTCTTGGCTGTTCAACCCTGTCTTGGAATCCATGAGCTATCCCTTGACCTTTCTAATGTTCATCGCCTGCTCGCCCCACCTTCCTCCTGCCCTCTTCACCTTAAGTTAGCCGGAGCTGGTTTCTAGGGCTCGCAGCCAAACCACTCTCAATTAATGAAGGCCACATAAGGTCAGAGACAGAAGGTGCAATAAGAAGCAGTGACAGCAGAGGGCACTCTGGGCTCACTTTGAAAGGGGGCCTTTTGGTGGCCCCAAAGGTTTGGCTCAGATGGTAAAGAATCTGCCTGCAATGCCGGAGACCAGGGTTTAACCCCTAGGTTGGGAAGATCCACTGCAGAAGGAAATGGCAAACCACTCCAGTATTTTTCTTGGAGAATTCCATGCAAAGATACTCTTTGCAACAGTCCATGGTGTTGAAAAGAGTCGGAGACAACTGAGAGATTAACACTTTCATAAAGGTTCTGGAGGCCTTTGAAGGAGAGATGAGTGGCTCTTCCTTCAAGTATTTATTCTAGCAAGAAGGGCAGGGAGGGTGCGTGAGCAGATGATGAGACGGAAAGTTGAGCCCTCTGTTCCAACCATGGTTGCATCGTTAACTTCATTCACTGTGTGACCTTGAGCAGGTCACCTAACCTCTCTGGTTTCCTCATTTGTGAAAATTAGATAAAACTAGAACCGATCTTACAAAGTTGTTATGAAGAGTGAATGTAAAAATGCATTTAAAAAAATTTAAGTATACTTGATTTACAATATAGTGTTAGTTTTAGGTAAATAGCAAAGCAATTCAGTTATACATTATATGTAATTTTTCAGTTTTTTCCATTATAGATTATTATAAGATATTGTATATGATTCCCTGTGCTATACAATATATCTTTGTTGTTTATTTTATATATAGTGATGTATACCTGTTAATCCCATACTCCTAATTTACTCCCCACCATCTTTCCCCTTTGGAAACTGTAAGTTTGTTTTCTCTGTTTGTGAGTCTGCGATAATGGATCTTAAGTGCGTAGGAAAAAGCCAGAGACAGAACCAGAAAATGATAAGTGATGACAAAAGAGGGGCCCTGGACAGTGGCCACTGACTTCAGATGCTTCTAGAGGACAGAGACGTTATTGAGATGGGGGAAGGGTCCTTGGTGCAGAGGAGAAGGGATAAAGGGAAGATTTGGCAGCAAAGTTTGGAAGAACCATCTGCGAAAGGGAAATGGGGGCACACTCTCCTTTGAGGTGATCAGAAGGGAAACCAGGACAAATACTGGAAAAACTGAGGATAGGCATGTAAGCTGAGAGACTTCCTCCCCCCACACAGGCCTCTCGTCTTTGTGAAGCAGGCCACCAGCTCACTGAGGGTCTGATGAGAAAGGCTCAGCTCTGCCACCTTCACAACCCTGAGCCTCCTTCTTTATGCAAATCCTGCATCATTCTTCCATCATTCTTCTCTTAACTTGCATCATTCATTCAGTCATTTAATACACATTTTTGGATTAAATGTAGTACTAAGTGCTAAACTCTGGGGAGACAAATGTGAAGCAGACTGTATTAGTCAGGGTTCTTGAGAGAAACAGAACTAAAAGCGTTTACCTGTCCATCTATCGAGAGAAAGAGAGAAGGAGCATCTTCCACATCTGCAACCAGCAAGCAGGGGACCCAAAAGAGCCAGTGATGTGAGTCCCAGTCCTAGTTTGTGGCAGAAGACCAATGTCCCAGCTCAGAGACAGTCAGGAGAGAGAGCAAATTCTCCCTCAGCTTCTAATTCTATTTGAGCCTTTGTGGATTGGATGAGGCCCACCACGCTGGGGACTGAGGCCCGCTGCTTTACTGAGTGTGTGCATGCATGCTAAGTCACTTCAGCCGTGTCCCACTCTTTGCGACCTCATGGACTGCAGCCCACCAGGCTCCTCTGTCCATGGGATTCTGGACACCCCAGGCAAGAATACTGCAGTGGGTCACCATGCCCTCCTCCAGGGGATCTTCCCGACTCAGGGATCAAACCAGCAAACAGATGCCTCCTGCATTGGCAGGCAGGTTCTTTACCACTAGCGCCACCTGGGAAGCCCAGGTGCTTTACTGAGTCCACTGAGTCATATACTAACCTCATCCAGAAACACTCTCCCAGACATACTCTGCAGACTAGTTGAGTTGACACATGACATTAACCATCATAAAGACCAACATGGCAACCCTCTCACAGTTTACAGTCAAACAGGAACAACAGACATAAAGTAAGCCAATAACTGCATAATTACACATTGTTGTTATAATAGGCCTGGAGGGAAACAACAGAGTGCTTGAAGGAGTAAGGGGGTGTGGCATTTGGAGCCAAACGGGAGGTGTGCGGAAGCTCCTCAGAGAAAATGGCGTGTATATAACAGTCTTTTGGACTCTGTGGGAGAGGGAGAGGGTGGGATGATTTGGGAGAATGGCATTGAAACATGTGTAATATCATATAAGAAACAAATCACCAGTCCAGGTTTGATGCAGAATACAAAATGCTTGGGACTGGTGCACTGGGATGACCCAGAGGGATGGTACAGGGAGTGAGGTGGGAGGGGGGTTCAGGATGGGGAACACATGTACACCCGTGGTGGATTCACGTTGATGTATGGCAAAACCAATATGATATTGTAAAGTAATTAGCCTCCAATTAAAATTAATAAATTTAAATTAAAAAAAAAAAAGGTCTGTGAGTGGCCAGCTTGGTGAGAGACGAGGGACGAGGAGGAGGGTGCCAGGCAGAGGGACTGCGTGGGCAGAGACCCTGAGGTGGGGCAAGCGTGGCTTCTCACATGAGCTCAGAGAAGACCCTCGCAGCTGGAGAGAAGTGAGTTCCCTGAGAGAAGACTTCGGCTGAGGGGTTGAGTTCTATATCCAGCGCCACCAGGCTGTTTCGTGGCTGGGGGTGGGTAACGTGAACAACCTGAATCACGCGTTTCAGGATTTCTCAGGCTTCTAGGTGTAGAGTGAGCTGGGGGCCTGAGAGGTGGAGTGGTTCAGGGGGTGGGGACCTGGACCGGAAGTGCTGCCACGGGGTGGAGAGGGGTGAGCACGTGAGAGCTGCTGGGAGGGGAGTCTGCAGACCTGCCACACATAGAACACAGAAGGTGATCAGGAGCCTGGCTCCCCATTCCTGATACTGGGGACTAGTTGGCTTGTGGGTGCAGGGGGGTGTCCGTGCGTTAGGAGGCTGGGGGTGAGTGGGGAAGCCTGGGGGAAGGAGTCATCGCCACGGAGAGGGAAGTGCTAAGCTCACCCCCCTCTACCTGGTGGACAACAGGGAGCTAGAGTGAGTTTCAGGGTCACTTCTGGATCCCAGCGCCAGCTCCTGCTCTTGGGTGAGCACATAGGGAAGAAAAGAGCAGGTTTCAGGACAGGTCTGAATGGAGTCCCGACTCTGCCCTACATTGCCTACTCGGGCTTCACTGATGTTTGCTGTCCTCCTTTCAGAAGTAGGATTAATCATGGTCCCAGGACCCACCTACACTACTGGTAGGAATGTGGATCAACGTAGTTCCTATGGAAAACAGTACGGAGGCTCCTCAGAAAACTAGAGTTGCCATACGATCCTGCAATACCACTCTTGGGCCCATACCCAGGCAAAACTATAATTCAAAAGGATACCTGTACCCCTGTTATGTTCTCAGCAGCACTGTCTACAATGGCCAAGACATGGCAACAACCTGAACGTCCATTGGCAGAGGACTGGATAAAGAAGCTGTGAAGATGCAGCATATATACAGGTGTGTGTGTGTGTGTGTGTGTGTGTGTGTGTGTGTGTGTCTGTGTGTGTCTGTGTGTGATGGAATACTATTCAGCCATAAAGAAGAATGAAATAATGCATTTGCCACAACATGGATGGACCTAGACATTATTTTACTAAATGAAATAAGACAGACAGGAAAAGACAAATACCATGTGATATTACTTATATGTTGAATCTAAAATAGGACGCAAATGAACTTATTTATGAAACAGAAACAGATTCATAGACATAGCGAACAGACGTGGTTGCCAAGGGGGTGGGGGAGGGATGGACTGGGAGTTTGGGATAGCAGATGCAAGCCATGATATACAGAATGGGTAACAACAAAGTCCTACTAGCACAGAGCACTGTAGTCAATACACTGTGATAAAGTTTGGAAACTGCTGACTTGTCCATCTTATTTATTTTACATTCAGGAAAACTGGAGACCCAGGGAGGAGAAATAAAAGCAGGGTAGTCAGTTCCCTCGGGTGAAGAGCATTGGATGGGAAAGAAAGGGCCCCAGAATAAACCAGATGTGCATGGGGTAAAGACATGGGAATGGCCTGCATCTGGGAAATGTTTTTGTTTAAAAAGATCAAGCAGAATGTTTCTACAATTTGAATTCAGAAAAGAGGATTTGCAGGTGGAGAGACATCTAACGAAATCACCAGTTCACCCCGCTCCCTGCCCCCCAAAATAGCAGGCACTAACAGGGCTGCTGGGTGGGTGTGCACTGTGAAGCCTGTGACAGTGGATGAAATGTTGAAATACTAAGATATTAGTTGGGAAATGGTAAGTAGCAACTGCAATAAATAGTACAATCAATTATTTATAAATATAAGTTCATCTGTTCATTGTATATCATCATGAACATTGATAAACGAGCCTCCTAAAATAGCCACTTCAGAGAAAAATTGATGGCATTCTGCTGCTTCGCCCACGTCCCTGCCCACGGCACACACCACATTGCTCATTCTTTAGGGAGAGCTCTGCTCTGTGCTTCAGAGGAATCATCAGGTTATCTTTATCCTCCAATTACTCACTTGTTAGTGCTCCTAAATAATTTACCCTTTACTTTGGTTTTATCGTGGGTGTGTTCTAACACTTGTATAAGCAGCAAGTCAGTAAGATTTTGCTTTCTTAAAAGATATGGAACCCACGAGTGCAGCACTCTTACCACTCAGAATGGCAATTGTGTTCAGTTCAAGTCCACAGTTGGTATTTGTTAGAATTTGGATCATATAAATAGAAACATGAGAATAATATAGAAAAAGGAATTTATTAAAGGATTAAAATTTATACAGCTGTGGGATTTTGTTCCGGGCACAGTGGGAAGCAGTGGATTTCAGTTCCTTGGTGTCTGGGTCCTCAACTGGGAAAATTCAACAGCTGAGTGCTGAAGTCATCTGGAGACATCCTCACACACACATTGGGTGCTTGATGCTGGTCTTGGTGGGAACCCCACCTGGGGCTGTTGGGGTGTAGGCATGTGACTGAGAACCAACTGAATGTGAGTGGAAGTGATATGCCTCACTTCCTCATACAGACCTCCCAAGCATGACCCTTTGTCTTCCCCATCTATCAGCTGAATGGAGAGGACTTCAAGAACCTAGAAGGTAGACTCCTAAGGTGGGAGGAGTCTGGGTCTCTGAATGACTATAGAGCAAAGCCCTCACCATTCTGCAGTGAACGGTGACATGCATGAGAAATATATCTCTATTAAGTTCAGCCATTTACATTTGGGGATGTTTGTTGCACCAGTGAATGTTACTCATCCTAACTGATAACCATCTCCAGTCATTTATTGAAGTTATGAATGCCCAGAGATGTTCAGATGGTGAGACCTGGCATTGGGAACATCCGTGGTGGTTTTTCTCACCATCACAACTGTTACATAAGCCCTTTTTATAGTCACAGGTTGGTCTCATAGATCACGTTACCTAAAATGTGTTTGATGGCATTTTTTATGATCTCACATGCCTTTTTTGACTCATGGTCACAACTCATGAGGTCATTTTATTGACATTTTGTTAGGAAAAAAGAGGAACTCTGTTCTCTTTTTGTCACCAAGTTTACAAACTGCTCCTGTCTGGATTTATCTCTTCTGTCCCTATGCAAATGAAAAGTGTTCATTTCCTACCTAAAGGTAGTCCAGGGTACAGAAGTCCACCACTCTACCAAATCCAATACCAATTTTACATTCTTGTCCCTCTTAATCCCTTCAACAGCTTTCAATGCAATTGAACAGATTCCTCCTTGAAATACTTTCCTCACCAATTTCTGCAACACACCTTTCCTGTAACTCACTGGCCTCACCTTGGCCTCTTTTGCAGGCTCTTCAGTTAGGTATTTATTAGTAATCGCCAATCAAACACATCCCCATTAGAACTCTTGATTAACCCTGCCACATGCATGCCTCCCACAGACATCCTCACACCAATACATGGCACCACAATTTATCTGGTGGCTCAGGCCAGCCACCTAGGAAGCATTCTCTTCACTTTGCTCTCACATCTCCAAACTCTAATCAATCATCAAATCCTATCAAGTCAAGCTTCAACTGATAGATATTAGAATCAGTCGATTTCTCTCCATCTTTTCTTTTAAGACTCTAGTTCCAACCAGCACCGTCTTTCATATGGATGACTGCAATAGCCTTGGAATTGGTTTGCCTTCCTCTACTCTTGTTCCTATATGATCTATTTTCTGCACAGAAAGGAGAGCGATCTTTTAAAAGCCAACATTGTGCTTACAGTTCCCCTAACATACTAAGCTCTTTCCTGCCCCAGGGCCTTTGCACTTGTGGGTGTCTTTTCTGGGAACATCCTTTTCCTGCTTGTTGAATGGCTATTTCTAATCCTTCAGGTCCAGACCTAAATGTCACATCCTCACAGAGCATTTACCTCCCTGTAGAAATTAGATTCACCCTCTCTAGTATTCTCGATCACAGTGCCCTGTTTATTGTTTTTAATTAATTAATTAATTTGGCTGCATCGAATCTTCATTGCGGCCCATGGGTTCTTTGTCGCAGTGCACAGGCTTCTCTCTAGCTGTGGTGCACGGGCTTTAGCAGTTGTCCTCACTAGCTCAGTTTTCCCGCAGCTTGTGGGATCTTAGTTTCCAGACCAGGGACCAAACATGCATCCTCTGCCTTCTCAACCACCAAGGAAGTCCCCACTCTGTTTACTTTTTAAAGAGAACTTGTCATTATACCTTTGTTTACTTTCTTATAGTGTTAAATTGTCAGTCTTCATGAGACTATAGTCTCCATGAGGGCAGGTGCTGTGGACTGAATTTTATCCCCACAAAATGAATGTTGAAATCCTAACACCCAATGTGACTATTTGGAGATAAGGTTTTTGAAGGTAATTAAGATTAAAGAGGAGAAGGGAACAGCAACCCACTCCAGTGTTCTTGCCTGGAGAATCCTAGGGATGGGGGAGCCTGGTGGGCTGCCGTCTCTGGGGTGGCACAGAGTCGGACACGACTGAAGGTACTCAGCAGCAGCAGCAGCAAGATTAAATAAGGAAAGGACTTCCCAGGTGGTGCTAGTGATAAAGAACCTGCTTGCCAATGCAGGAGACAAAAGAAATGTGGGTTCGATTCCTGGGTCAGGAAGATCTGCTGGAGGAGGGCATGCAACCCACTCCAGTATTCTTGCCTGGAGAATCCCACAGACAGAGGAGTCTGGCAGGCTATAGTCCTTGGGGTCACAAACGAGTCGGGCACGACTTAGCACGCATGCACACAAGATTAAATAAAGTCACAAGGGCGGGACCCTAATCCCTCAATAGATCTGCTGACCTTAGAGAAGAGAGAGGGATTTCTCTGGCAGTCCAGTGGTGAGGACTCTGTGCTTTCACTACAGGGGGCCTGGGTTCAATCCCTGGTCAGGGAACTAAGATCCCCCAAGCTGTATGACCAAAAAGGAAAGGAAAAAAAGAAAGAAGAGAGAGAGTTCTCTCTCCCCTCTCCCCTAGAAAATGTACGCACAGAAGAAAGGCATGTAAGAACCCAGAAGAAGACCTAGAAAATGTACGCACAGAAGAAAGGCATGTAAGAACCGAGAAGAAGACCATACAGTGAGAAGATGGCTGTCCAAAAGCCAGGAAGAGAGCTGTCACCAGGAACTGAATTGGCCGTGGCACCTAACCCTGGACCTCTGACCTCCAGAGCTGTGAGAAATACAGCTCTGCTGCTTGGGCCGCCCCTTCTGCGCTCCTTTGTTACGGCAGCTGGAGCTGACTAACACAGCACAGCAGATTTACAGAGCCGGCTTGTTGCTACTTTTTCATCCCTTACACTGAGCTTAATGACTGCTACATGTAGGCTGTAATTATTTGCTGAATGAATGAATGGGCTCCACACAAACGTCTCCCTACTTGGCCCACTGCTTTAGCTATCTGCCACCCCCACACCAATCCACAGATCCCCTACCTGGGCTGCTTTGAGAGGACAGAGCTAAATGTTACGGACGGCCATGTCTCAGGTATTGGAAGAGGAGCAGCCTTTCCTTTCTCCTGCCCCTGTCCGTTTTCCGTGCCTCCATTCCTGAAGGATGACCACGCCACTTCCCTCTGGTTAATATAGCTCTATCCAGAGCCAAGGGGCTTCCCAGGTGGCTCAGTGGTAAAGAACCCACCTGCCAATGCAGGAGACACAGGTTCGATCCCTGGGTCAGGAAGAAATCCTGGAGAAGGAAACGACAACCCACTCCAGGATTCTTGCCTGGAAAGCCCCATGGACAGAGGAGTCTGGCGATCTACAGACCATGGGGTCGCAAAAGAGTTGAACAGGACTTTCAACAACATACAAGCCTAACTAATCTAGGTTTGCACATGAGATGAAACCTGTTTGCCTTGCCAGGACTAACAGAAACCAGTCCTGGTAGGAAAATCAGGACTGTCTGCTTGGCCCTCCCCCAGGGCTGGGTTAATAGACAACTGGGTTTGGGGTTTTCCAAGGGTGTTCCTGTTTTCTGTGAATAACTGTGGCCTGCAGTGGAATGACCCCCTGCCGTGAATAGTGGGGGGGGGGGGGGGCTGAGGCCTGGGTGATAGCCTCAGGCACAGAGCCCAGTGCTTTTGATGGGAGACATGCCTGGGGGAGGTGTGGCGGTTGCGGCAGGCTCCCTAGGACACAGCCCACACTCAAGGTGCTGAGTGGAGAACCCAGGCCCCAGTCCTGGGCAGAGCTCGGTCAGCATCCCTGTGTGGTCATGGGCGGGGCTGGCCCGAAGCCACCAGAGTTACATCTCCAGACCAGGCCCCTGAAGTCCAGATTTGGCAGCCGAGCAGCCAAGTGTCTAAGAGGCATCTCTTCATTTCTGAGCACCTGCACTGCCATTCCCCGACCGCCCCGACCGCATGTCCCTCCCTGCAGTGGCCTCCTCCTGGGCTCCCTGCCTCTGCCCTTGCCCTTTGCCCATTCTCCTCGTGGCAGCCTGGGGAAGCTTTGAACATATGAGTCAGAAGGTATCACCCTTCTGCTCAGAACCCTCCAGTGACTTCCTAGCCCACATGAAGCCCTCCTGCTGGCCCCAAGGCCCTACCCCATAACTCCTCCCTCCCACACCTCATCTCCTGCTCCATCTCACAGTACTTAGCCCATTAGTCACGCTCTTCTGCTACTCTGGCCTGTATTAGTCAGAGGACTTCAGAGAAACAGAACCACTAGAATGCACATTATAACTATGGAGAGAGAGATTTAGTTTAAGGAATTGGCTCACACAATTGTAGGGGCAGGCAAGCCTGTAATCCACAGGGCAGGCCAGCAGGCTGGAAATTCAGGCAAGAGCTGATGTTGTGGTCTTGGATCTGAGAGTTGAAAACTCAAGCAGAATTTCTGTATAGTTTGGGAGCAGAATTCCTTCTTCTTCAGGGGGACCTCGGTTTTTGCTCTTATGGCCTTTAGCTGGGTGAATGAGCCCCGCCCCCACCACCAACACATACTCGTTATAGAGGGTCATCTTCTCTACTGAAAGTGATTCACCACAAAGTGTTCACCACAAGCAAAAAATGCCTTGATAGCACTAGCTGGACTGGTGTTTGACCAAAGAACTAGGCAGCATGGCCTAGCCAAGCTGACACAGAAAATGACCGTCACACGCTCTCTTTGTCATTTCTTGAAGACACGTGAAGTGAAGCGAAAGTCGCTCAGTCGTGTCTGACACTCTTTGCGACCACGTGGGCTCTACAGTCCATGGGATTCTCCAGGCCAGAACACTGGAGTGGATAGCCATTCCCTTCTCCAGGGGATCTTCCCAACCCAGGGATTGAATCCAGGTCTCCCGCATTGCAGGCAAATTCTTAACCGGGGAAAAGAGCCACAAGGGAAACCCAAGAATACTGACAGGGCCATCCTATTTCAGAGCCTTGCCCTTATTAATTTTAAAAAAATTTTCTGTGCTATATACTCTCTCTCTTTTTTTTTTTTTTAAATTATCTGCCTGCAGTGGATCTTAACTGCGGCCCACGAACTCTTATTTGCTGCAAGTGTGACCTAGTTCCTCCACCAGGAATGGAACCCCTGCAGGGAGCACAGAGTCTTAACCATTGGACCACCAGGGAAGTAAGTCCCTGCCCTTACTCTTTTCACTCCCCAAATGTTCTGCTCCCAGATACCCACATGGCTCCTAGACAACCGCACAGCTCACTCCCTCCCCCCCTGCAGATTTTGCTCCTTGTCACTTCAGCGAAGTCTTCTCTGACAGCCCCATCTCAAGTTACCAACCCTCCGCCAGCCCCAGCTCTCCCAGGCCCTCCCTGCTGGACTTCCCTGTGTGGTGGTCTCAGGCAAAGCATGTCTAGAAGGTGCAGTTTTCACTGTTACAGTACAGTCATAAACTAATCTTGTCCTAGACTAGAAGCTCCTTCACAAACGGACCTTATTTAACTCGCACACCGGCTAGAGCATCCACTGTGATCTCTCCTCTTCAAACCCTCCCTTATGTACCCTGTTTTGTGAGGCTGGAGCTGGGCCTCTGAAGCCCGCATTTCTGCTTTGCTAGCTGGTTTCCTGTTAGGCTCTGTCATTAGGAGGTGCTGCAGAATGTTTTAAGGGTACCTGGAACTTGTTTAATCATGACACACAGATAATGGAACGGATCATCATGAAGGAAGAAGTTTGATCACAGTTCCCTAGAAACAGGAGGCATGGCTGCCACTCAGGGTCACATAGAGAAGCACCAGGGTGGGTCAGGAGGCAGAAGGGGTGAGGGGGAAATGTGGAGTTTTTACTGTGCTTTGCACTGGAAGGAGTGGACAAGGCAGGGTAAGCAGGCTTAGGACTGGCTAGTTTGAATAATTTCAGTGGGCTCTGGTGTATAGGGACTCTCTTTAGTTGTCTAATACCTGGCCTTCCTAGAGAGCATATTAAAAAGCAGAGGCATCACTTTGCCAACAAAGGTCTGTCTAGTCAAGGCTATGGTTTTTCCAGTAGTCATGTATGGATGTGAGAGTTGGACTATAAAGAAAGCTGAGCACTGAAGAACTGATGCTTTTGAACTGTGGTGTTGGAGAAGAATCTTGGAGTCGCTTGGACTGCAAGGAGATCCAACCAGTCCATCCTAAAGGAGATCAGTCCTGAGTGTTCATTGGAAGGACTGCTGTTGAAGCTGAAACTCCAACACTCTGGCCACCTGATGCGAAGAGATGACTCATTGGAAAAGACCCTGATGCTGGGAAAGATCGAGGGCAGGAAGCGAAGGGGATGATAAAGGATGAGATGGTTGGATGGCATCACCCACTCAATGGACATGAGTTTGAGTAAACTCCGGGAGTTGGTGATGGACAGGGAGGCCTGGCGTGCTGCAGTCCATGGGGTTGCAAAGAGTCGGAAACGACTGAGCGACTGAACTGAACCTGGCCTTCCGGTGATTTGGGTGGGTGGACAGTGGCCCAGAGTGTGGGAGCCCAACAGCGAAGGTGGCTGGGGTCACAGGCTCTGGATCAGTTGGTTTGCATATGAAAAGCACATTGCTGTCTCTAAAGGGGATATTAGCTAGCCCTGGAAGAAGCAGTCCCAGCTCTGGGGTCAATAAGGCCCCAGGATGCCCAAGCATCAGATAACAGAAAATTAAAAGGCATTATTAATATACAGGGAGAGAGAACATGCAAGGACACAGGGAGAAGAAGAAACTTGCTTCTGGCTTCCTTTGGGCTCTCTGATGGCTTACATTTTCTGAATATCACCCCAGCGATGGTTCTACCCTCTGGTAACAGAAGCTACAGCCAACCACAATCTCCATCACTTGCAGAGACAGCTCCAACTGTGCTCATCTCTAAGATACCAGCATCAGCCAGACAGTGCCCTGTTTCTAAGGATCTGAGTCTCAGCCCCATGGGACCCTCTTCCAGGTTCAGAGACACTAAGCAGTGACTCATTCTTAGGGGTCTGAGTTTCAGCCACAGAGTCCCTTCTCTACGCTTAAATGTTCTGATTATTCATACACCTCTTCTCTTACGTCCTTCAGCCCTGGGGATAGTAGCTGCTTCCTCCAATTACTACAATCTATGATGAGTTGGTATATTTTTTACTGCTCTTTTAGTTATTACCACATCAACAAGTTTATACCTAGTTTGCAATGATTTATTATCAGCTCTCTCTGTCCAGATAACTGATGGGGTCTGTCTCCTAACGAACCCTAGCTGATTGAGAAATTGGTACCAGAAGAGGAACTTTTTGACATTGCCTTGGTTGTGTTCTTAGAGTTGAACTCAGTGCTGAGCTCCTTAATGATGGAAAGTACTAGCAATCCATGGTATGCAGTGACATCATAACAGATTAAATTGTCACCTGTGGTTGATTGTGATGAAGTGCCTATTGAAACGTCACAGGACAGAGTGGCTGTTTCACTTGGTCTTAGGGCAGTAATGATGACTACAAGGACTGTGGTCTGGGATGGATCCTTCTGAATGCCCTAGAGTGCATATAGAAAGGAAATGACAAGCTCAAGTGAATAATCATTTGGGATTAAGGCTACATTTAAGAAGTAATTAACATATTTTAGAAATGGATGGTATGAGGGACTTCCCTGATGGTCCGGTGGTTAGGAATTTGCCTTCCGATGCAGGAGGATGGGGATTCAATCCCTCTCGAGGAACTAAGATCCCACATGCTGCAACTAAGACCCAACACAAATAAATAAATAAATATTTTTAAAAAAGAAATGGATGGTATGAGTGTCTCTCAAAGATGGACATAATGATTATTGTAACTGCATCTTCTTATTTGGAGGAGAGAATCAGATGTCTTCCTTTGAATAAAGGACAGTGGTATCTTGTTGGAAAGAAAGATCAAGTTGTTTTTATTGTCTCATGGAAGTTGAAATATGTGAAGAAGGTATGTGGGGATGCTGAGATGCAGGAATGGATTGTGTATTAATTAACCTGTTGTCTGTTAGCTCCAACCCACGCTCCTATACTCTGCGCTATGGTGCTGGGGCAGGGACCAGAGCAACCGTATCTCTGCTTTGCCAAAAGCAAGTTCCTCTTAGGCTCTGTGCAGAGGCGGTATGAGAGGGGTGTCTACAAGCCTGGAGGAGGAAGGAGCTGGTTTCTTTTGGACTTCCTGAACTTGTGAGCATCCCCCAGCAATGGTTCTTTACCCTGGCCACAGTACTTCCTTCCTGGGGAGGTTGCTGAATTCAGTTTGCAGTTTTTCCAGCACTTCCAAACCAGCCTTATTGTGCTTCACCCAGAAAATCCAGCAACAGCTGACCTGTACCCCCACCTCAGAGATCTGAGTTTCTGCTCAGCAGGATCACTCCACCAAACTTGAGTTTTAATAATTTAAATACATACCTCCTTTTGTTCTCCCAGCCTAAGAGGTGGTAGATGCTTTCTTTATTGCTGCTTCCAAGATACCTCACTGTCCTTTTCTAGAATAGTCAGTTATCCAGTTAATAAATTTATACCTAGGTAACAAGTCTTTTTTTTTTTTTTAGGCCACATTATGCAGTATATGGGATCTTAGTTCCTCAACCAGGGATCAAACTCAAGCCCCCTGCATTGGAAGCATAAAGTCTTGACCACTGGACCACCAGGGAAGTCCTTGTTAACAATTTTTTAAACTCTGCTCAAATAACCAATGTAGTTTCTATCTCCTGATCAGACTCTTCCTGTTATACACACAGCTTTCAAAGTGTCCTTTGAATGGAGAATAGTGCCTGATGTCATAGATACTCAAAAAAATATTTGTTGAACAAATAACAATAACACTTAGTGAGTTCTTACCATCTCAGGCTTTGTTCTAAGTGCCCTACATGTATCGTTTTGTTTCATTATCAAAATAATCTCATGAGATAGTAACCCTAATCCCTACTAAAAGAAAAATAAACACTGATATGCAGTGAGTGTTAAAGACTGTACTGCCAGGTAAGGCAGGGAGATTTGATCTAGTACAGAGGTTAGGCCATGTAAGATTGGGTCTTCATATTAAAAGTTAGCAAACAACTCAGGACAATTAGCTAAAGCACAGAGGATTTACTCTCAGCAACTAAACAACAACAACAAAGGTAATCTACAAGGAAGAACAGGACTCATGACGACTGACTCCCAGTCCAAAAGAAAAGATGAGCTTCTAAGAGTAAAAGGCACTGTTTCTAAGGAGTGCCTTATGGCAGAAATCAGAGGAATGAAAGAGCCTCCTAATGAAAGCGAAAGAGGAGAGTGAAAAAACTGGCTTGAAACTCAATATTCAAAAAACAAAGATCATGGCATCCGGTCCCATCACTTCATGACAAATAGATGGGGAAGCAATGGAAACTGTGACAGACTTTATTTTCTTGGGCTTCAAAATCTCTATGGATGCTGACCGCAGTCATGAAATTAAAAGACTCTTGCTCCTTGGAAGAAAAGTTATGACAAACCTAGACGGCATATCAAAAAGCAGAGACGTTTCTTTGCCGACAAAGTTCTGTCTAGTCAAAGCTATGGTTTTTCCAGTAGTCATGTAGGGATGTGAGTTGAACTATAAAGAAAGCTGAGTGCTAAAGAATTGATGCTTTTGAACTGTGGTTTTGGAGACGATTTTTGAGAGTCCCTTGGACTGCAAGGAGATCAAACCAGTCAATCCTAGAGGAAATCAGTCCTGAATATTCATTGGAAGGACTGGTACTGAAGCTGAAGCTCCAATACTTTGGTCACCTGATTCAAAGAGCTGACTCATTGGAAAGACCCTGATGCTGGGAAAGATTGAAGCAGGAAGAGAAGGGGTAACAGAGGACGACATGTTTGGATGGCATCACCAACTCGATGGACATGAGTTTGAGCAAGCTACACGGGATGGTGAAGGACAGGGAAGACTGGCATACTGCAGTCCACGGGGTTGCAAAGAGACGGACATGACTGAGTGACTGAACAACAACAAATAAAGAGACGTGATTGGCTGGTTTAAGCAAGTCTTTAGCTTGTCCACACAGAACTGTTTGGTTTGTAACGAAGCAGAGCCCCAATTCCATTTGTGGCTTTTTAAGACTTTATTAACCCAATAGGTCCATTAGGTTGAGTCCAAGCAGTACATCTAAGACACATCACAAGCATAGTAAGTTCATCGTCAGGCCGGTTTTTGTTGTTGTTGTTTTGTTTTATGTTGATGCTGATCATTTCTCTAAGAGGGAGTTGCTTCGGTTCCTTCTTCTGGGACCCCACCTGATTGTTTTCTTGCATTTTATCAGCAACACAGGTTCATAGTCATACAGTGTACTTGCATATGCTCAAGGCTCAGCAAAAATTTCCTTTATCTTATCACTTTTACTGATGATGAACCTGAGCCATAAGCAGTTAACTTTCTCTTGGTCACACAGCTGGCAAGCTGTAGAGCCAGAGGTTGGTAGGTTTGGTAGAGGACTTGCTCTTCGTGAGACTCAATTCCCTGACATCATTCTGCTCTGCAGCCTTTCTAGTCCAGCAGATTGAGTTTAGAATTGTTAAGAGTTGGTACATTTAACCAGTTTGGTACAGGAGGAGAATGAGACAGGGAGAATGAGAGAGAGCGAGCCTGAGAATATAGTGTGGGTAAGAGCATGGATTTTAATGGTTAATAGGTCTAGGTTAAAATCCCAAATCTGCTTTATGAGACTTACACCTTCCATGAAATAAGCAATTTATTTAGTTTTTTAAGACTCAGTTTCCTCGTCTATCAAGTGGAGGAAATAATAATACATACCAATAATACATAATACATACCAAAATCGGGCACTCAGTTTAATCTATTTTTAGGTAACGGTCTTTTGGGGCTTACCAGTTGGCACTAGTGGTAAAGAACCTGCCTGCCAATGAAGAGACATGAGACTTGGGTTCGATCCTTTAATAGGGAAGTTCCCCTGGAGGAGGGCATGGCAACCCACTCCAATGTTCTTGCTTGAATGGAATCCCATAGGCAGAGGAGCCTGGTGGGCTACAGTCCATAGGATCGCCCAGAGTCAAACGCGACTGAAACGATGAAGCTCGCACAATGGTCTTTTAAAACAGTCCTACCAATTTATGATCTATGACTGCCCTCTAGAGGTAAAACTAAAACTCGGCCTCCATAACTATGTTCAATGAAATCCCTGAAAAGTCTTTTTCTTCTCAAACTATCCAGCCCCAAAGCAGTAGTTTCGGTAAATCAAATTGCCCAGCAACAACTGGTTTTATTGTGTTTCCAATATTTTTGAACTGCAGTATCAACCTTTCACAAGGGGAAGCAGGAAGGCTTGGCCCAGTTGGGTAATGCAGGGCAGAATGGCACCAAAGAATTAATTGCCATGAAAAATGAGTTATATACCACCAACAATAACACACACACACACACACACACACACACACACACACACACACACACACACACACACACACACACCATGAAGCCCAACTGCCTTCACAAGATTTCCACACTTTAAAGAAAAAAATAATCCCCATCTTATGCAAACTACTTCAGATACACCCATCCCCTCCAAAAAAACACACGCACATACACGCACAAAACCAGAGGAAATCTGACCAGTTTATTATGGTAAAATATCCTTCATCTTAAACTTTTCAGGGTTTGGAAGTTTAGAAGGATGATGCAGTATGTAACTTGTATTTAACTCCCTTAGCACAGTTGGGACCACTTCCCTACAATCAAATATGTTACTGTTTCTACCATAAAACGTATTAAGTGGGACAAATAAAGTCTATAAATAGTCTCACATTAGTTCAGATCGGGTTTAGTGGCCAGGTGAGTTTGCCGAAAATGTGTCCTTTCCCCACACTTTTTGCGAGTTTTCAGAACTTTCCGAATTTTGGAATTGCAGATAAGAATTGTGGGCTTCTATAACTGGTGCCAAACCAAACTTGGATGCTAGTACATGAAAAGAATACATTTGCAAAAATCCTAAAATAAAACGCTAGCGAGTAGAATCTGGCAACATATTTAAAAAATCATATATCATGACAACTGGAATGGAAGGTGCAGTACCACTCCTGTGATTATGGGTTCCAGTTGGCAATCAGACCCATGAGACACAATAGATTTTAACCTAGAACACAAAGCAGGAGGTATGGCATCTTCCTGGGAGGCCCAGCAGCTACCCAAGCACACAGGTTCTTCTGTCACTTTCTCACAGGTCGTGCGCAGCAGAGCCAAGGTATGTGAGGGTCGCCTTGACTCATAGAAGTTGCAGCCTCTATTTCCCATCAATAATTTACATCATTCTGGTTGTGTGAGCCCATTGACAACCCCCCTAAATTTAAGCACACAACAAAGGAGGTATTCATTATAACCCTTTTTTATTCGAACTCCGCTGTTTCTAAGGAAACATTATTGTGGAAGATCAAGGTCAGTGTCAGGCAGGCTGGCATCAGCCCAGGACTGATATTAATTTTGTTTACTCATCAAAAGATAATTTAACATTAGAAAATTTATCACTGTGATTTGCTAATTGATAAAAGAGATGGGGAAACAGTGGAAATAGTGTCAGACTTTATTTTGGGGGGCTCCAAAATCACTGCAGATGGTGATTGCAGCCATGAAATTAAAAGACGCTTACTCCTTGGAAGGAAAGTTATGACCAACCTAGATAGCATATTAAAAAGCAGAGACATTACTTTGCCAACAAACTTCCATCTAATCAAGGCTATGGTTTTTCCTGTGGTCATGTATGGATGTGAGAGTTGGACTGTGAAGAAAGCTGAGTAACAAAGAATTGATCTTTTGAACTGTGGTGTTGGAGAAGACTCTCAAGAGTTCCTTGGACTGCAAGGAGATTCAAGCAGTCCATCCTAAAGGAGATCAGTCCTGTGTATTCATTGGAAGGACTGATGCTAAAGCTGAAACTCCAATATTTTGGCCACCTCGTGCGAAGGGTTGACTCACTGGAAAAGACCCTGATGCTGGGAGGGATTGAGGGCAGGAGGAGAAGGGGATGACAGAGGATGAGATGGCTGGATGGCATCACCGACTCGATGGACATGAGTTTGGGTAAACTCTGGGAGTTGGTGATGGACAAGGAGGCCTGGCATGCTGCAGTCCATGGGGTCGCAAAGAGTCTGACATGACTGAGCGACTGAACTGAGCTGAAAGGAGAAAATCCATTTATCCTTTCAAAAATTCAGAAACACTGTTCAGCAAAATGAAACATAGATTCCTTATAAAAACGCTTAGCAAATTAAGAATAGAAAGGAGATTTTAAAAGGTATCTACCCCAAACCTAAAGTTTATACTTAAGATGAAAGTTTGGAAGCATTTCCACTGAGTCAAGAACAAGAAAGGATTGCTCGCTGTCACCTTACTACTCATCACCATCTCAACTTTCTAGCTAATGTAATGAGCAAAACTAATAAGAAGGATAAGAATTAGGAAGAAATAGAGGCTCCAGTACTTTGGCCACCTCATGCGAAGAGTTGACTCATTGGAAAAGACTTTGATGCTGGGAGGGATTAGGGGCAGGAGGAGAAGGGGACGACAGAGGATGAGATGGCTGGATGGCATCACCGACTCGATGGACATGAGTTTGAGTGAACTCTGGGAGTTGGTGATGGACAAGGAGGCCTGGCGTGCTGCGATTCATGGGGTTGCAGAGTCAGACACGACTGAGCGACTGAACTGAACTGAACTGAGGGGCTTCTCTGGTGGTCCACTGCTTGAGAATCTGTCTTGCAATGCAGTGGATATGGATTTGATCCCTGGTCTGGGAATTAAGGTCCCAGAACCTGCGTGTTGCAATGAAGACCCAGCACAGTCAGAAAAAAAAAAAAAAACATTATGAAGAGACAACAGTTTTTGTTTTCAGGTTACATTATTGTCAATTTAGAAAATCTAGAGAAGAACTATTTGAACTAATAGAGGACTTTGGCAGGGATACCAGATACAAAATTCGTATACAAAAATCAATAGATTATCATATTGATTGTAATAAGAATGAGAAGCTAGAGATGTGATAGGCAAAATAATACCATCCACAATGTCAGTAAAATCTCTCATGTGTCTAGGAATATAGCTTATAAAAAATGCGCTAGACATTTACAGAGGAAAATACAAAATATTTCTAGAATTATAAAAAGAATATTTTTAAAATGGAGTGATATAACATGTTTATGCATAGGAGTACTCACTGTCATAAAGATGTCACTTCTTCCTTAAAATAAACCTACAAATTCAATTTATTTCAATAAAAATGTATGAGGATTTTTCATGTAACTAGATAGGTAGATTCTAAAACTCATGTGAAAGACTAAACATCCAAGAATATCCAAGATAATTCAGGGAAAAAAAAGAACAAGATACAAGATATAAAGATTTATCTTTAAACTATAGAAATTAAATAGGATAGAATTAATTCAGGATCATTCTGAAGAAATAGAAAGCCAAGATACAGACCAAAAACACTGGAGACAATATATGATTGCAAGGACACAATCATCTTACAGGATGATGGAGTGGGGGGATTGGACCATGTTATTAAATAGCGTAGGAACCATAGTATAGGAACAATCAGCTGGAAAATCTCTATAAATCAACAAGAGAAAAGCAAATCAATGGGGGGAAAGTCTAGTGATATGTACAGGCAAATCTCAACAAAGGAAAACACCATGGCCATCCTCAGCATCATTAATATTCAGATAAACACAAGTCAAATTCTTCACACTAGCTATCGTAAAAGGAAGACATACGACAGGTATTGGCAAGGATGTAAGAAACCGGACTCCTCATCATTGCTGGTGGGAATGTAAAACAGTGCAATTACTTTGGAAACGGCAAAATGTCCTTTATTGTTTCATTTTTACCGACAAGGGACCTCAGCCACAGTCCTATATCTGGTCAGTGATACAAGACTTAGAGTTCTTCTAAAAGCTGAACATAGAGTAACCATGTGTACATATATTAGTCACTCAGTCATGTCTGCCTCTTTGCAACCCTGTGGACTGCAGCCCTCCAGGCTCCTCTGTCCGTGGACTTCTCCAGGCAAGAATACTGCAGTGGGTAGCCATTCCCTTCTCAAGGGGATCTTCCTGACCCAGGGATCAAACCCGGGTCTTTTGTGTTGTATGCAGTTTCTTTACCGTCTGAGCCACCAGGGTAGTCCAGATTTACCATATAATCCAGCAGTTCTATTCTTAGGTATATGCCCAAGAGAATTGAAAACATATGTTCACACAAGAATTAGTATATGAGTGTTCATAAAAGTGTAATCCATAATAGCTCATAGTTCAACTGATGAGTGGGTAAATCAAATGTGGTATACTCAGATAGTGGATTATTATGCATCAGTAAAAGGAAATGAAGTACAGATACATGCTACAACATGGAGGAGCTTTGAAAGAATTATGCATGTGAAAGAAGCCAGTCTCACAAAAGACCACATACTATGCGATTCCACTTGTATGAAATATCCAACAGAGGCAAATCCCACAGAGACAGAAGGTCAATTAGCAGTTGCTAGGGGCTGAAGGCAGGGGAAACAGGGAATGGCTGCTAATGGGTATGGGGCACCTTTGGAGGTGTGATGAAAAAGTCCTGGAATTAGACTGTGGTGATAGTTGCACAACTTTGCAAGTGTACCAGAAAACACTGATTGTACACTTTGAAATGGTGACTTTTATGGTATGTGAATTATGTCTCAACAAAGAACATGTTAAGCACCTTTCAAGCAAGACGAAATGAGAACAAAAAACAGAATTGGCCCAACTAACTGCAGATACCGATCAGAAAATCCTGCCCAAGCATCTGGTTTGCCACCTGTGCCCCAAGCCTTCCATCTCCCCTGCTGGCCTTCTGCAGGCTCTTGTTCTTGCTCCCCTTCCTCTTGCTCACCCGATAAATGCTGGCATCCCAGCGCTCCATCCTGCACCTTCTCCTCTTCTCACTCCACTCACCCTCACCTGAGTGAGCTCATCCACTTCTGTGATGTCAGCTTCACAGACTCCCAAATTCCTGTCTTCATCTCACACTCAGCACACCCCCTCAAACAGCATCCGTTTCTTCTTCCTGAGCATCTGTTCCTTTACCACAGTGAATGGCACTGCCAACCTCCTGTTCGTGAAAGCGAAAGCCAGAGTTATCCTAGGGCCCTCCCAGCCCCTTCTGTCCTGCCTCCTGGCTCATCCCCTGCCCCATGCAGCCTCTGGCTTCCTTCAGGAGGGAGGCAGAGACCAGAACTGTATATACATCGCTCCCTCATCCCCGCCTCACCCATTCCCTCTTCATTCTGCAAAAACCTGGGTGATTTTCTGAAAGACAAATCTAACTGCGTTACCTCCCAGGTCAAGGATAGACTATGTTCTAAATCCACTGATGGCCTAAATAGAACAAAAAAGGTAGAACAAAAGAAGGCAAATTTGCTCTTTGCTTGAGCTGGGAAATTTGTCTTCTATTGGCCCTTGGCCATCAGTTCTCCTGGTTCTCTGGCCCTAGGGCACAACTGGTTTATACCACCTGCTTTCCTAGTTTTCCAGCTCGTAGATGGCAGGCTGTGGCTTCTACAATTACTTGAGCCAATTCCTATTGTTAACTTATATATGATTTACACTTCATAAAAAATAATAAAAATGGGATAAATATATCCCATTAGTTCTGTTTCTCTGGAGAGCCATGTCTTAAACACTGTCTATGGATTTATTTGGAATTTACTCTAGTAACTTTCAAATGTCTCCACAGTCAAAAAAATTTCCATTAAAATATGTTTACAAGGACATTATTGAGCATTTCTGTTATACTTAGTCTTCTTCAAAAATCAGAGAAATTGACTGAATAATAAACATAAAATTATGTGATCCATTGGTTTAGAATGAGTGTCTAGTTCTTGGTGAAAACAATTTACTCCTTCAAGCATTATCTTTTTTATTTCTTCTGGGTGAAGACCAGCATCTTTTGTTGTTCCTTTGAGCATTCAAAGTTAAATTCTGTTTTTCCATGCAAACTTCCATTTCCTCGCATTTTGTTGTTCCATACTTAATGGCTTTCTCCACAGCTTTTCTGTACCAGTTGAATGTGATTCGTTTTAAAACAACTTTCTTGAGATATAATTTACATAGCATGAAATATGCCCATTATAAGTGTGTAATTTGATGATTTCTAGTAAATTTACAGTTTGACAACTCTGAAAATCACAATCCGATTTGAGCAGATTTCCATCATCCCAAAAAGTTTGTTTCTGCCCATTTTTACTCAGTTCTGTTGCCACCCTCAGATCCAGGCACCCAGCTGATCTGCTCTCCATGTCTATAAGTTTGCCGTTTATGGACATTTTATAAAAGTATTTTCATAGAGTATGTGGTCTTTTATGGTTGTTACCATTTTGTTTTGAAGTTCACCCATGTTGTAGCATGCAAATTTTATCCGCTTATATTGCTGAAGAGCGTTGCATTATATGGCTATCCTACGGTTTGTTTATCCGTTCATCAGTTGATATTCAGTGGGTTCCACTTTTTAGTTATTTGTGAACAATGGCACTATGAACACTTCATGTACAAATCTTTGTGTGGATGTATGTCTTTATTTCTCTTGGACAGATACCTAGGAGGGGAACTGTTAGGTCGTAAATGAAGTTTAAATTATATTAGTTGCCAACTCTTTTCAGCGTGATTGTACCATTTACATTCCCATCAGAAATGTATGAGGATGCCAATTTCTTCATACCCTCATCAACATTCACAATTGTTTAACAGCCATCCTAGTGATTGTGTATCTTATTTTGGTTTTAGTTTGCATATCCCAAATGATTAATGATGTTAAGCATCTTTTCAGGTGCTTACTAGCTCTTTGTACCTTCCTATATTCTTTGGTAAACTGTCTATTCAAATGTTTGCCTATTCTTAATTTGGATAATTTATTTTCTTTTTAGGGCTTCCCTAGTGGCTCAGACAATAAAGTGTCTGCCTGCTATGTGGGAGACCTGGGTTCGATCCCTGGGTCAGACAGATCCTCTGGAGAAGGAAATGACAATCCACTCCAGGACTCTTGCCTGGATAATTCCATGGACGGAGGAGCCTGGTAGGCTACAGTCCATGAGGTAGCAAAGAGTCAGTCGCAACTGAGAGACTTTACTTTCACTTTATTTTACTTTTATTTTTTAGTAGGAATATATTATATATTTTGGATATACATCTTATTAATTATTAAGAGTGAGGTCTTGAAGTGCCAAAGCTATGATTATTTATCTATTTCTGTTTTCATTTCTATCAGTTTTTGCTTCATGTATTCTGAGACATCGTTGTTAGTATGTATAGATTTATAGTTGTTACTTCTCTCTTGCTGTCTTGACTTTTATCATTATGAAATATTCCTCCCATCAACAGAAATATTTCTTATCCTAAAGCTTATTTTATCTGATAATGACACCGTCACTTCAGCGCTCTTACATTTACAGTCTGCATTCTTTTACCTTCAACTTGCCTGTGTCTTCGAATCTGATTTGTGTCTCTGATAGATAGCATATAGCTGAATCCTGTTTTTTTTTAAAAAAAAAAATCCAATCTGACAATCTCTGCTTTTTGATTAAATTGTTTAAACTATTCACTTTTAATGGAATTATTCATATAGTTGACTTTATGCCTGCCATTTGCTATTTATTTTCTACAGTTCTCCCATTTTCTTTTATTTCTCTGTCCCTCTTTGATTGCCTTTTTTGTGTTAAAAATCTTTTTAGCCTACCATTGAACTATATCTGTTGACCTTCGTAAATTGTATTTTATTGAGTTATTTTCACTCATCCAAACTCAAGAATTTCACCCATTTTACTCACTCAAACTATATTGGTAGGCAGAGTGGTTGCTCTGGGGATTGCAGTAATCATCCTGACTTACCGTACTATTCTTTAGGTTAATACTAGCTTCAGTTCAGTTCAGTTCAGTCACTCATTCGTGTCCAACTCTGCGACCCCATGAATTGCAGCACGCCAGGCCTTCCTGTCCATCACCAACTCCCGGAGTTCACTCAGACTCACGTCCATCGAGTCAGTGATGCCATCCAGCCATCTCATCCTCTGTCGTCCCCTTCTCCTCCTGCCCCCAATCCCTCCCAGCATCAGAGTCTTTTCCAATGAGTCAACTCTTCACATGAGGTGGCCAAAGTACTGGAGTTTCAGCTTTAGCATCATTCCTGCCAAAGAAATCCCAGGGCGGATCTCCTTCAGAATGGACTGGTTGGATCTCCTTGCAGTCCAAGGGACTCTCAAGAGTCTTCTCCAGCACCACAGTTCAAAAGCATCAATTCTTCGGCGCTCTGCCTTCTTCACAGTCCAACTCTCACATCCATACATGACTACTGGAAAAACCATAGCTTTGACTAGACGGACCTTAGTCGGCAAAGTAATGTCTCTGCTTTTGAATATGCTATCTAGGTTGGTCATAACTTTTCTTCCAAGGAGTAAGCATCTTTTAATTTCATGGCTGCATTCACCATCTGCAGTGATTTTGGAGCCCCCAAAAATAAAGTCTGACACTGTTTCCTCTGTTTCTCCATCTATTTCCCATGGAGTGATGGGACTGGATGCCATGATCTTCGTTTTCTGAATGTTGAGTTTTAAGCCAACTTTTTCACTCTCCTCTTTTACTTTCATCAAGAGGCTTTTTAGTTCCTCTTCACTTTCTGCCATAGGGTGGTGTCATCTGCATATCTGAGGTTATTGATATTTCTCCCAGCAATCTTGATTCCAGCTTGTGTTTCTTCCAGTCCAGCGTTTCTCATGATGTACTCTGCATAGAAGTTAAATAAGCAGGGTGACAATATACAGCCTTGACGTACTCCTTTTCCTATTTGGAACCAGTCTGTTGTTCCATGTCCAGTTCTAACTGTTGCTTCCTGACCTGCATACAGATTTCTCAAGAGGCAGGTCAGGTGGTCTGTATTCCCATCTCTCTCAGAATTTTCCACAGTTTATTGTGATCCACATAGTCAAAGGCCTTGGCATAGTCAATAAAGCAGAAATAGATGTTTTTCTGGAACTCTCTTGCTTTTTCCATGATCCAGCAGATGTTGGCAATTTGATTTCTGGTTCCTCTGCCTTATCTAAAACCAGCTTGAACATCTGGAAGTTCATGGTTCACGTATTGCTGAAGCCTGGCTTGGAGAATTTTGAGCAATACTTTACTAGCATGGGAGATGAGTGCAATTGTGCAGTAGTTTGAACATTCTTTCGCATTGCCTTTCTTTGGGATTGGAATGAAAACTGACCTTTTCCAGTCCTGTGGCCACTGCTGAGTTTTCCAAACTTGCTGGCTTATTGAGTGCAGCACTTTCACAGCATCATCTTCCAGGATTTGAAATAGCTCTACTGGAATTCCATCACCTCCACTAGCTTTGTTCGTAGTGATGCTTTCTAAAGCCCACTTGACTTCACATTCCAGGATGTCTGGCTCTAGATGAGTGATCACACCTTCGTGATTATCCGGGTCATGAAGATCCTTTTGTACAGTTCTTCCATGTATTCTTGCCATCTCTTCTTAATATCTTCTGCTTCTGTTAGGTCCATACCATTTCTGTCCTTTATCGAGCCCATCTTTGCATAAAATGTTCCCTTGGTATCTCTAATGGAGAAGGCAATGGCACCCCACTCCAGTACTCTTGCCTGGAAAATCCCATGGATGGAGGAGCCTGGAAGGCTGCAGTCCATGGGGTTGCTGAGGGTCGGACACAACTGAGTGACTTCACTTTCTCTTTTCACTTTCATACATTGGAGAAGGAAATGGCAACCCACTCCAGCGTTCTTGCCTTGAGAATCCCAGGGATGGGGGAGCTTGGTGGGCTGCCATCTATGGGGTTGCACAGAGTCGGACACGACTGAAGTGACTTAGTAGTAGTAGTAGTAGTTGGTATCTCTAATTTTCTTGAAGAGATCTCTAATCTTTCCCATTCTGTTGTTTTCCTCTATTTCTTTGCATTGATTGCTGAAGAAGGCTTTCTTAGCTCTTTTTGCTATTCTTTGGAACTCTGCATTCAGATGCTTTTATCTTTCCTTTTCTCCTTTGCTTTTCGCCTCTCTTCTTTTCACAGCTATTTGTAAGGCTTCCCCAGACAGCCATTTTGCTTTTTTGCATTTCTTTTCCATGGGGATGGTCCTGAGCCCTGTCTCCTGTACAATGGCACGAACCTCATTCCACAGTTCATCAGGCACTCTATCTATCAGATCTAGGCCCTTAAATCTATTTCTCACTTCCACTGTATAATCATAAGGGATTTGATTGAGGTTATACCTGAATGGTCTAGCGGTTTTCCCTGTTTTCTTCAATTTCAGTCTGAATTTGGTAATAAGGAGTTCATGATCCGAGCCACAGTCAGCTCCTGGTCTTGTTTTTGTTGACTGTATAGAGCTTCTCCATCTTTTGCTGCAGAGAATATAATCAGTCTGATTTCGGTGTTGACCATCTGGTGATGTCCATGTGTAGAGTCTTCTCTGGCACTTAAATACAGCAACTTTGCTCCAATACAGCTTCATTCCCTACCCCCTCCTTGTGTTATTATCACTATGTATATTACATATATATATGTTTTAATCGCAACAATGCATGCATGTGTGCTGAGTCACTTCAGTAATGTCCAACTCTTTTGCAACCCCAAGGACTGCAACCCGCCAGGCTCCCCTGTCCATGGAATTCTCCAGGCAAGAATACTGGAGTGGGTTGCCCATGCTCTCCTCCAGGTTCGACTCAGGGATCAAACCTGCATGTCTTAAGTCTCCTGCGTTGGCAGGCACGTTCTTTACCACTAGCCACCCAGGAAGCCTAATGACTTATAAAATCTTATCTCTTTTGATTTATAAAATCTTATCTCTTTTAAAGACGTTAACAGGAGAGAAGAGAATATATATTTGTGCAGTTCTTTATATTTAACCTCATATGTAACTTTTCTGGTGTTCTTCATTTCCTCCTGTGGGTTCAAATTTCCTTTCACCCTGAAGGGCTTTATATTTCATGTTAAGTCAGGTCTGCTAACAATGAATTCTCTCACTCTTTACCTGGAAAAGTTTTTATTTTACCTTCATTTTTTATTTTTTTAATTCAATTTACTTAAAGTTAAAAAAATTATCCATTTCTGAAGGATAATTTTTTTGGACGTAGATACTTGAATGAACAGTTTATTTTTCCTTTCAGCATCTTGATTAATTATTCGAATGCCTTCTAGCCTCTATCATTTCTGTTGAGAAAGAAGGCTCATCAGAACTGTATTTACAAGTTTGGAGGGTTTTTTTTGCCAAAAACTGTGCTTGTGAGTTCTGACATACTGTTTTTCTCTTGGTGTTTTCAAATTTTTCTGTGTTTGGGGATTTAAACTGTTTGACTATTATGTGTCCAAACGTGAATTTCTTTGTTTATCCTACATGGAGTTCTTTGAATCCATAAATGAATATTTTTTCATCAAAATTTTGGCCACATCTTCAAATAATTCTTCTTTCCCTCTCCTTTTTTCCCCTGAATTGCTGGGTCATGTAGTAATTTTATGCTTAACTGTTTGACGAAGCACAAAACTGTTTCCACAATGGCTACACTATTTTACATTCCCACTAGGAATGTGTGAGGTTTCCAATTTCTTAAAAAATTTTGGCCACATCTTTGCCAACACTTGTTATTTTCACTTTTTAAAAAATCATAGCTATCCTAGTGGGAGAGAAGTGGTGACTCATTATGGTTTCAACTTGCATTTCCCTAATTACTGATGACATAATGACATTGATTTTTTTTTTCAGCTTTACTGAGATATAACTGACTTATAACGTCATGTAAGTTTTAGGTCTACAATGCCTTGATTTAGTACACTTATAAATGTCAAAATTATCACCACCATGAAGTGAAGTGAAGTGAAGTCGCTCAGTCATGTCCAACTCTTTGCGACCCCGTGGACTATAGACTACCAAGCTCCTCTGTCCATGGGATTCTCCAGGCAAGAGTACTGGAGTGGGTTGCCATTTCCTTCTCCAGGGGCTCTTCCTGACCCAGGGATCAAACCTGGGTCTCCTGCATTGCAGGCAGACTGCTTTACCCTCTGAGTCACCAGGGAAGCCCACTATAGTTAACTAACACTTCCATCATGTCACATAATTACCATTTCTTTTCTGTTGTGAGAACATTTAAGATCTATTTTCTTAGTAATCTTCAGGTATTATTAACATTGAATCCTCAGAACTTATTCAAATATCTTCCCATTCCTCAACTCCTCATCCCCTGATAATACCAATCTACGCTCTATTTCTGAGTTATTTGAGATTCTACATATAAGTGATATAATGACACTGATCTGATCATGCACTTTTGATCATTTGTGTCTCTTCTTTGGAGAAAAGTCCTTTGCCTGTTTGTTAATAGGGGTATTTGCCTTTTTGCTGTTGGGTCATAGAAGTTCTTTTTATATTCTGGATAGAAGACTCATCATATGTATTATTTGCAAACATTTTCTCTCATTATGTGGGTTATCATTTCACTCTCCTGATAGTGTCCTTCGATGCATAATAATTTTTAAATTTGATGAAGTCTAATTTACCTATTTTTCTTCTGTTGCTTATGCTTTTGGTGAGAAAAGCATATCTAAGAAATTTTATCTAAGAAACTATTGCCAATAGTTGACATTTTTGACAATATCTCTCAATTGCTTGCTTTTTTATTGAAGGACAGTTGATTTACAATGTTGTATTATTTTCTGGTGTATAGCAAAGTGATTTCATTACACATACATATATTCTTTTTCATATTCTTTCCATGATAGATTATTACAAGATACTGAATATAGTTCCCTGTGCTATACAGTAAGACTTTTGTTGTTAATCTATTTTATATGTAGTAGTTTCTACTGCTAATCCCAAACTCCTAATTTATGCCCTTCCATTCCCCTTTGATAACCATAAGTTTGTTTTTTACGTCTGTGAGTCTGTTTCTGTTTCATAAATAAATTCATTTCTATCATATTTTAGGTTCCACATGCAAGTATCATATGATATCTATCTTTCTCTGTTCGGCTTACTTCACTTAGTATGATCATCTCTAGGCCAATCCATGTTGCTACAAATGCAAATAGCGTTGCTTCATTCTTTTTATGGCTAAATAGTGTTCCCTTGGGTATGTATGTAGCACATCTTTATTTATTTGTCTGTTCATGGGCATTTAGGTTGCTTCCATGTCTTGGCTGTTTAAATAGTGCTACTATGAGTACTGTGGTACATGTATCTTTTTGAATTAGAATTTTCTCCAGATATATGCCCAGGAGTGGGATTGTTGGATCATATGGTAATTCTGCTTTTAGTTTTTTAAGGAATTTCTATACTGTCCTCTATGGTGGCTGCACCGATTTACATTCCCTCAAAATGTGTAGGAGGGTTCCCTTTTCACCACACCTTTTCCAGCATTTATTTGTAGCCATTTTGACTGGTGTGAGGTGATACCTCACTGTAGTTTTGATTTGTATTTCTCTGAAAATTAGTGATGCTGAGTATCTTTACATGTGCCTATGGGCCATCTTGGAGAAGGCAATGGCACCCCACTCCAGTACTCTTGCCTGGAAAATCCCATGGATGGAGGAGCTTGGTAGGCTGCAGTCCATGGGGTCGCGAAGAGTCGGACACGACCGAGCGACTTCACTTTCACTTTTCACTTTCATGCATTGGAGAAGGAAATGGCAACCCACTCCAATGTCCTTGCCTGGAGAATCCCAGGGACAGCGGAGCCTGGTGGGCTGCCATCTATGGGGTCACACAGAGTCGGACACGACTGAAGTGACTTAGCAGCAGCAGCAGCAGCATGGGCCATCTGCAAGGGACAATTTTAAAATAATATTTTATTGTACATTTTTCAAAGCTGAACCCTATTGTTTGCACATATTTTTGTCTTATTAACCTCATCTAAATTTTCACTCCAGAATAAAAGGTAACTTGAAAGAGAAAAATCACATGCCAACTATCTCTTTGAATACTTTTTAAATGCAGGAATCCATAGTTACACAAGGGTTAGAGACACAAACTGTGCCCAAAGTGAACTTGAAGGAACACAAAGCATTCTGAATCACTAAGAATTTACTCTCCAAATAAGTGCATGTAACTGAGTCCAGGTGTCTTGGGGACTGACCATACAGATTCCCATTTTAGTTTTTAAACAGAATACAATATTTATTAAAGATAAGTACTCAAATGTACTAATAGGAAACAGGCTCAAGAGTAGCCATAGTAATTGTTTTATACCAGCAGCCCCAAATACGGCAGGCAAAGCTTTGCTCTCCTGCCTCTTACCTCCTGCTCTGTGGTCTGGTTCCTAACAGGCTCTGGAACAGTCTGGTCTGTGACCTGAGGTTTGGGGAACCCTGACTTAGACAATTAAAAAAATTTGATCAGAGTTGCCTGCGCATGATAACCAACAATGACTAACTGTTGGTAATTCACTGGCAGCCCAGTGGTCAGGATTCTACACTCTCACTGGCCAGGTTCAATCCGCAGTCTTGCGGCACAGCAGAAAAAGAAAAGACTTATACAATCTCTCCTTAATGGATACTTTCTTTGTCCTCATTCTCTGTTCAGGATCCAAAGGCCCAGCAACTACAGTATTTTCCCGTGTCACATCCCTCCCCAAAAAGAAAAAACGACTGACTTTCTAGTTGTTTTAGTACTGTTTGAAAATTCTCATGCACCATATACTCCTTTTTGTTTTCAGTCAGAAGGGATTGGCTCTATGCCTTGCTCTTGATATGTCACTTCTTTTCTTGGAAGAGATGTTTCTCAAACCGTGCTTCCCAGGCCAGCAGCTTGAAAGTCACCTGGGCACGTGTTATTAATGAACAACCTTGGCACCCTGGACCTACAAAATCAACAACTCTGAGTGGAGCCCAGAAACCTGTGTTCTAATAAGCCTTCCGGATGATTCTGATGCCTGCTCCAGTTTAAAACCACATTTAGTGTTTTTACATGTGGTTTTACTATCCAGACATGATTGATTAAGTCACTGGCCATTGGCGATTGAACTCAATTTCCATCCCTTCTTCCCTGTCCGGAGGTCAGGGGTGGAGCTGAAAGCTCCAACCCTATAAATCATGTAGTTAGTTCCTCTGGTGACCAGCCCCCATCTGGAAGCTATCTAGGGAACTGTGTTGGATAATTTCATGTATCTACTAGACTAGGCCATAGGGTTCCCAGATAGTTGGCTAAAAATTATTTCTAAATGTCTTGGAGGGTGTTTCTAGATGAGACTAGCAGTTGAATAAGTGGACTCAGTAATGCTATTGCCCTTTGTAAGGTGGTGGGCTTCATCCAGTCCACTGAGGGCCTGAATGGAACAAAAGGTAGAGGAGAGGAGAATTCACACCTTCCTACTCTTAAACCAGGATTTATAATTTACTGGTTCTCATAATAAATCTCTCCATATGTATCTATATAATGTGTGTATGCTGCTGCTGCTGCTGCTAAGTCACTTCAGTCGTGTCCGACTCTGTGGGACCCCATAGACGGCAGCCCACCAGGCTCCCTTGTCCCTGGGATTCTCCAGGCAAGAACACTGGAGTGGGTTGCCATTTCCTTCTCCAGTGCATGAAAGTGAAAAGTGAAAGTGAAGTCGCTCAGTCGCGACCCCATGGACTGCAGCCCACCAGGTTCTTCCGTCCATGGGATATATATCTATATATACATATACTTTTTCCTACTATATATAATATATATACGTACATATTTCTCCTATTGGCTCTTTTTCTCTGTAGAACTCCAACTAATACAGAACTCCACTATGAGTCACCTCCTTAGAGTAAACTCAGGTATGGTCAAAAGGGTTCATTATGAATTTTAAAAGAACCTCTTTCAGAAAAGTTTAAGGGTTTTAAGGGCTCTGTGCCAGGTAGTGGGGACAAAGACCAAATATATGAATATATATAATACCACATCTTCATAAAGGACACCTTGTCAGATTCCCTTGAGAGTGACCTTGTTAGTAGGGAATAGTGATAGGTTCACAGGGGAATCTTGTAATCAGATCTCACAGCCTCATTTCTATGAGTGGTATCCCTCTGGTTTGTCCTGAGGACAATGAGGTTTGTGTTTGTATCCACTGCTTAGCTCTGGGAACACAGTAGGCACAGGTCTTGTTGTCAAAGAAAAAGATAGACACACACCTGGCTACAGTCACAGGATGAGTTCCACTCAATTGTTGGATTTGGAGGCCATGACCCCCCTCTGTGGGGTAAGCAGGGCCCCCTCCAGGTGGAGAGAGAGAGCCAAATGAGCAGAATTTACTTGGCATGGCCATGTCATGTCCCCGTATCAAGGGCTCTAGGAGCCTTGTCATCAGCAGCACTGATTGAAGAAGGGAGCTCTAGGTTCCTGGTCTGGGAAGATCCCACACGCTGCAAGGCAACTAAGCTGGTGTGCCATTGCACCACAACTACGGAGACTGCGCTCTAGAGCCCAGGAGCTACAACTACCGAGCTCTCGTGCTACAACTACCGAGCTCTCGTGCTACAACTACTAAAGCATGCATGCCTAGAGCCTGTGCTCTGAAATGAGCGAAGTCACAGCAATGAGAAGACCTCACACAGCAACTAGAGAATAGCTCCTGCTCCCTGAAACTAGAGAAGTCTGTGCAGCAAAGACCCAGCATAACCAAAAATAAATAAGTAAATAAAATAAGAAAAAAAAAGGGAGCTCTAGAGACTTTAGGTTTTTTTTTTTTCTCCCCTTAAGATCACCCTGGGAACAAACCAGAGGGTAGACTTGGAGGACAGAATCATCATCAACTCTTCCTTAGTCTTCACTGCATTAACCTCCTGGTCTCCAGGCTTCCACCCAAATCATTCTGGGCACAATGGTCAGACTATCTTGAAGTATAAATGTGATCATGTAACTACCCATCACAACCTTCAGTAGCTTCTCAAAGCCCCAAGTACTCCACATGGTTTGCAGGTCATGCATCCTGCCACCCCTACCCACCTGCTCTGTCTGATGTTCCACGTCCCTCTCCTCCCCAAGGCCCACAAGAAGGTGTAGAAGCTGTCTCCTCTCCCAGAAACCTTTTCCCCTGCTGCCTCCTCTCTCTGGCTCCTCTTTATGGTTTCAGCTTAAATGTGGCCTCAGAGAGATCTTAACCAACTGCTGTGCCTAAAAGAAGTGGCCCCATTATTTTGTACCACTTAGGCTAATTTATGTATTGCTATTAGTTGATGTATTCCAGGAGTCGGTCAACGTTTTTCCCAAAGATCCAGATGGTAAATATTTCAAGCTTTGTAGGCTCTGGGTTTGCCCCTGCAGCCTGAAAGCACTCACATATGAATACTAAAAGGAATGAGCAAGACTGCGTTCTGATAAAAAATTTTTTATGAAAATTGAATCTAATATAATTTTCACATGTCAGGAAATATTATTCTTGTTTCTTCTTTCCCCGCCCCCAGCTCTTTAAAAATGTAAAAACCATTCGTAGCTCCAGGTTGTCCAAAAATAGATGTGCGGGGTGGCCCGCGGACCGTACTTTATTGGTTGTTTATTACTTGCTGACGCCTTCTGACTCCGCAAGGGAGTGTGTTCCGCAGCAGGTAGCACCAGCAGAGCCGAAGCCGTGCCGGTTCAGGCACTAAGATGCACCTAAGCTGCACTTGCAGCTCGACGGCACCCAGAGGCGGGCACTGCTTATGCCAGAGTGGGCGGGGTCTGCGATCGCCGTGCGCGGGGGCGGAGCCTTGGGGAAGGGGCGGGCCGAGTGCAGGCTTCCGGCGGAAGAGCGCAAGAGCAAGATGGCCACTACCAAGCGAGTGCTGTATGTGGGTGAGCAGGCTTGGGGGCTAGGTGGAGGCTGGACGAACTGGGCCGCGAGTGGGTCGTGGCGTGGAGCTGGACAGGTCTCCGGACGCGGGAGGCGGCGAGAAGCTATCTAGGTGGCATCTGTGGCGGTATTGCTTGGTCTCAGAGAGTGAGCCTGAGACGTAACTAATTGCACCTCTCTTCGAAGCCCGCCAACCTCTAACAACAACCTCTTCATCACCTGGGACCGGAGAGATGGTTGGAGAAATATTAGGGACCTCTCAATCCTCGCGTCCATTCATTTTACGTTCACCGCAGCAATGGCTCAGCCCGCACTCTTTAGGGAAAGAGTTCCCGGGCCAGCCGGCTAAAAATGAGAATAACCTCAATAGCACAGTTTGATGAGAGCTTTGGTGGGGACGGACACTGGTGACATAGGCCTCGGTGTGGGGAGAAATGACCCCTCCATCTGGAGAGGTAAGAGCAAGGTTTCAGGTTGCGGTGACGCCGGAGATGAGCTGGAATTAGCCAGGTAGCGAAGTAGGTGCAAGTGCGTTTACTGAAAGGGAGCCCCGCGAGCAAAACCCCGAAGGTGTGAAATAGTCTAACACTTGCAGGCAAATGTGTCGGTTTGCGGGGACGCAAAGGATAAGAGGCTGAAGAAGTGGGCAGGGCCTTGTAAACAGCCTTGTGTACAGTGCTAAGTTTGTACTTTTTCCCTGGATAAAGTACTTTAAGCAGGGAAGTGATGAGTTAAAGTCTGTACGTTCCCAGGATGGTACTGTTTGGCTTTGTGGAGGAGAAGGGAGGCAGTTATGAAGCCGTGGAGGGAATCTCCGGGCTATATGAGGGTCTGAAAGGAGAGTGAAGAGTGTGCTTCGTAAGTAAGTGTGAAGGAGCAAATGAGAGGGATATTTATGAACCCAAAGGACTGAATGGAAAGATCCCTTCCCTGACAACGGCATGCTAATTTTACAGCAGGGACTTCTCAGGAGAACGGAGGACAGTAGGTCAGAAGGCACTTGATGTCTTTGCAGGTGGACTCGCAGAGGAGGTGGATGACAAAGTTCTCCACGCTGCTTTTATCCCTTTTGGAGACATCACGGACATTCAGATTCCTCTGGATTATGAAACAGGTGAGTCGTCTTAGTGTTTCTCATGCCCAGGATCCTCCTGCTAGGAAAGAACTTAAAGTTTTTGTAAGTCATATTACAGTACGTTCTAAGTATGCTTTGGGCAGCCTGACAGTCATCTTTATGCAGAAGGACTTTTCTGAGGCTTGGGGTTGTGAGCTGCAGTGTGCTTTTCAGATCCCATATATTGCCTTTGAAGTAAGACAGGCTTTTCAGTCAGCCAGTAGGAAGATTGGTTTCGAGCTACATGGAGGGCTGTTGTTTCAAACTGCCTGCCAGGCAGTCTCCTACACCTGCTCTGTTCTTGGCAGCTGTGCTGTTAAATAGGGTAGCAGGAAAGCCCAGCTTCAACAATGGGGCCTCAACTTCTTTGCACCTGAACTTTTCCTTCAATTAATATCATAGTTGCAGTTCCGTTTTCTGTCTTAACCTTTGTGGTCATTTTTAAAATTGGAGTTTTAGGCCCAGCTCTAGAGTACACAACTAGTTTAGAAATCCCCTCAGGGGATCATAGAGGGGGAATTTTGGGAGACCCATGTGAGTTAATTGATCATTCAAGAAAGCTGGCTTGCTCAGCAACAAAACCAAGCAGCTCTGCTTAACAACACCACCGTATAGCAGTGACACCGGCATTCTGCTGGTTGAGGTCAGTAAGTTAATGATCCCTTGGCCATGCTCCTGTGCACACACTAAAAACAAAAATATAGGGGACAGGTAACATTACACTGAAACCTGAGATGATTTACCATATTTTAATATCTGTTACTGCCTTCTTGCTCATTTCCATAGTGCCGTGACAGTCCTAGTGGGGCCATGCAGGGTCAAAAACTCCCCTACCCAGCATGTAGGAAGAATTAATGATGGGAGACTCAAAGAATGAGGAAGAGGGTGGTCTCCTCCTCCTCACTTTTCCTTTAATTATAAAAGTATAGCTCAGGACTTCACTGGTGATCCAGCAGTTGGGAATCTGCCTGCCAGTGCAGGGAAAATTCCACATGCCTTGTGGCAACTGAGGCAGTGCTCCATAACTACTGAGCCGTGCTCTAGAGCTTGTGCTCCACAACAGGAGAAGCCACTGCAATGAGACGCCCACGCACTAGAGAGTAGCCCATGCAACTAGAGAGTAGCCCCGACTCGCCACAACTAGAGAAAGCCTGCATGCAGCAACAAAGACCCAGCACAGCCAAAAATAAATAAATAAGTGCATTTTTAAAGTTAAAAAAAATTAAATTGCACCCCATTAAGTTCTTGTCACAGCACCCTCTTGCCTGCCTCCTTGTATCTCTCACAAGCGTCATATACTGATAAATGACTCTTTTCCATGTCGCTTTGCCTCTCAGCGACTTCTTTTCACAAGGAGACAAAAGAACCTCAGCTACATTAAGTCCTGAGATTGTTTTGTGGTTTCAGCAACCTATGCTCTGCTGAGTCCTGAGATGAGTTGTGTGGCTTCAGCTCTATCATCAACCTTGTATATGGATTTAACCTTCCTGGGACCTTTATATGTATAAAAACGATAAGGTTATGTTGACTCTGTAAGGTTAATTGATTGCTTAAACTAATGCTTTTGTGCACTTGGCCTTCCTAGTTGGCGTTGGTTAGATTAGCGTTTTGCTGAGAATCAAGACTGAGCATCCTTATCCAGGTTTTAGGATTCATGACTTCGGCACAGTTGATGCTCAGAATGTATGCTTGGAATGAATGATTGATAGGTTAAATGACTTCATTTTTCTAGCTGCCTTGAGTGCAGAGGTTAAGATTTGATTGGCTTTGGTAAAGAATGCTGCTTTTCTCACCAGTCTATGTCCAGTGCAGGATACAGCATGCTTGGGGCTGGTGCACGGGGATGACCCAGAGGGATGTTGTGGGGAGGGAGGTGGGAGGGGGGTTCATGTTTGGGAACTCATGTACACCCGTGGTGGATCCGTGTCAATGTATGGCAAAACCAATACAGTATTGTAAAGTAAAATAAAGTAAAAAATAAAATTTTAAAAAAAAAAATAAAAAGAATGCTGCTTTTAAAGATTAAAAGTATAGTTCGTTATTTAGTTATGTTCACTACAAAACGGGCTTCTATGGTGGCTCAGATAGTAAAGAATCCTCCTGCAGTGCGGGATAATTTCCTGGGTTTGATCCTTGGGTTAGGAAGATCCCCTGGAGAAAGTAAAGGCTACCCACTCCAGTATTCGAGCCTGGAGAATTCAATGGACAGAGGAGCCTGGCAGGCTACAGTCCGTGGGTTCACAAAGAGGCGGACACAACTGAGTGACTTTCACTCACTACAGAACAGTGTAATGTTGCTTGAAATGTTATTTAAACTAGAAAGTATCAGAGTAAGATGCGTTTTTCCTAAATAGTGATGGTGTAGAATTCTAGTAAATGGATAAGGCATGTGACTGACTTCACTTTCTTTGTGACCACCTACTTCCCATTGCCCAACATGATAATTGCTTGATATTGTCTGCCTTTTTTCAGAAAAGCACCGAGGATTTGCTTTTGTGGAATTTGAGTTGGCAGAGGTGAGAAAATTCTGTTATCTATGTTAAGTCTTTGGCTTGTTATTATTGTTACTGATTACAAAGGGAGCTGTTCTTCATTTGGGGTTGGGTTTTGGGGCCTCATGCTGATGCTTCCGGAGAGATGAGAAACACTGTTTGAAGGAAAGCTGCCTTCACTTAATGAAACCATGGGCTGTGATTAACATTACAGACCTGCTAGGTCCTGCCCCTCTTGCTCTGCAGAAACTCCTGCAGCCCTGCTCATTGAGCATCTTTGCCTGGTAGCACTGGTGATACTTTCTTTGTCTTCCACTAAATGGCAAATAGCTGAAGTCAGCCAGGAAGTGCACTTTGTTAGACCCGTGCAACCTAGGTGAGGAAGAAAAAGAGACCTTTTTCTGTTGGATTGTTTTTTTGTTGTCATTTTACCAAGTATGTGTTTAGACACTACAAGAAGCATTTGACTGCAAACCTAAATTCGTACCTTGTCTTTTTTTGGCAGGATGCTGCAGCAGCTATTGACAACATGGTAAGGCTGGGAATCCTGCTTCTTACAGAAGTTGCTTTTTGGTGATACAGAGGGCACTTAGTTCTACATTCGGTTTGCCAAACCTCCAAAGTTACAAGGTTGCATGAGGAAGTACATACAAATTGTCATCGTGTGAAAATATTCACTGTGAATTGATCACTTATGAAATTGTCCTTTCTCAGATATCTTTCTCCGTTTGATAATAACGTAAAGGCTAATCATCCTTGTTGACCAGTCACTCACTGGCTGCCTATGTCTAGGTTAAGAAATTGCAAACAATGCAAAATAATTGCACAGTGAAATTGCATATTTTACAAAAGTGACAGGGTTGCATGAAGTGTTAGACCGGTTAACAGTTGAGAAGAGAAATTTGATAAGGATGATAGGATGTGCTGCTGATCCAAGTGATTGGGACAGCCTGGAGGGCTCCTTGGGGCAATGATGCAGCTCTGGAGTGTGTGTTCCCTCTTCAGGATACTTAGGATTTTCACATCAGATAAGAAATGCAAAGATAATCATACTGTTGATAGGATTTTATTGGAAAAAATACTGCAGATGTATAAACATCCATTATATGTCTGTTCTTCAAATTAGGCCATAGTTTAAAAGCTGAATTTTAAGTATAAGAAATTTATTTTCATTAATTAGTTTCATCACAGTACATTCCCAATTTTTTCCCCCTTCACATTTTAAACCATGAAATTTTCTTCACTGTCATTAAGTCATTTCACATTGAGTGACCTTTACTGGTACCAGTTATCTTAGGGTAATGAGGCTTTACTTCATTCCTGTTCTCTGTTTCCCATTCATCAAATGTTTTCCTCAGCTCTCAGAGCGAGATCACTTCTCATTGCTCAAGGCTGACCTTGACTTTTGAAAATGAACTCAGGTACTTGGAAATTGCATTTATCCTTATAATTTCCGAGTACTCTGAACACAGCATCACTTTTGTTAGCAGAGGTCATTATTAGTATTGAAAGAAAGGAGGTCAGATACTACTGCATATAAACTAGATATACAACAAGGTCCTACTGTATAGCACAGGGAACCTGTTATTTAATATCTTCTAATAACCTATAATGGGAGAATAACCTATCTTCTAATAACCTATAATATTTTCTAATCTATAATAATATCTTCTAATAACCTATAATGGAGAAGAATCTGACATATATATATATAATGTATAACTGAATCAGTTCACTGTACACCCAAAACATTGTAAATCAACTATGCTTAAATTTTAAAAAAGAAAGGGACTTCCCTAGTGGCCCAGGGGTTCAGAATCCGCCTTGTTGTGCAGAGGATGCAGATTCAGTCCCTGATCAAGGAATTAAGATCCCACATTCCATGGAGCAACTAAGCCTGTACTGCAGCTAGAGAGTCCATGGGCCACAACAGAGACCTCATGTGCTGCACCTAAGACTCAATGCAGCCAAATAAGGAACTAATAAATTTGAAGGAAAGGAGAAAGGAACTGTATGATGGCTCCCAGGAGGAAATTCTCTGCAGCCCACAGGCTGTTTTGTGGCACGTGCATAACTTGCTGTTAGGGGATCAGGGATTAAGGGAGAACAAATCATGAGTTTGTCTCATGCATCAGAAGTAAATGGAAAGTGTCTGACTTTCTTTTAACCTAACAGTTTAAGCAAATGGATTTTCACACTTTTCAGAATGAATCTGAGCTCTTTGGACGGACAATTCGTGTCAATTTGGCAAAACCCATGAGGATTAAGGAAGGCTCTTCTAGACCAGGTGAGTGGGAGTAATACAGATGCCCCATCACACCCTCCAGTTTGGCCTTGCTTGCCTTCCTGTCCCAGTTTTCTTGAAAGGAGGCACTGAATGCTTCTCTGGCAGACAGTAGTAGAGAATGGTTTACATTGGCAAAGGACATGTGCCACTTTTGTGGGGAAATAAAGAGTGTGAGCTTCTCAGCCACACCAGGGTAATTGTTTCCTTTATGAGAGAAGCCATGCCTGATCTCTCATCTGTCCCAGTTTTCTCAACATTCCTGGCAGGTTCCATCAGGGGCTGGGACTGGCAAGGGCTGCACCTTTCTCTGGGGCATAGCCTTTTCATGTTGCCCTGCTAAGAGCTTGGAGAAGGAAATAGCAACCTACTCTAGTATTCTTGCCTAGCGAATCCCATGGACAGAGGAGCCTGGGAGGCTATAGTCCATGGGGTCGCAAAGAGTCAGACACGACTAAGCGACTAACACACACAAGAGCTGGGCTTCAGGGCTGGCAGTCTCTAAAAGATGGGAGCTTGCCTGACACATGTGACTTCCCAAAGTGGAGACCTCTGGCCGAGAGGGTCACAAAGTATGTTCTGCTTCGCTGATCAGAGTACCTACTTAGCAGCTGGCTGATGGCTTGAATGGGTTCTCATCTGCTCACTGCTTTCCTTCCAGTTTGGTCTGATGATGACTGGTTGAAGAAGTTTTCTGGGAAGACGCTTGAGGAGAACAAGGAGGAGGAGGGGTCAGAGCCCCCCAAAGTGGAAACACAGGAGGTGAGATTGCAGCCTGGCACTTCCCCCCAGGAGACTTTGGTTTTTTAGGTTTTTATGGAACTCTGCAAATGTATATACAAAAGTAGAGAGAATGAAAAGTGAACTTACAGTGTTTTGGTGGAGGTTGGTAATGAGTGAACTGAAATGAAGCTTTAAGCCTCTTGTCCTTGTGCTCTGAGAGAGGAGCTTCTCAGCTCTGCTGGGTTCTGTCCTGTGATTGTTACTGACGAGGAGGAAGTGTGAGGTGAGGAAGGGTGGTGAGTGGGCCTCTGCACTCTCCTGGTCAGTCCCCCTCCTTCATGCAAGTATGCTCCCGGCTCACCGTCTTTCTGTTCCTGACGCAAGGAAGGCAGCGCGGGGTGAGGGTACCTTCCCTGCAGTCTGGGCACAGGTTTGAGGTCCTCCCTTCCAGGGAACCTGCCTTGGCACTTCCCTCTGATTCTCAGTGCACCTCTCTAACCATTGCCTCTCCGGCTGCCCCTCCCCCTTGTAACTGACGTTCTGGGTTTCTTTCTTGACTCGTGGTCTCTCTCCCCTCTCTGCCAAAACAGCAGCAGTCACTCTGACCTTTCACAGCCTCTCCTAGGCTATTGGACTCTCCTGGCCTCTGTTTCTAGTCCTGAGCTTCAGACATTGCTAATGCAAGTCTTGCCCTCCCTCCTCTAATCTTGTTTATCCTGTGTTCTCTCACTCACTAACTTGCCACTTTCCATCCACATTGATGCAAGCAGGAAATGCAGAGGCTAAGCAGAGTGCCTGCAAGTGTATAAAGCAAGGTCCCGGCCACCTCCATTGTGAGCACTTCGGAACTCCTTGCTTCCGTTGCAGCCAGCCTGCGTGTGTGCAGGGCTGCACACAGAGGGAGGGGATGGTGCTACAGAAATGGGTCCGTTTTACTAGATTAAGGTGGGTGACCTTGAGCCGGGGTGTGAAGATGTTGAGAGTTGTCTGTTTGGGGCTAGAAAAGTGTTTTGGTAGATGGTGCTGAATCTCCTGTCACTGGGTGCCAAACTGGGGCCGTGGCCGTGGCCTTCACCTTCTTCTGCATTCCCAAGGCCTTCCCTGTCGTCTCCCTGTTCAGCTCGCCCACTAGTTGGGTTCTCAGATGTGTTCGTTCACACTCGCTCTCCTAGTTGGGGAGTCAGGGCGTTCTCTCTAATCTAGCCATTTCTCCTGCATCTAGGGAGAGCCTGCTGTGAAAAAGGCCCGGTCGAACCCTCAGGTGTATATGGACATCAAGATTGGGAACAAGCCAGCTGGCCGCATCCAGATGCTCCTGCGTTCAGACGTCGTGCCCATGACCGCAGGTGAGCAGTTTTTTCTTTAATACAAGTGAATGTGTGTTCATGGTTGGTTGGTTGGTTTGTTTTTAAGTACACACACTCCAACACACACACACACACACACACACACACACACACAAACAGTATTGAAGGCAATAAATTGAAAACCTGAGTCTTTGTTCCTTCTCCATATCTAATCATACTCTTCAGAAGTAACTACTGATAACTAACAGCTTTTTGAATATTTTTTTCATTTGTTAAATACTGAATTCTATTTATCCTTCTTTTAATCTAAATTTTATTATGTAGACATATAGTCAGGAGTGTTAATTTCGCAGTTTGTTTTGAAACACAGCAGTGCCCCCATGCTGCCCCCCTGCCCTGCTGCCATCCCCCAGCACCATTTGCTCCTTCTCAGAGGCAGTCAGTTTCAACTCTTAGCTGATTTCTTTTGGTTTTTAACCTCCATATTTGTAGGTAACAGATGTATGTTGCTACTTTCTGGTTTTTCTGTTTTTTGTTTTAATGTCTTTTCGTTTTAGACATCTATTGACTTCCCACTTGAGAAGATAAGGAATTAGCTTTTTAAATCAGCTTCCCAGCTCCTTCATCCTTTTATGTTGTTACCATAATTTTAGTTAGGTCACAGGTTATTCTATGTAAGCATCATACTGTGATAGCTTCTTTTCATACACAGCACTTTGTTTTCCCTAGAATTCATAATTCTCTTGTTTTCACATTTGCTTAGTATTCTGTACACATGTTCCTGAGCTCCCCCAAATTTTCCTGTTTGTATAAATCTCCATCATGTTCAGACACATCAGGTATTATGTCAGTTTCACTTATTCCTCCTTGGAGCCCCCTGACCTCCTCCAGCTTGGACCAGTTGCCTTCCTGGCCCATCTCATAGCTTTTGTCTTGGGATCTCCTGCTTTCGCTTCCTGTGCTGGGACCTCTGTTGTCTTTTTTGATCTATTCCCTCATTTTGGTAGGGGATATAATTCTGTAGCTTCTGGAGAAAAGAGCTTGGAGGGTCAGGTTTTTGAGACTGATGTGTGGAAATTTCTACTTTCCCACCTGATAGTTTGGATGTAGAATTCTAGAGAAGTCTAATGTCATTCTGATTTTTGGTCCTTAATATAAAACCTTTTTTTTTTTTTTCTGTCTAGAGGTGAGCTGTCCCAATATGGTAGTCACTATCCATGTGTGACTCTTTAAACTTAATTCATGTTATATAAAACTAAATTTCACTTCTTCAGTTATTCAGATGCTTAAAAGCTGTTAGATAACACTGGTCTAGATGCTTGGAGGGTCTCTGTATCCTGTGTTCTGAAATAATGTCCCCTTGGAGTAGATGTCCTTCCATCCATCCTGCTAGATATTCAGTGGGCCCTACTATATTGGTTTCTCTTGCAGCTGTAACAAATTATCACAGACTTAGCAGCTTACAAGAACATGAGTTTGTTGTCTTAGCTGTTCTGACGGCCAGAAGTCCAACACGGGACTCACCAGGCTAAAAGAAGATGGTGGCTGGGTTACCACATTCCTTACTGGAAGCTCTATGGGTAGATCTGTTTCCAGAGACGGTCAGCTTGTTGACAGAATTCAGTTTCCTGCATCTGTAGATGAAGGTGCCCATTTCCTTGCTGGCTGCCAGCTGAGGGCTAGTCCCAGCTTCCAGAGGCTTGTGGCCCCCCTCCTTTATCATCACAGCCAGCAGTGAGTGATCCAGTCCCTCTCACGTTTTGAACCACCTGCCTCCTTTTCCATCCACTTCTTTTTTTGGATGGGTTGTGGAGGAGATGGAATATAATTTACAGTGTTTTGCTAGTTTTTGCTGTACAACAGTCCATCCACTTCTGACTCTCTCTTTCTGCCTTTAGCTGGGAAAGGCTCTCTGGTTATAGACTTGTGATTATACTAGGCCCACCGGGGTAATCTAGGCCACTCTCCCCATCTCAGTGTCCGTAACCTTAATCACATCTGCACAGGACCTTCTGCTGTGAGCAGCATATTCTCAGGTTCTAGGAACTGGGACATGGACATCTTTCGGGAGCCATTATCCTGCATACCACACCCATCAGTTAGGACAATCCTATCTTTTGAAAAGTTTTCCTTGAATTATTTCTTTACTTTTATCCCTTCTGATTTTTCTCTACTCATATTTTGGAACCTTTTTAAATGTTCTTTTTCATAGCATCCTGTGCTTATTTCATGCATGTACTATCATTTCATCTTGGGAGATTAGTGTACTAAAATTTCTTTTTCCTGTACAGCTTATGTTTGAAATTACTTTTTTCAGTTTGTTTTTTTCTTCTCTTTGTTTGTTTTGTTGTTGATCTGTTTGCTTGTTTCAGTCTTTGCTTTTCACATTAGATGCCTGTCTCATATATAAGACTAGGGTCCTTAAAATCTGCTTGGAGACTCCCTGGACATTGGTAAGGCTTGCTGACTGAACCTTCCTCTATGAGGTGATTCTGATTGGACCCTGGATATCAGTATCCCTGAGTCATAGTCTCTTGGACAGAACAGAGGCCACAGAGAAGACTCTAGTCTCTTGCTAATGGTCCTATGTCCAGTTGTTTGTTGTGGAGGGTGGGAGGTTGTGGGAGCAGTACATGAACTTCAGTAAATCTCCATTTGTCATGATGGTCCCTCAGGTACGTATAGAGCTTCCCAGACCAGAGACCCTCTGCTTTAACCTGCTGGAGGGTTGACCTCCCACCAGCAGCCAGGGCTAGGGAAGAGAGAGGATCTAGGGGCTAGCTACTTTTTAAAGTGAGCTTTCAACCAGACTTACTGCTTTTAGAACCATCTTCATCCTTGTCACTGAGGTTTTGGAATTGCTGCAGCAGAAATCAGATGGCTTCTGGGCTTTATCAGCTTAAGCTTCAGCTCTGTTAGGTCTGCTCTGTCAGTTACGGCGCATCTGTTTGTCTTCCAGTTTCCAAAGATTTGTGTTGCTGTTGTCTGTTCTCTCGCTCCTTTTAGGGGCTAGTCATTTTATCCATTTTTTAAGTGTATGATTTACTGGCATTAATTGCATCCACAATGTTGTACAACCATCACCACTATCTACTCTCACAACTTTTGCACCACCCCTAATAGCAACTATACAGTCCATGGAATTCTCTAGACCAGAATATTGGAGTAGGTAGCCTATCCCTTCTCCAGTGGATCTTCCTGACCCAGAAATCGAACCGGAGTCTCCTGCATTGCAGGCGGATTCTTTCCCAGCTCAGCTACCAGGGAAGCCCAGTAGAAATTCAGGACTCGTTAAACAGTCACTCCCCTTTCTCCTCTACTCCCAGCCTCTGGTAATGGTTAATCTACTTTCTGTCTCTCTGAATTTACTATTCTAGACATTTCATATACATGGAGTCCTAACAGTAGTTGTCCTTTGATGTCTGACTTACTTCACTTAGCATTGTGTTTTCAGGGCTCATTTAGGTATCAGTATGGCTGGCTAATATTCCATTGTCTGGATAGTCCACAGTTTGTTTCTCAACTCATTTGTTGATGGACACTTGAACACTGGTTCCACTTTCCAGTTATTATGAATAATGATGCTGTGAACAATTGTGTACAAATAAGTATTTAAATCCCTGTTCTCAGTTATTTTGGGTGCCTCTCTAAGACTGGAATTGCTGGGTTATATGGCAGTTCCAGTTTGACTTTCTGAGGAACTACCAAAGTACTCTCTGCAGTGGCTGCACCACTTTCCATTCTCATAAGCAGTGTATAAGCATTCTAGTTCCTTTACATCCTCACTTGTGTTCTGTTTATCATAGCCATCCTGGTAGTTGGGAAGTGGGATCTCATTGTGTTTTTGATTTCTGTTCCCCTAATCACTAATGATGTGAAGCATCTTTTCATGTGCTTAGAGGTAGGGGCCATTTGTGTATCTTCTTTGAGGAAATGTCTGTGAAAGTCTTTTGTGTATTTACTTACTAGGTTGGTTTTTTGTTGTTGATTTGTAGGAGTTCATTGTATATTCTGGATATTAAACACTCAAGAGATGTGATTTGCAAATGTTTTCTTCCATTCCCTAAGTTGCCTTTTCATTTTGTTGAGAGTGTCCTTTGATGTTCAAAAGTTTTTCATTTTGATGAAGTCTCATTTGCCAGTTTTTTGTTACTTATGCTTTCAGAGTTGCAGTTAAGACATTGCCAAGTGCAAAGTCACAAAGACTTGACCTGTCTTTTTCTCTAAGATCCTGTTTGGTCTTTCTTTTTAAAAATTGCTTTACCACCAGCTTAGGGTGGAGCAGATCTAGAATGCATGTTTTCACGCCTTCTTTAGCTAGAATCCTTTCTAATCCTTCAAGATAATCAGTATCTCAAAGGTTTATAATGAACATGTCATATTTTGAAATGAAAATACGAACATTAAACAAATATAGTTTTTCAGAGTCTAGTTGGAGATCTCATTGTTTGGGTTTTTTGACCATGCCCCCGAGGCATGTGGGATCTCAGTTCCCCAACCAGGGATTGAACCTGTGCTCCTTCCTTGGAAGCATGGAATCTTAACCACTGGATCACCAAGGAATCCCCCTGTTGGTTTGTTTTTTAATCAGGCGCCTTTTCCTTTCTCGGCCCCAGAGAATTTCCGCTGCCTGTGCACCCACGAGAAGGGCTTTGGCTTCAAGGGCAGCAGCTTCCACCGCATCATCCCCCAGTTCATGTGCCAGGGCGGTGACTTCACCAACCACAACGGCACCGGGGGCAAGTCCATCTACGGGAAGAAGTTTGACGATGAAAACTTTATCCTCAAACACACGGGACCAGGTGAGATCGGCTGGTGGGTGATGGTCGGCGGGCTGGGCTGGGGCAGGATGGCTGCGCAGGCGGGTGACAGGCTGTGCTTCTGGTCTCCTCCCAGACCCCCACCCAGGGAACAGAGGGGAGGCGTTTGGCCTGGCTGGAATGGAACGAGCCTGTTTCCATCACAGGGTCCACAACTGTGGGCGTAGCTTAAATTTTGTGGTCAGCCACTGTAAGCCTGCTCTTCTTCCTTCAACCCCGCTGCCTGCCTGTCTGTCAGAATCTAGTAAAAGATTTCAGTGGTTGGTTCCCCAGCAACTAGAAAAAAATACAGAACTGTACTGATATTTAAGACTGCAGTTCTTTAGGAGGCCCTTGGCAGCCACACTAGACAGAGCTCCCTAGTTCATGCTCAGCCCTGGTCAGAGACGGCAGTTGCCGCCTCACTCCCGAAACCTCCATGTCACCCTCTGCCCCAGCTGATGTTTAGCCTCCCGCACCTGTCTGCATCTGTCCACACCTGCCTGCGCCTACTTCCCCCCAAGTGCAGGGGCTGAGCCACCTCCCCTCTACTCATGACCCGGACCCTCCCCACCCCTCACCCTTCGGAACCTGGTTCTGCACGCGTGCCCTGCCGCTGCCTTGTGTAATGCCCGTCCCCTGCTCTGCTCGATCAGCACAAAAGCACACAGTGTCGATCTTTTCTTTGACTCGTGTCCCCCCCTCAGCTATCACCATGCCTCTGGTCCCCTTTTTAACCGAAACTTCTTGATAAAGTTATCTAGGCTCCCTGCCTTTGGTTCTCTCGGTCCCCCTCTAGACAGACTGCTCCCCTGAAGGCACTCTTCTCCACCCAGCCCATAGTCAGCTCCTGTTCCTCGTCCCATTCGCCCTCCCATCTGCGGGTGCAGAGGCAGCATCTGCACTCCCTCCTCCACGCCCAGAACCAGCAGCAGGGTTGGGAGAGCTGATGGGCGCTTCTCTCCCCCAGGCCTGCTCTCCATGGCCAACTCTGGCCCAAACACCAACGGCTCCCAGTTCTTCCTCACGTGTGACAAGACGGATTGGCTGGACGGCAAGCATGTAGTGTTTGGGGAGATCACGGATGGCCTGGACGTCTTGCGGCAGATTGAGGTGGGTGGCTGCTGGGGCCCCTGGGGCACAGCTGTGAATGTGGGAGAGCTGAATCGGGGCCTGGAGAGAGACAGTAAGCTGCTGTTGGGGGATGGGGGGGTGGGATGGGCAGAGGGGCGGGTATCCCTGAGCCACTCTTACTCTCCACCCTCCCTCCCCTGATTCCTCCTCTTCTGTTTGGCCCGCAAAGGCCCAGGGCAGCAAGGACGGGAAGCCCAAGCAGAAGGTGATCATCTCTGACTGTGGGGAGTACGTATGAGAGGGGAGCTGTCAACCCGGGGAACCGGCACCCGAGGTGTCCCGTTGGCAGCGAGCAGGGCTTCGTGTCCTGGCCCTTCCTCGGGGTCAGCATGGGGCAGCTCCTCTGCAGGCACAGCCTGCGCCGCCTCTGGTCTTCCTCAGGTGTGGCCTTGGGCCCGGGGCTGCCCTCCCCACCGTGGACAGCTGTGCGTGGTCTTTCCAGGCCTTTGCCACCGGGGCTTCTCATGGGCCCACCTGTGTGACTCCTGGACATTTTCTTCGGGTAAAATAAATCCTAGTTTTTATACTGCTGCCTCCAGCTAGTTCCTGGGAGTTGTCAAATGTCGCCTGTAAAGCTAAACTGTCTCCTGAGACAGGTTGGTGAGTGAATAGGGCATAATCCCTTCCCCACAGTTTTTCTTTTCTTCCCTTGGATGATTCCCTGAGATGCTAGGTGATATATCTTCAGGTCAGATACCCTTGTCAGACCACTGTCAAGACCGTGGGCATCAAAGACAGTGGAAAAATTCCTGTCTTCAGCGCCTCCACTCCCACATCACACTGCCAGCCCCAGAGCCAGTGAGTGTATCGTTCAGTCTCCATGATGCATTTGCTTATTTGCTCACTTTCATTTTACAGATTTTTAAAAATGATACTTTATTATTCACAGTGCCTTTTCTATACTAGGTACTATACCTGTTTGTCAGGAGACAAGAGGTTAGCAAACCCCTTGGTTCTAATCCAGCCCACTACCTGGTTTTATGAGTAAAGTTTTGTTGGAACAGTCAGAGCCATTGGTTTACATACTCACTGCCGTAACAGTGGAGTAATTGGTGGCAGATACCATATGGTCCCTGTATTAGAGTTCTTCAGAGAAACAGAAGCTATCGGATGTGCATACGTATACACAGAAAACGATTCATTGTACAGAATTGGCTCTGCAGTTGTGGGGGCTAAGTCTGATAGCTGCAGGACAGGCCAGTAGCCTGGAGCCCCAGGGAGAGTTGATGTTGAAGCTTGAGTCCAAAAACTGTTCTGAGGGCAGAATTCTTTCCCTCACGAGACCCTAGTCTGTCTGTCTTGATTCAACTGATTGCATGAGGCCCACCCATACTGTTTGGGGGAGAGTGGTCTGCTTTACTTCAGACATACTGATTTAAATGTCAGTCACATCTGAAAAATACCTTCACAGCACCATCTGGACTGGTGTTTGGCTAAAGTGTGGGTCCCACAGCCTAGCTATAGACAGAAAATTCACCACCACCATCCCTCACTAGCTCCTCCAGGGCCAGGTCCCGTCTTTGCTGGGTGTGGTGGCTGCACAGAGGAAGAGACCCAGGGTTGTGGCCCTAGGACTCTTGTGGCTTGGGAGTTTCTCACAGAATGTCTGCTCCAGATGCTGCTGGCACAAAAAACGACTGTTGGACCTACTTTTTAGTGGTGAAAAAGAGTTCCAGGTGATGGAAAATTAGAGAGCTGTATTTTCAAAATGTATTTATTAGGGGGAATTATACCATATAATGTGGAGAAAGCACATCTAAAGCAGTTTATATAATACAGTATGATTACCATTTTGTACAAATACCTATCTGTAATATGTGAACATCTATATTATATATATATATAAGAAAAAAGCCTAGAAATAAATTCAACAAAATATTAACTAGCATATTTTATCTGACTTGTAGGATTATGGTGATTTGAATTGTATTTTTTTTTGTTTGTTTTTTCCAAACCTTCCTCCAAAACTGCATTATTGCTGTAATAAAAGCACGTTAAAAAAATATACATATATATATGGGTCAAGTGCTTCTAAAAGGCCTCTCCATGAGGACTAACACTCAGGATGGACAAGCCCTGTTAAAATTGCCTGAAGGCACCTCGGCAGTGCTGCATGCCCTCAGCAGGCTCCTGGGAACAGAGCACGGTGTCACCACCCTGGCCACTGCCGCATAACCGGCCACTTGCCCAGGCCTTCAAAGCAGGTGAGAACACAAGTCCTGTCCTCAAAGGATTGTGGTGTGTAAATGTTTTAGGAAAAAGCACAGCTCTGAACAAACACCATCACCCACAAAATACATTCTCAGAAGAAGAAAGTTTTAGTGACCAAGCACAGAAGGGGCTCAAAACTAGCAAATTCTTTTGTAATAATACCGACAGATACCAGTTGTTAAGTAGAGTCTGCCTGCAATGCTGGAGACCCAGCTTCAGTCCCAAGGTCAGGAAGACGCCCTGGAAAGGGGAATGCAACTCACCCCAGTATTCTTAGGGGCTTCTTTGGTGGCTCAACTGGTAAAGAATCCACGTGCAGTGCAGAAGACCTGGGTTCAATTCCTGGGTCAGGAAGATTTCCTGGAGAAGGGAATGGCAGCCCACTCCAGTATTCTGGCCTGGAGAATTCCATGGACAGAGAAGCCTGGTGGGCTACCGTCCATGGGGTTGCAGAGAGTTGAATACAATTGACTTTCACCAGTTTTTAGGTATTTATATGCCAGAATGGTACTAAATGTTTGTGTACACAGATGATTTTTTTAATAGCTTGGAAGGAGAGAGCCACTATCCTGCTCTACAGAGGAAGAATACCAGGATTCAAGTCCACGTGGCTTCATAAATCTGTGCTCTTGTTCTGCCTGCTGCCTCTTTTCCTATTTCTTAGGAAATTTTCCAGAACATGTTACTAGCCTGCCTTCATTTGAAACAGTGAGCCTGGCCTGATGACGTGCTCCTGAGGCCAGGATTGCACTGCAGACAGCAAAACTTGTGCGCTTCTCCTTTAGCTTTTTTCCCCCACATCCTCCTCAACTGTCAGCTGTCAGTGACTTCTCATTGCTGTCAGGGGGTCTGAACAGACCACCTTTATTTATCCTTCTAGTTTGGCCAGGTAAACAAGCCAGGCGCTGAGCAAGAGAAAGAGAAATGGTGGCATCTCTCCTGCCACTGCACTGCTTGGCTGAGCAAAGATAACTCTCGGGATAAAATACATGGGCCTTGTGCTCATTCACTACTGTTCCACCACTCAGGCTTTTTCCTATTTGATTTCACTTAGTGACCGGATGGCAGAAGTTGCTGGAAGTCTGACGACCACGTACATAAACAATAACACTGTTTTTCAGTTGTTTTGGGTGAAAAAGCAAGACTGTAGCTCTATTCCTGCTAAGCACTGCTTGGTTGGGAGGTGAGGTGTACTCAGTATCTACCAACCTTTGGGTAACCAGATAGACATTCCTGGTGTACCCCTACCTAAGCCAATCACTGTCTGGGCCTAAAAACACCAAATTAAAAATCAGTTGTCAATTCTTCCATTTTAAAGGTAGTCATTGATAAGAGTTTCTTTGGTAATTTGTAGCTAGTGAACTAACATGTTTTGACTTTCCTAATGTGCAATAAAAAATGAAAATTATCAAAAATTTTCAAATAAAATTATCAAAATAATTGGCTAACTTAAGGTTTACACTTATTTTTCCCTGGTGGCTCAGATGGTTAAAAAATCCACCTGCAATGCAGGAGACCTAGGTTCTGTCCCCGGGTCAGAAGATTTCCTGGAGAAGGGAATGGCAGCCCACTCCAGTATCCTTGCCTGGGAGAATCCCATGGACAGAGGACCTGACGGGCTGCAGCCATGGGGTCACAAGAGCTGAACACGACTGAATGAGTGAGCATATGCACAAGAGACAATCTTCGCTGCTGGGAAGAGAAAACTTAGGTAAGTCCTAGAATAAAAAATAGGGTCCACATTATGTGCCAGCTCGGATTCATGATGGCCACCTGAGCTCCACGTTCAGGGTTACCAGGCTGCCTCTGGGCTCAGTGTGAGAAAGCTTGGCAGACGCAGTTTCCCAGGCTGAAGGCCCTTGGCAGATCATAAAGCTTCATATTACAGATGGGAAATGAGGCCCAGAGGAGGAAGTCACAAAGTCACATCCCTAACGTGTAGGCCAGAGCCTAGATCCTTACACTGTTGGGGAGCTCACCGCCTTCCTGTGTCCATGGAGAGCGGCTCTTCTGTGCACTGGCTCCCAGAGCCCTTCCCAGGTCCAGGTGGAGGGGCTGCTGTTCCGCAGCCCAGCCCCCTCCTCCACCCCTGCTGTGCTCCTGGAGCCCCTCAGGGCACAGAGTGAACTCCAGGGGTGTCATCCTGGGCTGTGCCCATGGGTTGGGGCGGGCCCAGGGTGTGTTTTTAATGATATTTTGGGGTTTGGACAGCTGGGTTCTGTCTGCTCCACCAGGTAAATTACAGGCTTACCAAATCAGAAATCAAATAAACACTCCAGCTGCCTGCCGGTGGCCGCTCCAAGGAGAACAGTGGTTTCCGGGAACCTCCCCACCCAGCTCGGCCTAATTGCCACCTGTCACTTCCCTGGAACGGGGGCCTTTTCTTTGGCTCACAGGCTCCAAGAAACAGGACGGGACTCCAGAGCACACAGGGTGACGCAAACTTGGGTGACCAGTCTGTTTTTGACAACTTCTGGACACAGGCAGGTGCTGACCAGCCCTACCCTTCGCCCCACGCCTGGCCACAGGCCACCCAGTGTCCCTGGGTGCAGTGAATTGCTCCTTAGCAGAAGACAGTTTTCACTCTACATGCCAACTCTAATCTGTTGGTGGTGGCCACTTCAGTTTGGTGCTGATCACTTTGAAATTCTCTGCAGAGTTGAACAAAAAAATACCAAGGTTGATTATTGATAACTGCTGTGCAGAAAGTTAAGAAAAACTTTGTCACCCTTGCTGGGCATTATCACCTTGGGCCACCCGATGTATCCACCATACTGGGCTCAGTGAAAAGGTAATCTGTTCACAGAGCTGAACTTCTGATGGTTCAACACAGTGACTGATAGATGGGGTCAATAAAGCCCCAAAGATTTTTTTTCACCAAAGTGTCCACCCGAGGCACGTCTTCCCCTGACAGCAGAGACAGACGAAGGCAGGAAGACAGGGAAGGTAATTGACACGGGCCTTGGCCCCAAATCACGCTATTCATTCAGCTCTTTCTGGAGGTGACCCACATGCCTCCTTGTGGCCAACAGTTTGGTCATTCAGACACACAAATACAGAAAACAGGATGACTCCATGCTCTGAGTGCCCAGAAATGCCCAGTTTTGCACCCGGCAGGGTCAGACAACTGGCGGTGGGCCAGGACCTGTCTGCACATCCCCAAACGCAGTCCTGGGTGGTGAAGGGCCTGAGGTGGGCATCCTGGGCTCCAGGTGCCTCAGTTCACTCCACATAGCCCACAGCTGGGCCAGCAATGGACAAGAGCGGGTCCTCAGACAGGACTCTGTGTCAACCCCAAAGAACAGGCATCCTGAGCCTCTGGGGAGGGAGCTGGGGTAGAACCCTGCTGGATAACTGAGTTCCACCGACATCAGGCACGCGATGGGGCAGAGGGCCTGGGGAGCATCAGCCCCTGGCAGGATGTGGGCAGGGGAGGGGGCCCTCGCTGCCGCCCTGCCTGAGCTGTGACGGCGTTGGGGGGTCTCCGGGCCCCCGCCCCCGCGGAGGGCTGGCCGGTGGAGGCGGGGCCTCAGTGGCAGCCGCAGGCGCGGACCACCATGTTGCGGTGCTTGCGCAGGATGACGTTGTTGCTGCTGTCGTAGTAGAGCACGGAGGTGGCGCTCAGCTTGGTGGGCGCGCAGCACGCCTTGGGGACCGCGTCCGGCTTCAGCAGGTGCACCTGGCGGGGAGGGGGCGGCGGGCAGAGGCGTGAGAACCTCGGGCTCCTCCCGGGACCCCCGTTCCAGCGCCCAGCTCCTGCCGCCTGGGGCTCCGCCGCTGGCCCCTTCCGAGCTCCATCTCCTCCCCGCCCCCTCCCCCCGCAGCCCGGGCAGGCGCTGGCCTGAACTCTGCCCCGGCCCCGCCCCCTTGATGCCCCCTGCCCACTGCCCTCAGGCCCAGACTGAGCACCAGGGGCTCCTGCCACAGCCCCTCCCCTTAGATGGGAGGGCCCTGACCCTGCGGGTCCCTCGCACCTGTGCCAGCGCCGGCCTGGCGCCGCTGCCACACTGCCTCCCCTTCCCCACCCTCTCTGCCCCTCCTTCGTCCCTGATCGCTTCTGTAACATCCCGCATCGTGTTTTGCCCGCATGAGCTGTTTCTGGTCCATCCACCCGTCCAGGTTGGGAGCCGGTGAAGGTCCCTGTTACACCTCTTAATGCTCAGACATCCAGGCTCACCCTTGGGGTGTCCAACACCATTGTTTCTCAAAGCACCTCCACCCCTGTAACAACTTCAGGCAGGGGTTGTTCTGGGCGGATGACCGCTGGGGACACAGGGGCCAAGTCACCTGCACAAGGCTGGGACCCGACTGAGGGAGGGGGCCGGGAGTCCCTGCTACCCTCCTGCAAACAGCTCTACCCCTAAAAACAGCCCATCTGAGGAAGCTACTGCAGCCTCCACACAAATATTTATGCAGAGACTCAGGCAGAATGAGCTGCAGTTCCTACTGGACTCTTCATCAGGGCACCACAGGGATGGGCCCTGAAGGCACCCCCAGTCAGTCTGGGCCTGAGAGAAAAGGGAACCTGCTGCCATCCATGGGACCTCCCAGCCCTCACCGAGGCCAATGAGCAGGACCAGGATGAAGCTGTCTGATGAAGGGGGTGGGTCGGCGGGGGGGCGGTGTCTGTCCAGCAGCTTGGCCTGGGATCCCCAGAGCCCAGCCTTGTCCTGGGAGCCCCAGCTTGGAGCCAGCCTGCTGCCAGGACCGTCAGGCAGGCACCAGGCTGCTTTGGGGCCCAGAGCCTCTCTGAGGCCCCAGGGGGAGCCGAGGCTTCTGTGGAGATGTCTGGCCAGACTGGGCTGTGGGAGCACTGCTCCCCAACTTCCCAGCCTCCACCTGGGGTGGCTGGGCTCCACTTTCATAGGCCCACATGAAAGAAACCAGGCGACACTGCCCCCCTGTGCCAGCCGGCCATGGGGCTCTAAGTGGCTGGAAACCTGGGAGGGCCTTTCCTGGGCTGGGACCATCAAGGAGTCAGCACCACAGGGGCGCAGCTGTTCTGAAAGTCCATCCTGGACCAGGCTTCACCACGTGATCGACAGAGAGGACGGTCTTTGCCCTATCTGCACCAAAAAGACTGACTGAAGCCTAATTTGCCTTTCCATTCAATTCACTTTAGAACCATGTGGGAGACCAGATCAGAGGCTCTGTAACTTATTGGTGATTCATCGCTGGGGAATAGTCCTGCATCTGAGGGCCTCCGTTTTCTCCTCTGCCAAATGGGTATAATGGTATTTTCCTCCCTTCTGACACAAATGTAATTTCACATGCCTTATGCCAACCCTACCCAGATTTAGAATACAAAAGTGTCCCAGACATGGTCCCCACTCACATCCTCAGCAGGGGAGGAGGGGAGACGGGGGAACATTCCAGGAAACACCCAGGACCCCCAAGAGCAGCACAACATACAGCAGTGTCCTCGCTCCGGGGGCATGAGCGCTGGAGACCAACGCTGGCTGGGAACGACCCAGAGACAAGGCAGCAGGGCGAGCAGGAGCTGGCCTGGCCCTGGGCGGATGAGGCGGCCCAGGGCAAAGGCAGGGAGGTGAGGGCACTGGGACGTGAGCTGGGGGATGTTGGGGAGGTGGGTAGGCCAGTGAGGGGCCCTGAGTCACAGGCCGAAGGCTCAGACTTCTCCCCAGGGATAAGGGATGCCACGGGGAGGTTCCTGGCCCAGAAGGAGGTGGTCACCTTTGTGCTTTAGTGCGACCCTCGCTGCTGCATGGGGAATGTGGGGGGTGAGGCTGGAGGGACCCACTTCCTGCTCTTTGGCCCAGGACTCCCCAACCACCATCTCACTCGCTCTCTTCCACGCAGGCTCCTCTTCCTCCGCAGGCCTGTCCCACTTCCACTGTCCCCCCAGAAAATCTCTTCTGCTCCCACAACTCGGAGACTCCAGACTTGCACCCACTGCCTCCAACCTCTCACGTAGGGTCCTGCAGGGCCTCACACACGTGGGGATGGAAGCAGAACCGCTGATTCCCTCCAATCCTTTCTTCAACCCAGCACCTTCGCTGCCCCCTCCTCGTCCTGGGGGAGGGTCTCACCTGGAGGCCTGGGCTCCTGCCCTCTGCCTCCACCATTCACATCTCACCCCACCAGGTGCCTGGTCCTCCTGCTGGGACCACAGCAGCTCCTCACTCCTCCCTGCCTCCTCCACCCTCGACCCCACAGTCTGTCCTCCTCCTACAGCTGCCAGAGATGCTTCCAGAGAGTGCCCAGACCAGGCCCTGCTTCTCTGAAATCTACTCCAGCCCCTCAGTTTACTTGGGATTAAATCTACCACCTGCCGAGCCTGTGGGAGAGGCCCTGCCCCCCTCAACATCACCTCCATCCTCCTCCCCTCCAAGCCAGGGTCCTTGAGCCCACTCAGCTCACCCCAGTCTTCCCCTCCTCAGGGGACCCACTGTGTTGGCTGTGCTTTCTTCTTGTGTTCACTGACAGCCTACCCAGAGGGCAGCCACTGCCTTGACAGCACCAAGCACAGAGCTGGCGCTCCCTTCTGCTCACTGACAGCTCGGGGGCTGAGGGGCGGGGCTGCTGCAGAGCCAGGGGACCAGTCCTGGGAGGGGCAGTGCCGTCATCACCCTGTGCCCCCCTCACAGGGCAGAGAGAAGCCCACACACGGCTCATCACCCCAAGATTCTGCAAGGAAGGTGGCTCCTGGGGGAGGGGGTGTCCAGCAAACCCCAACGTGACCACTGGGAAAGGAGGCATTACCGGGCTTCCAGGCTGCTTTCTTAATTCACTTATTCTCACTCTGGCAACACCTTGAACAGCCTCTAACTAGAGTGCCCAGGTCAACATTCTAGAAATAAGCCTCAGCACACAGACACACACAAACCACTGCACTTAGCAATAAGCAGCCTCAACCTTGTTCCTACTAGAAACTTCCAGCATTTAAAGTTACCCCAGACACTAGGGCATCAGAAGCCCTAAGATCTGTAGAAACACAAAGAGCAAGAGGGACCCGGAAGAAAAAGCAACAGGAGAGGACTGGGAAGGGAAGCCGAAGCCAGAAGGGCACAGGGCACACCGTGACTCTCATGCAGGAAGAGAGGACAGAACTTCCACGTGTAACTCAGCCTGACCCCCAGGGTGTGTGTCCCACAGGAGGCCAAACTCGGCAGTGAATGCACATGTGTGACCTGGGGCACGGGTAGTTGCGTGGGATGCCTACCGGTCATGAACATGCCGTGCCCCGACCACCAGCAGGCAGGCCCACCCCATGGATGTGAATGACCCCATGTGCACGTGGAGTGCACAGGTGTGTATGTGTGCACACCAGCAAGAGCCTGCTGCACGCTGTTCAAGTGCATGGGACGCAGGGTCTCCATACAGAGTGGCCACACAGGGACCCGTCTCTGTCCGGCTGTGGGATTCCACTGCACGTGCAGGCAGGCAGGTTTCCACGTGAAGAAGGCTCCCTGACACAGCAGTCCACCGTCACCTCCTGCCTGCACGGCCCCCTCCCCAGGGCGAACCTCTCCCCCAGGTGTCCGGGCAGGAGAGCGCGGTACTGACCAGGGACTGCAGGATGGCGTGGTTGGTGGCGTTCATGCAGGAGTCCAGCGGGAAGGAGCACTCCCCTTCACAGTAATAGGCTGAGTAGCCTTGGGGGGCGATGACCCAGTCCTGGGGGGTAGTGGGAGAAGGTGAGTCCCATCCACGTGCCCTCCCAGCCCTTCATCCAGCACCTGTCACAGCATGACTCAGGGCTGCCACCTCCCTCCCGCAGCCTCAGGACACCTCCCAGGGTAGAGTGCCCCCGCTCCCAGGTCAGACATGCACCGTAGTCCCTCGGTGGACTGAGCTGGACACGAACTCCGTCCCCTCCATGCGCCATCAGCGCGCAGCTGCGTCCTCCCCCGCCACCCCCAGTCACAGCCCCGCCAGAGGCACTGCCCACCCTGGCCTCAGCTTTCCTGCTGCAACTCGGACATTTTATGGCTGAGGACTCAGTCTCTGTATTCATGGTTTTACACAACAGCACTTCTCCCTTTAGAGAACTTGGAAAACACAGAGGAAAATAAAGACAGTCAAAGTTCTCCATGGGTCTACCTCCCCTGGGACACACTTGCGGTCTCCAGGTGGGGAAGGTCGTTTAGGAAAGGAGGAGAGTCGGGACTCACCAGCCAGCCCAGGTCCTGGAAGCTCACGTACAGCTCGTGCCGACGGCACACCTGCCGGCCGTGGGAGCCGTGGACGTCGTCTGCAGGGACACGAGGGGCAAGGGCTTTACTGGGCTGCTGTTCCCAGGGTGGGGGACGCCATGACGTGCACATTTGTTGAATAATAAATGGTGGGAAACTAACACATTTGGTCTCCTAAAGCCCATGTCTGCAGCTCTGCTGGTGCCATGACCCAGTTCAAGAACTTTCGATGGCTCCCTCTGGTTGCAGTCACCCCACACTCAGTCCAGCCTCCCCTGACTTTCAGCCTGTGGGGTCCTGATAATCCAGGAAAAGCCCTGGGGGCCCTTGGCCATCCAGCAGCCTTTTCCCCAGAGTCACCCCGACCTCCCCCGCCTCTCCTGCCATGCCCATTCCACAGGACAAGTGCTCCCACTGAGGTCAAGCAAAGGCTGGCTCCCATGGAGGAAAGGGCCCCTGGTGGCCTTGATCCTGCGGGGCTCGGCCTGGTGGGGTGACCTTCACACAAACGCCTGGACCCTGCAGGGTGCCAGGGGCAGCACCGAGAGCCGCAGGGGCCCCTGGTTCTGACAGAGACCAGGGCGAGGCCTGCTGAGCCCCCGAGGGCAGAGAAGGGACTTTGGGGCAGCAAGGGTGGATGCTCAGAGCCCTGGAGACTGTGGGGCGGTCGCTCCGCAGGGGGCAGGGCAGAGGGTGTCAGGAAAGGCGGTGGGGTGACCGTGGGCCTGACCGCGCTGAGGCCAGAGGGGCTCCGTCCCCACTCCGTCCCCAGGCTCACCGAAGATCCCGGGCAGTCTGTTCGGGGGCGGCAGCTCGTTGGTCCTTTTCGGCGGCCTCCTCTTCAGGGGCCTCGCTGCCCGCGGGGCTCGGGCGGGGCCCGGGCCGGGGCTCGCCCTGAAAAAGGTGACCACGAAAGGCTGTTTGGAGCGCGGAGCCTGTCGCCCCAGCAGACCGGCCAGGCCAGGATCCACGCTGCGCCCTGAGATGGAGAGAGCAGAGAGGGGTCACTCGAGGGCGAGCGCTGCGCGTAGACACAGCGGGCACCTCTCTGGGCCAGCCAGGAGCTCGAGGCTGAGGCCTCAGGGACCCACTGGGCCTGGGTTTCCTCCTCTGAAGACCTGAGTCCCCAGTCCAGCCCCAGCCCCTCAACCTCCCCACCTCAGCCTGGCTCCTGCCTGGGCAGGCAGTTCTATGGGGTGAGGGAGGGGCCTTGCCAGCACAGGGTGAGGATTAGTGATGTTTGAGGGCACGCAGGTGGACAACTTTCAGTCCATTCACGTGACAATCTCAGCCAGTCTTCACGGTGACCCTGGACCGTGAAGCTCTGTTTCACCGAGAAACAGAGCTGCTCAGTGACGGCCCAGAGCCCCACTGCCAGGGATCTCAGAACCAGGGTCAAACCTCCATCGTGGGGCTCTAGCTCCCACCCCATCCTTTCTAGGGATCAGTGTAGGATTTACAACCCCTGGCTGGGAGGTGACCCGGACTTAGTGCTTGCTCTGCTGACACCACCCAAGAGCAGGCTGTTCACATCCCCTCAAGTCCCCGAAGGAGACCCCAGGCTCAGCAGGCAGAGACATTACCCTCAAGTCCCAGAGTCGGGTTCAAACACAAGCATCTAATCCCAGAGCCCAAGTTCTTGTCCTCTTATGTTCTTAGCCACCAGGTTTGTGGTTTAAAAAGGAAGAAAGAGAAAAGGCTGTGGGCAGAGACACAACTGGGGCTTTAGCCTCAAAGCAGTGATGCTTGTAAAAGTGGAGTTTCACCCACATCCGCTTAAAGCCTGAGGATGCAGGAAACACACTGATTATCCCTGGAAAAGTCAACTCCACCAATAAAACTATCTTCCTGTACCTCTTTGTATTCCCAGTGACCTCTCGTTTTTTAATTGTCAAAGTGATATAAAAACAACTGTAAAGAAACTTCGGAAAAATATAAAACCCCTTCCACACTACAATACACCATTTTCATTCTTTCTAGGCTTTCATTTTTCATGTTAATTTAAATTGTGAGCATAGAGCTGCGACTGCTGAAGCCTGTGTGCCTAGAGCCTGAGCTCTGAGACAAGAGAAGCCGCTGCAGTGAGACATTCAGGCACCACAACAAAGAGCAGCTGCACTAGCCGCAACCAGAGGAAGCCCATGCACAGCAACAAAGATCCACACGACCAAAACAAAATAATTTTTTTAAAAATTCCCGCATAACAAAGAAGTCTATAGTTTTCCCCCCAATTTTTCCACCTAAACATTTTCTCGGTTCTTAAGTCTCAACTACGAACATTTCAAATAGATAAAATTCCTCTGAGTAGATCTGGAAATGTTTAGATGCTAGTTCATCTTTTAAGACATTTAGCTTATGTCCTGGCTGTCATCATAAAGATGAGAATATCTGTTCCTTTTCCATAAAGGGAAAATGTCATTTCCTTTCCTGATGGGACTTTCTCAGACTACAACAGGGATGTGACTACAAGCTCACTGTCACATTTCTTAAAACACAAGGTGGAGCATCCCATTTCCAAGTACATTTCACCCCCGTGTTGCAACACTGATGCACAGGCATGTACACACGTGCACATAAATGTATGCGCACACACAAACACACACAGGCATGTGGATATGAAGCAAGTGTACACATTAGCGGGTCAGTCTCATGATCTCCACTGCACACGACATGTCAAGGACATTGCCTGCCCCACACACAGCTCGCCTCAAAGGTCAGCCCTTACACAGCTGTGCTTTAAGCCCAAGTCCAGGGGCCAGAGTTGACAACAACCAACTGACCAGAGACTAACTTTGACCTGTGACATCACCTGCCACTATATGCACTGGGCTCATCATCAGAGCTGCCACTCAGGAATGACCCTGCTGAGACAGGAGCTGACACTGAAGGGGCCCACGGAGGAGTCATTCGGGGAGTTTGGGTCACGACAAGTGAGGGTCACAGGAAGAGCCGGCCCGTGAGGAGGCAAAGCCACAAGACACACAGCAGCTCCTCCCCAGAGGGAAAGGTCCTGAGGGCACCAGGAGGTGGCTATGAAGCGATTTGGGCAGATGGACCGCTCTCAGCCATGTGGCACTGGAGTGGATCTCCCCAGTGGACACCTGAGACAACCTCGGCCCAATCACCCTCCAGGCCTGTGTGTGCAGTGCCCTGTCCTGAGTCCCTGGAGAGCCCTGTCCATAGACAGGCCAGGGAGACCTTGGGTGACCCAAGGCTGGGCCCACTGTAGGCTTTTCTTTGTGCAACTGTCTGGTATTGGGGTCTCCTGGGCGCAGAGAGGTTGGCTCACAGGGCAGCCCTGGACTGTCCAGGTGGTGGCGCCCAGGCTGCCTGGCTCTGGCAGGACCCTTACTAGAAAGCAGAGCGGGAACTACAGGAGCCTCTGGGGCCCAGAGTCCCCGCTCTAGACCTGAGCTGTGAGGGTGCCGGCAGGCATGCCGTCCCTTTGCAGGGGACAAGGATGTGTGGCCACGCCTGGAGATGAGGGCCACACTGTGGCCTTCCCTCCCCCACTGCAGGCCTGGATGAAGATGCTGCTCTTCTGGGCCAGGGGGCCCCCGACACTTCCAGCCTCCCCCCATGTTTGGATCCTCCCCATCAGGGCCTGGATGTCATGGTAGCTCCCCTACCCATCCCATCCCTAGGGACTCATCCCTCTCCCCCTGGGCCAGGCCAAGGTCACTCTAATCCCTCCTCAAGGCCTCTTTCTGCCCTGGGTGCCACCTGAGACTCCCTGCAGCCCCTGCCCACTCTCAGCCTGCTGCCATGGATGGCACCCTCGTGCCGCGTGTTGAAGGGCAGTCCGGGTGCCTGGGGGCCTGGGAGGGAAGCCAGCTGTGGCCAGGAGCGCGCCTGGGGGCCTGGGAGGGAAGCCAGCTGTGACCGAGCACCTTTGTCCCACGGGTTGTTTCCTCACCAGGAGAACTAGGAACTCAGCGCTTCTCCTTCTTCCTACTGTTGAACAGCCTCTCACTGCTCTGCTTCTGGAAACCTCTGCCTGTCCTGGCTGCTGCTGCTGGAAGACTCCTCCCGACACCCAGGGCAGTCAGGTCCTCGGCTCCAGAAGCCCCGGAAGGTGCTGCACCGTCCCCCAGTGACGCCCATCCCCTGCCCGCCTGCTGACGGTCCCGACATCCCGTGGCTGTCCCTTCAGACGCACTGTCTCTACTGCAGGATCTGGGCCTCCCGCCAGGGTGAGGCTCCAGGGAGGCCTCTCCGAAAGGCCTTCCTTGACCAGCTGGAGCTTCGTGTTCTTACCCATGAGCTCCTGTGCAGCCCTAAGGCCACATTGAGAAAGCCTGAGTTCCATGGCAGGCCTGAGTTTGAACCCTACACACACATACATTTTTTTCTGTTTAGCTTGTGAGACTGTGGATTCAGGATGAAGTACCTCTCTGCCTCTCTTGAGTTTCAAGGGAGTATGAACAAAAGGCCAGTTTAGGCTTTGTGACAGAGCGGAAGGGTCTAGTGTCTGATCTGGACGATCTGAGATGAGACAGCCCACTGAAGTCCATCTCTCAGGTTTCTAGATCCCTCCCATCCAAAGCCTTTGGAACCACACGGCTGGACTGTTTACTCAGAGGAGACCTCCCTGCAGAACAGCGGCACTCAAGGTCTCTCCCTCTTCAACTGCCCCTGTGACCAGTTTACTGGCTGCCTAGACATTCTTGCTTCCCTTCTAGAGACATATGCTTAGCTACAAGAAGGAGAAATATAGGGGGCAGAGAAGGTGAGGCTATAATGAAAACAAACCTTAGGGACAAAATGAAAGGTCCAGAAGGAAAGTCAAAGGGGCCAAAGGGGAAAAAAAAAAGTCATTCTTTAAGACAGCATTTCTCCTGAACACAAACTCACATTTACACGTGTATGTTTTCATGGCTCTAGGAAACTCCAGAGGCAGACTCTGGGTGGATTTGTTCCTCCCCCGTCACTTTCCCTATGGTTCATGAGTCATTCATGCTAACAGGCACTTCAATGAGAAACCCCTTTTATGGGATCATCTCAAACCACATAGAATTTAATGTAAATATCACAGACAGTAAGGAGGGCGATGGGAGCAGAGCTTTCTCAGAATTCACAGGACACACAAGGTCAACGTCTTTCCTCTGGTTTTTAATTAAAGGCACGTCTCTCCTGAGAGAACCTAGGCTACCCAGGGGCAGGCAGCCTGGGATGGCAGGACAAAGCCGGCAGGATGCTGGTGAAATGTACAAATGTGACTGTGGCTTCCTTGGAATGCAGTCCTGGGAGGTGAAGGCAGAAGCACACGCTCTGGGACCGAGGTTCACTCTCGGGCTACATTTTGACCTGCTGCATGGGTCTGAGGTTCGGGGAGACGGCAAAGGGGCACCCTGTGCTCTTTTTGATGTCCTCCACTGTGAGGCCGTCCCAGAGCTCAATCAGGGTCAGTCCTGTCTTCTTGTGCACGTCAAACACGGCCTTCTCGGTGATGATTCGGTCCACGCACCGCTTCCCAGTCAGCGGCATGGTGCACTTCTCCACGATCTTGGGTTCATTGGCCTTGTTGCAGTGCTGCATGGTGACCACCACTCGCGTCTTGGAACTGGACACCAGATCCATCGCACCCCCCATGCCTTTCACCTTCTTGCCGGGTATCATCCAGTTAGCCAGGTCACCGTACTTGGAAACCTGCATGGCTCCCAGCAAGGTCAGGTTGATGTGTCCCCCTCGAATCATGGCAAATGATTCATCGCTGGAGAAAAAAGAGCCCCCTGGAAGAAGGGTGACTGTCTGCTTGCCCGCGTTGATGAGGTCCGCGTCCACCTCCTCTTTTAATGGAAAGGGACCCAAGCCCAAGACCCCGTTCTCACTGTGAAAGTGCACGGTGATGTTGGGGCTGATGTAGTTGGGGGCCAGGAGAGGGATGCCGATGCCCAGATTGGCGTACATGCCGTCCTCAAATTCAAGAGCTGCCCGCTTGATGATCCGTGTCCTTATGTTATCTGAAGACGTGCATATTTCATCATCCTCTTTCCGGACAGTTAAGCGCTCAATTCGTTTCTCGTATTTTTCCCCCTGTATTATGCGATCTACATAAATGTTAGGAACATGGATGTCTTCTGGGGCAAAGGCCGCCACATCCACAATTTCTTCAACCTCCACCACGGAGGTTCTGGCGGCTTTGCACATGGGCACGTTGAAGTTCCTGGCGCTGGCCCTGAAGATGACATTTCCTGCCCAGTCGGCCTTCCACCCTTTCACCAAAGCAAAATCAGCGGTGATGGCATGCTCCAGCAGGTAGTGCTGCCCATGGAACTCCCTCACCTCCCTGGGCTGGCTGAGGATGGCGATGTGGCCATCTGGTAAGTACCTGATGGGTGCGCCTCCCTCCTGGACCAAGGTCCCGTAGGCCGTGGGGGTGTAGAAGGCGGGCACACCGGCGCCCCCTGCGCGGATGCGCTCGGCCAGGGTACCCTGGGGCGTGATCTCCAGCTCCAGCTCACCCGCCAGGTACTGCTGCTCACAGAGCGAGTTCTCCCCCAGGTAGGAGCAGACGATGCGGGTGATCTGCTTGGTCCCCAGTAAAAGGCCGAGACCGAAGCTCTCCACCCCCACGTTGCTGCTCACCACAGTCAAGTCCTTCACGCGGGTCTTCAGCAGCGCCCCTATCAGGTTCTCCGGGATCCCGCAGAGCCCGAAGCCCCCGATCATGATCCTCGAGCCATCAGTGATGTCTCCCACGGCCTTCACCGGGTCCGTGTAGAACCTGACGCGCGCGCGGGCGCTGCAGGCGAAGCCGCACGCGCCACCCTTCGCCAGCGCGCGCCCCGAGCGGCCGGCGGGGACCCGGCGCCCGAGCGCCGACGCCACGAGCCGCAGGGCCGCCATCGGCCGCTCCGCTCCGGCTCGGGCTCCGGGCCCGGCGGGGACAGGAGGCAACCGCGCGTCCCCGCCCGCGCGTCACAGAGCAGGGGGCGCCCAGCTGTGATGCGCCCGCCCGGCTGGTTCCCGCCGCTCCGCTCCGCCTCCGCGCTCCGAGGGCCCGAGGGCCCGCGCTTCCCGGGCCGCGAAGGCGGGAGGCGGGACCGCCTGGGTCGTCTGGAGGACCAGAGGGATCCCGGGCCTGACGCTCGGAGACCCCGAGGCGACGTCCCTCCCGGGAAGCCTGGGCGCCGGCCTCCTGCCCTCTCCATCGTCACCCTTCCTCCCAGGCGCGCTACTCGCGTCGCCCCCCACCCCCCAAAATTCCACCCCCGGGGCACGGGCTCCAACACCTGTGTCCCCAGCGCTCCCGGTCCTGCAACATTTCCACGTTCGTCAAGCCGGGCCTCAACGACAGCCCCGCCGAAGGAGACCTCTTGCCTTCCTGCCTCAAACCTGCTCCTCCTCTGTTTGTCCCCACCTCGGGCAAGAACACCACCAAACCTGTTAAAAAGAGCCACTGGGCAAAACCAATACAGTATTGTAAAAGTAAAATAAAGTAAAAATTAAAATTAGTAAATAAAAATAAATAAATAAATAAATAAAAAGAGCCACTGGCTCAGTCCTGTCACCGGCGCCTCCTCCAAGCACCCTCCTCCGTTCCCTGGACAAGCTCTCCCACCCCCAGCTCCCACCTCGACCCTGCGAGGCTCTGTCCTCTCTGCCTTCACTTCCGACCCCGAGTCTACTCTCCCAGCTGAAGTCAGGGGGCTTTATTTTAAGCGTAAGACAAATGAACTTTTCATTTTACCATAGCTCAGACTCATAGAAAATACACCGAGATAGTACAGAGAGTTCTCACACACCCAGACCAGGTTTCCCCTGGGAAGTGTTAACATGTAAACAACTATAGTACCTTTGTTACCCACTCAATGGACAAGAATTTGAGCAAACTCTGGAGATAGTGGAGGACAGAGGAGATTGGCGGGCTTCAGTCCATGGGGCTGCAAAGAGTCAGACCCGACTTCGTGTCTGAACGATTTTCGTTACAACTAATGAACTAGCACCGGTGTCTTGTTTACTAAACACCATGACTGACCCGAGGTCACTAGTTTCTCTAGTGTCTGTTTCCAGGATCCCACCCAGGGTCCTACAGAGCACTTAGTCATCGCAACTCCTTACGCACCTATGGGCTGTGAATTTCTCGGATTTCCTGTGGCTTTTGATGACCTTGACAGTTTTTGTGTTTGGGTTTGTTTTCTGTGGCATGTTCTTCAGTTTCGAGTTGTCTGGTGTTTTTCTCATGGTCAGACTGGGGTTCTGGGTTTCAGGGATAAAGACCACGGAGGCAACGGGTTCTCATCTCATCTGAGAGCTACATGAGGTGTTCATGGGAGCCTGAGTGCGTGACTGAGGGGGTGCTGCTGAGGTTCCCCCTAAACTGAATTTACTGCCCCAGCCTGTGCACACACAGGAAGCAGGTCACTAAGTGTAGCCCACACTGAAGGAAGGGGAGAGGCCATACCCCCGTGCGGGGGAGAGGCTCGGAGGGTTGTTTTATAAAAAGGTGAATCAGATCCTGCCAGCCTCCACTGCTCTTTAATAAAATAACACTGATTTCATACATTATATTTTGGCCACTTCTCTCAACCTCCTCACAATCACTTCCTGGCTCTCTGTGCTCCAGCCACGGCGTCCCCTTGCTGCACCTCAGACACACCAACGCGGGCCCACCTGCAGGGTTTCTAGTCCCACTTCCGGGATAAAAGAGGCTCTCCCCCAAACACCGGCTGAATGAATGAATGAAGGCACGAATCCTCATTTTACAGGTGAGGAAACTGAGGCCTGGAAAGGCAAGCAACCTGCCCTACTGTTATCCCACACTGAGGAACCCTCGCCCTCTACCCACTGAGTCCCCTTGACTGAGAAAGGCCAGCCCTCTGGGGCCAAATGAGGGGGCTCCAGCTGTATCTGCTGCCAGCAGCTTCCTTGGAGGAGCCCCAGGGGAAGGTCCGATGCTGACCCCTGTCTTACCATCATCTGTTTCCACATAGAGGCGGAGTCCCAGGTCCTTGTTACGGTTCAAGAGCCAGCGGTCACTGGCTGCTGTCACGTCCAACACCAGCCAGCCCTCGTCCCCAGATCGGAGCGTCTGAAGATCCAAAAAGAACAAGTCAGACTCCCTGTGGACACGAAAGAACAATTAACCGAGGGCCAGCACAGCTGCCTTTGTGTTTCCAGTGCCCGCCGGGGGACCATTAGTGGGGCGTCTACCTGCCTGGCTCTGGCCTGGGTGCCTTTCAGGCCTTATCTCACTGTCTACTCTACAAAGGTGTTATGGAGTCTGTGTACAGATGGGGAAACTGAGGCTCAGGAGTTCAGTGACCCATCCATAGTCCCACAGCCAAGACAGCAAGATGGGGACTTGAATCCAGGACTGATGCTGGCCTGTCCCCACGGTGAGACAAGGCCTTGGGCCAAACATCTTTCTTCTCTGAGGGTGGGCTGCCCAGGAAGCTCCCCTTCTGTCTTCTGGGAAATGAACCCCAGGGCTGGGCCAGACACTCTGACAGAGATTTGAGCAGGTGTATGGGGGGGGGTGGTGTGGGGCAGGCACCTGTTGGACTGCTCCAGGACCACCTCAAACATGCTGATGTGGAGCGTCTGGTTGAGCGGGTGGGTGCTGGGCAGCTTGTAAATCCGGAACTCCGCGGCCGTGACAGCCTCCCCGGCCGGGATCTGGGTCAGGTCAAAGTGGAACTCCTTCCAGTGGGGCTCCTGGTGGCCCAGGGCAGGGTCACGCTCCACTGCAAGACAGAGCGGGGCTGGCGGTCACTCGAGGTTTGGGCTCTGGCTCCAGGCTGGGAGCCGGGGGCCTGGGCAGTCTGGGCAGGACTGACTTCCTTGAGAACAGGCTTGTCCCAGCTCTGCCTCCTGGGTGCTCAGAGGGCTCCAAGAGCTGTGTGTTGAGATGCCTGGCTCAGCCCCTGGCACGTGGCAGTGCCGCAGGGCAGCGTCCATGTCTGGCCCCCAAGCCCTAAACCCAGCCTGCCCTATTCACATCCTACTGGACCCACAGATGGGGTACAGGACAGGTCCCTCCTCTGGGGAAACAGACTGAGACCCAAGGCTGAAAAGAGACATAGCTGAATGCATTTGAGTGGGACGAGGGCTCCCAGAGCCTGCTGGTGTCTGGATGGCAGGTGAGGGGAGATTGGGCATGTAGCTGACTTTGGAGCTGGGCCTTGGGGTGAAGAGTGGATGTGCCATGATGTCAAGGGAGAAGAAACCACCGAGGCAGGAACAAGCATGAGCAATGGCCTAGAGCTGAGGGACAACGGCACCAGCAGTGAAAATAGCAGCCGTGACACCCAGCAAAGTGTGAGAGGAACAAGGGGAAGGAGGACGGAGACCTGAGGGAGATGTGGAAAGGACCAGAAAGAGGCGAGGCAGGATGACAGCTCCCAAAGATGCTGTGTCAAGTGTGGGGGAAGTTGAAGGGTCCCATGGTGTGATCTGAGGGGGCTTCCTGGAAGAGGTGACACCTGAACTGCCTTGAAGGACAGGAAGGAGTCTTGGGAGGACAGGTTTTCTAGGCAGAGGGGACCTCTATGCACAGGTGTGTAGAGCTGGGGCTCGTGGTGTGAGTCTGGCTGTGGTCCAGCTGCAAGGGCTGGAATCCTGGCCTCGGAGCGTGGGCTGTGCTCTGACCAGTGGAGGGCCAGGGTTCTGGGCAGCAGGGGGTCGTGGTCTGAGGGTGGAGTGGAAGCTATGTGTGGAGGCGAGGGTAAAGCCCAGACTGCAGGGACCCGAGGCGGGCTGGTGGCGGGGCTGTTCTCACAGTCTGGGCGAGAGACCGCAGGAGTGGAGTAAACCCCACATTTCCCCAGCTGCCGGAAATGCCCAGGACAGTATATTTAGGGCATCTCACTTTAGCCTCCTGTCACTTTCAAACACTAAAAATCTGTGTTTCCACAAAGCAGGGGTGGGAGCCGCCCCAAGCCTTCCCCTAAAACCAACACTGAGATTTTAATTACATGTTTGTGAGTCTTTTTAAAAATTCTCTCTCTGGCTACTGGACTCAGCGACCACAAGTCACCAGGCTGGTGGTGGAGGCGGATGTGGGAGCACTTCCTGTCCTCGCGGTGGGGACCTGGTCCAGGGGTGGGCAAACAGCTGCGCTGGGCGGGACCAGTGGACACACGTGTTTGGGAAGGAGATGGGCTTTTCATCCCCAGAGCAGGGAGGAGGGAACAGAACGCCCATCGTCTGATGGGGGCTGGACCCGCAGCAAATGCCCACCCACCAGCCAGGCTGTTTCGTGGGCAGCATGACACGGGCAGATCCAGGTCCTCCCACACAGGCAGGGTGTGGAGGGCAGGGTTCTGAACCTTCACCAAGTGATGTTCGCCATGAATATCACCACACGAGTCCCCTCCTGCCTACAGACACACACACACACAGCTTTGGGGACAATTTCCATGGATTAGGTAACTGCAGAGACCACCTCTGTTATGTGGCTATGGAAGCAGCCCTGATCTGCAGGGTGAAATAGGTCCAGGCTGTTGGCTGTTCCAGGGAGTGACCCCAAGAATGAAAAAGGGTCGCCCAGCCATGCCCTGTACCGGACCCCTCTCAAAGCATCGTTAAGTGTATCTGCCCCCAAGACAAAGAGGGGGCTGACAGGTGGGTCCCTGGGAACCTGTCTGCAGGCCTGACACTGACTCACATTGGATCCAGGACTGAGGGAACAACCACGAACCTGCCAGCTCCGAGGGCACCAAGCTCTGTGGCCTCCCTCCCTTGTTGACCTGGGGGCCCACATGTACTGGGTCCAGAGAGCCCTGTTCCCCTGGACTGACCTCAGCTCCCAGTTTCTGTGCTGTGGGTGTGTGAAAGCGATGCCCACCCAACCCCCACCCCATAGTTCCCGCACAGGAAACTGCCTGTCCCAGCTGTTCCAGGCAAGCACTAGCGGTGGGACATTTTTAGGAAAATGATTTTCATTAGAAATTGGTTAGGGTTAGGGTTAGTGGGGAGGGAGGGAGAGGCCACTTTGGATTTGCAGCTTTTTCAGTGCCTGTGGCCTTGAGTTGGGAGAGAGATTTTTCCAAAAGTTAGTGTTCTAGGAAAACATTTTTTTGGCACCTCTCTGTCCCCCTTGTTAACTGTGCAGACCAAGCCTGCTTCGGCCAGGGAGGCAGCCTCAGGCAGCCCAGAGGGCTCTGGCCAGGGGTCAGGGCTTCCTTGCAGGCCTGTCCCTGAACTAACCAGGAATGGACATTCCCCTCTGGACCTGGTCTCCTCTTGTGTGAACTGAGAATGAGGAGACAGCCCAGCTTTCCTCTCGCGGTCATGAAAGAACTTTGTAAACAGTCAGGCAATGGACTGGGAGGAATGGCTGTTCAGTAGGAGTTTGGGATGAGCTTGACTTGCATTCTCCTAACTTTGAGCGAAGATGTGAGAGGCTGTGTCAGCAGTTCCAAGGCCAAGGGGTGGAGGGGACACGGAGATTTTGAGTGATTGTTATCTAAATAAATGTACTCATCATTCATTTATTAATCCATTCATTTATCAAGTGAAATTTATAGACAAATTTATCAAGTTCTCACTGTATGTGAAAGCATACTGTTCTGAGCACTGGGAACACAGCAGTGAGCAAGACAGAACCAGATAGAGCATTCAGGGGACTTGCTGGTGGTCCAGTGGCTAAGACCCCATGCTCTCAATGCAGGGGGCCCAGGGGCCATCCCTGGCCAGGAAGCTAGATCCCACACACGATTACTAAAGATCCTGGGGCTTCCCCTGTGGCTCGGCAGTAAAGAATCCGCCTACAATGTCGGAGACATGGGTTCAATCCCTGGGTCGGGAAGATTCCCTGGAGAAGGGAATGGCAACCCACACTGCAGCATTCTTGCCTGGGAAATCCCATGGACGGGGAGCCTGCCAGGTCACAAGGGTCAGATATGACTTAGTGAATAAACCACCACCATGCTGCAGCTAAGACCCAGTGAAGCCAAATAAATAAATTTAAATATTTTTTTAAAAGATGGTGCATTCACAATGTTTCCAGTCTAATAGGGGAGACAGAATGGAAGCAAACAAGACAAGTAAACTAGGGGTTGTCATTTCTATTGTAAGTGAACTACAGAGCGACCTGGGCTCAAGGAATTGGAAGGGGTGGGGGGCTTGTCCGTAGGTGCTTAGCATGACCTGCGAGAAGAAAATAAGTAAGTGCAGTTGAGCATATTCCCATATATGGTGCTGATAGGAATACCATGGAGAGGACTTTGGCAACATGCTTTTGCAATATCCTGAATTTATCCTTTGACACAAGAGTTCCAAAGACACACTGGCAAAAATAAGAAAGGACAGCCACAAAGCTCTTCATTTGGCACAGGGCGAAGACAAAGCTACGTCTGGCTCCACAGGCACATGTTTGCTTTCCAAAAATTATAAAAGCTGCCCAACATGTTCAATCACTGATCCAGTTTTTCTGTCTAGGGTGTGTGCTCAGGTGGTCAGTGATGTCTGGCTCTGTGGGACCCCATGGACTGTAGCCCGCCAGGCTCCTCTGTCCATGGAATTCTCCAGACAAGAGTACTGGAGAGGGTTGCCATTTCCTTCTGTCTGAGGAAGCAGCAGCAAATGAATTTACCTTCTGGATCACCTTAATGTTGCCCTCCGAATAATGAGCAGACATGACTCACCAGTGAGTGCTAACTGGAGCCTCAGCCTTCTCCTCCAGCCTCTGATAAACCAGCTCCAGGTTCCCCAGCTGAGGGAAGGGCCTTCTGGGGGCAGGAGGCGGCCGCCGCCACCATGTCCGGGATCCTCATTCTGCCTTTCCACTTCTGAGGCCCTGCACCCACCACTCTCAGCCTAGAGCTCCAGATGCCACACCCCATGTCCACCGCCCAAAACCTACATAGGCTTTGGCTATTTTTGTGCCCTCAACAAAATTTATAGTCACCCGGACAATCTGAATCTTCTTTCTGACCAAAAAAGTAAGACTTCAAAAGACATCCACTTCCTCCTGATTGCTGTGACTGCTAAGAGCCTGGAATCTTCTGCCCTGTCTGACAGTCCTTCCTGAAGCCCTTCCCCAGCCCCTCAGGGCCCATGGGGAGGTCTTAAGCTTGGCTCTGCTTCCAGGCCTCCTGAGCTGGCCCGGCTCATCCTCATGGTCTCCTGGGCCATCTGGTATAAACACCCTCCCCGAGAGACCCTCCTTGAAGCCCTCTCCCAGGGTTGCCCCATCCCACCAAGTATAAAGGCTACTTTCTTCTCAGTCCAGCTGTAACAGCCCCCTTGCCCTCCCCTGACCCCACACATCAGCCTGCCAGTCTCTCCTTTCCCTGTCCCGGGGTCCCCATCCCTGGCTCATCTGTCCACTGGACGGTGACCAATTTGGAGGCAGAAACCGAACAACTGGGTGGAAATGGGAGGCCTTGGCAGTCTGCTCGTCCAGCCCCTCGTGCCCCCTGGGCCCAGAGAGGGGCTGTCCAGCCCCTCTTCCCAAGGACCTCTGGTCCCCAGGACAGTGACTCAGTGTCCAGCAGTGCAGCCCCTGAACTGGGGGGTCCTGCTGGTCTAGGAGTGGGCTTCCAGGTCACCTCGGGCCTCCATCTGAAGCCACCCATGTTCTCTATTTGCTGAGGGACTCGCCTCTGTTCACAGCCTGACAAGGAGGACAGGCTTCCCCGGGGCCCCGGAGGCAGACGGGCTGGGCCTGTCTGGCTGGTCCCACCGGTAACGAGGCCAAGGAGTCCCTCAGACCTAAGACAAGACCCAGTCTGCGCAGCCCCAGTTCCCGGGGGAGCCTTGGACTCCATCACCTCCCGTTTCTGCCTCCTGAAGGGTTCTCTCCCACCCAGGAATCTCAGCGCTGCTTCATTCTGGGGCATTTTTAGTCAGTTCTCATTACTGACTTTTTCAGGACCTGTTTCCATAAATGGCTCCATGCTCATAATTACCATCCAGACCTCAGCCGGATTCAGAGACCAAATTAAAAGGGGCACCCGCCCGCTGCACCACATCAAGCCCGCCACGGCCAAAAATAGATCCCAGGAGATGTGAGCAAGGAGGATGCGGCTCCTCCAGGTCAACCCAGGAAAGACCCGAACTGTGGGGCTTTCCAGAAGGACACAGTCATGGTGACACACGCCCTCTGTCCCGCGGGGAGTGGGTGCCTGTGGGGACTGGCCGTGTGCTCCCTCCCCGAGCCTGCCTCACCCCCAGGGTGGGGGGTGGGCGGCCACCAGCGGGTGGGGAGGGCGGGGGCACATTCTTTGGTGGGAGCTGGAAAGGCCTTCGGGGCGCCCTGCATAGATGAGGAAACTGAAGCCCAAGGGGGCAGAGGATCGCCAGGCGTCAGGTGTCAGGTTAGGGGTCTTTCACGTGGAATTGCAGACTTGGAGCCTGTGTGAAATGAGTGGACTTGGACTTGCTCTGGTGGCGATACTGGGATGGGGGGGGGTCACCTGTTCACAAGGTTCTTCTATCAACAGGTGCCTGAGAGCGACCTCCTGAGGCCACGGTCCTCCAGGCAGGGCTCTGCGGGGACTCGGGTCCTGGGTGGGGAGCATGATCCGCACAGACAGGGAGGCGGGCCCTGCTCTGTCTCCTTCTCCTGGCTCTTGGTGCTCCCTGCCCTCCGCTGCCTCTTTCCCTCAGCATCGCCAGTTTGCCCTGAGAGCTGGCCGCACAGGGGTGAGGGGACAGCTTGGGGGAAGGCATGAGAGCCGGTTTGGTCCCTGCTTTCAGATTGTTCCTGGTTTCTTGGCAGGGTGGCAGAGGTGGGGGCATCCTGGGCGTTTTTGTTCATCGTTACTTAACTGTGTTAGTTAGCTATTGCTGTGTAACAAATCACCCCAGACGTAGCAGCTGAGAACAACCAGCACTTACTATTTCACATGGTTTCTGAAGGTCAGGAATCCAGGCGCTTAGCTGGGTGGCGCTGGCTCAGGGTCTCTCACAAGGTGACAGGCAAGCTGTCGGGTGGGGCTGAGGTCCCTGGAGACCTGACTGGGACGAACAGATCCTCAGCTCACGCTTGGGGCTGAGGGTAGCAGCCTCCCACTGTGGACCTCACACGACATGATCTTCCCTCAGGATGAGCTCACCTGGGGGTCGGGGGTGCAGGGCACACACAGGGCCCAAGATAGAAGCTGTAGTCTTTTATAACCTAACCTTGAAAGTGACACAGCATCCCTATTGTCACACAGACCAGTTCTGCCCCATGGCGGGGGCGGAGGGGCATGAGGATGTGAAAACCAGGAGGCAGGGTTCTTTGAGAGCCATGTTGGAGGCTGGCAACCATAGCAACCCTGAGAAAGAAGCATTATTCACTGCATTTCAGAGCTGAGAACACTGAAGGTCAGAGAAGGTGGCCAATCTGTCCAAGACCACACCCAGAACTCCCAAGGTGGGATGAGAATAGGTGCGTCTGTCTGCAAAGTCTGCTTCCCTTCCCCTCATCTAAGGCCTCAGCAGGTCAAGGATGTGTCAAGGGAACGCCATCGGGTGGCACCGGACTAGAGCTGAGTGTTGAGTACCAAGCTGGCAAAGAAACACACAGAAGGACCTCAAGCAAGAGGAGCCATGAGTGGGTTTTCACGTGAGGAACTGCAGTTCCAAGAACAGACCAAGAGCTTCTTCACCTCCATGTCTCCCCTCTGCTTCTTCACCTTCCCCTCTCACCCTCTTCGAACTAAAGTCTACCCTTCTTTCAAGGTTCAGCATAACTCCACCTCCTCCCAAGACTTCCCTGTCTGTCCCTCAGCCAAGAGGCCATTCGTCCCCGTCTTCTGGGCTTGCTCATCTCCCATTGATGAGAGAGGGATCTGGTCTCTCTTCTGCAGTACTAAGCCTTCATACTCACATCTGAGCGGGGAAATGGCCATTTCTTCCACTTGATGATCATATATTGGATTGTCTGTGGGCCTATCTTTTCCACTGTAATGAGCAGACCTTGGACTCAACTCTGCTTTGCAGTGGGCACCAAGATAACCAGGGAGGGCTAGAGCACACACTGGGTTCCCAGGAGTGCTTGTGAGGGAATGACCACAGGCTGAAGGATGCAACTTTCTCCATACCTGGGTCTTGCAGCCTTTGGCTTCCCCAGAACCCTTCCTGTACTTGGAGCCCTAGACTGTTCTGAAGGAATGGCTGCTGCTCAGGGAACAGAGCCAGCAAAGAAAATAGCTGTGCTTTACTTTAGGTCTTGTCACTACCAGCTGGACTTACTGGGGCTAAAAGCAAACAAACAAACAAACTGAGCTAACATTTACTGAGCATCTACCAGGCACTGTTTCAGCCCTTTATGTAGAGTAAGTCATTTAACGTTCACAGCCATCCTAGGATGGCTATATTACAGATGAGGAATCTGAGGCACAGAGCAGTAAATAACTTACACAAAAATCAAATAAATAGGGGACTTCCCTGGTGGTCCAGTGGTTAAGAATCCACCTGCCCAAGCAGGGGACACGGTTTTGAACCCTGGTCTGGGAAGATCGCACATGCCAAGGGGCAACTAAGCCCACGTGCCACAACTATTGAGCCCTTGTACCTGGAGTCCATGTTCTACAACAAGAGAAGCCACCGCAATAAGCAGCCTGCACACCGCAACTAGAGACTAACTTCCGCTCACCGCATCTCGAGAGAGCCAGCGCAGCAATGAAGACCCAGTGCAGCCATAAATAAGTATATGCATTAAAAATCTTATAAATATATCCTAGGTCAGACTTCCTGGGCAACAGGCTGAGTGGGAAGGTTTAGTGGAGAGGGTTCTTGTAGGGAATGCAGGGAGCAGGAGCGGGCACAGGTGATGCAATCACAAAAGGGCCAAGCGACTCCGGCTGCGCGGGGAGCTCTGGGGCTGATGGCCCTTCAGAACTGTCCCTCTGTGAGGCAATGAGGCTGGGCATTTATATTCTGATAAGCCTGTTACTGGATGTGGTGTGACCCCAGGGAGGGTACCCAACCTTGAGCAAGAAGCTAGTGGATTGATGCCTAGGGACAGACCCACTCTCTAGGCAGCTGGGGCAATGAGTGACTCAACCCCAGAGAGAAGATCTGGGCAGCACCATAGCATCCCCTAAAAAGCATGCAGTGGAATGGGGATCTGATCCTGGCACTGTGCTCTTACCACTCAGCTCCAGGTCCTCAAGTGAATGATGGGGGCGGAAAGGTAGATAAACACAGCAGGCCCTTCCTCACCATTCAGGCTGCCATTTATTGAGCGGTGCCAAGCTCTTGCTTGCAGAAGGAGGTGGCAACCCATTCCAGTGTTCTTGCCTGGAAAATCCCATGGATGGAGAAGCCCGGCAGGCTACACAGTCCATGGGATCACAAAGAGTTGGACACAACTGACTTCACTTTTCAAGCACTTGCTAAGTTTTTCAGTGTCTTAACCTACTTATTTACCCATTGTACTATGATACAGATATTATTTATTCTGATTTTTAGAATGAAGAGGGACTGCCCTCGAGGTCCAGTGGCTAAGACTCCTCGCTCCCGATGCAGAGGGCCAGAGTTCAATTCCTGGTCAGGGAACTAGATCCCACATGCCACAGCTGAGAGTCCACGTGGTGCAACTAAAGAGGCCACGTGCCACAACGGAGGTCGACCGTCCCATGTGCCGCAACAAGACCCGGTCCAGCCAAAGAAATAAAAATAGAGATGATGAAATTGAGATGCCAAGACTTTAAGTAAGCTATTCAAAATTTCACAGATCTCAAGTAGCAGACCTTGAATTAAAACCTGGTCTTCCAAGCTCTGCTCTCCCATTACCAAGGCCAACCCTGCTTGCTGCTGTGACCCAGCTCTCATAGCTGCTCCTTTGAATCTGGGTACCCAGGACCTTGGGTCAGTCACTTAGACTCTGACACTCTACTTCTCATCTGTCACCTAGGGGAAGTAGTAATCATTTACCCCAGAAGAGTGAGGAAAGACCGAGAAGATGGGGGCTGGAGAGGAGTACTCAGTCACCAGGGATTCACAGGGCACACCACCCTGGTGGCAGGTAGGGCTTTGGAGAAAAGAATCCATCTCCAACTCCTGGAAACCATCAACAAAATGAAAAGGCAATCTACTATATGGGAGCAAATATGTACAAACCACATATCTGATAAGGGGTTAATATCCAAAACATATAAAGAACACCTACAATGCAACTGCAAAAAACCTCAAACGATCCAGTTTTTCAAATGAGCAGAGGAACTGAATAGACCTTTTCCCAAAGATATACAAATGGCCAACAGGACCAAAACCACAATGAGATATCACCTCACACCTCTTTGAATGGCTATTGTAAAAAAGATAAGAGATAGTGAATGTAAGAAAAGGGAACCCTTGTGCACTCTTTGCGGGAATGTAAATTGGTGAAGCCATTATGGAAAATAGTCTGCTGCTGCTGCTGCTGCTAAGTCGCTTCAGTCGTGTCCGATTCTGTGCGATCCCATAGACAGCAGCCCGCCAGGCTCCCCCGTCCCTGGGATTCTCCAGGCAAGAACACTGGAGAAGGTTGCCATTTCCTTCTCCAATGCATGAAAGTGAAAAGTGAAAGTGAAGTCGCTCAGTCGTGTCCGACTCTTAGCAACCCCATGGACTGCAGCCCACCAGGTTCCTCTGTTCATGGGATTTTCCAGGCAAGAGTACTGGGGTGGGGTGCCATTGCCTTCTCCAGGAAAATAGTATAGATGTTCCTAAAAAAAATTAAAAATAGAACTACCATATGATCCAGCAATCCCACTTCTGGATATATATCCAAAGGAAATAAAATATTAAGGAGTGAAAAAAAAAGTATAACTATGTATTCAACACAAATATTGAGTCATTATGTTGAACACCTGAAACCGATAGATGATGTCACTTACAGCTCAGTGTTTTAAAAAAGAGAGCTATCTGTACTCTCATGTTCATTGCAGCACTATTCACAATAGCCAAGCCATGGAAACAACCTCAGTGTCCATCTACAGACGAACAAAGAAGATACGGCAGGGACTTACTTGTCAGCTCAGTGGTAAAGAATCCGCTTTCCAATGCAGGGAACTAAGTTCCCACATGCTGTGGGGCAACTAAGTGCACGTGCCGTTAAGGGGAAGCACACACTACACAGCAAAAGACCCCAGACGCTGCAGCTAAGACCCAAGGCAGCCAAATAAATAGAGAAGTATTTTTTAAAGATACAGCATATATATAAATATAATATCTATGGGTGCATATATATACACATATATATGAATGTTATTCAGCTATGAGAGAAAAGGAAATCCTGTCATCTTCAACAACATGGATTGAAACTTGAGAGTATTATGCTAAGTGAAATAAGCCAGAGAAAGACATATATGACATGGTATCACTTATATGCGGGTTTAAAAAAATAGTCAAAAGAGTAGAAAAAGTGTGTGCCAGGAGCTGGGGATGGGAGAAATAGGGAGAGGTTGGTAAGACAGTACAAACTTTTAGTCATCAGCTGAATAAGGTCTGAGGATCTAGTGTAAAATATGGTGACTACAATTGATAATCCTGTGTTGTATAACTGAAATTTGCTAAAAGAGTAGAAATTAAATATTTTCACATATGCAAAAAAAGGACACATATGTGAAGTGATGAAATGTGTTAACTGGATTGGGGGGGGATGTTTTACCATCCTGATGTACACTTTAAATAACTTAGAATTTTATATGTCAATTATACTTCAATAAAGTTGAAATATCCTAAAGGAAATAAACCCTGAGTATTCGTTGGAAGGACTGATGCTGAAGCTGAAGCTCCAATACTTTGGCCACCAGATGTGATGAGCCGACTCATTAGAAAAGGCCCTGATGTTGGGAAAGAGTGAGGGCAAGAGGAGAAGGAGGCAACAGAGGATGAGGAGGTTGGATGGCATCACTGACTCCAAGGACACGAGTTTGAGCAAACTCCAGGAGATGGTGAAGGAAAAGGAAGCCTGGAATGCCACAGTCCATGGGATTGCAAAGAGTCTGACATGACTTAGCAACCGAACAACAACAAAGTTGAAATGAAAATAAATAAATGAAACGTAGATAGATAAAAAGAGAAATAATGTGGTCATTCTGATATTCGACTTTCAAGATAGATAAAGGATTTATTAAGTGAAAGACAAAATGGCCAACCAGCAGGCACTTAGATCCCACTTAAGATCTTAGAAAATATCTTAGAAAAGATTAACACAAATTGATTTTTTTTTTTTTTTTTAATCAGAGCTAAGGACTTCCCTGGTGGTCATGGCCAAGAATACGCCTTGCAGGAGACACAGGCTCGATCGCTGGTCTGGAAAGATCCCACGTGCTGTGGAACAACTAAGTCTGTGTGCCATAAATGCTGAGCCCTCATGGCACAGCTAGAGAATCCGAGCACTGCAACAAAAGATGCTGCATGAGGCAATTAAGCCCCAACGCAGCCAAATTAATTAGTTTTTAAAAATCAGGGCTGGTTGTGGGGAGGGTTACACTAAAGGATTAAGACACTGGTTCTCTTTGAGGTACACAGAAGATTACTAGAGGCTTCCATATGATCTATTTCTAGACACATGGTCTGAATTTTCTGTAATGAAATTCTATAATGAATCTATATGGCATAAACTTTTTAGTGAACATGCATTAGTTCTGTAAATCCCAAAACAAAGATATTTTAAAAATCATGTCCTAGTTTACAACAAAGCCTCACATTTAATACAGTCCAACGCAGCAGCATGCACTGCACCTAATCATGGGCCCTGGGCTGGGGGGAGAGGCCACTTCTGTGTGGGACAAGAGCAGAAGATACACAGGCAGGAAGATGACCAGCTGCGTGGCCTTGGGAAGACCACCTAACTTCTCTGAGCCTCTTAAAACAAAGATGCGACTGTAATTGTGAGATGAGATGGAAGGACAGACATGGAGGGTCTCGGCATGTGGTCGTCACTGGGTGTCTGCTCACACGGTCCCTGAACAGCCTCCAGGGTGGGCTCCATGAGCATCTCCATTTACAGAGGAGGAGACGGAGGCTCCGAGAGGTGGACTGGAGAGTGCAGCTCACACTGGCAGCAGGAGGTGGAGTCGAGAGGCAAATTCTGAGTCCGGCTCAGAACGCCAGCCCGTCCTGCCCGTCCTCACACTGGCCATCCCCTCCTGATGCCCAGGGAGGGCGTCACTGTGTGGGCCAGGTGACAGTCACCTTGCGGCTGAGGGGCAGGCATGAGTCTCTCCCACCGGAAGGTCAGCTCCACAAGGAGGGTCTTTGTCTCGCCCCCTCTTACGTTCCAGGAGCTGGAATGGAGCCTGGGACAGAGCAAGCGCCCCAGGACCGTTTGTGGAGTGAAGTCAGGAAAACATGAAAGAACTCTGCAGTAAGGAAGCAAAGTAAGTGACCCCGGGCTTATGGAGGTGAGGGGTCACTCCTTCAAGGTCAGGGGCTGAACAGGATCCGGGCAGGCTCCTCACTCCCATGGAGCCCTGCCTCTCCCGAACCCAAGAGCTCAGCTCCTTCACACCCCTCTCCTCAGCTGCCCGGGACCACGGGAATGAGGGAGCCCAGCTCAGGGAAGGGTCAGGACAAAGGAGAAGACGGTCCCATTCAGTTCTGATGACACGTCAGCCTGCAGTGCTGTTTGTGCCTCAGTTTCTCAGTCTGGAGCATGGGCACCCCCACTCTGAGGACAGGACGTGGGGAAGGATTCAGGAGAAATACCAGAGGTGTCTCTCCTGCCTCTCTCTGGAGGGGCCAGGCCAGCGGGGTCCAGCCAGTCACACCTGAGCTGCGCGGAGGGGTGGGCAGTGTGCTGAGAAGGGACCAGATAAGGGAAGGACATGCAGGAATCCACGGAGGACCCAGGAAGGCCAAGACCCTGGGTGCTGCCTCCCAGTTCAGGGTCTCCTCCCTGGAGCTCAGGCGACACCAGGGACCAGCTCTGTCCACTCCTCGAGGTCCCAGACCTACCTATCTCTGTGTCCTGGCCAAAGGGAGCCAAGAGTCCACAGGCAGAGACTGACAGGCAGGCCAGGTGGGGCCCAGCTCTGACCGCAGCCCTGGCCTCCAGCACAGACTCCAGCAGTCACGCCTCCAGAAGGCCCCTGGAGTGTCTGCTTGGACAGAGGCCCGACCCCTGGACGGAAGCCTTTGAGAGGCCCAGGCCTCTGGGTCCTACAGGTGCTGCTGATGGTCAGGGCCCAGCAAGCCCCAGGCCTGGCCTCTCAGGAGCCAGTGAGGCCAGCAGCAGAGGGGAGCTGGAGGCCACAGGTGTGGGAGCCTCAGCGTGGGTGCTGACGCCGCAGCGACTCTGCTGTTAGACTCCAGGGTGGTTCAGGGCCCGAGGACCTTCAGGGGCCCGGGGCCGGGGCCTCCAAAGGAGGAAACAACGCTGGTAGCTGCCTAATCCCCACATCAGCCCACATAATTACCAGTTAAACTGATTCAACTGAAGAAGTTTTACTAGTGCAATTAGTACATCAGAATAAAGAAGGCCCTCTGACAGCTGGCTGGACCTGCCCACACACCAGGCTTCCCCTGAACAAAGATCGGCTTGTTAATTCACAGCGTCACAGGCCTTAGATCTCCATGAAACATGCAGAGGTGGCGTGGGAAGAAACTGGAATTTGGAGTCCACAGTCTGGATGATACTGCGGATGTGCTATGTAGCCCTGGGTTGCTTATTTAACCTCTCTGAGCCCATGGCTGGTAAAAGAGCTTCACAAGTTGCTATATGGATGAAATGAGTATTGAAAGGACTATGGAACTTCAAATGTTCATTTTTATTCAAAAACAGGTAGACAGACACCTTTGGTTGGCTTCAAAAATCTGTTTCTGGGTCTCGTGTGTCTATAAGACAGATGAGAACATTTCCACACATCCACACCAAAGCTGAGCAGCAGCTCGGAGAGACTGGGGTCAGCACTGACCAGGGCTGGGTTCCCCCTAAAAGGGGGCTGACTTTCTGCTCTATCAACCTATCTCACAACTCTGAGGACAGACCATGAGGAGCTCCATTTTACAAGGAGAGCTCTGAGGCTCAGAGAGGGCAAGGACTTCCCCAGGACCACACAGCAGAGGCAGGAGGGGAACCAGGTCCTCCTGAGCTTGGGGTGCTGCTCACTCACAGTAGAAGCTCCCACCAGGGCTGTGTACCCCTTGCCCCAAGGGGTGCTGGGGAAAGAGGGACCTGGGCTAGGTGGTGACTCGCTCACGGAGGTCTCCCATGGGGGCATTCTCAGGGGGGCTGTATCCACAGCTCTTCTTGGTCCTGTGCCCGGAGTCAGCTTGTCGCCAGCACAGAGCTCCAGCCTCAGTTCCACATATGGTCGCCTCTGTCCCCAGTCCCCCACCCAACTTCTAACCAGGGAGGCAGCATCTAGAACCCACCAGCTCAAGTCCCGAGCTGGCACTGGGATCTCAGCAGAGGTTAACAGCTGCCTCTTGCTGCTCACTCTCCCACCTGAGCCCATCACCAGCTGTTTGGGGGGAACAGGCTTCCCTGAGAGTCCCCTCTTCTTGCCCTACCGTAAGAAGCAAATGGCCGAAGATGCATAAAACCTGCTGTCACTCTGGCCCCTGAGCCCCTCTGCCGAAACCCCTCTGACAGCTCTTTCCACCATGAAAGCCTCCCCCCTTGACACAGAACTGTCACCTCCTTGAGCCCAGGATGGAAGGCCAAAGAACCTGGGCCTGTCCTGGCTCAGCCACACAGAGGTCACGTTGTCCCGAGCAAGACACCACCCCTCTGAGCCTCACTGTCCTCATCTGGGAGATGGGAGTGAATATCATCATGTCTGCCAACAGGGTTGCTGGGGGGTTACAAGGTGGAGGGAGGCTGGTGGCCCTGGCAAGGGGCCTCTCCCTGCTCTGGGTCCCATGGCTCTCCCCACCTGGGCCTGAGCTATGGTCCTTGGTCCCCAGGTCTAGCCTGGTGTCTGCTGCAGCCTAGATCCATGCCCCTCACTGGCCACAGGCAGGAAACAAGGAGGATGGGAGACCTATGTTCATGAATGTAGATTAAGGAGAGTTTAGTTATGGTAAAGGTGATCTTTGAGAAAAGGGTAAATGGCTCCATGATTTGGAGTATAATTTTTGCAGAGAAGAAAAGCTGGGCTTTGCCTGGGAGAACAAAGGGGGTTCAAACTGCCCATCGGGTCATTCACTGGGGCTGGATACTCATTCCACGACAAGCCAAGTCCCAGATGCGAGCCCAGGGTGACAAGACCACAGTCCCTGCCCCACTGAGCTCAGAGTCCACGCCTTCCCCTCCCCTGCCCCCACCCCTAGGTGACCCAGGCAAGAGGCTGCTCAATATGGGCTCAGGACATCTGGGTCCTCACCTAAACTCTGGTGCTTTGATGACGTGACAAGGTTTTCCACGCTGAACTTTGTCCCACGCTTCATACCGCCCTTATCACAGGGACAGCATCACAGCCTCTGTTTATTCATCTGTCTCGCCAGGACCAGACTGTCTTCCTGGCACTACCACGTCCACCTAACACTACAGGATCTTACCGTCGGGGGTGTTTGGGGGCGGGTAAGGCACACACCTCTGGGACTCACATTCCTCGTCCGTCCCTGTCGGTCCAGCAGCTCACCGACCCCCACATCCCTAAGACTTCGCTGCCCTGAGCCGGGCAGGTTTTCCTCCCGCAGGTCCTTGTCCACGACAAGGATTCCCCGCCCCCAGCAGGCGCTCCCCCTGCGCGAGGTGGCGCGCACGCCCCCGCCGCTCGCGCTCAGCCCCCGTAGGGCCGTTCAGCCCGCCGCCGTCCCCCGGGGTCGCCGCCGCCCGCCCGGGGCCCGCGCTCACCCATGTTGACGAAGCTCATGACCAGGTCTGCGCGGCCCAGGCGCCGCTCGGGGGCCCCGCCGTCCTCGTCGTCGTCGCCGGCCACGGCGCGGTACAGGTCGAGCATGAAGAGCGGCGCGGACGCCGGCAGCAGGGCGGCGGCGGGGGGCGCGCGGGGCCGGGGCCGCCCGGGCAGCCCGAGCACCGCCAGGATCTCGCGCTGCAGGTCGCGGCGCTCGCGCGGGCCCAGGCGGCGCTGCGGGCAGCCGAGCGGGGGGCGCGGGCCGGGGACGCCGCCGCCGCTCAGCGCGCACAGCGCCAGGCCCAGCAGCCAGAGCGGCCCGGGGCGCGCGGCCATGGCGGGACCCGGCGGCCTCACCGCGCGCGCATCCGCTCCCAGCGGGGCCCGGATGGGGCCGCCCCGACGGCGCGCGGCGGGCCTGGCTTGGGGCGGGCGGGACGGGGCGTGGGTCGCCCGCGAACGCTGCGCGGTCCCTAGAGCTCCCGGACCGTCGGCTGCGGCCGCACCGCCTCGGGCAGGAGCTCCTCTGGGAACCAGGGACGATCGGCTAGTCTGTCTGTTCCGCTGCGCCCGACAGTCCGGCTGCTGCCGAGGCCGCTCAGCTTAGAGGCGCAGGGAGAGCTGCCGTCGGGTTCGGGGAGGTGCGGACCAAGCCTGTACCGCTCCGAGGGGCCGCGGCCGCCTCTCTCTGCGGAGCTGGGAGCCGTCGGGTCCCGCCCCTCGGACCCGACCAATGGGGGCGCAGGGGCGGGGACAAGGCTCGGAACCTGTGCCCCAGGAAGGGGCGCTGGGTGGCGGGTCGTGACGCCCCCTAGGTGAGACCCGCCTGTAGGTGGCTGGCGGGAGGAGTGAGGAGTCCGCGGCCCCGCCGTCAGGGGCCTAGCTGTCGTCCTGGGTTCCGCTGCCCACTCTGGGCGCGCTGTCCGGAGGGAGCGGGGACTGGGCCTGGGGACCCAGGGTACAAGGCGAGATCTGAGATCAGACCCTGCGCTCCCACTGGGCATGTTCTTGTTCGCCCTGCCGGGGCGGGATCCCAACTCTCCGTCCCGCCGTGGAGTGACCCGAAAGCCCTGCCTGGAGCGTGGGATGTCGCCCCAGGGCCCGAAACGCCTCAGGCCAGCCTAGAGATGGAGGGGTTCGCGGATACCAGCAGAGTCTAGAGAGTGGAGCGCATCCTTTCACCAGTAGCATCCGGGCAGGAGTTCCTCGCCACCGCAGCTTCTGGCCGGGCTCTGCGCTTTTGGGGGGCTCCTTCCGGGACCTCTGACACCTGTCGGGTCACTGCTCCCGGCGCGCACACCCACCTGGCTCCAGCGCGCTCTCGGTCGGCGCCTCTGGCCGGCCGCCCCAGCAGCTCCAGCAGCCGCGCTATCACTCCCAGGTTTGCTGTGTGCCCTTCGGACCCCGGTGCGGGTCCAGCCGCGCGCGAGATATGCCTCGGGTCAAGGAGCTCTGGCGCCCTTCCTGATTTTTTGCGCGTCTTAATTATCACGGCCCTCAGCGGTTTTTGAGAGAAGGATCGTCGCGGAAACTCCTTGATTGACTATCCCCTTCTGCATAGCCTGCTCTTCCCTAGGCGCTTTCTCACCGCATTTATTCAGTCCTGCTCTCCTTCTTCGGAGAAGGCGATGGCACCCCGCTCCAGTACTCTTGCCTGGAAAATCCCATGGACGGAGGAGCCTGGTAGGCTGCAGTCCATGGGGTCGCTGAGGGTCGGACACGACTGAGCGACTTCACTTTCACTTTTCACTTTCATGCATTGGAGAAGAAAATGGCAACCCACTCCAGCGTTCTTGCCTGAGAATCCCAGGGACTGGGGAGCCTCGTGGGCTGCCGTCTGTGGGGTCGCACAGAGTCCGACAGGACTGAAGCGATTTAGCAGCAGCAGCAGCTCTCCTCCTTAGACTTTCGACCTGGTGATGAGCTCGTCCATCTGAGACTTTAGTGCCATCATTCCGTCCTGCAGGACTCTCAAATACATCCCAACACAGACCTTCTCCTGATGCCTGACAAGAGGTGACTGAAGCCAGAAACCCTGTTGTTGACCTAGGCCCTCCCTCCTGATGGCAGTTCAGTCTACTACTGACTCTACCTTCTAATGCCTCTTGAATCCCATACCACACTTACCTGGTTTATGGAGCTTCTCCCCGTCCCTGAGCCACTGTAACAGGCTTCCAAATTCCTTGTTTCTCATCTCAACCCCATCCCTCTCTCACTCCTCATTCCCCAGACTGAATTTCTAAATAAAAACCCAATCTCTCTAAACAGCTCCAAATCTTTCACGGTCTTTCATTGCTTATAGCAGAATTTCTCAAACAGGTTTTTGAGGGGCTTCCTACAAAAAGGAGTTTAGAAAACACTACATGTTCTCTCCTTGGGCAAGCCCTAATGTCATTGGTATGAGGCTCTGGGAAGTCCTGCAATAAAGAAATTTACTTAGCTTTAGTTCAGCGTCTTCCAAATGCATTTGACGATGATTCTGGGGTGTTTTAAGGACCACATCTAAGGGACTAGGAGGGCACCATGTGATCAAGTGCCGAGCACTCAGTGGTCTGGCCTCCATCACCTGGTCCCTATGGCTGGACCCCTCTCCACAGTCATGCCGAGCCACTAAGAGTGTACCTTTTGCTCTAGTCACAGGGGACTACCTGTGGTCCCCTCACCAGTCCTGCCCTTGACATTTCTGTTCATCTGAACTTTGTTTTCATTTACCAAGAATGTCCTGATCCCCTTTGCCTGGCTGGTCAATATGAGCTCTCTCTAAGATACAGCTGAAGCAACACCTCTGCCTGATGTCCTCTCCACCTTCATGGGTAGATAGATCTTCCCGCCACCAACTCATTCATTTTATCAAATTGAAGGGCATTTATTTGTACACATTTCCTCCCCTGAATTCATTCCTCCACTGTGGACTTTTTTGTTTGCATTTGTTCATTTTTGGCTGTACTGGGTCCTCATTGCTGCGAGAAGGCTTTCTCTTGCTGCAGCAAGCAGGGGCTCCTCTCGTTGTGGGACGTGGGCTTCTCTTCTTGGAGAGCACAGGCTCTAGAGCATGCAGGCTTTAGTAGTTGCAGCACGTGGGCTCAGTAGTTGTGGCACACAGCCTTAGTTGCCCCTTGGCATGTGGAATCTTCCTAGACCAGGGATTGAACCCATCTTACTTGCATTGGAAAGCAGACCCCTCACCATTCGACTACCAGGGAATTCCTCCACTATAAATTTCTCAAGACGGAAGTTGTCATGTCAGTTTACCTTCAGATCCCAGTGCCAGGCTCATGCTTAGGGTTTTAATAAACATCTGTGAATTTACTAGTCTCTGAGAAAAGAGTAACCTCCAGCTTCATGCATCTTTCCATTAAGAATTGTTCTCTATTGCACGGGAGCAACAAAGGACAGACCAAAGCTGTATTGGAGTATGGGGGTCGGTAGCCAGCAAGCTTCCCTCTCCAGCTGTGTGCCTGGCTCTCTTGCACAACAAACACAAATGCAAACCCATGAATTTCCATGACCGAAACCACAAAGTTAAATTTATGATTGCCAAGACCTACTCCGTACAGAATATGAAAAAGAGACAGCAATTTTAAAGAGACGAAGGAGTTCCCCGGTGGCCTAGTAATTAGGATTTCTGGCTTTCACTGCTGTGGCTTGGTTTCAACCCCTGGTTGAGGAACTAAGAACCTGTAAAGTGTGCCACATGGCCCAAATAAATAAATTTTAAAAAGAGAAAACGGTTTCCTATAAGAGGTACCACAGAAGTGGAGATTATTCAGTGTTATCACCCATACATGTAATCGTTGCATTTTATGATCTGAGGACCCATCAAAGATATGAATACTGTCACAAGATCCTGTCCTGAGGTCCTATGTCATGACCATGTCAGATCTAGATACTGCCTTGGGGTAGGTGTACCATAATACCTCATTAAATGACCACTCAGGGGCCTCTAAGTGCCTCACTTACCTTCCTGGATGCATCCAGGATTCTGCGAAAATTCAGTTCATCACGGTCTCAAGGTGTGATTACATGGCAAGAAAAAACTAGCCCAATGAGACAGTCCTGTCTTCACAGGGAATGTCCAGCCAGTGGATCAGGTTACCTCCTGTTAATATGCCAATTAAAAATCAGAGATTGTCAGATGATTTAGGGGTGGGGGGGAAAGCAAGAACAAATGATAAGCTAGACCCTGGTTTGATTCCTGGATCGGGAAAATCCCCTGCAGAACGGATAGGCCACCTGCTCCAGTATTTTTGGTCTTCCCTAGTGGCTCAGCTGGTAAAGAATCTGCCTACAATGCAGGAGACCTGGGTTCAATCCCTGGGTTGGGAAGATCCCTGGAGAAGGGAAAGGCTATCCACTCCAGGATTCTGGCGTGGAGAATTCCATGGACTGTATAGTCCACGAGGTGGCAGAGCTGGATAGGACTGAGCAACTTTCACTTTCATAATTTTTTCAAAATCATATCATTTAAAAGATTCACTGTAAATACAAAACACAAGTTGGAAGTAAATGGGTGGAAAAAATATATCATGCAAATAAAAGAGTAAGAAAGCTGGAGGGGCTGTATTAATATCATGTAGACATTAGATTTCAAGATGCAAAATGTTAATCAGAGATAATGATAAAAGTGTCATTGCGTGTGAATCCATCCTACTGAAACACAAGGGCTTTGTGCAGCTGAATATGACAAACTCATGCTGTTCTAAATATTGATGGTTATGGTTCCAAAGTGGTTAAAAGGTCCTCACATCTATTTTGGGAGTCAATGGAAAAGGGCATCTGTCCACTTGAAATTAAATCCGTTTTGTGACTCATGATACCAGTGGATGGTTGGACCAGGGATGGGGGTGGAGGTGGGAGGAACCTCTCAAAATGAAGTTCACACGTTGCCAAATCTGAATCAAACCAACTTTGGTCAATTCTTTGTGACTGATACAGAATCCTGGCAGGAGTTTGCTTAAATACACAGAGCAAGAAGACCCCTCTCCAAAAAGCAGAGACTCTTAGAAACTTTCTTTCTCCACTAGAAGGGCAGCACAAGCAGCAGGCACACATGGGTGGAGGACCCAACGGCTTTGCCCTCCACGCAGCTCAGATCTCATCCCTTACCTTCTGGGCATCCACGAGGTTCGTGATGAGATTGAGATCCCCATGCACCGGCTGGTCCTCAGCCAGCTTTGGCTTCAACTTGGACTACCAGTGGAACAAGGTCTGCAGAGTGTCCATGAACTGGCCTGAAATCAGCAGGACCTCCTCCAACTTGTGCTGCCTGAGACAAGCACACAAATCTCACCGCTTGGCAAGGGGATATCTCTTTTATGGGGCTTCCCTGGTGACACAGTGGTAAAGAATCTACCTGTCAGTGCAGGACACAGGGGTTCAATCTCCAGGCCGGGAAGATCCCCTGGAGTAGGAAATGCCAGCCTGCTCCAGTATTCATGCTGGGAAAATCCCATGGACAGAGGAGCCTGACAGGCTACAGTCCATAGGGTGACGAAGAGCTGGACACGACTTTGCAACTGAGCTCATGCGCACAATCTCTTTTATGAATGGCCCAACTGAAGAGGAGTATCGCTTGAAATCTATATAGAGAAGGACCTCCATATTGGAATGGTTAGAAATATAGTTAAAAGTTATCAAGATGATGGGAATTCCCTGGTAGTCCAGTGGTTAGGACTTGTAGGTACATTCACTGCCGTGGCCCAGGTTCGATCCCTGCTCAGGGGAACTGAGATCCCACAAGCCATGTGGGATGGCTTGATAACAAAAAAAGTTATCAAGCTGACAATAAAATTACAGACAACGAAAGAAAACAACAGATCAAACGGACTTTTAGATATCATCAACATTTGAAACTGTTTATCAAAGGACATTGTCAATAGAGTAAAAGGCAGTCCACAAAATGCAAGAAAATACTTGCAAATCATGTATATGATAAATTAATATCTGGAATAAATTAAAAAACTCATAAAACTAAATAACAATAAAGCAAACAACCAATTTAGAAATGGGCAAGGGACTTAAATAGACATTTCTCCAAAGAAGATGTATAGATGGCCAATAGCATGTGAGATGTTTAGATTTATTAGTCGTTAGGAAAATGTACCCTGCTTATTTAACTTATATGCAGAATACATCATGCAAAATGCCGGGCTGGATGAAGCCCAAGCTGGAATCAAGATTTCCAGGAGAAATATCAGTAACCTCAGATATACACCACTCTTATGGCGGAAAGCAAAGAGGTACTAAAGAGCCTCTTGATGAAGGTGAAAGAGGAGAGTGAAAAAACTGGCTTAAAACTCAACATTCAAAAAATGTAATATCCATGGCATCTGGTCCCATCACTTCATGGCAAATAGATGGGAATAAAGGAAACAGTGACAGATTTTATTTTCCTGGGCTCCAAAATCACTGCAGATGGTGATTGCAGCCATGAAATTAAAAGACTCTTGCTCCTTGGAAGAAAAGCTATGACAAACCTAGACGGCATATTAAAAAGCAGAGACATTACTTTGCCAACAAAGGTCAGTCTAGTCAAGGCTATGGTTTTTCCAGTAGTCATGTATGGATGTGAGAGTTGGACCATAAAGAAGGCTGAGCGCCGAAGAATTGATGCTTTTGAACTGTGGTGTTGGAGAAGACTCTTGAGAGTCTCTTGGACTGCAAGGAGGTCCAACCAGTCCATTCTGAAGGAGATCAGCCCTGGGATTTCTTTGGAACGACTGATGCTAAAGCTGAAACTCCAGTACTTTGGCCACCTCATGCGAAGAGTTGACCCATTGGAAAAGACTTTGATGTTGGGAGGGATTGGGGGCAGAAGGAGAAGGGGACGACAGAGGATGAGATGGCTGGATGGCATCACCGACTCTATGGACGTGAGTCTGAGTGAACTCCGGGAGTTGGTGATGGACAAGGAGGCCTGGCGTGCTGCGATTCATGGGGTCACAAAGAATCAGACACGACTGAGTGACTGAACTGAACCGAAGAACATGGACAAACCTTGAAGACCTTATGCTTAACTAAAGGTAGATGAAAAAGGACAGATGTTATGATTCCACTTACATGAGATGTCTAGAGTCATCAAAATTGTAGAGACAGAAAGTAAATGGTAGTTTTCAGGGATAACGGGAGAGAGGAGTTATTTTTAATTTAATGGGTATGAAAATCAGTGTGGGATGCTGAAAAAGTTCTGAAGATGGTTGGCAGTGATGGTTGGAAAACAATGTCAATACATTTAATGTCACTGAACTGTATACTTAAAGCAGTTGAAATGGTATCTTTCATGCTATGTATATTTTACCACCATAAGAAAAAACTTACCAGGAGTAACACCTAGACATTTTTACTCAAACCACACTCTAGATGGTTTAAGCAGAGTGCAGGGGTCAGGTATAGAGTACCTCAGACATCTTATCATGCAACAAGTATGCACATGAACACACCCTAATGACTAAAAGCCTGCACGATTACTTCACACGGCTGCAACAGAGGGCAATGGTTGAGGGTAAGGTAATGGCCAAGAGCACAGGCTCTGGAGTCAGGCAGGAATTCCTATCAAAGGTCCATGCCAGCTGTGACACATATCCCCAACCTCTGTCAGCCTCTTACTCCTCGTGCGTGAGATGGGATCATAATTGTATGCGCCTAGATTGCTATAACAGCTGTTCCTCATTCACGCCAGCCCAAGGCTGGGGTCCCCGGATCTCAGCCCCATCCCTCACTGCCACAGGACTTCTGAGAATCACCTCCTCTTCTACAAATGGCATAAGCGGCACCTGCCTCCCTTGGTTGGTGTTGTTAATAATAAAATTTAGTAATAATAAAAATAGCAACAACCGCAATGATATAGCCACCACTTCTCGAGCGCTTCCTCTGTTAGAGCTTTGCATGAATCTGCACAATAGTGCTATGAGGCAGTCGCTCTCCCTATTTTACAAAGAACTTAGAAATGACTGGGATGAGGAGACTTGCTCAGGAAATGCAGCTGAATCCCTTGTGTGCAGGGCAATGTGGGTTGCATGGGGCCCCTGGTGTCTGTGGAGTTCACAGCTGGGGACGGGGCCCCCACTATGGTCCAGAATCCATGCCCATCCTGTCTCCCCCAGTTGCTGAGGGTCACCTAAGTCTACCGCCAAGGTCAAAGCTGCCAGGAGGCTGGAGTCCTGAGTTCTGGTCCCACTTGTGCTTCGAACTGGCTCTGCCTCCTGGGTCGGTCACTATCCCTCCCTCCCCAGGTTTATCCTGTTGTAATGTGAGAAACGGAGGTCAGATGCCTGATACCAAGATCTCTCACCACAAAGGAAGGCTGGAAGTTCAGACAAACGTGGAGCCTATGCCTGGATGTCTGACTTCTCTCTGCCCCCTGGTGGACACCAGCAGCCTAGCACCTGGGGGAAATAGACTAGAGACTCCAGAGCTATGTGACCTCTACCAAGGCTCCCCTCTTCTGAGACCCAATCCCCATCTATCAAATGTGGATAATAATAATATCTACCTCTTGGGGCTATTATTGAGAATGCAAAGAGATAATACATGAGAAATGCAAGAGAAGTGCTTGGACTTTAGAAGTGAGCACAGACTAGCCAATCAACAGAAGCCAGATCCTACAACTGAAATGTCAAATCCTATCATCAGTGAAGCATGTAATGACTACAAGCTTTAGGACATACTTGTTACTGGCAGTTGTTTACTTAAGTTGTAAATGGATTCAGTCTCTCTGATAATTACCCCATCTCTGGACAATTACCAACTATATCCTTTTTTTTTTTTTTTTTCAAGAAAATAAGTTTAAAATATTTTTCCTTCTTTTTTTGCTCTTTTTCCTTGATATGTGACTTTATCATTTCCTTTGTTCCTGTTTTAGGGGTTTGTTTTATTGCTCTTCTTCACCATCTTAAATCAAATGCTTGCCTCATTTATCTATTTCTAACACTTCATTGAGGTATAATTTACACACCGTAATTTACACACCACCTTAAAACAGGTATGTTTTAAGTATAAAATTGAACAATTCTTAGTATAGTTACAGAGTTGTTCAACCATCACCACAGTATAATTTTAAACTATTTCCCATCACCTTCAAAGAAAGAAACATACCCACTTGTTGTTTATTCCCATTCCCATCCCCTTCCCTAAGCAACCACCAGTCTGCTTTCTTTCTTTAAAGATTTGCCTTTTCTGGACATTTCACGAAAATGGAATCATGAAATATATGTGTCTTCTTTTAGTTAATACGTTTTTGAGGTTCATCTTTGTGGTCTCATTAGCAGTACTTCATTCCGTTTTGTGGTGGAAAACATTCCTTGTATGAAGATGCTGCATTCTGTTGATCCATTCACCAGTTAAGGACACCTGTATTGTTTGCACTATATAATATATAAAACATTTGCATTATTATGAGGCTATTTTAAACAGCTGCTGCGTACACTTGTACATTTGCTCACACTTGTCTGTGTGAATGTATGTTTTCCATTCTCTGGAGGACTTGTTTATTTTTACACATTCACTGTTTCCACTAAATGTGTTTTAATATATGAATTTGCCCCTAGTACTGCTTTAGCCGTGTCCCACAAACTTTGACCTGTACTTTTGTCATTATCATTCAGAACTAAATATTTTTCCAATTTCTTTTTTTATTTCCGTTTTCAACAGAATGTATTTATCAATAGGATGGTTCCCAAACATGTAAGCCCATTACAACATGCAATTTTACTGAATCATGATTGGGGAACTTAGACTGTATGACATTAATGCTTTAGAATTTGTTGAGGCTTTCTTTATAATTCTTAACATACATGCTTTATTTTTGTGATCGCTCCACTTGCATTCGTTGGAAACTGCTTAAAAGAAATGATTTCTCGAAAATATTCTAACCCTATGGGTAGCCTAGTGGTTAGGATTCCAGGCTTTCACAGCTGTGGCCTGATTTCAATCTCTGGTCAGGGAACTGAGATCCCACAAGCTGTGTGGTATGGCAAAAATAAATAAATAAATGAATAAAAATTCTAACCTAAACACAATGGAAACTCTTGTGCTTCCACACAGTCTCCACACAAGTGCGGCCAAGATCCTCTGAAAAGCTTCTACCTGCAAAGGAAGGCACAGGACCGTGGCCCATGACTCTGCCCTCCCTGACTCCTTGTTCCATGCCTCCTCACTATCTTCTGAACTTCCCCGGGGCCCCTAAGGTCTGTGACAACCCCCTGTACCTTGTCAAAGAGAAGAATCACTGTAAGCTCACAGTTTTGTGTCTTTCCAACTCGTTTTCTCAACCTGTCACACTCTTCTCTTCTTGAACCTCCTCAAGGCATCCAGTCCACTGAACCATCTAATTTCTCCCTATCCATCAACTCTTTTCTGACTTCATTTTGCTCTTTCAGTTCAGTTCAGTTCAGTTCAGTTCAGCTGCTCAGTTATATCTGACTCTTTGCGACCCCATGGACTGCAGCACGCTAGACCTCCCTGTCCATCACCAACTCCCAGAGCTTACTCAAACTCTTGTTCACTGAGTCGGTGATGCCATCCAGCCATCTCATCCTCTGTCGTCCCCTTCTCCTCCTGCCCACAATCCCTCCCAGCATCAGGGTCTTTTCAAATGAATCAGCTCTTCGCATCAGATGGCCAAAATATTGGAGTTTCAGCTTCAGCACTGCTCTTGAACCGGCTTAAATTTCATGTCCTATGGTTCTATTTCATTTATTTATTGCATTGCTGCACTGGGGCTACGCTTTGTAGCAGTGTGTGGTCTTCTCTTGGCGGTGGCTTCTCTTGCTGGTGAGCGCTGGCTCTAGGGCTCTCAGGCTTCAGTATTTGTGGATACTGAAGCACAAGTTGCCCCGTGGCATGTGGGATCTTCCCGGACCAGGGACCGAACCCATGTTCCCTGCATTGGCAGGCGGATTTTCAACCACTGGACTAGCAGGGAAGTCCCTGTTCCATTGTGTTCATCACTTCCTGCAAACATCCTGAACTCCATTGCCTTCACCACTTACATATCAAAACTCCAAACTCTAGGTGAACCCAACTATCCATCTCCTTTGTGCCTACCCTGATGCTGCTCAATTGCTGAAGAGCATGAACTATAGGGTGTGTAAGTGACACTATAAATTCTTTTTCACCAACTTCAGGGCTGCTATTCACTTTTATTATGTTTTGTTTAGATACGCTGTTCTCAGACTTCTATCTTCCCTTCTAGCCTGTTCACACTCAGCAAATGACAGAATGTTCTACTTGAAAGAGAAAACAGAAGCTGTCACACAATTGCCTTCTCCTCCCTTTATTCCCTCCTATCCAAGGACTCCACTAGCTTTGTTCGTAGTGATGCTTTCTAAGGCCCACTTGACTTCACATTCTAGGATGTCTGGCTCTAGGTGAGTGATCACACCATCGTGATTATCTTGGTTGTGAAGATCTTTTTTGTACAGTTCTTCTGCGTATTCTTGCCACCTCTTCTTAATATCTTCTGCTTCTGTTAGGTCCAGACCATTTCTGTCCTTTATCGAGCCCATCTTTGCATGAGTTGGTATCTCTAATTTTCTTGAAGGGATCTCTAATCTTTCCCACTCTGTTGTTTTCCTCTATTTCTTTGCATTGATCACTGAGAAAGGCTTTCTTTTCTCTCCTTGCTATTCTTTGGAACTCTGCATTCAGATGCTTATATCTTTCCTTTTCTCTTTTGTTTTTTTCACAGCTATTTGTAAGGCCTCCCCAGACAGCCGTTTTGCTTTTTTGCATATCTTTACCATGGGGATGGTCTTGATCCCTGTCTCCTGTACAATGTCACGAACCTCCATCAATAGTTCATCAGGCACTGTATCTATCAGATCTAGGCCCTTAAATCTATTTCTCACTTCCACTGTATAATCATAAGGGGTTTGATTTAGGTCATACCTGAATGGTCTAGTGGTTTCCCCTACTTTCTTCAATTTAAGTCTGAATTTGGCAATAAGGAGTTCATGATCTGAGCCACAGTCAGCTCCTGGTCTTGTTTTTGCATCACTACGAACAAAGCTAGTGGAGGTGATGGAATTCCAGTTGAGCTATTTCAAATCCTGGAAGATGATGCTGTGAAAGTGCTGCAGTCAATATGCCAGCAAATTTGGAAAAACTCAGCAGTGGCCTCAGGACTGGAAAAGGTCAGTTTTCATTCCAATCGCAAAGAAAGGCAACGCCAAAGAATGCTCCAACTACCGCACAGTTGTACTCATCTCACATGCTAGTAAAGTAATGCTTAAAATTCTCCAAGCCAGGCTTCAGCAATATGTGAACCATGAACTTCCAGATGTTCAAGCTGGTTTTAGAGAAGGCAGAGGAACCAGAGATCAAATTGCCAACATCCGCTGGATCATGGAAAAAGCAAAAGAGTTCCAGAAAAACATCTATTTCTGCTTTATTGACTATGCCAAAGCCTTTGACAGTGTGGATCACAAGAAACTGTGGAAAATTCTAAAAGAGATGGGAATACCAGACCACCTGACCTGCCTCTTGAGAAATCTGGATGCAGGTCAAGAAGCAACAGTTAGAACTGGACATGGAACAACAGACTGGTTCCAAATAGGAAAAGGAGTACATCAAGGCTGTATATTGTCACCCTGCTTATTTAACTTCTATGCAGAGTACATCATGAGAAACGCTGGGCTGGAAGAAACACAAGCTGGAATCAAGATTGCTGGGAGAAATATCAATAACCTCAGATATGCAGATGACACCACCCTTATGGCAGAAAGTGAAGAGGAACTGAAAAGCCTCTTGATGAAAGTGAAAGAGGAGAGTGAAAAAGTTGGCTTAAAGCTCAACATTCAGAAAACTAAGATCATGGCATCTGGTCCCATCACTTCATGGGAAATGGGGAAACAGTGGAAACAGTGTCAGACTTTATTTTTCTGGGCTCCAAAATCACTGCAGATGGTGATTGCAGCCATAAAATTAAAAGACACTTACTCCTTGAAAGGAAAGTTATGACCAACCTAGATAGTATATTCAAAAGCAGAGACATTACTTTACCAACAAAGGTCCGTCTAGTCAAGGCTATGGTTTTTCCAGTGGTCATGTATGGATGTGAAAGTTGGACTGTGAAGAAAGCTGAGTACCAAAGAACTGATGTTTTTGAACTGTGGTGTTGGAGAAGACTCTTGAGAGTCCCTTGGACTGCAAGGAGATCCAACCAGTCCATTCTAAAGGAGATCAGTCCTGGGTGTTCTTTGGAAGGACTGATGCTGAAACTCCAGTATTTTGGCCACCTCATTCCAAGAGTTGACTCATTGGAAAAGACTTTGATGCTGGGAGGGATTGGGGCAGGAGGAGAAGGGGACGACAGAGGATGAGATGGCTGGATGGCATCACCGACTCGATGGACAAGAGTTTGGGTGAACACTGGGAGTTGGTAATGGACAGGGAGGCCTGGCGTGCTGCAAATCATGGGGTCACAAAGAGTCAGACATGACTGAGCAACTGAACTGAACTGTTCCAAGGACACTTCTTCTGTGCTCAGAATTCCGTCTCTCCAGGCTTCTGGGAATTTTGCACTGTTCTTTGCAGGGAAACAGGATACTGTGAAGGGAGAAGATTTAGGATATAGCTGCACAGGTGCTTGCTCTATTTTATTTATTCATTTATTTTATTTGGCCACATCATACAACATGCAGGATCTTAGTTCCCTGTCCAGGGATGAAACCCATACCCCGTGCATTGGAAGCATGGAGTCTTAACCACTGGATAGCCAGAGAAGTCGAAGAGGTGCTATTTTAAAGTGCAAATCTGGGTATATTTATTCCCAACAAGTAACCCTATCACACCTTCCTATTGCTGTTAGAATTTTAAAAAATAAAAATTAAAAAAATAATAAAATTTAATATGCTTGACATGACCTTCATCAATATACAGTTCACAAGAAAAGAGATGCAAGCAATCTTTCAATTCAAGGGACTCTCAAGAGTCTTCTCCAACACCACAGTTCAAAAGCATTAATTCTTTGGCACTCAGCTTTCTTTATAGTCCAACTCTCACATCCATACATGACCACAGGAAAAACCATAGCCTTGACCAGATGGACCTTAGTCGGCAAAGTAATGTCTCTGCTTTCGAATATGCTGTCTAGGTTGATCATAGCTTTCCTTCCATGGAGTAAGCGTCTTTTAATTTCATGGCTGCAGTCATGCAGTGACTTTCATCTGCAGTGATTTTGGAGCCCCCCAAAATAAAGTCTGACACTGTTTCCACTGTTTCTCCATCTATTTCCCATGAAGTGATGGGACCGGATGCCATGATCTTAGTTTTCTGAATGTTGAGATTTAAGCCAACTTTTTCTCTCTCCTCTTTCACTTTCATCAAGAGGCTTTTTAGTTCCTCTTCACTTTCTGCCATAAGGGTGGTGTCATCTGCATATCTGAGGTTATTGATATTTCTCCTGGCAATCTTGATTCTAGCTTGTGTTTCTTCCAGTCCAGCGTTTCTCATGATGTACTCTGCATAGAAGTTAAATAAGCAGGGTGACAATACACAGCCTTGATGTACTCCTTTTCCTATTTGGAACCAGTCTGTTGTTCCATGTCCAGTTCTAACTGTTGCTTCTTGACCTGCATCCAGATTTCTCAAGAGGCAGGTCAGGTGGTCTGGTATTCCCATTTCTCTCAGAATTTTCCACAGTTTCTTGTGATCCACACTGTCAAAGGCTTTGGCATAGTCAATAAAGCAGAAATAGATGTTTTTCTGGAACTCTTTTGCTTTTCCATGATCCAGCGGATGTTGGCAATTTGATCTCTGGTTCCTCTGCCTTCTCTAAAACCAGCTTGACCATCAGGAAGCAATCTTTAAATATATCAAAATGTGCCAACTTGATTCATAATAAGAAAAGTACACATTTTAATTACATTGAGCTAAAATTTCACACCTTTCAAAAGAACAAAAAAAATCAAAAATTTTATCAATACAGCTGTGATGAGACTGTGAGGAAACAGGTACTCGTAAATTCCGGATGGGAGTACAAAAATAGTACAATCTCTACCAAGGGCAATTTGACAGTATCTATCAAAATTTTAAATGCCTTTGCACTTAGACTCAGCAATCCTTCTTGTGAGAATTTACTGTATAGACACGTCTCTGCACTGAGAAATGACAAATATAAAAGGGTAATATTGAAAATCTATGACAAGTGGATATGATCATTAACATGTCTGTGTCTATATGCTTGCACAGCAATAATTCTAAACTATTCCCTTTTATCTACACTATGTCTCCTATGACTAACAAGTGATGCAAATTGTAAGTGATAACCTACCCGTTACGGGATTCCCAGGGGGCTCAGTGGTGAAGAATCCACCTGCCAATGCAGGAGGTGTGAGTTCTACCCCTGGCTCTGGAAGACCCCCTGGAGGAAGAAATGGCCACCCACTCCAGTATTCTTGCCTGGAAAATTTCCCAGGACAGAGGAGCCCGGTGGTCAACAGCCCAGTGGGGTCACAAAGAGCCAGACATGATTGAGCGACTGAGCATGTACGCAACCTATTCATCAAATCATTCTAATAATTTCCCAATCGCATTTTGGTGTTTAGAAAATGTGAGCATGTTGCTCGTATAATGCCGTTGTCACTAGCTAAATGATACTGTCGTCTGAGCCATGATTTGACATTAAACTCTTCTTATACTTTCTCCATTAAATTGATCATCATTTTAAAAAATTGATCATTATGAGGTGCTGTGTCCTCTCAATAGAGAATTTTTGCTCAAAAGCAGTGATATTGTTCATGGTGTTAAAACTTTTCTTAGTTTGTTCTAAACTAACTGTTTATATTCGAAGTTCTTCTAACAGTTATAATACTGTGTAAGATTTTTTTTTAATTATTTCAGTTGTTTATTGGACTAGGTAACAAGAAAGGTCCCACATTTTTATATAAAATCATTTAAACTGAATAGAAAAAATATACAGTGAATGAAATTGAGTATTTCTTTAGAAAATTTACTACTGATATTCTCCTGTTTAGTAGATGTGTGAGATTTTTATATATTATAGAATATTTCTATTATCAACCAAGTCATGAAGATCATTAATTTAAATGTCATATTTGATTAATTGACTTAATGTTATTGATTTTTTTTTTTTACTTCAACTCACATAGCTTTGTAAGCATCCTTTGACCAAGTTTCAGGATTCAATAAGCCAAAAAAATTTTTTTAATAGCATATTTTACAAGACTTTATTCTGTCATCTGAACACATTGAAGGCTGAGTCTGGGGGTTTGTTTCCTTTATTATTATTTTATTTTATTTTTGGCCATGCTGAATGCGGGATCTTAGTTCCCCAACCAGGGATTGAACCCTTGCCCTTGGCAGTGAAAGCTCAGAGCCTTAACCACTGGACCACTAGGGAAGTCCCAAAGTTGAAGTTCATTATATGTCCTGCTTTTGTTCAAATAACCTCTTTGACTTGCTCCAACAAAATGTGCTGGGTCCTTGGCCCTAAGTCCCTTGAAGTGAAGTGAAGTGAAGTCGCTCAGTCGTGTCCGACTCTTTGCGACCAAGTGGACTGTAGCCTACCAGGCTCCTCCATCCAGGGGATTCTCCAGGCAAGAATACTGGAGTGGGTTGCCATTTCCTTCTCCAGGGGATCTTCCCGACCCAGGGAGCGAACCCATGTCTCCTGCATTGCAGGCAGACACTTTAACCTCTGAGCCACCAGGGAAGCTTGAAACCCTCTGCGTGTATAGCTTCCAACTTGGCGCCACTCTGTTAGCCCAAAGTCTTGGAGGCATATGTTTGCTTGTGGGGGAGAGTGAGGCATGAATGCTTCCCCACTAGGGATGGAGATGCTTTCTGACTTACCCATCACCCTCTGTAATTAATGACAATTGCCCTGCCCCTGGGGTCACATTTTCTTTGTTGGGTTCCCAGATAAAGGGTAGTTCTAGGGACCCCCGGTTCTATATAGCAGTGTGAGTCATACCTTGTCAACAGAGACCAGGATCCCAAGACCATAATCAGTGACCCACCTAGAATTCCCTGAGGGTCCAGTGGTTAGGACTCTGCACTTCCTCTGCAGGGGCACGATCCCTGATCAGGGAACTAGGGTACCACAAGCTGCATGGCGTGGCCAAAAAAAAAAACAACAGAGACCTACCTTTTACTTTAGCCACCAAGCCACAGAGATGGCACAAGTCCGAGGTCAGCAGGTCAGTCTGAGCTTTCCTGTGTGGTTGCAATGGCTAGGAGTCTAGCTTTACACTCTCTCGTGGATGTATGGTTGTATGCATGTAAATTTGAATTAATGCCATAGTCTGAGTGAAATGGCAACCCACTCCAGTACTCTTGTCTGGAAAATTCCATGGATGGAGGAGCCTGGTGGGCTATTATAGTCCATGGGGTCGCAAAGAGTCGGACACGACTGGGCGACTTCACTTTCTTTTAAGCAGAACAGTCCACCTACAGCACAAAGAAGGAAGCTCAGGTTATCTGAAACAACCCCTATCTATCCCTCTGGGACTTACATGTTTGGCTGAATCCAGGAGCCTGGAGTTCGTGAATGAGGTCACTAGTGCAGCCTGGCCTCATATGGCTGATTGGGCTTCTGCTGATGGGGTCTAATCTGAGTTTCTGATAGGATGGTCTACTCATGTGAAAATTTGAATTCATTTACAAATGTGGAGGACTGAGGGGTTGTATTGTTGGGAAAGGCAGCCACCTTGGTCCCTGAGAGCCCCTGTCTATCCTTGCTGGACTCAATCAAACTACCTGGAACCGAGTAGTCTCTGCAGCTTATCACAAAGATGACAGGGCAGGTCAAGGAGACCACAGGAGGCTGATGCGCCCATTCATTCTCCAGGGGATGAGACTGGCTTGCTGCTTGTTTCAGAAAGTGCTGGGCCCTTGCAGCCACGGTGGGAAACAGTATGGAGGTATCTCAAAAAACTAAAAACAGCAATTCTATCCTGGGTACATATTTGAAAAAAAACAAAAAAAAAAATAATTTGAAAACACACACGCACCCCAATTTTCATAGTAGCTTTATTTATAATTGCTTAGGTATGGAAGCAATTGAAAAGATCATCAACAGATGAATGGATAAAGAGGATATGGTACATATATACAATGGAATACTACGGGGGCATGAGAAAGAACAAAATTTTGCCATGTGCAACAACGTGGATGGATTTGGAGGGCATTATGCTGAGTGAAATAAGTCACACAGAGAAAGACAAATACAGGGCAACTTCCCTGGCAGTCCAGTGGTTAGGGCTCTGTGCTTCCCTTGCAGGGGGCAGGGATTCAATCCCTGGTTGCGTGCTGTGTGCTGAGTCGCTTCAGTCATGTCTGACTCTGTGTGACTCAATGGACTGGAGCCCACCAGACTCCTCTGTCTGTGGGATTCTCCAGGCAAGAATACTGGAGTGGATTGCCATTTCCTACTCCAGGGGATCCTGACCCAGGGATCAAACCCACATCTCTTAAGTCTCCTGCCTGGTAAAGTGGGACCTTTACCATGGTGCCACCTGGGAAGCCCCAGTCCCAGGTTAGGAAACTAAAATCCTTTATGCCTCACAGTGCAGCCAAAAAATAAAAATAAATAACCCAAAAGAAAAACACTTGAAAAATACAATGAAGACATGTCTGTAGATCCAATATCTGAAACCTCTGAGGTCTGGTTTTTTTTTAATCTATTGTTCACTGATTTTGTTCATGTTAACTCCTCATGTGCTTGTTGTTTGTGTTTACATATGTGCATGTACTGGGTCGTCACTGTATCTGGAACATTCCTTATAGAAACAATTTCAGGCTGAGAGTAGTTTTATCTTCCTCCAGAGACTAAGTCCAGAAGGGACTTACAGTTTTGCCAAACTCCTGGAGAAATTTGAAATCTAGGATGCCCTTAGTACAATTTCAGGGATTGTGATGGTATGGAGTTGAGGTGCTTTCTTTCTTTCTTTTTTTTTTTTGTGGTCAAGCTGCTTGTGGGATCTTAGTTCCAAAACCAGGGATCAAACCCATGCCCTTTGTAGTGGCAGCATGGATCCCTAATCATCAGCCCACCATGGAATTCCCAATGGACTCATTTAAACCCATTCAGGTGTTAGGTAAAATGATTTTTAAGTGATTATGTCCAACTTTTCCTCAAAAATAAGATAGATCTGAATTACCCAGGCTTCCCAGGTGGGGCTAGTGATAAAGAACCTGTCTGCCAATACAGGAAACGTAAGAGATGCTGGTTGGATCCCTGGGTCGGGAAGATCCCCTGGAGAAGGAAATGACAACCCACTCCAGTATTCATGCCTGGAGAATCCCGTGGACAGAGGAGCCTGGTAGGCTACAGTCCATGGGGTTGCAAAGAGTCGGACACAACTGAAGCGACTTAGCACATGCACCCAGCCCATAATAATCTGGACCACAAAACTATCAATATTTTTATTCTAGAAATGCAAATTATTTGTCTGATTTTGTACTGATTCTTGCATATTAATAAATTCTCCAGTCTCGGTAGATTTGGACACAGTAATAGAAAGCTACCCCAAGCTGTGATGGATTATGGTTGTTTCTTCTTCCTCCCGGGAAAGGAAGATTCACATTTAAACTATTTAAAAGAAATGTTCAGAACCATCCAACATTTCTTGTTTCTTCATTTTGGTGTTTGTTTTTAACATTTTACTCTAAGTCTTAAATTTACAGATATCAAAGCAGAGCGTGGATCTTACTGAAGAAGAATGAAAATGAACCAATAAAAGCTCAGTGGAAACTAAAATATATACAAGCAGTAGAAGCTAGATAATTAGATGAGAATGATAAACTGGCAAATGTTCTAAAATACAAAATGTTCTGTAAAGAAGGCTCAGTGCAGCCACAGAGTCCCCCTGCAGCATGGGCCATCCTCCCAGCTGGTCCTGACATTGCTAATCAACCAGGAGGTCCTGTCAGCCTACAACCACAGCTTGAACTGAAGAATTCAAGCAGAGTTTTGTAAGTATATTGATTGTTACAGATGCGGTGGTAACTATTTACCAGGCACCACACAAGCATTTCAGGAGAAAGCAATGGCACCCCACTCCAGTACTCTTGCCTGGAAAATCCCATGGATGGAGGAGCCTGGTAGGCTGCAGTCCATGGGGTAGCGAAGAGTCGAACACGACTGAGCGACTTCACTTTGACTTTTCCCTTTCATGCATTGGAGAAGGAAATGGCAACCCACTCCAGTGTTCTTGCCTGGAGAATCCCAGGGATGGGGGAGCCTGGTGGGCTGCTATCTATGGGGTCGCACAGAGTCAGACACAACTGAAGTGACTTAGCAGCAGCAGCACACAAGCATTTAAATATTTTAACAACTGGTTCAGCCCTGCCCTTGCTGTGCCCTTGACACTCTTGCCTAATCATCAGCCCTGGGTTGGTAAGATCATTCATTACAGTCTTGTTTGTGATAGCCAGAGTCTGGAAATAGCCCAAATGTAATAAGGAAATAACCTGCTGATAAACTCTGCCACACCCCATCATGTACTATAAAGCTCACAGAAGAAAGCTCTCTATGGACTGATTACACTACAGAACACCTTTTAAAATATAATTTATATTTTTAAATTATTTATTAATTTATTTGCCCATACCAGATCTTCATTGCAGCATGCAGGATCTAGTTCCCTGACCAGGGATCAAACCCAGGGCCCCTGCAGTGGGAGCACAGTCTTAGCCACTGGGCCACCAGAGGAGTCCCCGAAACACTTTTTTAAGTGAAAAAGGTAAGATGCAGAGTATAGTATGTCCTCCCTTGAGTAAAAGAGGGGTGTGAATGAATAAGAATGCATATCTGTATTTGACTGTATTTACTCACCTGAAAAGGATACATAGAAAGCTAATAAAGTGGACTACTTGTAGGGCGTGTGCTAAGACACTTCAGTCGTGTCCGACTCTTTGCGACCCCATGGACTGTAGCCCATCAGGCTCCCCCGTCCATGGGATTTTCCAGGCATGAATACTGGAGTGGGGTGCCATTTCCTCCTCCAGGGGATCTTCCCAGCCAGGGATCGAGCTGGCATCTCTTACTTCTGCTACATTCAGTTCATTTCAGCCACTCAGTCGTGTCTGACTCTTTGCGACACCATGGACTTCAGCACGCCAGGCCTCTCTGTCCATCACCAGCTCCCAGAGCCTACCCAAACTCATGTCCATCGAGTCGGTGATGCCATCCAACCATCTCATCCTCTGTCATCCCCTTCTCCCACCTTCAATCTTTCCCAGCATCAGGATCTTTTCCAATGAGTCAGTTCTTCACATCAGGCGGTCAAAGTATTGGAGTTTCAGCTTTAGCATCAGTCCTTCCAATGAATATTTAAGACTGATTTCCTTTAGGATTGACATGTTGGATCTCCTTGCAGTCCAAGGGACTCTCAAGAGTCTTCTCCAACACCACAGTTCAAAAGAATCAGTTCTTCGGCACTCAGCTTTCTTTACAATCCAGCTCTCACATCCATACATGACTACTGGAAAAATCAGAGCTTTGACTAGACGGACCTTTGTTGACAAAGTAATGTCTCTGCTTTTTAATATGCTGTCTAGGTTAGTCATAACTTTCCTTCCAAAGAGCAAGTGTCTTTTAATTTCATGGCTGCAATCACCATCTACAGTGATTTTGGAGCCCCCCAAAATAAAGTCTGTCACTATTTCCACTATTTCCCCATCTATTTGCCATGATGTGATGGGGCCAGACACCATGATCTTAGTTTTCTGAATGTTGAGTTTTAAGCCAACTTCTTCACTCTCCGTTTTCACTTTCATCAAGAGGCTCTAGTTCTTCGCTTTCTGCCATAAGGGTGGTGTCATCTGCATATCTGAGGTTATTGCTATTTCTCCCGGCAATCTTGATTCCAGCTTGTGCTTCATCCAGCCCACTGTTTCTCATGATGTACAATAAGCAGGGGGACAATATACAGCCTTGACGTACTCCTTTTCCTGTTTGGAACCAGTCTGTCGCTCCATGTCCAGTTCTAATTGTTGCTTCCTGACCTGCATACAGGTTTCTCAAGAGGCAAGTCAGGTGGTCTGGTATTCCCATCTCTTTCAGAATTTTCCACAGTTTATTGTGATCCACACAAAGGCTTTGGCATAGTCAATAAAGCAGAAACAGATGTTTTTCTGGAACTCTGTTGCTTTTTCAATGATCCAGCGGATGTTGGCAATTTTATCTCTGGTTCCTCTGCCTTTTCTAACACCAGCTTGAACATCTGGAATTTTACAGTTCACATACTGTTAAAGCCTGGCTTGGAGAATTTTGAGCTTTACTAGCGTGTAAGATGAGTGTAATTGTGCAGTAGTTTGAGCATTCTTTGGCGTTGCCTTTCTTTGGGATTGGAATGAAAACCGACCTTTTCCAGTCCTGTGGCCACTGCTGAGTTTTCCAAATTTGCTGGCATATTGAGTGCAGCACTTCCACAGCATCATCTTTTAGGATTTGAAAGAGCTCAACTGGAATTCCATCACCTCCACTAGCTTTGTTTGTAATGATGCTTCCTAAGGCCCACTTGACTTCCCATTCCAGGATGTCTGGCTCTAGGTGAGTGATCACACCATCATGATTAGCTGGGTCATGAAAATCTTTTTTGTATAGTTTTTCTGTGTATTCTTGCCACCTCTTCTTAATATCTTCTGCTTCTGTTAGGTCCATACCATTTCTGTCCTTTATTGTGCCCATCTTTGCAGGAAATATTCCTTTGATATCTCTGATTTTCTTGAAGAGATCTCTAGTCTTTCCCATTCTATTGTTTTCCTCTATTTCTTTGTGCATTGATTGCCGAGGAAGGCTTTCTTATCTCCTTGCTATTCTTTGGAACTCTGCATTCAAATGGGTATATCTTTCCTTTTCTCCTTTGCTTTTCACTTCTCTTCTTTTCTCAGCTACGTGTAAGGCCTCCTCAGACATCCATTTTGCTTTTTTGCATTTCTTTTTCTTGGGGATGGTCTTGATCCCTGTCTCCTGTACAATGTCATGAACCTCCGTCCATAGCTCTTCAGGCGCTCTGTCTATCAGATCTAATCCCTTGAATCTATTTTTCACTTCCACTATATAATCATAAGGCATTTGAGTTAGGTCATACCTGTTCATGGGGTCGCAAAGAGTGGAACAGGACTGAAGTGATTTGGCACATAGCACGTTTCCCCCTGGGTGCTAGGCTGCTTGTGTCCACCAGGGGGCAGAGAGAAGCCAGACATCCGGACACAGGCTCCATGTTTGCCTGAACTTCAGCCTTTCTTTCTGGTGAGAGATCCTGGTGTCAGGGACCTGACCCCCTGTTTCTCATGTTACGATAGGATAAACTGGGTGAGGGAGGGATAGTGACCGACCCAGGTGGCAGAGCCAGTTAGGAGCACAAGAGGGACCAGAACCAGGCGCTGCCTGGGAGAAGGCTTCTCTCAGTGGTGTTGGGAGCTTTTTCTAGGGAACCTCTCCTGAGTCCTTGCCCTGCTGTCTAGAGCTGGTTCAGGCCCATGAAGAGTGACCACCTCTGGAATGGCCTTCCTTCATCCAGCCCAGGGAATATCCAGGTCAGGGGAACAGGGTTTGGCCTGGGAATCAGGGGCCGAGGGTCATGGTCGGGGACTTTCCTCCCAGGCCTCGTTGCTCTGCATAAGACACTGCAGCTTGGATCTGCACACAGAGAAACAAGAAGCAAGTGGGGGTTGAAGTCCAGCTCCACGCCCTGCTCCACTTGGCACAGCTGGGGGCCCTGGAGGAAGGCTGGGTCCACCTGGAGAAAGCAGCTTCCTTTTCTGAACCATCAGAAGCACCACTCGGGCTTCAGCGGCCCGGATGACAGCAGTCACTAGGGCACGGGGTGGGGAAAGGTGCTCTGCTGGCTAGGGCTGGGAGCTGGACCTGGGGCTCCGGGGTTTTCTGAACGAAAGAGCTGTGGTGAGGTGGTCTCTTGCCCAGATTCATGCTCCTGAAATCTTGCTCACAGGAAGGAGGGGAGAAAGGAGAAGGAATGGGCCATCGGCCGGCTACCCCTCAGGAGGCTGGACCTCCCCTCTGAGGAGCTTCCAGCTTTGCCCAAGATATGTCCCCCAAGAACCATGCCACTACCCTGAGGGGGGTGTCCAGAGTCCTCTACCTTTCACTCTCCTGGGACCCTCTGAAGACACCCTGGGGCAGAGTGGCAGTAACTGGAAGTCCAGGCAGCCCCGAAGGGCCCCTGGGTGGAAATGGGGTGAGAGGAAGAGCTCCCCATGGGATGCCCACTGCAGAGAGCCAGGCAGGTATTCCCGGCTGGGCCTCCTGAGGCCATGTAAGGACCTGGCCTGGGCTGGCCCGGAGGTCAGATTCCTCAGCCTGGGCGCTGCAGGCACAGGAGAGGCGGCCAGTCGTGGCGGGAGGATTCCTTTGTTCCAGGTATTTTCTCAACGGTGGGGCCGGGCTGCCTGCCAGGTGCCAGGGCGTGGCTCTGGCCTCCCGCGCACAAGCAGTTTTGCCGCCAAGCCCTGGCCTGGCAGCTCCTTCCCGCGCTTTCTCTGCCAGGCCCGGCAAAGGAGAGGCAGGGCCTGGGGGGCAGACAGAGCGGTCTGGACTCTCGGCCCCACCCAGCATCATTTAGGACTCAGGGTTCCTGGTGGTGGTTAGCATTTAGAACGAAATTCTTCCAAGAGAATGCATTAAAGATGTCTAAAAATACAAACTTCAGCTCAACAAAATATGGTAAAAGTGCAATGTTGGGCGTGGGCTCTGCCTGGATGTGAGTGAATCCCAGCTCCACCACCTCCTAGCTGTGTGAGCAGGGCAGTTACTCCCCCTTTGTGCCTCAGTCTCCACATCTGAGAATGAGAGAGGACAGTGCTACCTACCTCAGAGAAATGTTATGAGGATTTAGCAAGTTATTACATGTAAAGCTCTCAGACCAAAGTGTGGGGCAGGGTACGAGGTGTGGAAGTGTTTACTGAGAGCGTGATGGGGCATCAGTGAGGTAAATGTTAGCCCAGACTCTTGGCTGCACAGAACAGAAACCGCTCAGCCAAGCTGAATAAAACAGAAGAATTTAATACAAGTCTTCAGAGATGTCTCAAGGAACCCAAGGGTAGCAGGCAGCCAGGCCTCAAGGGAACAAGGTCAGGATCCTTAAAGCCATGGGGCAGGGGACGTCCCTGGTGGTCCAGTGGTTAAGAACCACCTTGCAATGCAGGTGATGTGGGTTCGATCCCTGGTTGAGGAACTAAGATCCCATACGCAGTGGGGCAACTAATCCCGCGCGCGACAGCTACCAAGTCTGTGCACTTCCATGAAAGATCCTGCATGACTGAACAAAGAGCCCGTATGCCACAATTAAGACCCAAAGGAGCTAAATAAATAAATAAATATTGGGGGGGAGGGGTGTGGTGGGGGAAACATGGAGAGGAGAGCAAGCTTCTCTTCCTCTCTGGGCCTCACTGTCTACTTCCTAAAACACATGGCCAAACGTGACCAGCTCTCGGTTCTCGGGGCAGATGAGCTCAGAAATGGACTGGCGTATCTGAAGCCCAACAGCAAAAGCAGGGCAGGGAGAACCCATATCCTAGTCTGGGTCGTGCACACAGAGCCCAGCAGCTGCAGCCAGGCCCAGAGACGGCAGCACAGGCGGGCTGACGCCCCCCAGAGCACCCACCTGCCCCCGTTGTGCTCCGGAGCAGGGAGCATGAGAAACCTGGGCCGCGGTCCTGGTACAGCCTCGGGAAATCACTATGTCTCTGGACCCCTTTCCTCTTCCACCCTCTTTTATCTCAGCGCTTGGGTTGTACTATAATGATGTGCTTGTGGATCCGTCTTCCTCGCTAGGCTGTGATTTTCATTCATTCTTTCAACATAATAAACGTCTACCAAGCACCACCCATGTGTTACGGGTACAGTGATGACTCCAACTCAGCTCTTGCTCCTCCCCAGGGGCTCTCTCTGGCTTGGCGTGTAGCCATGGGAAATAGGTCACAGCCTTAGTGTCTGTTCTGAAGACTGTCCTACACCTCTGATACTCAGTGACAGGATCCCACCCTTTTCATTTTATGAGGCTTATAAGGTTCCTGAGCTGCTATGGAAAATGAGTGTCCACAGGAAATGGGTCGGTTGGGGCATGGCATGGGTGGGCCCCAACCTCCTGCTGGGTGATTGATTCCAGGGCAACAGCAGGCAGCCGTTAAGAGAAGGACTTCACCGGCAAGTGAGGAGCAGAACGGGGATTGTGTTCCTCAGCACGGGTGATGGCAGGGCGGATGCAGAGCGCCATGGATGGTGACCGACGTGGGCTTGACTGTCCCAGCACAGCCTGACCCAGCTGCTGGGCAGCCTCTTGACACTGACTGTGCTCCTCTCCAAGGGGCTGCCAAAGAGTTCAGTGGCTAAACAACAACTGCCGATGAACAATGTTGTGATGGTTTCAGGTGGACAGCCAAGGGACGCAGCCATGCATATATATGTATCCATTTCCCCCCAAACTCCTCATATCCCTCTTTGGACTGGGTGGCAGACTTAGGCCAGATGGCAGAGGCAAACCTGACTCCTCCCAAGAGGTGCCCAGTGTGTCATCTCTGGTGGCACAGGGAGCCTCACAGCCTCCAGGGCCTTGCAGGGCAGCGCACAGGACAGAAGTCCAAGTAGGTGAGCTCTGGCGCCACACCTGCTTGAGCTCTGACGGATGCACTGGCCCACTGGAGACACAGTGTAATGCCTGAGCCGGTGCACCTCGGGGCAGCTGGGGACAGAACCACAGTGTTTCTGACAGGGACAAAAATAACTCAGTGGAGTTTCCCATGAGTTAAACCAAACATTCAAACTCTGAATACAAAGTGCATAAGGGTGAAAGTCACATATCATAAAAACACAGCAAACACCAAAGCCGGCTCTTCCTGCAAAACAAGTGGGAGCCGAGGCCTGGGAGCAGATGAGATCACTGAGATCATTCGGGGAGGGCTTGTGGCCCTGGAGGAGAGGAGGTCCAGCGAAACCAGCTTCCACAGGGGATGCAAAAGGGGGCGGGGGGCAGGGAGCCCTGACGGCCTCCGCTTGTATCTTCAGGGCTGACATCAGTGGGAAGTCCACAGATGCTTGATGACTGGCTTGATTTGTGTTTTATCTTCTGTAGACTATAGAAAGGGAAGAAAGAGTATATGGGGAAATACGTGTACCAATAAAAACAACACGAAACCAAATACATACTTATTTTTCAGATAACTAAATTAAGTATGTGTGAAACTGGATTTCACTCAGAGAGGGCTTAAACTGTAAACAAGATGAATACAAATTATCTCAGAATAATACCAGACTGTAAAGAATTTGCCTGCGCTGCAGGAGACCCAGGTTTGATCCCTGGGTCGGGAAGATCCCCTGGAGAAGGGCATGCATGGTAACCCGCTCCAGTATTCTTGCCTGGAGAATCCCATGGACAGAGGGGCCTGGTGGGCTACAGTCCATGGGATCACAAAGATTCGGACATGACTGAGCGAGTGACACTTTCACTTACTTTCACTAGTGAATCAAGTGAGTGCAAATTCAATTGCCTTAAGACAACGTTATAGGACTATACAACTAGGGGGGAAAAAAAGGGTAAGGAAGCCCGAAATTGGTGAGGCCGTGGGGAACAAGGGCCCCACCAGCTGCAGGTGAGAAGAGCATCATAGCCACCTGGACAGCAGCAATAACAGGGTGCACACCCTGGAGCAGGGCTCCTTGAACTGCACTTTAAAGAAATTCACATAAGCAAAACTGGGAGTTTTCAAAAGGAAATGGAGGTGTCCAGGAACCCCAGGAAGCCCCTGAGGCCTGGGAGGGTCAGAAACCAGGAAGTGGGTGAGAAGCCTGCAGTAAGCTCTCTCTCCTAGTCTGGGCCTCCCTGGCACATCTGCTTTTTTTCCTCTTTCTCTGCAGATCTTTTTTGCCATGCACCCATTCATACAACCAATATTTATTTTGTGTATGTGCTCAAACATTACATTTCCTTGTTTGATATACTCAGCAAAGCCTGAGTTGTAATTTGAAATCCTCGGGAGGAGGAGTCTCATTGGCTCAGCCTACACTTGTCTAATCAGCTAGGTAGGGTTTCTTATCTCACAGTGGGCTGGACTCTCTGATTCCTTTTTCCACAGAAAGATGTCTACGTAAAAGTGATCTCTAATTTACAAGATCACATCTAATCATGAATGGGATTAGATAAACTGGAGAGGGGATGTCCCAAGGCAGGGAGGCAGGTAACATTAACCATTAACCCACTCAAACTTCTGAACTGCAGGCTTCCAGCCAGAACATCTTTTTCCTGCTTCCACATTCCCTGTCCTTAGAGTCCATGTTCCACCCAGCAGCCAAACTGATCTTTTAACTTGCAAATCAGATTATATTCTTCCACTGCTAAAATCAAACAGAAGAAATAAGACAAACCAAAAAGACCTCTTCAATGCTTTCCAGTGGCAATTAGAATTAGGCATGGCCCACAGCATTCCGCACTCAGGTGGTGTCATCCCTCAGAGGGTCTTCCCTGACTGTCCCACCTGAACTAGTCACACCTCCCTCAACACAAATTCTCTCCAGGCTCAACCTGAATGTCCAGTTCCATACAGTACCTCCCATTAGGATTCTCTGCAGACAGGTCAATCTCAAGTTCCAAAGGGAACTTGTCCGATGCCTCCATCCAATCCTCGGGCATTCTCTTCCTCCAGTGCTCTCCGTATTGGCCAAAGGACCCTTTTTACTGCCTCATCACCAGCATTTAACCAGTCATCAAGTCCTGTCAATTCTACCTGGTAAATACTGACACTAGAACCATCCCCCTGCCTCTATTGCCTCTAGCTGCCTCCAACCAGTTCAGAGTGATTTCTCCAGTAAACCCACTGAGGTCGTTATCTTGGAGTTAATGGTTCACATGGCCCTCTATGACCTAAAGCCTACAGACCTCGCCAGCCTTTCTCCTAACATTCCCCTATCTGACTCACTCCTGTCAATTTTTCTGGTGTTTGCTTAGATGTCATTTCTTCAGAAAGTCTCCCCAGGCTCCTCTGAACTGGGTCAGGTACAATCATCTCTCTTACAGACAGCATTTACCACATTCACTGAAACAGCCTGAAAGACTTGAACTTCTTTGAAGATAAGAATTGTCCTGTTCACTGATACATCTATAGTACCTAAATGGGGAATAGTTATGACCAACCTAGATAGTATATTCAAAAGCAGAGACATTACTTTGCCAACTAAGGTCTGTCTAGTCAAGGCTGTGGTTTTTCCTGTGGTCATGTATGGATGTGAGAGTTGGACTGTGAAGAAGGCTGAGCGCCAAAGAATTGATGCTTTTGAACTGTGGTGTTGGAGAAGACTCTTGAGAGTCCCTTGGACTGCAAGGAGATCCAACCAGTCCATTCTGAAGGAGATCAGCCCTGGGATTTCTTTGGAAGGAATGATGCTAAAGCTGAAACTCCAGTACTTTGGCCACCTCATGCGAAGAGTTGACTCATTGGAAAAGACTGTGATGCTGGGAGGGATTGGGGGCAGGAGGAGAAGGGGACGACCGAGGATGAGATGGCTGGATGGCATCACCGACTCGATGGATGCGAGTCTGAGTGAACTCTGGGAGTTGGTGATGGACAGGGAGGCCTGGCGTGCTGCGATTCATGGGGTCGCAGAGTCAGACATGACTAAGCGACTAAACTGAACTGAACTGAAGCACCCATTAAGTCTGTCAGACAATTTAAACATATGTTGCTAACCATAAAGCTTTTATCTGTTTATTGGATTAGGCTCCCAAAGTTCTCTACTTGCCTTCATGTTAGTCCAATTTAAGTTATCGTGTGCTGAAAGTGAAAGTGAAGTCGCTCAGCCGTGTCTGTCTCTTAGTGACCCCATGGACTGCAGCCTACCAGGCTCTTCCATCCATGGGATTTTCCAGGCAAGAGTACTGGAGGGGGTTGCCATTAAGGAAAATACAACTACTTTGCTGGAGTGCTCATTCCAAATAGCTAGAAGCAGCATCGAACAGTAGAAAGAACACAGCTCTGAAGCCAGGACACCAGGCTTCCAGTAACAGCTTTGCTGCTCTTTGTGCTGTTTTCAGGGACCCACTTAGCTTCTCTGAGCCTCAATTTTTTCATCTGTGAAATAAAATGGCTGCTCTAGATCAGTGATTCTCAAAGTACGTTCCACAGGAGAAGAGAGTGAATCTGACAGTCCAGAGTCCTCTGTGACCCACCCAGACCCCAAGCCAATCTGCTCCTATCTGTATTATATAGACTGGACTTCAGGTGACCTTTTCTTTAGAGAATGAAAAAAGCAAACGGAAGGATCCACAGTCAAATTAAGTTTGAACCAGATGCTCACTGAACTCCCTGCTCTCTATGCGCTCACATTTAGAACACCTGAAAGGCACGAGTGTCATTATCAAGAAGGCAGTGTCTAAGAAGCACGTGAGGGTTCTGATTGTGAGCGTCTGAGGAGGTGGACTGGCACTTCCATCTGCCGTCAACCACTCAGCGGTTTTCACGCAACTCTACCTCATCATGCGGATCTAGCAGGACACAGATACATTTCTGAATTCACAAACGACACTTATACAATGGTCTGTATCCCTCTATCCCCTTCATAATTAACAAGGACCTCAGACCAAAAATATGGGCCTAAATGGTTCTCTTACTAGTCTTTCAGATGGCTCATCACTCCAAATCTGGTGACTCAAAAGGGTGACCCCAGTCTCACGCGTGAGATGCACTGTCCTGGGGGCCTTGCACACAGAGGGCTTTCATCTGCATGAAAAGCATTCAACAGTGTGTGTGGGTGGGTGCGCGCGTGCGCGCATGCGCTTACCTTGCACAGAGGGCTGTGTGCATGTGTGGGCGTCGCACACACAGGGCCTTCGTCTGCATGAAAAGCATTCGGCAGTGTGTGTGTGTGTGCATGCGTGCGTGTCCAGGCATGTGCGCCACTGAGGACTGCTCTCACCTGCCACTTGACTTGCTCGGTGTCACTGCTGCAGACACCGACTGCTCTCTCCAGGCAGCACCAATGTTTCTGAAAACTGTTTTCCCCTCAAGCCCCATGCTGGTCACGGGGCTCTACAATGAGCTGCCTCGTTCTCAGGTGACCAGTCCTCTTGGTTAATCCGGAGTGGGAGGTGGACAACAGAATTCAGCTCCACTCAGAGTCCTTCCTTAGGGCTCAGGGCCACTTCTGATGTGAGAGGTATAGAAGCTTCCAGCAATCATTCGAAGAAAACTGGTGGGTGTGGAGGAGAGTGAAGTCAGCACACAGAGCAGGGAAAGGCGGGGCAGACCGTGCTGGTGGTGCCCGAGTCCCTGGCGGCACTTGCTCCTGATACCACAGGCACCTGACCAGCCTTTCAGGAGGGGCTTGGCTGTTAACTTGTCCATAGGTTCCATGAGCCAGTAAACCTTTCTTTACACCTAAATGATTTCGAATTGGCTTTTAGTCCCTCACAGCTGACACCCGACATTAAGTCACTTGAACAGTGAGTTTGTTTCCTCATTTGTAAAAACTACTTCAAAGATTTTTGGCAAAGACTAATGAGATATGTAACTCTGTTAAACCACAGTGAGCTAAGTATGTCTGTAAGGAGTGACTGTGACAGGTGACTGACGGTGAAGATAAATGCAAATGATACCCAAGTGGTTTGGACAGAGCATAATCACCGCTGCTGCTTAGAAAAACAAGCTGACTAGGAGGCAGTTTCTCCACAGTGTACTCACTGCTCGCGCGTCCAGTTACCTTCCCTCACAGCAACTCCCCTGCTCCTACCTCTGGAAATCGCTCCACTTCCATCTACTTAGTTTCCATGGGAACTAACCTGTTCTTTCAAGACTCCGTCCTACCCTGGCCGATGGGCTGCAGGGTAGGACCAGATCCAAGCTGAGTTAATGAACCCCTTTCCTGGGAACTTTTTTTTTAACTGTGGTAAAATATACATAACATAAAATTTACAATCTTTACCATTTTTAAGTGTACAGTTCAGTAGTGTTAAGCATTTCATAGTGTTGTGCAGCCAATCTCCAAAGCTTTTTTCCATCTTGCAGAATTGAAATTATACCCATTAAGCAACTCCCGATTTCCTCCTTGCCCCAGGCCCTGGCAACTTCCTTTTGTCTCTGTGAATTTGACTACTTCAGATACCTCATGTAAGTGGAGTTGTACAATTTTTTTTTGGGACTGGTTTATTTCATTTACCATAATATCCTTAAGGTTCATCTAGGCTGCAGCATGTGTCAGAATTCCCTTCCTTAAGGCTGAATAACATTCCATTGTATGTATATACCACATTTTGGTTATCTGTTCATCTATCGGTGAACAGTGAGGATTCTTTTAACCTTTTGGCTACTGTGAATAATGCTATGAGCGTGAGCATACAAAAACCTCAAGACCCTCCTTTTAGTTCTTTTGGGTATATACCCAGAAATGAAATTACTGGATCAGATGGCAATTCTCTTTTTAAATTTTTAGGAACACGGAATTGTTATCTATAGCAGCTGTACCATTTGACATTCCCACAAACAGTGCACAAGGGGTTTAATCTCTCTACATCCTCCTCAACACTTAAAACGATTTCCTTTTTTTAACAAAATCCATCCTGATGAGTGTAGATGTTTCAGCACTTTTGAACTTAGAACCAGAGAAAGCATCAGCAGAGTCTCTCAGATGTAAAAGCTGCAAGATGGAAAGTTTAGCTGTGACGGCAGTCCTGTCTCCCACCACAGAGAAAGCCTATTTGCAGTGACTGAAGCAAGGGGAACTCCACAGCACCAGAGTAGTGGCACTGGTGGTACCTGGAGCCTTGATGCTTCTCTGTGCTTGAATTTGATGAAACACCTCAGTAACTCTATCATAAAACTCACTTTCTTGCTAAAGGTAATTTGAGTCTGGCCTGTTTCATTTGTAACTATTAAGTCTTACCTAACACAAACATCTTAGTAGAAGGGTTACTTCTTCAGCAATCTTTTTTTTTTTTTTTTTTTGCTTTTTCTTGTCTTGATTCCTTCTTATATATCAGTTCAGTTGAATTCAGTCATGTCTGACTCTGCGATCCCATGGACTGCAGCACGCCAGGCTTCCCTGTCCATCACCAACTCCTGGAGCTTGCTCAAACTTATGTCCATGGAGTCAGTGATGCCATCCAACCATCTCATTCTCTGTCGTTCCCTTCTCCAGCCTTCAATCTTTCTCAATCTTCAATCTCTCAGGGTTTTTTCCAAGGAGTCAGTTCTTCGCATCACTTGGACAAAGTATTGAAACTTCAGCTTCAGCATTAGTACTTCAGTGAATACTCAGGACTGATTTCCTTTAGGATGGACTGGTTGGATCTCCTTGCTGTCCAAGGGACTCTCAAGAGTCTCCTCCAATACCACAGTTCAAAAGCATCAATTCTTTGGCGCTTAGCTTTCTTTACAGTCCAACTCTCACATCCATACATGACTACTAGAAAAACCATAGCTTTAGACGGATCTTTGTTGGCAAAGTAATGTCTCTGCTTTTGAATATGCTATCTAGGTTGGTCATAGCTTTTCTTCCAAGGAGCAAGCATCTTTTAATTTCATGGCTGCAGTCACCATCTGCAGTGATTTTGGAGCCCAAGAAAATAAAGTCTCTCACTGTTTCCATTGTTTCTCCATCTATTTGCCATGAAATGATGACACTGGATGCCATGATCTTCATATTTTGTATCTTGAGCTTTAAGCCAACTTTTTCACTCTCCTCTTTCACTTCCATCAAGAGGCTCTTTAGTTCCTCTTCACTTTCTGCCATAAGGGTTGTGTCATCTGCCTATCTGAAGTTGTTGATATTTCTCCAGGCAATCTTGATTCCAGCTTGTGCTTCATCCAGCCCAGCATTTTGCATGATATACTCTGCACATAAGCTTAAAAAGCAGGGTGACAATATACAGGCTTGACGTACTCCTTTCCCAATTTAGAACTAGTCCATTGTTCCATGTCCAGTACTAACTGTTGCTTCTTGTCATGCAGAGATTCCTCAGGAGGCAGGTCAGGTGGTCTGGTATTCCCATCTCCTTAAAGAATCTTCCACAGTTTGTTGTGATCCACACAAAGGATTTAGTGTAGTCAATGAAGCAGATGTTTTTCTGGAACTCTCTGACTTTTTTATGATTCAACGAATGTTGGCAATTTGATCTCCGGTTCTTCTGCCTTTTCTAAATCCAGCTTGAACATCTGGAAGTTCTGGGTTCATGTACTGTTGAAGCCTCACAAGGAGAATTTTGAGCATTACTTTGCTAGCGTGTAAGATGAATGCAATTGTGTGGTAGTTTGAACATTCTTTGGCATTGCCTTTCTTTGGGATTGGAATAAAAACTGACCTCTTCCAGTCCTGTGACCACTGCTGTTTTTTCCAAATTTACTGGCCTATTAAGTGCAGCACTTTCACAGCATCATCTTTTAGGATTTGAAATAGCTCAACTGGAATTCCATCACCTAAATCACCTTCCTTCTTTATACAGATGGGATATAAATAATTTGTACATTTATAAAGCCCCAAAGGAATGTCTTTGAAGAAGTACAACAAAATGGCTAGAGCATAAGTTTTAAGTCAGCCCAAACTGATTTCATATCCTAGCTCAAGAAATATTTACTGAGTGCCTTTCAAGCAGCAGGCCCCTTGTAGGTGCCAGGGATGAAGCAGTTAACAGTGGACAAAAATCCCCGTCCTCACAGAACTTTCTCTCTAGTCCTCAGCAAGTATCTGCATGTCTACTCTGCTGGCCATCATGAAGCTCTCTGTACACGTATGCCTGGATATAAAACGGGGATAATTCATTACCCTGTTCATTTGTGTAAAGAAATCAGTACGAGGCATGCACTTACGTGGGTGCTTCGTCGCTTCAGTGGCGTCCAACTCTGAGACCCTGTGGACCATAGCCTGTGGGTCTCCTCCATCTGTGGGATCCTCCAGGCAAGAATACTGGAGTAGGCTGTCATGCCTTCCTCCAGGGTATCTTCCTGACCCAAGGATCAAACCTGCGTCTCCTGTGTCTTCTGTATTGCAAGCAGATTCTTTACCTGCTGAGCCACCTGGGAAGCCCCAAAGTATACACGTACTCAACACAAACAACCTGGCACGTGGCGAAGCACTTAATGAAGAGTAGCCATGTTTAGGGACTTCGCTGGTGGTCCAGTGATTAAGAATCTGCCTTGCAATGGAGGGTACTCAGGTTTGATCCCTGGTCTAGCAACTAAGCTACCAAGGGGCAACTAAGCCCATGAGCTGTCAGTTATTGAGTCTGTGCACCCCAGAGCCCACGCTCAGCAACAAGACAAGTCACCGCAATGAGCCGCTCTTGCACCGAAACTAAAGAGCAGCCCCTTTGCGCAGCAACGAAGACCCAGTGCAATTAAATAAAAAAACAGAGCAGCCATGTTCACATCCAGGTATGCCACTGTGTCTTGTCTAGCCCAGCCTTGTATCTACTGGGGACCAACTGACCCACTGTGTGTCTCACATTCTCCTCAAGACAGGACTCACGCCGTGGCAGGACTCGCTCTCCAACGAGAGCAACAGACAGTTACAGGCGACATGTGCGGCGGCAGAATAACGCGGGGGGTAAGAGTGCACGGTGGATAAGAACTCAAGGCTTTGGAGCCACCCACCTGGTTCCACACCCCAGTTTGGCCTCCAGAAAATTACTCTTCTGCTTGGTTTCCTCAACTGAAAAACAGAGCTAATAACAACGATGATACCACCTCATAGGGCTGTTGAAGGACTTAATGAGTTATTATGTGCAAATTACTTAGAACATGCCTGGTGTGTAGTACCATCTAAAAGTACATGCTAATGTTATGTATAAACTGGTACGGGAACATGAAGAAAGGAAAAACTAAGCCTCCCTTGAGGAGCCAAGGAAGCTTTGTCTAAGGAGAGGGCATCACATCTGGGCCTGGAAGTACGTGCAGACGTTTACAAAGTGAAGAGCACGGGAAACGGCATTTCAGGTAAATGAGACTGCTCGTGCAAACAAGCTGACCCATGAAGAAATCATATGCATTAAAAACAACAACAACAATAACGACTAAGAGCTGAAGCCTAGCTGGGTGACAGATAAAGCCTGAGGCACCATTCCTGGCCATTAGTACAACGGAACATCAAGCCAGTCAGTTTTAAATATAATCTGGCATTGATAACTTCTGGAAACTGACAACATACCATAAATCACCACTTAAGTAGCACTATTTTTTCCCCAACGAAGCAAATAAATCCAATTTATGCCTACCACTTACTGGGCATTGCAGCACCAAACACTATGCTTCCTTCAAAAGGGCCTCATTTCATCCTTACAATGTCCCATGCAATGGAGGTAATTTTATAAACAAGGCAACTCGGGCTACTTGAACAAAACTTTCCCTGGGTCACACCAACACCATATTAGACAGGCGGGCCTTCAGCTGCAGGTACAAATAGCAGTTTCTTTTTTTTCACATCAGAAAGTCTGGAGGGAGACGGTTACAGCCCTTAACTCAGGTATCCTGCAGTGGCTATCAAAATGCCTTCTGACTTCCTTCTCCACCACCTTTAGGGCATTAGCCATTGGCCCTAAGGCTCACTCAGTCTCGTGTTAACTGTAACACTTTAATACTCATTTTAAAATCTCAGCAGCCAAGAATTTCTCAAGCTTTACTTTTTGAAATGTTTCAGAGGTCAGCTCCTATCACTCGCTGATTTCACAGATGGGGAAATAAGAGATGTGCCCCTAGCAAGCTATCAGAGCTAATTAGATAAACCAGCGCTCTTTCCACAAGACTAATTTAGTGTAGACTGCAAGTTGCCCACCAAAATCTGTTCTCCCATTCTTTTTTGGCACATGGCTTGACTCATTTCTCAGCCTTCTTTGCAGGTAGATATGGCCACATGACTAAGTTCTTGCCAAGGCAAAGTGGGCAAAATTATGTGTGCCGTTGCAGGGTCCCAGCCTTCCTCTACGCTTTGTCCCCTTCCCACTGACTGGAACCAGAGATGACCCAACTTTAACCAGGCAGTGCTGACGATGCTCCCCAGATGATGGACAGGCAACATGATACAGATGGAATCAGTGTCCCTGAATGACCGCTTGCAGCGGAGCTGCCCCACTGACCTGGACCGCTCACTTCGGAAATGTTAACTCCCCTCAGAGTTGTTACGTGAGAAGGAAACAAACTTCTTTGTTCTTTAAGCCACTGTATTGTTGAGTCTCTTTGTCACAGCAGCTTAGCCTTTTACCCTAACTAATACAACCATGCAGAGGCCTTTGTATGTATTCAAAACAGCTTTACAAATGACCTGTTAGCCAGCTTTTCAGAAAACAGCCCTAACCACCCAAGTAGGTGATAATCAAATAATGAAATTCCTTTCTGTGGCTACTATCCCAAGATTTCATCCCACTTAAAGGCTATTTAACAATTAAAAAACAGATTAGTTATGTAGAAACCCACTAACTTCGAGGCTTTCACACAATTAATTCAACAAATACTGAACTTTCTAGATGCTGGGGATATACAGACAGGTTGTTGAATTTGTAAAAGCCTTCTTCCTAGTTTTTTCTTTTTTAAATGTCATGCTAAGTGTTTTAAGCAGAAAAATCTTTGTAGAATGTGGAACTGAGGCTAAGACTATAAATAATTACTGAGAATTGTCAATACAAAGGTTCAAACCACAAACGTAGGCTATAGATGAAATGTTCTCTTGCTAAACTCAAAATATTTTCAAGACTAAAAATCCACCTCTTTCCACAGTCAAAATATTTCCTGTCTACTTAAAACAGCATTGTCTGAACTACAAGAAGTGTCTAAAGTCTCATCAAGATTTCTACTTTATCTGTCAATTCTCTCTCGAAACTGAGAGGCTGATTCAGGTTGATGTATGGCAAAGGCCACCACAATATTGTGAAGTAATTATCCTCCCAAAATTAAAAAGAATAAACTGAGAGGAAAGGTTTTCACTAACAGAGGTAGATGGCCCTAAATGGCTTGCTCAGAGTTGGAGTTGCCAAAGCCATTTAGACAGCACTGCCATGGGCTAGACTCTAGGTACCTGCACGAAAGGCTCTGCTGGTCTAGGGATTAACCGGGGCACTTCTCATCCTCTCTCTAGGCTCTCAACTGAGATCTGGTACGAGGCTGGGCAGCGAGTGAGAGGAGACCTGAGCTTTGTGCTGGCTCTGTCACAACTCGCTGTGTAACTGTGAGACATCCATGTTTGGGGCCTCAGTTCCCCCACCTGTACAAGAAGGTGCTAAAGACCCTCTCACCTCTACATTTACAACAATCACTAGGCAGAACTGCTTCCTTCCCTGCTGCTGCTGCTGAGTCGCTTCAGTCGTGTCCGACTCTGTGCGACCGCAGAGACGGCAGCCCACCAGGCTCCCCCGTCCCTGGGACTCTCCAGGCAAGAACACTGGAGTGGGTTGCCATTTCCTTCTCCAATTCCTTCCCTACACACAAGAGCAAAGTCATTCACGGGGCAGCAGGCCGAAAGGGGCAGTCAACCTCAAGGCAGTGCCTCAGACCAGGACACCAAGTAGACTCCTAGTGAGGAGAGATTGGCTAGTGAGGATTCTGCCTTCCCCAAGGCCCTCTGCTGCGGGTACAGGAAATTTTATCTTGCTGAATTGACAGTTTCTAAGAACCCGGCAAAGAATCTGCCTGCTAACCCAAGAGACGCAGGTTCAATCCCTGGGTTGGGAAGATCCCTTGGAGAAGGAAATGGCAACCCACTCCAGTATTCTTGCCTGGAGAATGCCATGGATAGAGGAGTCTAGTGGGCTACAGACGATGGGGTCACATAGAGTCGGACACAACTGAAACAACTTAACAAGAATAGGGATAGTGGGCACAACCACAGTGCTTTAGACTGAAGTGTTTCACAAATACTGGGTGCTTGGATTTTTCTTTTTCAAGAAATCCCTGATTGCCAGCTGCCACAGAGATAGGGATGGTTAGTTCAATGAGAAATTGTAGTTCCAGGTATTTCAGATGAATGGATTAAAGGCTTTTTAAGGAAGGATTATTAAAACTAGTTTTTCCTGCTTCTCCATTTAAATTTTTTTAAGGTTTAAAACATACTTAGCAACTAGAGTGAAGAGCATTTCAGAGACTAAGGTTCCTCTTTAAATTCTGCCAGCTTAACACAGGGCTCAGCAGCTTGAACCCTGAATTCTGTGGCCTTGCTTCAATTCCAGCTTTGCCATGTACTGGCTTAGGTACCTTTGCTGAGCCCATCTCCCCACTGGGGAACATATAAAAAAACAGTCTCTCTCTCCCAGGGTTGTATGAGAAGCCAATGTATATATACTGCGTGGTGCTGCTTGGCTCACAGTAAGGATTCATCTCCACTTCCAGAGGGAAGATGCCACCTCCCACCTCATCAGCTCCTGAAGTAGTTAATATACTGATTGGGAAAACTACACCACATCTAATATAGGGAATAAGATGATGTGGATTCAATGACAACTTCTCCTTTGAACAAAAAATACATTTATTCTTGAGATTTAAATCAGGTAACGTGGGTAAGGATCCATAAAACTCAAGGGATCCAGGACCCCCCACAGACTAGGGGTGAGGGGTGGGGGAAGGCAGTGAAGTTGTGAAATCCGGCTTTCAGATCACGTGCTACTGTGTGCAGCCTTTGCTCCAGACGTGTGCTGTGCCACACCATGCACCTCAATACACACCTACGCATGCATGCGTGCACACACACAGACACACACACCAAGGAGGGGCAGGGCTGTGGATTACCTGTACTCACAGCTAGGGCCCTTTCTTTACAGCCCTTATCACAGCTGTAATTCTGTAACTATTTGACCAATGTGGGCTTTTTTAATCACTGAACTTCCAGAGTCTAGCACAGCACCTGGCTCAGAGTAAGTTCTAAAATATGTGCTGGTTGAATGAAAAAGCTGGCCACACCCTGAGAATTCCTCAGAGGCTAGTTTTGGCCTAACCCTGGCATCTCAATGAAGTTCAGCAAACATGAGTGAACCCTGCTTAAGGCCTGGTGTCAACTGGGTGACCTTCAGGAGGGTAGTAAAGAAAAGAAACAGGAGACCTGCCTGAGGAGGCAGGAAAAACCCACGCACACTAGGTATTGCCAACAAGTAAGAAAGCAAAGTAGTGTGCACTACTTGTTATCTGTTGGGTAAGGGGAAGAAACAAGAATACACATTTGCATTTGTTCTTATTTACTTAAAAAAACTCATGAGATATACATTAAAAAGTGAGTAAGTGATTATCTATAAGAGGAGAAGAGGATGGCAGTAGAAGCCAGATTTCTCAATGAATATCTCTTTTTGTCTATATTAAAAACATCTAAAAAATAAAACTTTTGCATAGCTCATAATACATTCACCAAGAACGGTTTTTAAGGTCTGGTAGAAATGCTCCTTCCATGATCCCTCTTCTTTCCTCCATCCAAGGGAAATTCTACACAGCCTTTATGGTTTTTGAAATTCTCTTACCTAAATTTGTTGTTTGCGTATAGGTAACAATATTTCAAGCTCTATGAAAGCAAGAATCACATTTCATTTTGTCTCTGTATCCCTCTAGCCTACTCAGGGCCTCTCATATATTGTGTATGTGTGCGTGCTAAGTCACTCCGTCATGTCTGACTCTTTGCGACCCCATGGACTGTAGCCTGACAGGCTCCTCTGTCCATGCGGATTCTCCAGCATGAATACTGGCGTGGGTTGCCATGCCCTCCTCCATGGGATCTTCCCAACCCAGGGACTGATTCCAGGTCTCCTGAATTGCAAGTGGATTCTAGATTCTAAACAAATAAAATACTGCTTAAGTGGGTAGTTACTGCTTAATAGGTACAGAGTTTGTTTGGGATGATGAAAAAGTTCTGGTTGCACAACATAAATGCTGCTGAACTGTGAACTTAAAAATGCTTAGTTTTATGTTACATTCATATATGGCTGGTGGGTCAGATCACTCCAGTAAGAGAGCTTTAACTGGAAATAACAAATCGCCAATTAAAAAAGAGTCCTCCTGGGACTTCCCTGGCCGTCCAGTGGTTAAGACTCAACACTTTCACTGCAGCGGGCATGGGACAGATCCCTGTTTGGGGAACTAGGATCCCGCATGCCAAACAAACAAACAAACAAAAAAGACCCTTTCCAGATGTTTTCCAGGAATACAATTAAGTGCTCAACGAACATCTGCTAAATAAATAGACATATTAAGAATGCTGACTTTGAGAAAAAGTTCTCATGTTGAAAACAAAGCACATGATATAAGTTAGATATCACATATACACCTGTTTAAGCACTAGAGAGGCTCCTGAAAACTTTTCCTTTATTTAACTTTTAATAAGAATAGATTCCTAATTCAATAGGAATATACTAGTGATTATCACACAGGAGGAGCTCAACAAGTGTCAAAGTCTTCAGATTTTAAGTCCCAACCACCTCAGTCTGATTCTCTGCTTCTTCACGGAATTCCTGAAACTGGTTTGGTTCACTTGGTTATCTCACTGGGGCTGATCCCTTTCCTGCCATTCACTCCCATCCAGAACTCCGGAACTGTGGCTCACAATAACTCAGTCAGCTATAAAAGTGTCTGGAAATTAGGTATTTACAGCCAGAGTCAAGGACATAAAATATTTTTTAAAGGGATACAGTGAATTCCAGTAGTTATCACCAAGAAGATCAAATGTTAAAAAGTGCAATCTGTGCCTCTTTTAAAAATAGAACCTCTAAAGATTTAAAGAAAAAAAAAAAAAAAAAAAAAACCTCCTTTCCCGAACTCATCATTACCAGACCAGACACATCAGCCACACAAGGAGCTAACAAGACCTACTGTTTCCAGGGCAGAGAACATGAGACTTTAAAGCCACAGCACTGAATGAAAGAACTGGACTCTTGCCACCTTCGCAAAGGTCACTGGACAAGTCCCTTAAATGCTGGCTTTCAGCTCTTTATCATTCTGCCCAAGAGATTCCTTTTCTTTAAGCTCTTTGTCATGGTCTGGGGAAACACTCTGACTTTCTACGGTGGTGATGGCATCTGAGTCCAGCCTTCTTCTTTTCTTCAGTTGGTGCAAGTGGGACTTGGATTTCATATGTGCTAAGACAAAACAAACAAACAAATTAGGATTTTCTACAATTAATTAAGTCTGGTAGCATACAAAATTAACCATACAATTCTCGTCTCTAACAGTAACAGAATCAACACATGTATTGGTATAGCTGTTTGGCATTTTTAAAAGAAGAATAAGTCATATGCCCAGCTAGCTAGCAAACTAGAGTGAGCTATAAACCACAAACCACATCTATCTGCTGGGTGCTTTCTATCACTAACCTGCACAACAATCTTGCGGGACAGTATTATTCAGCTCATTTTATACAGGAGACCAAAGTTCATGGAGGTCTTATATCTTGTCCAAGGTCACACAGCAGGTAAGCTCTTTGGCTTAGCTATAGCTCAAAAAGAGATTCAATTTTCCAGAATAGGGCTCTAGACTCGATTTTCCCATATGAGGCTGCCTGTTACGAATACATTTCAACCCATGTGGCTCAAAAGTTAGAAATCCAAATTCTTGTCTGTATTGTACCCTGAGCTGTCTTCTCACTTCTTACCAGCTCGCTCAGGCTGCCCCTCCTGGGGTGACAACCCTCTGCCTGCGTCAGACAAGCCATTTGAATGGCTAACCCAGACACTCACATTCTCCAGCACACAATGCACAGAGATCACAGCGAGTATTCTTCCAATGGTCCCTTTCAAGGGGTCACAGAAGCAGTAAAAAGCTACTCTCGGCTGATATCAATATCTGACCTCTCACCCCAAAGGCAGTTCTCAGCTTGTACCTCAAAGAAGTTCCTTTTTACTAGCCTGCTCTTTTTCACGGAAATCTTATTTGGAAATACCTAAAAGGACGGAAAACGAGATTAAACTCTCTTTTACACTTACTCAAAACATCATTTTTAGGGATTCAGAAGCAAAGTAGGAAAGGAAGAGGTTAGAAGTCAAGGAAAATTTACTTGAGGGAAAAAGTCAGCTTTTGTCTCCAGCTAGAGCCTAAGGCAAAAAATGATCTCTGGACTGACTCCCCACGGCAGCAGGAGATGGGAGCAAGGACTTGACAGATGGCACTATAGAAGGCTCACACAAGCTCCACTCACAAAGGCTCACAAATGTTGCTTCTCTATGGCAATCCCTGAAGGACATTCAACAAATCAAACCACTAAGTTTCCTTTAGAAAAAACAACCAGGCACTCTCTTTCTCTTCCCCTTTCATCATTATGAACCAACGATAATCGAGGCTTCTTGTGCTGCCTGGGCAATCACAGCCATCCCCAGACTCTGACAATGCAGTTCATTTTGCCAGCGTTAACAGTTAACAGAACTCATAGTTCTATTGGTTGGTATGGGGAGAAAAATCTACTTCTGTGAGAATCCCAACCATGCAAAGCAGTCCTCTGAACAGGAGGATTCCAGTCACTGGGTAAAATACAAGTCCTACTTGTGCGTAAAAGGAGTGAGCTTTAAACAAGTTTCTGAATACCACGTAAATCCAAGGCTTGGCAGCTAAGGCGCTTTTGGCCTTTGCTGGGTGACTGTAGAAATCCGAAAGAGAACCGCAATGCAGCTGACTCTGTGGCAAAGACAGACCTAGATTCTGAAACAAGGAACTAGAACCTTGGGGCAGGCCAATCCTGGGTTGTTTGGAAGCACCTTATGAAGAAGAGCACCCTTTCACCACTGTCTTTCTGAGTATCTGACAGTCTTGCTTCCACACAGTTCCCCTTAACACTTTTCATCACAGTTTATGTGACCAACAGCTTTTCAACACATTACCTTAAAAATTACTGGAGATACCACTTTTGAAGAATGTACTCAGGAGGAGTAACTGTACTTCCTGTCCCCCTCCCCCTAGCTGTTTCTGCCCCTTTGGTCTCTTGGGTGAGTTGCCTGGCTTCCCTTCAAATCCTACTTCACCCTCACTGAGGTCTAAACATGAGAGGCCATGAAACTCCTCTAAGGGAGGATTACAAAAGTCATAGGAGCTCTAGAAAGTTAACCGCCAACCTCTCAGTATAAAATATCTACTCTAGGCCAAGCTACAGGGCATACGATCTTCCTTTGAAATTCAGAATACAGAGACAACTCTCCCGTTTGAGAAGGCCTCCATGAAATCTGAACACAGGCTATTAGAGGAATCTGGCCATCTTTTTACAAACAAGCAGACTCCAGCATTCAAGCTACCAAAGCCCTTAAATTTCATGAAGTCAGTGTGACCGGCCCTTGCAGATTTTTCTGTGTTCGACCCCACACTCTTACCTGCCCATTCACGGTCCCCAATGATGATTCGATCACAGAGCTCACACATGTGATAACTTCTCTTGTTCTCAGTTTCACTGCTTGGCATCTTTACTGGAGTGGCTGCAGGTTTGTGGCCCTGAAAGAACAAGACAGGGATGGGGAAGAAGCATTTGTTCAAAGAGATCTGGATATCATTCTCTGATATTAAGAGGAGTGAGATTTTCCCAAGATTCCTTTTTTTCATCCCAGAGAGCAGGTGGGCTGTGAACAGATTTTAACAACAACCTTTCTGAATGTGAAAGTAGAAACACAGCCTCCAGGGATCTAAAAGCAGCCAGCCCTTCTGCTCTATTCCATGGAAAAGAATGCTTCATTCCCCAGCATAGCAACAAAGGTGTCAGCTACACAAAGCTCTCTGAAAATCAGACAATAGATGGGACCATGATTAATAATTACCTGGATGAAACTTCTAACAATTTCAAGCGCAGGTTCAAGAACAGACTCCTCCCACTTCGAGACATCAGATACTTCTAAGCCATATACTGGGGGGACACTGGTACCAGGTCCTAATGATGACAAAGAAAAGTCGTGAGAGGTCAGCTTCCAAGACCCAATCTACTCTGCCCCCAGGACTCCAAAATCCTCAAGGGAAAGATATGGGGCCAAAGGAATAAACATTCTGACCATGCCACTTCTTTTAATCACTAACACAAACCAAACAACTACACACAGTCCAAGAAAGACTGAGAAGGTTGATGGGTCTGGAGCCAACATGTCTAGCTGTATAATCTAGAGTCTCAGGTGTGGGATCTTCCAGATCACTCAGGAAAACAGCACACAGTAACACCCCAGTGGCCACTGTATGGGCTGCAATAGAAAAGGCAGCATGTTATAGGGGGAAATTAGCAGCTTGAAGTGAACACCTGTTCTAAGGTCCATATCATCTGATGGTGATGTCACTCTGTGGCAAGAGAGTTCACAGCTTTCTTTAGAAACAGACACTAATCTCAGGTTTGTGTATTTCCCTTCAGCAGTCTGGCACTCACAAAACTCATTAATATCATACTGATAATCACGGGCTGGCAACAGCAGAGTATCAGCCAGGGAGCTGCTGAATCTGAAAATCAGAAAAAAGCCTTGGAACTGAAGTAGTTGCGCCCTGTTTCTAAGAAACAGATCCAGAGCAGTATTCAAGAAATACCCTATGGTGAATTACTTCTGAATGGAGGTAAGACCGGAGGTAGCCAAATGTACAGCTACAGGCATTTCATCCAACTGAGCCAACCATGTTTAGTGTCTGCTGCTGGCTTCCTCAGTCTGTGGACACACTAAATTGTCTTCCACATCTAGGTTAAGTCAGTTGCCTAAAGGCAAAGAGCATCACCCCATGGACAAAAACATCAAAGTCCTCGGAATGCCAACGGCTGGCAGGTGCTGGCCTTTTGACTGTGCCAACCACAAATAAGATTCTTCATAAACTGGACTGGGCTGCACCTGCCACCACACGGAAAGGTGAGACTGGGAGGGCGCAGGCAGCATCCCCAGCACACCTGGCCGTGGCTAAGCTCTGCACCTGTTTCCAGGCCACTCTATATTTTCCTTTCCCTTCTGAGTCCTTTGTTGGGCTTCTGTGCCCTGTCTCAGCACCTTTCAACAAGTTCTCGGCTCCCAGCTGCTATTTCTGGCTCAGGTCCAAGGCCAAGCTGGGGTGGGGAAGTCCCTCTGGCTTTCTGCCAGAACCATATCCCAGCAGACCAGCCCCTGGCCAATCACACGCAGTTCCTGATTTACAGGGCAGCTGTGCCTTTCACTCCAGCACCAACGCTGTGTGGGCACACACACGAATGAGGAACGAGCATACGATGCACTGTGCCATCAACCCAGAGTGACTCAGAGATGGGGGGTTATTGTGGCTTTACCAAAGGAAGAAGTTCCAAATCATTACCCCTCAAAACCCCATCTTTTGTTACAGACTAATTGTTAGGTCTGGTAAGAAAAGAGGCTGTGTTAGAAATCTGTAGTAGTGAACTTCAGTTTCGGCTGACAAAAAGACTTCTATCTAGAAGGAGGTGCAGAGAAAGCAAGGTTAAGTAGAACTGCATGGAGAATGCTGACAGAGAATGAGAACTGATACAACGATCCGTCAAACACCACAGACGAAGATGTTTCTGTTTAGAGGCACTGGGGAAGAGGGGAGGCCTCGGCTGTACTTACCTGTAACTAACTGAAAGCAGAAATTCAATGGCAAAGGTGAATAGGAGTTGATTCAAAAGCATGTTAAAAGTGCCCAAAAGATAAAAACAAGGTTTCATTCATGCTTAACCTCCCTTAAATTAATATTTTAGCTCGTGATCACACCATTGCTGACCCAAGGCCCAATACTCATTCTATCCAGCTAAAGGTATAGCTGAAGGAAACAAGTACAGTGGGTGTACAGCTGAGTGTGGACTTTGGAGTCAGGCCTGCAGCCAGTACTCTACTGCTTATTAGCAAGGGGATTTTGAGCATGTTATTTAACTTCTCTAAGCCTCTCTTTACTTATCCTCAGAAAGAAAAGGAAAATGCCCACCTTGAAGTCCCAGTAATAAATATATTGCACCCAATTTAGTGCTAAGGATATAGTACAGGGTCCAGTGAATGAGAATTTCCTTCCCTTTTCCTTAAAAGCACCATTCAACTGAAGAGGTGCAGCAGCTTGAAACACCACGTATCTGAACACAAAAGTAATGCTAGGAGAATTGGTAAAGGCTTTGTCTTTTTATACTACTTATCTGGCCCCAAAACCATTTTAATCAGGAAAGTGTTCCTACAGACATCTAATTGTTCTTCAGCTATAAAATTTGAAGCTAAGATCAACCTCAAACACCAACTCTACTAAGAAAATATTGCTACCTTGCTCTTACTAGCTTGCAGACGGTACTCAGGTGTTCAAGGCATAAGGTAGATTCTTCCTCAGGAAGAAGTGTTTTCTGAGGTATCAAAAGAAAATACCCCTGGATAATCACTTATGCAACACCCCCCAGGTCAGATCCAGAAACTAAAGTTTACTTTCTGGGTAAGCTGAGAATGCTGACGTTCCACTGAAAGCAGACCCAGAGTGTAAGGAAAACAAGGAGACTTACTGCTCAAAAAACGGTTTTTAACCCATCGGTTTTGCTTCCGAGCATATCTCTTAGTCACTTGTTTCAGAGCCTCAATGCCTGAAAGACAAAGCAGGTATAAGAACCTCTAAGCACTTCTCACTCTGCCGCAAGGAAGGTCCAGCCAGCCTGGCATCAGAGAAAACTAGCTGCATCAGCACACTGGTGGATCCTTGCTCCGTGAAAATCTCCATTCTGAGCTGAAGGCCATTTGGGACTCTTTCAGCCTCAGTTCTTTCTCAGACCATACCAGCTGGACACTCTATCACCCAAGGATGTCCAAGGCTAGGTTAGATGGAGAATTCACACCTTTCTTTAGGAGCTGGTTTCTAATCTCTGGTGCGCATTTTCCTTCAGTGATCAGGTACTCGTGAAATTCCTTGAAGCCAATTGATTGGAAGATACCATGTTGATAGTCCTGGCTGGGAACAAGAGAGCATCAGCAGATAAGCCATTGCATCTGAGCGCTAGAGGGCCCGGGAAATGAGCTGAACCATTTCATCTCACAGATGGAGAAACTGAGATCCTGAGCAGTCAGCACCTCTCTGAAATCCTTCCTCTAACCCCCCAATCAGCTCCCACGTTATTTCCATTGAAAATTAACTCCTGGGAATGTTGGTGAGATTAGAAAACTGCAACTGTAACAAGTACACCAACCCTGCTTCCCACAAGCGCAGCCAATGCCAAGGACAAAGGCTAATAAACAAGTAGGTCCAAAGCCAGTATTGTGTTTATGGTCTTTCGACCACAAGCAAGGAATGAAGAGTAGGTAAAAGTAACAGCCAAATTCTCACCTATTTTCTGCAACTTTCTTCTCATTATAGCGTTTGTGAAAATCTCTTAGTTCATCCAAGAGACCAGCAGCAAGCATGTTATCCACCCTCTTATCCAAGCGCTCATCTAGAACTTGAATCAAATTAACTCATCAACCAGCAAGCCTGCCGAAGGTGCGTACTATACATGATGAATGCATAAGCTGCCACAAAGAAGAGAATTTGTTCAAATGGAAGAAGAAGTTCAGAGTCCAAAGATTATCTAATAATTCATCATTATATTCAGTCACAAACTCTGCAATTCAATAAAAACAGCAAGAATGAGGCACATCATCTTATCATATAAGGAGAAAGCACTAGCCAGTTCAAAGAGTCAGACCTCCTTCCACAGGAGCCTTCTCTTTCTCCTTTGGATCTTCTCTGGATAGCAGCCCCTTTCCCATCCCATCTTATTTCATCCTTGGTATCATACACTAATGCCAGGAATACCTTTACCTGCTTTCCAGACTGGTACCCAGGGAAATGACACTGTGCCTTTGGTAATAATAATAAAATTAATAGTGAACACTTGCTTAGCACTTATTATGAGCCATTCATATGCCACTAAGAACATGTTTTTTTCAAAACAACATTTTATTGAGGTATAGCTGACTTACTCTAAACATTTATATACAGCAATGTATTACTAAAAGTTTTATCTCAGATGGACTCTGGGATACTAAAGGACTTTTACCTGTCTGTTCCGCATGAAGCCAGAGGATGCACGGGTTAGGGAACTTCAGAGGGCCTCCAAGGGGACCACCGCCTTCCTCCGCACGTTGACGATGAAGAAATTCACTATGAGAGATTCCCGTTTCCTCAAACACTTGCAGGCTCCTAAGTCATTTGAAAGAGTAGCGTAGGCACATCCATAAAAACCATTAGGAAATATTAATTCTCAAGTAAAACAGGAGAGAGGCTACTTATTATAGAATGCCTCATTGTCATTTTCACCGTTTAAGCCCCTGAACACATGAAGGTCTGGTGTTATATGGCAATCCTATAGCTATTCAGAAAAGAGTTATAAAGAAAACTTGAAATAAAACTACCCTTCTAAACATACATAAAATTCTCTGAAATCTTTAGGTTCAGAAACAACGGGTTTCTTCTACACAAACAGAATAGGACATATTCACTTTTAAGAAAGCAGTAAAAGCTTGCTGGGACACCTTGTTATAAGCCAACAAGTCTAGTCTCGCTGGAATGCCTTTCCCACAGTGCAAAAGTATGCTGTATAACCAGCTCATCGATTTTCTTTTTAAATATGTCTAAAATTAATGAAGAATGCTTCAGACTAATTCAGTACTCTACTACACACACAAAGATCACTGAAGAAAGAATTCACATACTTAAGCCACCATCCACTCTGTTAGTATCTACTATGTTATGCAGCACTAAGTAATTTAACTCTCAAATCTATACTCTACCACTCTGGGTGATTGCAACTTACCAGCTTGAAAGTGATCTATCCCTTCCTGATCTAATTCTACTTCCTGAAACCTTAACACAAGAGTAGAAACCCCTCATCTTTCCCCATCACCAGTCTCTCAAAACAGGACTTATGAGGGAAAAAAAGTAGTAATAGATATCCTACTTATCTGGAGGTTAGAATATACAGCCTCAAACAAAAAGAAAGATGAAAAAGGTCCTTGGATCTTCTTTTAGAGACTCTAGAACTCCTGCTCCAAACCTATTGTTCTTACTAAAATATATTCTCAACTCATTACTATTTTAGAAGTAGCAAAACAAAGAGAAATGATAAGAATTGATTAATAAAAGGAACAGATAATCATACCATAAAACAATACAAAAACTCAAATCCCTGAGTTTTCCAAAAAAATTTTGGAAGAATTCTATTAAAATGTTTACAATAAAATGTTTGGATACTTGAAAATACTTCATTTATCTAGAATATGCACTATTAACAGGGTGATACTTACCTCAAGGGGCAAAAAACACTTAGACATCATGATCATGAGCAGCCTTCCAAAGGGTAACCATAACCAAAATCTTCAAGGAGGGGAGGGAGGGAGTTACAACAAGAGAAAAAGTGTTCTAAAAAAGCTTCAAGGGCAGAATAGACAATGGAGAAGGCTTAAGAAACACTGATCCAGAACACTTATTTGAGTGGAATATTTCACAACCCCTATCAATACCAAACGTTGCTACAACATTTAAACTGTATAAACATCCATATAGTAGATCCTCATTAGAGCCTCTGCTCTGCCAGATATGGTGTCACCTCCAGCACTGCATAAAAATACACCTGAGAGGTGATCATACTATATATAATGTATAGAAAAATCAGATCACTATGATATGCACTAGGAATCAACACAGTGTTCCAGATCAATAAAACTTCAAAACAAGAGAAAAAGAAATCAGATGTGTGGTCACCAGAGGCTGGGGTGGGAGAAGGGGGAACTGAATGAAGTTAGCCAAAAGATACCAGCTTCCAGCTACAGATAAATAAGCAGACGGCACACAATGCACCACATGGTAAATAAAACTAACACTGCTGTAAGCTATAAATGAAAGTTGAGAGGCTGGCCTAAGAGTTCTCATAACAAGAAAATTATTCTTCTCTTTTATTTTCTATCTATATAAGTACACTAAACTTATCGTGGTAATAATGTAATGATGTATGTAAAAATAATCATTACACTGTACACTTTAAACTTATACAGTGCTGTATGTCAATTATATATCAAGAAAACTGGAAGGAAAAAAGTAGGTATAATAACTGATAAAATGAAGATGTGGTCAGAAGTGAACAGAATATGGAGCCAATGAAGATGCATATTTATGGAGGAAAAAATAAACCATCTAATACTAGGGAGGGAGGGAGAAAAACACACCCAACACATGAGGTTTCAATTTCAAAATAACCTGAGAAAACATGGTTAATGAACTAAGATCATCTCTCTCTTCCCTTCAAGAAAGCCTCCACGTGTTAAGGTGAGCTGATCAATAAGACAATTTATAAAACTTACCTCCAAAATAAATAAATAAATAAAGTTATGGAAAAAAATAAAATTAAAACCTGCCTCCCAATGGGCAGTGTGCTGGGGCAGAACTCAGCCACTGCTGCGTGCCAGAAAAAATTTATATGAAAACTGTTATACAAGCAAAGGAAGAAAACAAAGCAAGAGTACACAGGCCTTAGGGAACAACTACCTTGTATTACGAATTTTAAATGTAACAACAAAGTAGGGTGCAACTATTCGTTGAGGGAATTGGACTAAGGCAATAATTAGGGCCTCCTAAAAAAGCAAGAGAGTTCCAGAAAAACACCTATTTCTGCTTTATTGACTATGCCAAAGCCTTTGACTGTGTGGATCACAATCAACTGTGGAAAATTCTGAAAGAGATGGGACTATCAGACCACCTGACCTGCCTCTGGAGAAATCTGTATGCAGGTCAGGAAGCAACAGTTAGAACTGGACATGGAACAACAGACTGGTTCCAAATAGGAAAAGGAGTATGTCAAGGCTGTATATATTGTCACCCTGCTTATTTAACTTCTATTCAGAGTACATCATGAGAAACACCGGGCTGGAAGAAACACAAGCTGGAATCAAGATTGCCGGGAGAAATATCAATAACCTCAGATATGCAGATGGCACCACCCTTATGGCAGAAAGTGAAGAGGAACTAAAAAGCCTCTTGATAAAAGTGAAAGCGGAGAGCGAAAAAGTTGGCTTAAAGCTCAACATTCAGAGAACTAAGATCATGGCATCTGGTCCCATCACTTCATGGCAAATAGATGGGGAAACAGTGGAAACAGTGTCAGACTTTATTTTTGTGGGCTCCAAAATCACTGCAGATGGTGACTGCAGCCATGAAATTAAAAGACGCTTACTCCTTGGAAGAAAAGTTATGACCAACCAAAATAGCATATTTAAAAGCAGAGACATTACTTTGCTGACTAAGGTCCGTCTAGTCCAGGCTATGGTTTTTCCTGTGGTCATGGATGGATGTGAGAGTTGGACTGTGAAGAAGGCTGAGCGCTGAAGAATTGATGCTTTTGAACTGTGGTGTTGGAGAAGACTCTTGAGAGTCCCTTGGACTGCAAGCAGATCCAACCAGTCCATTCTGAAGGAGATCAACCCTGGGAGTTCTTTCGAAGGAATGATGCTAAAGCTGAAACTCCAGTACTTTGGCCACCTCATGCGAAGAGCTGACTCATCGGAAAAGACTCTGATGCTGGGAGGGATTGGGGGCAGGAGGAGAAGGGGACGACAGAGGATGAGATGGCTGTATGGCATCACGGACTCGATGGACGCGAGTCTGAGTGAACTCCGGGAGTTGGGGATGGACAGGGAGGCCTGGCGTGCTGCAATTCATGGGGTCACAAAGAGTCGGACATGACTGAGCAACTGAACTGAACTGAACTGAACCTGCTGTGCTAGAACACATCAATCTCCTCTAAATGCTATTACCAAACCTGTCTTGCCACCCAGGCACCCTGAAGAATTGACTGCCCTCTATCTCTCAAAGGGCTTTGGGTCAGTGGCTCCAGCTTTCTTACCTGGCCACTTTGCGCTTGTCATGTGGGTGCAGCTTGGCAGCCATTTCCGGGTCAACCTGGCTTAGGCGTTTGTGGAGAACATGGCCATCCTCCTTTTCAAGCTCGCCTTTTCGGTCGATCACTTTTTCAGTGCCCATCTCCTGTGGCTATCAAATGAAGGTTTAGAGGTAAATTTAATTAAACAATTCAACAAACACTGATACACTGTACGTGCCAGGCACTTTGGTTAAGTGTTAGGAACACAACTGAGATCAATCAGAAGGTCTTGCCATATAGTGAGAGATCATAAACAGAAAATTCCAACACACCACGGTAGTGCTATGAGGCCACAGCAAATAAAGAGAAAGAGGATCTACTGTCTAGGGAAGTACTCAGGTACAACGCTTCCTTGTCAGAAGTATGAGCTACCCTGACTAATACATCTATATAAACACATCTAGGAGTCTAGCTTCTCAGTAAGTGTGATCCAACAATGGACCAGCACATTATACTGAATAGTTTGCAAATCCCACCCTATGCAATAGCACCTCTGTAAAAAACGCTGATGTCAGGTATCTCCCTGACATACAGATTGTTACAGCCGGGAAATGCTGAATCAGACTAACGTACTGTTAACTTACATGGCGATGCTAATTAATCCACAGAGAAGAATCTTTCCCACATACAGCCCCTGCCCTTAGGCCAGCCTAGAGGAGCACACTTCACATACGGAAATGGCACTTGCTTCAGAATATTAGGTAGGAAAATTAGTACAGTTGCTGAGTATAAAAAATAGGCAAGAGTCAACTTTCCTCCCACTAAAATCAGATGGCAAGAAAGAAGAACCCATTTCCTCATTGAACTACAAGGGAACTAAACATACCTTAGCATTGACGAGAACTTTCCAGAGCAGAGATTCGATGTAATAATTGGTTCCTCCCACGATAATAGGAATTTTATCTCGGGCAAATATATCTTCAATGTGAACGTTAAGAAAGACATCAAAATATTTAATATCAAGAAGAAAATGCTAACTCACATGGAAGTAGGGGATTAGTAAGAAACCACATTCATTTGTCATATTTTTGATACTAGTCTTCAATGTTTCTCATGAGTTCTCAGAATCATTTCCTATCAGTTCTGGAGGGACTTGCATAAACCAGAGAGAGATGCATGATGGTAATTCCTTAGAAAGTTCTAGAACTTTCTAAGCCTTGCTGCTCAAATTCAAAGCTTGCTTAGTATTCCACATCAGCTTAGCAAGCACAAGCCTAAAGAACTCTCACAGCACCAAGTGCCAGCTGCTCAGGAAGCCATGAAAATGGCATCCATTATGTGGCTTTGCCTTCTAAGGCAAATTATGAGCTGGTTTCTCTGAGCTGTGGTTCTTAGACTCGGTCAGTCTTCACCATTCTGGGGCAGTAGTATATATTTCACGCTTGAAACTCTACCAGATGACCTGGGAAGCACAGATGTAAAGACAAGCAGATTTCAATTACCAGCTCCAACACTCGGCAAGTCATTCAAGCTGTCTAAGCTTCAGCTTTCTCACGTATAAAATTCTCCTGAGTTCTTATGAGCATTACATGTGGCAATGCAAATAAAACCCCTAAGACAATGCCTGAAATACTTTTTTCTACTGAGTAAGCACTCAATTTACTTTAGTCATTATTGTTCTCATACCCCTGCTACTTGGAATTCTTCTCTTTACAATCTCTGTTAAACAGATAATATCTACTTTAAGAGGAACTGTGCTTCTGAGGGTAACTGATAAAGAGACTTTCAACCCAGATAAAGACTCATTTATACACTTCTTCCCCTTGCCAGCCCCTCTGTAGGCACAGAGATAGATGACCTCTTTTCTATCAGAAACCCTCTACAAGAGGTTGGGGTAGGGTGGGCAGAAAGATGTTACCAGTCAAAGATTATAAGAAATATGTCCTTTTTTAAAAAAGAGAAACAAATTGTATGCCCCCCTTTAATTAAGCGTAAGATTCTTCCTCCATAATGCATGGAACTACAACTTCATCACTTTCACTGCTGATATAGTACTTAAAGGAACAAGGCACATTTGATATATTCTTCTCTAAGTAGGAACTTGGGTATTTATATGTTTTTGCTGTTAAGAGCAATAATGTTGTTAAAACGAGATCTATCACTTATCTCCCGGTACACTTGTAGCAAGGTTTCTTTAGGATAGAAACCTAGGAACTGAAGTAGTTGAAATACACTCTTACCAGTGGCTGCTGCTGCTAAGTCACTTCAGTTGTGTCCGACTCTGTGCGACCCCATAGAGGGCAGCCCACCAGGCTCCCCCGTCCCTGGGACTCTCCAGGCAAGAACACTGGAGTGGGTTGCCATTTCCTTCTCCAATGCGTGAAAGTGAAAAGTGAAAGGGAAGTCGCTCAGTCGTGTCCGACTCTTCGCAACCCCGTGGACTGCAGCCCTTCAGGCTCCTCCGTCCATGGGATTTTCCAGGCAAGAGTACTGGAGTGGGGTGCCATCGCCTTCTCCAATGGCTAGTGTAAGTCACCCAGTCACATCCGACTCTTTGTGACCCATGTACTATAGCCCTCCAGGTTCCTCTCTTCATGGAATTCTCTAGGCAAGAATACTGGAGTGGGTTGCCATTTCCTTCTCCAGGGGGATCTTCCCAACCCAGGGATTGATCCTGGGTCTCCTGCATTGCAAGTAGATTCTTTACTGTCTGAGCTACCAGGGAAGCCAGTACTCTTACCAATACAAATTCTTGTATTGGTAATACAAGAATATATCCAAATCTAGCTATTTTCCTTAAAAAAAAAAAAAAAAAAGACTATTATTGGCATAGATGGTAGTGACAGCTGCTCAGTGTGAATATACTTAAGACCACTGAACTGTACACTTATAAATGGTAAATTTTACGTACATTTTAACACAATAAAAAAGAAAAAATTGAATTAAAAAAAATTTTTTTTAAAGACTGTATCTACAAAGTCCTTCCCTACTCTAATCTCACATAACTACTCAATTACATGTTATCTCATTTGTTTTAAAGTTTCATTGAAAAAATAAAGGACATTTATTTAACTCTGAAATCCATCTGGAACTTATGTCACATATAATAAGGACCTGATTTCACTTAAAAAAAAAATTAACTGCCCCAGGAAAAATTATTAACTACTGCATTATTTCTTCATTGTTTTGAAACGCCACCTTGATCATAAAATACATACATACATACATACATACATACATACAACTTCAAGTTGTATTTGGCTTTACTTATCTGTGCTATAAATTTGTCTAGTACTATATAATTTTCATGCTATGACAATTATTACGACTTTTCAATATGTTTTAATATATAGTAGTCCATAGAGTAAAGGCAGTTTGGACATTAAAATATAAGGGCAGTCCTCTCATGTTATTCTTTTTTCCAAAATTTCTTTGGTGTTACCCAGAATTATTTTTTCCTACTATAATCCCATTATATTTCTAAATTAATTTCTTATCCCTATTTAAAGGATGGGAAACAAGCTCAGTGGGTAAATGCTTTACCCAATGAAATGACATGTATATAGTCAAAAGAAGCAATTCTAAAACTAGGACACAGATTTTCTGGTTCCTAAGTCAGTGTTCTCTCTACTAAAACAGCACTTTCCAAATTTTAATACGCCTATGAATCACTTAGGACTCTAGTTAAATGCAGATTCTGATTCAGTAGGTCTAGAATGAGGCCCAAATCCAGCACTTCTATAAGGTCCTAAGTGATGCTGACCCCGCAGTCTGAGGACAAGATTCAGCAGCAAGGACACTGTATCTTTCAATCCAAAGAGTTCTGATGGGGATGCTACTGCTGTCTTGGGTATCTCTGCTCAGGAGAAACTGTTAGCACAAAGAAAAGTTCTTTCTTGGCTTGGGCTGCCATGCAGCCACCAAGCCTAGCTGCTGTCTCCCCGTAGGATATCAGAGCAGTTGCTTTGTTCCTGAAGTCCACCACTGTGTAATTTGTCACGAGAGGATCCACAAAGCTGATCATGTGGTGCTGGCACAGCCTCTGCTCTTGGGCAGAAACCTTATTTGTGATGATGTCGAGACCTTCATAAACCTAGGGGAAAGAAAATTAGCGTGAAAGTCATGTATTCCGTAAGATGCACACCTCATGGGCAGAAATAATGATCTACTGCTCACTGCAGCCAAACATTTAACTGACCCAAATCACCAGAGGAAATGTGTTCTAACCACAGCACAGCCAGACCCACATAATCCAAGACAAAAGACGCAGAAGAAATCAGAACACCTTTTTAAAAAAAATAAAATAGTGGTTACTAACTCAGACTTAAAGATAAAAAGTACATGTAAATCGGTGCCCAAATAAGAACTAACTCTGCAAGATTTACTGGAGGTTCTTTGGCCTGAACTTCAAGCCTTTAAAAGAGGGCAGGTTGCTTCATTTACTCTGTTTATCACAAGTCTCCAGAAAGGTAACATGTTGTGTGGCACATAGTTCTACTTCAAATGCTTAGATATTTTTTGGATTTAAATGGCTCTGAAAGATTTTCAGAATTTGTGTAAGACTGGCTCCATTTGTGGAGAAGTGGTCTATCTACAAAGATATATATAAAACACACATATACACACTTTGAAGTCAAAACCCCTAATACTGCTGAACTCTTAGCAGAAACGCTGTGCCAAATTACTGCTTCAGGAGGTCAGCAAATACAGTCTAAATACTCAGAGGCAATATCCTGTCTGTAAGCTCTTGATCTGCCAATTCAACTAAAAAGTTCAAGTGTACTTTTTCTAAATGCAAGGTCTCAGATGGAGAACAGATCTGAAAATACTAGTTTGAAAATAGGGATGAATGCTTTAGATTAAATGTTCTCTCTGTAATCACTGATTCTACAGGGAGCACTGAATGAACAAATAATAAGTTCCACAGAGCCCACAAAGATGTTAAGAACGTTTTTTATCTCACATTTCCCTTTACTTAAATGGGTGTCAAGTAAGTACAACAATAAAGTATAATGGTAAGGAGGGAGGACCCTGGCGCCAGGCTGCCTCAGATCAATTCCTAACTCTGCCACTTACTAGTTATTTGTACTTGGAGTAGTCAGTTTACAAATCTCTGTGCCCTAATGCTTCAGCAGTAAAATGAGGATAATAATATCTATCTTATACGGTTGTTGTATAAATTAAATGAGTTAATACCTACTTAGTTTTCGTCTGTGCTTAGTTGCTCAGTCGTGTCTGACGCTTTGCAACGCTATGGACTGTAGCCCGCCAGGCTCCTCTGTCCATGGGGATTCTTGAGGCAAAAATACTGGAGTGGGTTGCCATGCCCTCTTCCAGGGGATCATCCCAACCCAGGGATCAAACCCAGGTCTCCCGCATTGCAGGTGGATTCTTTACCATCTGAGCCACCAGGGAAGCCGAAGAATCCTGGAGTGGGTAGCCTATCCCTTCTCCAAGGGAACTTCCTGACCCAGGAATCAAAGTGGGGTCTCCTGCATTGCAGGTGGATTCTTTACCAGCTGAAAATTCCATATAAGGGTCATTATATTACTACCATCTATATACTACTGCAACAACAGGAGAATTGGACAGTAACATCAGTGTCACTATCACTCTGAAGCCTCTGTGCTCTTAGCTACTGAGGTTACTTAACAAACAAGGATATAAACTATCTTCAAACAAAAAGAAAAGTTAATCAGTAAAACAGCACAAGAAAACATATAAACAGAGCCATAGAGAAAGTACTGCTGCTAAGTCGCTTCAGTCATGTCCGACTCTGTGCGACCCCATAGACGGCAGCCCACCAGGGTCCCCCGTCCCTGGGATTCTCCAGGCAAGAGCACTGGAGTGGGTTGCCACTGCCTTCTCCAAGAGAAAGTACTAGCTCTGCCTTTAACCCATTTATCTGGGCCTGACAACAGAACTACATTCTGACACCTGAACACTGATGGATCTTAAATTGTAGGGAGCTCTTTTCTTTGTATCTTGAACAAGACTTCCTTCAAAAGTTATAGAGTGCAGTAGCATATACTGGGATCTGCTGTACAAGGTAAGAAAACTATAGGAGGGAAAAAGAATGAATAATTGTGTGTTCCTCTCCTTTTCCCACAGCCTTTAGTTGGCTCTGCTGTAGTTTAGATTTCAGATGGCCCAGTGTTAAAGAATTTATACAACTTGATTTTGCCAGTAGAGGACTTCTGACCTATAAGCAGATTCTCACTTTTAACACTGAGATTAACATTAAGGAAATGCACAGCTGCTAATTATCAGTCCTTACCTCCAAAAAAGCCAAAATGTAAACACAGTCTCTACCAGCACATTCTATCAGATATGTAGATAAATTTGTTGATAGATACATTTTCATCCTATATTCACTTTTAGGTATATTTTCTGGAGCCCCTTCAAATGGCCAATTTTAACAAACACATAAATATAAATCAATCCCAGAATTAAACTCACCTTATTTGCTGAAGGCAGTGGCCACCTATTGTACTATTTATGGTATATACACAAAAGCCAACAAATATCAGGAAGAATGGTTTTAAATAACCAGAGTTAACAAACTAAAAACTGTAACTGAATCTTGGTTAGCAATGTAAATTGTCATCTTTGAGCAACTTGTTAGTAATCCTTTGTCTCCTGTACCAGCAGATTAAAAGAAACTGAGCATAAAGATATGGGTGATACAAACAAGGTATCTGAAAAAAGAATTATTGTTAACTTTTAGGTATAATATGCTTTTATAGTATAAAATATAGAATTTTTATTATATTTTTTTGCTGAATAATACGGTATTTCTACATAGTAGTATGTAATATACTGAGGTATACAGTATATTAGAGTACTGCAAATGAAGGCATATGTCTTAAAAAAAAGAGAGAGAAATTGAAGCTGCGTAGATAAAGGATTAGTGGTTGCCAGAGGCAGGGGTATGGGGTGGGCAAAATGGGTGAAGACAGTCAAAACATACAAACTCCCAGTTATAAAATAAGTAAGTCATGAGGATGTAATGTATAACATAGTTAATAATAACTACTACTGCATATTAACAACTTGCTAAGAGTAAATTTTGGCTTCCCTGGTGGCTCAGATGGTAAAGAATCTGCCTGCCAATGCAGGAGACCCAGGGTAGATCCCTGGGTCAGAAAGATCCTCTGGACAAGGAAATGGAAACTCACTCCAATATTCTTGCCTGGAGAATTCCATAGACAGAGGAGCCTGGAGGCTACAGTCCATGGGGTCACAAAGAATTGGACATGACTGAGTGACTCACACACACACACACACACACACAACAGTAAATTTTAAAGGTTCATCCCAAGAAAATTAATCTAACTATGAATGGTGACAGATGTTAACTACATTTGTCATGATGATCATTTCACAATATACACAAACATCAAATCATTATATTATTTATCTGGAACTAATATATATGTTGTATGAGAATATACCAGTTCAGTCGCTCAGTCGTGTCCGACTCTGCAACCCCATGAACTGCAGCATGGCAGGCCTCCCTGTCCATCACCAACTCCCGGAGATTACTCAGACTCATGTCCATTGACTCAGTGATGCCATCCAACCATCTCATCCTCTGTCATCCCCTTTTCCTCCCACCTTTAATCTTTCCCAGCATCAGGGTCTTTTCAAATGAGTCAGTTCTTCGCATCAGGTGGCCAAAGTATTGGAGTTTCAGCTTCAGCATCAGTCCTTCCAATGAATATTCAGGACTGACTTCCTTTAGGATGGACTGGTTGTATCTCTTTGTATGAGAATATATATGCTTCAATAGAAGAATATTAGAAGTGATTCAAGGTAATGTTTAGGGCTTCCCTGGTGGCTCAGCAGTAAAGAATTTGCCTGAAACACAGGAGATGTGGATTTGATCCCTGAGTCGGGAAGATCCCCTGGAGAAAGAAATGGCAACCCATAACAGTATTCCTGCCTGGGAAATCCCATGGACAGAGGAGCATAGCGTGTTACAGTCCATGGGGTTGCAAAAGATTCAGACACAACTCAGCACTAAACAACAGCAAAGTTATGTCTATAATGATGTTGCTTCACTCTTTTCCATTCTAATATGACTTTTGGCAGTTTCTGATATGCTGTTAAAGTTGTGTAACAAATGACTATGCAGCTTGTGATCATAGTAACTGTGTACTGAAAAATTTTACTCATGAATAAAACTGTTAACAAGCAAGAAGTAGATGAAAAGCATAGGTAAAATATATCTATTTCTGCACTGTACAAGAGCAAGAATGATGCTGAGAACATATTTGTTAATAAGACACAAGAGATGGATCACTGAGTCAAATACATGGCTATGACCCAAGTAAAATTCACAAACATTATTTATATTAATAATATTGTTTTATGCTTTGTCTTTCACAGAGAAAAAGAAAGTTTGTATATTATAAATCAACTATACTACTTCAATTTTTAAATTAATTAATTAAAGTTTATGATGACTGGTGTCTGAGTTCCAATAATAGGGGATAAAGAGATTATCACTGGAACAAGACTGGCCAAGTTTTCACAGTTATTGAGCACAGGTGACAGATACATGGGAGTTCAGCTACTACTTGCTCTCCTTTTTTATATCAGGAAATTTCCATAACAAAAAGACTTTAAAAAAACCTGGATGCACTTTATTAGGATGGTTATTATTTTTTAAAAAAAAGGTGGTGAAGATGTAAAGAAATTAGAATCCCTGTACAATGCTGGCGGGACTATAAACTGACGCAGCTATAGAAAACAGTAAGGCAGCTCCTCAAACAGTGAAAAGTAGAAAAATCATAAAAAAGTGAAAGCGACAGCCACTCAGTCATGTCCTACTCTTTGCTACCCCACGGGTGGCAGCCCACCAGGCTCTTCTTCCAGGAACTCTCCAGGCAAGAATATTGGAGTAGGTAGCCATTCCTTTCTCCAGGGGATCTTCCCCACCCAGGGATCGAACTTGGGTCTCCTGCACTGCAAGGGGATTCTTTACTGTCTGAGCCACCAGGGAAATACCTGACTCAGCAATTTCACTTTTAGGTATGTACACAACAGAACTGAAAGCAGGGAGTTGAACAGATATAATGTTTACAGCAGCATTTTTCACAACAGCCAAAAGGTGAAAGCAACCCAAGTGTCCATCACAGATAAATGGATAAACAAGATATGTCCTATATTTACACGAGAAGACTGCTGCTGCTGCTAAGTAGCTTCAGTCGTGTCTGACTCCATGCAACCCCACCAGGCTCCCCCATCCCTGGGACTCTCCAGGCAAGAACACTGGAGTGGGTTGCCATTTCCTTCTCCAATGCGTGAAAGTGAAAAGTGAAAGTGATGTCGCTCAGGACTGCAGCCTACCAGGCTCCTCCATCCATGGGATTTTCCAGGCAAGAGTAGTGAAGTGGGGTGCCCCTGCCTTCTCCGACAAGGGAAGATTAATCAGCCTTAAAAAAAAGGAAACTCTGACACTTGTTATGTGTGCGAAGTCACTTCAGTCATATCTGACTCTTCATAACCTTATGAACTGTAGCCTGCCAGGCTCCTCTGTCCATGGGATTCTCCAGGCAAGAACACTAAAGTGGGTTGCCATGCCCTCCTCCAGGAGATCTTCCCGACCCAGAGACCAAAGTTGCATCTCTTATGTCTCCTGCTGTGGCAAGCAAGTTTTTTACCACTAGCACCAACATGAGTGAACCCCAAAGACATTATGTCAAGTGAAACAGGCCAGTACAAAAGGACAATTACTATATGATTCCATTTACTATACGACATATATCATATTACTATATGACATATATCATCAAATTCTGAGACAGAAAGTAGAATGGTGGTTGCCAGAATGGTCCCTGTCATTCTGCCAGGGGCCGGGGCAGAGAGAAATGGCAAGTCAACGTATAATAGGTACAAAATTTTAATCTGGGAAGAGGAAAAAAGTCCTGGAGATGATGAATGATGATGGCTGCAGAACAATCCAAATGTGCAGAGGGCCACTGAAATGGTAAAATGGTAACTTCTTTGTTGTGCCTATTTTACCAATAACTTTAAAAAGTCTCGACAGAATTTAGACACAATGAGAAACTAATGAAAATTGGCAATAAGATAAAGTTTTCAAAGATTTGTTAAATTTTTCAATTCTTTTGAATATATAACCCAGAAGTAGAATTGCTGAATCATACAGCATTTTTCAATACTGAGAGGGCTGGTACTGTTCTCATTTCTTGAACTGAGTTCTGGTTACACGGGTATTTTCACTTGTTGATAATTTATTGAACTATGCAGTTATGAATTATGTGTTCTATGGTGTATATTATTTGTCAATTAAAACCATACTGCTAGGCCAAAAAAGTAAAACAGAGCAACAATTTCTATATTTGCATTAAGGATAAACATGTAAACAAACCTGGAAACCAATCAGTTTTTATAAATGTCACGTTTGGTTCACATTATTGTAAATGCCATAACTGGGCTTATAATTTTATTACCTGCCTAGAAAGCATCATTCCACCAGAATAGGTTCGGTTTGCAGCTGATTGCCTCACATTCTGCCTATTTCCCAGCTTTACCTATAGTTTCAGTGAAACTCTGAAACTACCTACAGCACAGTCAGCTCCAGGTGCCAGAAGAGCTAAAGGCGTCTGTGTTCTCTTTTAAAGCCAGCACGTCACTCTGCCCATTTCCCATCCTCCCAGAGGACACCTGTGATCTGTCCTCACAGAAATGACTGAATATAATTCTTTTTTAATTTTTAAATAAAAACAAATAAAAGAAATGATGGGATAAAACGCTTCTCCACACAAATCAGATTTTGACAAGAAACTCTAACCTACTTAACCAATTATCAGCAAAACTGGCTTATCTCAGTAGACATTTACTGAGAGTGTACTATGCGCCAGATCATTTGCAAGATGTTAGGTGTGCAAAGACTTAGAAAAGGTCGTTGTCCTCAATCTCTCCTTGCTATTCTTTGGAATTCTACATTCAAATGGGTATAACTTTCCTTTTCTCCTTTGCTTTTCATTTTCACAGTGGTTTGGAAGGCATCCCCAGACAGCCATTTTGCTCTTTCGCATTTCTTTTTCTTGGGGATGGTCTTGATCCCTGTCTCCAGTACAATGTCTTGAACCTCCGACCACAGTTCATTAGGCACTCTGTCTATCAGATCTAGTCCCTTAAATCTATTTCTCACTTTCACTGTATAATTGTAAGGGATTTGATTTAGGTCACACCTGAATGGTCTAGTGGTTTTCCCTACTTTCTTCAATTTAAGTCTGAATTTGGCAATAACAAGTTCATGATCTGAGCCACAGTCAGCTCCCGGTCTTGTTTTTGCTGACTGTATAGAGCTTCTCCATCTTTGGCTGCAAAGAATATAATCAATCTGATTTCTGTGTTGGCCATCTGATGATGTCCATGTGTAGAGTTTTCTCTTGTGTTGTTGGAAGAGGGTGTTTGCTATGACCAGTGCGTTTTCTTGGCAAAACTCTATTAGCCTTTGCCCTGCTTCATTCTGTACTCCAAGGCCAAATGTGCCTGTTACTCCAGGTGTTTCTTGACTTCCTATTTTTGCATTCCAGTCCCCTATGATGAAAAAGACATCTTTTTTGGATGTTAGTTCTAGAAGGTCTTGTAGGTCTTCATAGAACTGTTCAACTGGGGATGTCTGGCATTGTCTAAAAACATTTTTAGTTGTCACAAATTGGTGTTGGGGGTGCCATCTAGTGGGTAGAGGCCAGGGATGCTGTCAAACACACCCTTCGATACACAAGACAGCCCCTGCCTCCACAACAAAGAGCTACCCAGCCCCCCAAAATGTCAAGAGTCTCAAAGTTGAGAAACCGGATTCAGAGAAATTTCACCTTGGAGATACTCCTCCCAAAATCTGTACAGCCTAAGGTCCTCCTCCTTTAAGCTCCAATCTTTTGGGGCTGTCATGCTGTTGGGTGGTCCCAAGGAGTGTGCTAATCAGAAGAGGCACTGGGCAGATCCTGGACCTCTGTCCGAGGGCCAGTTGGCTATGATGCACCAACACAGTTGTCTACAAGCAAAGGGAAACACTGTCCCCCACCAGTTCGGTTCCATCCTCCAAGTTATCTTCTCCCTTTTGACTTCATTTACTTCTTAAACCAAATTATATCCTGAAATCCTTTCCTCACTTTCTCTGAAGTCACTTTCTTACCTCTAGGGATTATACCTGCCTTGAAAACCACAATCTTGGATTACGGGTCAATCTATAATAACTATCCATCCATCTTCTCTGCTGGCTGATCCCCACTGCTCTGTGTCTATCTCACTCACTCAGATCACTAAGAAACCCTGACTGCCAAATATAACATTTTTTATACTAAGCTCTCAAAACAAATAATGGAAAATACAAAAATCTGATACACCCAAGCTCTCCTTCATAAATCATCTCCTTTGGGACTACAGATGGCACTGTCTCTTCCAGGTTTCCTTCCTATTCACAGGGCCTCCCACCGAGCTATTAGCAATGTCTGTCATGGGAAAAGGGAGCTCCCCCAGTGGCTCAAGGGTAAAGAATCCACCTGCAATACAGGAAATGCAGGTGACTTGGGTTCGATCCCTGGGTTGGGAAGACCCCTTGGAGGAAGAAATGGCAACCCTGCAGTATTCTTGCCAGGAAAATCCCACAGATGAGCCTCGAAGGCTATAGTCCATAGGGTCACAACTGAGCCACTAAGCATGTCATGGGAACAATACTGAGAAATGGCAGTCTTTACAGCATCCATCTGCCATTTCTATACTATACACTTTCTCTGCGTGACCCCCAAGGCCTCTGTAACCATTTGTTGTGTGTGTTTTTAACTCCCAAAATCCTATCTACAATCTAGTTCTCTCTCATGATGTACATTTAACTCCCTCGTAGACATTTCTATCATCAGTGAGAGCTATAAAATACAGTATTGAACTGGTTAACAGTAAGGACTCTAGAGTCTGATTGTCAGGATTTAAATCGTGGCTTCACAGCTTACTAGCTATGTAACCTTGGGCAAGGTATTTAACCTCTCTGTGCCTCACATTCCTTATTTATAAAGTAAGTGAAAGTCACTCAATCGTGTCCAACTCTTTGCAACCCGATGGGCTATACAACCCATGGAATTCTCCAGGTCAGAATACTGGAGTGGGTAGTCATTCCCTTCTCCAGGAGATCTCCCCAACCCTGGGATCAAACCGGGGCCTCCTGCATTGCAGGCAGATTCTTCACCATCTGAGCCACCAGAGTAGCCCAAGAATACTGGAGTGGGTAGCCTATCCCTTCTCCAGCAGATCTTCCTGACCCAGGGATCGAACCAGGGTCTCCTGCATTGCAGGCAGATTCTTTACTAGCTGAGCTATCAGGGAAGCCCCATTTATAAAGTAAGGATAACCTTAAATCTAACCTCAAAGAATTATTGTAAAAATTAAATAAATGATACAGTAAAGCACATGGAACAGGCCTGCCCTATAGGAAGCAGCAATACAAAGCTATCATCATCTTTATCACCACCCCAAGCAGGCGCCTGAAACCTGCTATGTCCAAAACTGACCTCCTTACCTTTCTACCCATACCTGAATGAACCACCCAATCAAAGTAAAAGCTAAATGATCCTAGTATCTCTCTCTCTCACACAATTCTATTCTCCCCCAACTTCTATCCACATGAGTTCCTAAAATTATCTCAAAGCTTACCACCATTACACTGCCCACTGCCATTATCAATTGAAGGCTTCATGATTTCTCAACTGAACTGTTCCATCCACTTCCTCATTGATCTTCCTTCCTTTACGGTATAACCCCTCCAATTTAGTACACACTGTAGTCAGTGATTTTTCTAAAATGAAAATCTGGTCTCATGAATCCCCAAACTCTTTAGCATCACCTCTGATGAAAGCCTGCTTTGAGATCTCTCCCCAATTCTCCCCAATCTGTGCCTGTCCTCCACGCTCCCACATTACCTCTATCACAGAACTTCTTGTACATGAGAAGTATCTCGATCGCCTCCACTGAACTACAAATTCTGAGGGAAGACTATTTTATCTCTAGTTCCAACATCTAGCACAATGTCTAATACATGGAATATATTCAATGGATTCTCTGGGCTGGAGGTATAGAGTGCTAGATTTTATGCTGAGTTTCATTCTCTATCAAGTTATGTTGCCTCATTTCACCAGTGAGGAAATAGAAATGTAGACACATAAGGCAATCTGCCCAAAGTCACCCAACTATTTAGTGGCAGAGACAAACTGTGAATCCATGTCTTCTTACTTCACAGTCAGTGTTCTTTTCCTACTACGTTGCTAATCTCTGCTCCACACAAATCAGCTTTGTGAATTTGCAAAGTCAGTTTTTATTCCTGGAAACTCAAGTTCCTCACATCTAGCAATGCTTCTAGTTATAATAGCCCAAGTTTCAAGAAGTTTTGGCACAGGAGGGTGAAAGGAAAACAAAAGTTTTTTAAGATGTTGACACTCAATAGAAAGCTGATTTTCTTTTTTAATTAAAGTAATGTGAATTTGGTTATTCAGTTGAAGAGATGTTGAAGAGTAGACAAAAGGTCAGTCTCTTGGCTAACTTTTCTTTCTTAATAAAATTATAACTTTAAAAATAATTCACACTTTACTAGATTAGAAACAATGAATTAGCTGCAGGAACATCACGACAGGTAACTACTTCTTTTAGCTTTATTTAGCAGAGATCCAACTGCGAACATGCTGAATAAATCAGACAGATTAAGATGCCTAGAAAGCAGGAGAACCAGCACCTTGGCATGTTTAGTCAGTCTGGTAATAGAAGTGGTTTGAAATTTATAGTGCCAGTGATGGCTTTTACTTTCCTATAGAGATCTTCTCTCTTCAAAGGAAAAGGGACTAGAATCACATAAGGCTATGATTATCAAATTAAAAGTGCACACATAATATGTATGTGATGTATTCTTTCAGCGAATCTATCTTTGTTGTTGTTATTCAGTCACTAAGACGGGTCTGACTCTTTAAGACCCCATGGACTGCAGCAGGCCAGGCTTCCCTGTCCTTCACTATCTCCCAGAGCTTGCTCAAACTCATGTCCATTGAGTCAGTGATGTCACCCAGCCATCTCATCCTCTGCTGTCCCCTTCTCCTTTTGCCCTTAATCTTTCCCAGCATCAGGTTCTTTTCTAATGAGCCGGCTCTTTGCATCACATGGCCAAAGTATTGAAGCTTCAGCTTCAGCATCAGTCCTTCCAATGATTATTCAGGCTTGATTTCCTTCAGGATTGACTGGTTGGATCTCCTTGCAGTCCAAGGGACTCTCAAGAGTCTTCTCCAACACCACAGTTCAAAAGGACCAATTCTTTGGTGCTCAGCCTTCTTTATGGTCTAATTCTCACATCTATACATGACTACTAGAAACACCATAGCTCTGACTATATAGACCTTTGTCAGCAAAGTGCTATCTCTGCTTTTTCATACAATGTCTAATCAATCTTACTTGGTGGCAACAAGCAGCTGAAACATTTTGACATCTAATAAATACAGAGAGATCAGATCAGAGAATGCAAAATTAGCACATACTTTTAAGTGAAAATGTGAGAAATTTTGCAATGCAGAGCCTTTGCAGTGGGTGCTTGGAAGTCCACCTGCAAACACTGATGATGAAGCATGGATATAAGGAAATTCAGAGATAACATAACCAGTCTAATCACCTGAACTTTTGTATTGAGAATAATGAGGCTCAAAGAGCAACCCTGGCCATATAACTGATGGCAGGGGAGGTAGGACTAAAGCAGGGTGCTTTGCCTATAATCCAAGCAGTTTCTGCTGCCTGTTGGCGGCGGCGGGGGCGGGGGCGGGGGAGGGGCGAGGGGTGCCGGCGGCAGGGATGACACATGGCATGCGCGATCTTAGTTCCTCAACCAGAGATCAAACTGCAGCGGAAGCACAGTCTTAAGCACCAGACTGCCAGGGAAGTCCCCTCTGCTGTCTCTTATCAGTAGAATTTTTATCCTCATTTGACCCTAGTCTGTTTGCTTGCCTGAAGTAATGAATTTCTACTGAGGTGAAACTAAATTTGAGACGCTGAGGAGAAAACAGTTGCCATACACTGAACCCCTTCAAAGTGTTCAAGAGGAAACATGGCAGGGCCTCCCTGGGAGTCCAGCGGTTGCAGTCCACCGAGCAATGCAAGGAACACCCGTTCGATCCCTGATCCGGGAAGATGATCCACACGCTGTGGAGCAGCTAAGCCTGTGCGCCACGACTACCGAGCCCGAGTTCTAGAGCCTGTGTGCCCCAACCACTGAAGACTGCACGCCTTGAGCCCGTGCTCCGCAACAAGAGAAGCCACCCCAAAGAGAAGCCTGCGCACCGCAACCAGAGAGAGCAGCCCTGCTCACCGCAACTGGAGGAAGCAACAAAGACCCAGCACAGCCCAAAGTAAAGAAAGAAAGAGTCAGTGCGACAGAAAGCTAGAAATAGACACACGGACAATGCCATATGAACATAATGCTAAGACAGAAACAAAAGGGCTGGTTTAAGAGAAGAAAACAGAGTTAATGATAAAGCTTCTATTCTGTGGTCATCTTTACAGCCTCAAGATTGGCCCACTCCTTTTGGCTTCACTGATACTTTTTCTTAGGATGGAGAATAACAGCTGAGGTGCTCCATTATTTGGAGGTGTGTATCTAAGGCAGGGAGAGGAGCATAGCACACTGGATCCAGAAAATCCAGGTTCAAACCTGGCTCTACTACCCAGTGGTAGCCTTCATTTGGCAGGTTTAGTCTCTAATTTCTCTTTGCCTCAAGTTTGCCTCTGTAAAATGGGGATAAAAACAGCACCTACACTCCTTGCTGGGTTATTCTGAGAAATAGAGTTAATACATGCAAAGTGTTTAGAACTGTGCCAGACAGATGGTAAGCAGTACACAAAACACTTGCTATCTATATTTTCCTTGGCTTTTTGTGGTGAGGTCCCTGACTAGGGTTTGAAAGAAAAGAACTGCAAAACACCAGAGCTGAAAGGGGTTTCAGACACTGTGACAAATAGATACTGTATGGCCCACAAAGCGTAAAATATTTACTATCTGGACTTACACAGTTTGCAGATCCCTGATCTGATCCAATCAGTTTCCCCTCCCTAACACAGCCAAGAGGAAATTAAAGCCTAGAGAGCAGCAGGAACTTTCCAAGGTTATATATACAGTGGTTAGTGACAAAGCTGGGACTAAAACCCAGTTTTCCCAGTAAATAAAATTGCCTACCAGGCTAAATGGGCTTCCCTGATGACTCAGTGGTAAAGAATCTGCCTGCCAACAATGCAGGGGACTGGGGTTCAATCTCTGGTCTGGGAGGATCCCCTGCAGAAGGAAATGGCAACCCACTTCAGTATACTTGCCTGGGAAATCCCAAGGAAACCTGGCAGGCTACATTCCATGGGGTCGCAAAGAGTCACACACGACTTAGCAACTGAACAACAACCAGGGTAAAATAAATGAGCTAAATGAAGACCTGAGAGTAAAAACGAGGACTGTAAGTTAGGAGAGAATATTGGCACCTGAAAAGTTAGGCAAATCATGTAATCGGAATCAACAGGTATTTACTGACTACTATAAGCCCATGCATCGGTATTTTTTTAATGCTCTCTGGGTGATTTCAAAGGACAGCTGAAGGTGAGAACCACTGTTGCAAGTACTGCGCTAGGCAGCAAGATGTGGAAAAAAGAGAGAGAGAAAGGAAAGTAGCTAACCAAAGCAAAGGTATGCAGACCTAAGTAAACCTGGACAATGCAGGATCCCACGTTTAATCTTCATCTACATGAGACTCCAAGAGGAGAGTAACATGCAGAGTGAAGGCAAGGAACCCCTGGATGTATCTTCATTTACACTAGAGAATCAGCATATTTTATTCACATCTGCAAATTCCAACAGCTCAATGGATTATCAACTTCAGTCATGAACTCTTTCTAAAAGAATGTTAAAGCTAACTTGTACTCCTAAAAAGTGTACAAGAATATACAAATTAAAAGCCTTTATATGCAAAAAAAAAAATCATAAGTGTCAAAAGACAAATGACCAACTGAAACAATATTTCCAATTATAAACACAAAAATGAAAACTGCTATACAGAAGTAAGCACAAGAGATATTGAACAGGAAATTCAAAAAAGAAAAATACAAATGCCCAAGGCACCCTTGAAAAGACAATTTATCTCAAAATGTAATTTAAATAAAATCCATTTGTTGTCCACCAGACTGACAACAATGATAACACACAGAACTGCAAGGCTAAGGGGAAATAGACATACCACAGGTAAACTTTATTGAAAGCAGTCCGGCAATGTGTGTATACTCACAGCTGACTCACACTGTATACGGCAAAAATGTTAAAAGGCAACACAATATTGTAAAGCAATTATCCTCCAATTAAAAATTTTTTAAAATTGATAAGCAACAAGAGAAAAAATGTAATGTGTGCAACTGAAACAAAAAACAACAGACCCAATTTAAAAATGAGCAAAGGACCTGAACAGACATTTCTCCAAAGACAATACATGAACAGCCAATGAACACACGAAAAGATGTCCAACAGTCACTAGGGAAGTGTAAACCCAAACCACAATGAGATACTACTTTCAGATCCACTAGGGTGGCTACAATTTTTTTTAAGGTACGTAAGTGCTGGAGAAGATGTGGAGAAATTGCTGTCTTCATACATTGATAGTGGGAATGCAAAATGATATAGCCACATATAAGCAGTTTGGCAATTCCTCAAAAAGCTACAGAATTACCATATAACCCAGCAATTCTACTCCAATGCTAGGTATATTCCCAAAATAATTTAAAACAGATACTCAAATAACATGTAAACCTATGTTCACAGCAGCACTATTCACAATAGCCTAAAGGTGCTAATGTCCGTCAATAGATGGATAAACTGTGATCTATCCATACACTGGAATATCTATTCAACCATAAACGGAAATGAAGCACCAACACATGCTACAATCAATGTAAGTGAAAGAAGTCAGACATAAAAGGTCATGTGTTATATGATCCCATTTATATGAAATATCCAAAACAGATAAAATCTATCTGTTCCTAAAAGCAGACTGGTGGCTCCCAGGTGCTGGGGGGAAAGGGAAACTCAAAAGTAATGGCTTAATGGTTATGGGGTTTTCTTTCAGGGTGATGGAAATGCTTCAGAACTAGACAGAGGTAAACTGTGAATGTATTAAGTGCCAATAAATTGTTCTTTTTTTTTTTGGCTGTACCTCAAGGCATGCAGGATCTTAGTTCCCCAACCTGGGATCAAACCAGTGTCCTCTGCAGTGAAAGTGTGGTGTCTTAACCAGTGGACCACCAGGAAAGTCCCTGAATTTTTCATTTTAAAATGGTTAATATTACATTAGTTTAACCTCAATAAGGAAAATTTAAGTACCTCCTCTAATAAAGCTCTTAGAAAACTGGAAGAAAGTAACATGTGCACCCTCTCATCTGGCAATCCCATTCCAGAAATTTATTGAGAGAGAATTACACAAATAGGAAGAGATGTGTGTGCAAAGATGTTCATCTCAGCATCATTTATTAAGTAAAAGAAAAAAACCCCCAAAATTAAACTTACTAAATGTCCTTCAGAAGAAACATGGTTAAGTAAATTATGATACATCTATGAAATGGAATACTACACAGAAATCAAAAACAATAATGTAGAAAGTTGTACAGCTTACACTATCTAATCTCACAACCTATTATAAAGGTACAGTAACTAAAGACAAAGTGATACTGGCAAAAGAATAGACGAACAGATCAGTGGAACAGAATAGAGGCCCCAGAAGTAGACTCACAGATAGTCAACTGGTCTTTGACAAACGCAATTCAACGGAGAAAGAACAGTATCAGATCTGGTTCAACTGGACATCCATATGTATCTCACAACCTTATATAAAAATTCACTCAAAGTAGATCACAGGTCTAAATGTAAAATGAAAAGCTATAAAACTCACGTGTGTTTGTGTGTATATATATATGTGTGTGTGTTGTATATATAAACTTCTTTTTTAAAGAACAGGAGAAAAATCAGCATGTCTATGGACTTGGCAATGAGTTAGTGTCTTGTTTTTTTGTTCTCGCTTTTTTTCTTTTTGGTAGGGTCCCCTGCTTATGTGATCTTAGTTCACAGACCAGGGACTGAACCTGGAGCCATGGCACTGAAAGCACTGAGCCCTAACCACTGGGTTGCCAAGAACTCCCTGCAGTGAGTTTTTAAGATAAGACACCAAAGACACAACCCACAGAAGAAAAAATAGATACATTGGACTTAATGAAGATGTAAAACTTTGTTCTGTGAAAGACACTGAAGAGAATGAAAAAGTAAGATACAGACTAGAATAAAATATTTGCAAATAACATTCTATATAAAGGATTTGTACCCAAAATACAGTTTTTAAAAACCCCCTAAATTTCAACAATAAGACAGCCCCTTCCGAAAAGAGATCAGACAGATATTTCACCAAAGATATACAGAGAGAGCAAATAAACATATGAAAAGATGTTCAACATCATTAACCTTTAGGGGAATTTGAATTAACCACAATGAGAGTCCAGCACACACCTCTTGGAATAGTTAAAATTAAAAGCAACAACAACAATATTAAATGCCAAAAGAAAGAAACAAAAATTTTCATTCACTGCTGGTAGGAATACAAAATGGTACAGTCATTTTGGAAAACAATTTAGTAGTTTCCTAAACTATTTTCAGAAACTATTTTCTTAGTTAACCAGTCCTATAAAGTTAAATCATTACCTATGTTTATAATAGCTTTCTTTAAACTGGAAATTCAGATGGCGTTTCATAGATGAAAGGACACATAATGTACAATGGAATAATACTCAACAATAAAGAGAAACAGACTTATTTAACTACATGGAGGAATTTTAAACGTATTTTGCTAAGTGAAAAAAGTCAGACCGTGGATTTCCCTGGTGGTCCAGTGGTTAAGACTGTACACTTCCACTGCAGAGGGCCTGGGTTTGACCCCTAGTTGGGAAACTGAGATCCCACATGCTACCACATGGCCAGAAAAAAAAAGGTCAGACCCCAAAGGTTGAGTACTGTATGACTCCACATACATGACCTTCTAGAAAAGGCAAAACACAGGGATGGAAAACAGATCAGAGGTTGCCAAAAATTGGTGTAGGTAGAGAAGATGACCACAAAGAGGACCCAGGCAATTTTTAGTGATGAAAGCGGCTCAGTATATCTGATGGCAGACACCCAACTCTCTCTATTTGCAAAACCCAAAGAACTGTACACAAAAATGAATGTTCTCTACCATATGCAAACTTAATACTAACCAGAATGACTGAGGAACCAGGACAGAATGCAGTCTGCAATAAATGAATCTAATTATATTACAGATGTATGACATAATCTCACTGAAGGGGGAGAAGTTGACCTAAATAACTTTGAAAAACAATGTTATGGCTAGATACTATATGGCTAAGATGGCAAAATGAATTATATACACACATTATACTCTAGTTGGTAAATTTGTTTCTCACAGGATTAACTAGTTAAACTATTTTACAGGTTGTACAAAAAGAGAAATATTGTAGATAAGGAGAGCCAGGTTTATTACTCTGAGGAAGAAGTCACAAATAGCAAGAAGGAAAGATCAGAATAAAACCTGTGGTGGAATAGAGTCAGAGATATCAGTATAAACTCAAGTTTATTTTAACATCTACATAGATACAGAAATAAACATAGACATTTGGGTATGCATGAATAAGTGTATGTACATATGTTGCCTAGCTCTTCCCATTGAAGGGATTAGAAGCAATGATATCCTAGTAGCAACAAGCACAATTAGCACCCAGTATTTTGTATCTGACTGCCATTCACCAGTAAAAGGAACCAAGGCTCCTTGGAAAAACGGCCGATTCTAGAACTGAAACAGGACAAACTAAGATGAAAGCATCTTGCACTGCCAGAGAGTAAGGAAGTGCTAAACAAACAAATATGGGACATCCCAAAGGATGCAAGTATCAGCATGAAAGAGCACCCAATAATCAAAGCTGAAACAGTCTGATCAATAAAATAAATAACTCAGTATGGGATTATGGCAGAAAGCAAAGAGGAACTAAAGAGCCTGTTGACAAAGGTGAAAGAAGAGAGTTAAAAAGCTGGCTTAAAACCTGACATTCAAAAAACGAAGATCATGACTTCCAGTCCCATCACTTCATGGCAAACAGATGGCAAAACAGCAGAAAGTGACAGACTTTATTTTAGGGGGCTCCAAAATCACTGCAGATGATGGTGACTGCAGCCATGAAATTAAAAGGTGCTTGCTCCTTGGCAGAAAAGCTATGACCAACCTAGACAGCATATTAAAAAGCAGAGACATCACTTTACCAACAAAGGTCCATAGAGTCAAAGGTATGGTTTTTCCAATAGTTACGTATGGATGTGAGAGTCGGACCATAAAGAAGGCTGAGCACTGAAGAATTGATGCTTTTGAACTGTGGTGTTAAAGAAGACTCTTGGGAGTCCTTTGGACTGCAAGGAGATTCAACCTGTCAATCCTAAAGGAAATCAAGCCTGAACATTCACTGGAAGGACTAATGCTGAAGCTGAAGCTGAAGCTCCAGTACTTTGGCCATGTGATGCGAAGAGCCAACTCATTAGAAAAGACCCTGATGCTGGGAAAGACTGAAGGCAGGAGGAGAGGGGGATGACGGAGGAGGAGAAGGTTGGATGGCATCACTGGCTCAATGGACATGACTTTGAGCAAGCTCTGGGAGATGGTGAAGGACAGGGAAGCTTGGCGTGCTCCAGTCCATGGGATCTCAAAGAGTTGGACATGGACTATCTTTGACATCCCTGTGTAAATCTATAATTACTTCAAAATTTAAAAGCTAACAACCATGTAGAACAGGGTTTCTCAACCTCAGTACACTATATTGACATTTGGGGCCAGGTAAACCCTTGCTGGGAGGGGCTGTTTTACGTATGGTAGGATATTGCCAGGAACCCACCTTTCCATTTTTTACAACTGAAAATGTCTCCAAGAGATTGTCAAGTGTCCCCTAGGGTGGGGGTGGGAGGGTAAATTACCCCAGATTGAGACCACTGATACCAAGTTATATACATTAACACATAAAGAAAACTGTAACACATTGTTAAGGGGGGCGACAGCATGCTACAGAGCAGCATGAAATGTATGAGTCAACTTATGTTAAAAAGAATCACATGAATGAACCTGAGGACGTTAGGCTAAGTGAAATAAGCAAGTCACAAAACAAATATCATATGATTCCGCTTATATAAGTTATGTAAGAGTAGTCAAAATCAGACACAGAATACAGGATGGTGGTTGCCAAGGCTGGGAGAAAGGAGGACTAGGGAGTTATTACTTAATGAGTACACAGTTTTAGATTTCTTTTTAACTTGAAAAATATCTAATTTTCTTTATTTTTTAATCATTGTTTTTTATTGAAGTATAGTTGATTTACAATTTCCGTTAATTTAAGGGAGAAGGCAATGGCACCCCACTCCAGTACTCTTGCCTGGAAAATCCCATGGATGGTGGAGCCTGCAAGGCTGCAGGCCATGGGGTCGCTGAGGGTCGGACACGACTGAGCGACTTCACTTTCACTTTTCACTTTCATGCACTGGAGAAGGAAACGGCAACCCACTCCAGTGTTCTTGCCTGGAGAATCCTGGAGACGGGGGAGCCTGGTGGGCTGCTGTCTATGAGGTCGCACAGAGTTGGACACAACTGAAGTGACTTAGTAGCAGCAGTAGCAGCAGCAAAGGGATTCAGTTATACATACACACACATTCTTTTTTTACATTCTTTTCCATTATGGTTCATAATCGGATACTGAATATAGTTCTCTGTGTTATACAGCAGGGCCTTGTTTACAGAGTTTCAGTTTTGCAAGATGAAAAGAGTTATGGAAATGGAGAGCGGTTATACAGCATCATGAATGCATTTAACACCACAGAATTATACAGTTAAAAATGGTTAAGGTGATAAATTTTGTTACATGTATTTTATAATTTTTGTAAATTGGAAAAAACACATATGCATACATGTACGAACACACAAAAAAAAGGTCTAGAAGGATGTGCACCAAAATGTCAAAATGGTGATCTCTGGACGCTAAGATTATGGTGGTATTTCCTTGGAACTTTTGTATATTATTTGGATTTTTTAAAACAAGCATGTTTTCTTTTTTCCAAACACAAAAAGGCTTTGTTCTCCATCTTTTTCCCTTACAATGCTTCCACTTCAGTAACCAAAATCCTATTGATTCTGTCTCCAAAACATCAAAATGATTACCCCTTTTCCCAGCCACAACTCAACTCCAGCCCCTCTTATCCAGGCTAATGTAACAGAATCCTAAACTGTTTATCCCTCTCTAACCCATTCTCCACCCAGGCCTCAGAGTTACCTTCTGAAATATTTACTATCATTCCCACATTTAAAACCCCAAACCTCACGGCATGCCTCTCAAGGGCCTCAGGGTCTGTATTTTTAGTTTCACCTCTGACTGCTTCTAGTGTCTATGCCAATGACAGTTGCTGGTCATATCTTGAAAACATACCATGCATTTTCACCTTTCCTTTACTTTGCTCATGCTGTTCCTTCATCAGGAATATTCTTTTTCCTTCTCTGCCTGATAAAATGTATACAGTGGTATATCGGAAAAGAATGGGATGGCAGATGAATGGATAAACAAATAGGAAGAGACGGAGAAAAAAAACACAGAATAGCAGAGATGAGGGTTCAAGAAGTAATTTTTAGGGGTGAGATAACAATAGTGTCTACCACCTAAGGCTGCGGTGAGCATATTAAATGATATACGACAGACTTTTAAAACACTGCCTGACATATATTTTTGTATTGTTTTCATTTTCGGTATAATTATTATTCACAGCACAGGGGTAAGAGCTTGAACTCTGGCTGCTATGAGGAAGGAGCAGTGGTGAAGTTCCAGCTCAGAAGCTCTGGGTAAACTGAAAAACGGAACCTGGTCTGATTCAAATTATCTAAAGAATCCAACAAACTACACAAGAAACCACAACCAATTCGGTTAAGCCATACTAGAGTACATACAGAGCACACAGGTAAATTCTTGTGTACCCCAAATAACTTACACCCCTCATATAAATACTCCCGTTTCAGCACCCGGCCCCCAGCACTGAAATATCAGAGCAGCACCGCATCCTCACAAATCTGAAACTGCAACCCACATGTGCTCTCTCATGTCTTCCCATTTAGCCAGTAGCCACTTCTCTTTCCTTACAGAACATGGCAGATTTAACTCTAAAGTTCTTCCCACAGCTGCAAAAAAACCTAAATACATGTGTTCAACCCACCCATGCTTCATACGGTAGCCAAAGGAAAATCAAATTCACTCACAATGGAGGTGAACCCAGAGACCTAGAAATGAATATATATATATGAATATATATATATATTTTTTTTTTTAGATATATTTTTTAAATACCCCAAATTTGGGGTATCTCCTCTGGTTCATGCTCATGCTTAGTCCTTTAAAAGACTGCCTCTGTCTGTTGTGGCAAGGAGACTCTGGATAGTCCTCATTCCTCTCAGTTAACAAGTTTTTATAGCTTTCATTTTCCTGTCCTAGTAAGCCACTGTAACCCACTATCCCATCTCTTCTTTCATATCCCTCCCCCATGCAAGCCAGATCTCCCTTGAGCACTATCAGACAAGCAGTCCTTTGGTTTTTTAAAAAAAAAACACTGCTCCTAAATTATGTCCCAAAGCAGACAAAGAACGTAGAACTCCACATTTATTAGATGACACATAGCCTGCTTACTAGTCAGACTGCCAAAAATAACTTGCTTCTCCTCTTGGAGGTTTAGGCAAACACAAGGGAACTGTGCTCCTATGTATGACTACTGCTTCTCCACAGAACTTGAAGAACTAATAAGGCATTAGAGATACTTCCTCTCTATAAACCCAAACAGAACACTCTGTTTATTTTCTCTTGGCATATAGTTGGCAGTCTGTATTTCCAGGCAGCCACTGTACATCTTTTGGCAAGTGCCTTCAAATTTCTCAGTACAATGTTTCATCAGTCACTAAAGGCGAAGCATTGTACCTTAAATTTACACGCCAAGAAAAGACTGAAAAGAAGGCCTTCAGCATCGCCTTCCTGCAATATATCAGACACTACACGGGTCAGAAGAGCCAGATCCAATCCCCAGGTGTGCGAGTGCCTGGTAGTGTGATCTCTAGTCTGCTCTTTTATCTTTCTGCAACTCAGTGTTTCCATCCTGGAAAACGGGGATTGTATTACCTGTCCTTTGAATTCAGATTTTTACTGCTAGCTGAGAATATGTATGCTTCGACAACTTGTGAAACTGAAGTTTGGAAAACTCAGAAAATTAAGCACAAAGGTTGTTTTTCACTTTTGTCAGACCTACCATGAAAAGTCCACAGTTGAGCCCAGAAGTCCCTAACCAAGTAATTCCTCAGAGAGTTAGTTCTGACTTCCTACTCAACAAACCACTGATGCAAGAATAAGAGGCGAGAGGCAAGGCAGGGCCTCAGGTGTTAACTGGCTATAAAAGCGAGCCATTATCTGCCACAATATTATCACCCTAGACCCACGACCCTCAACACCCCGCGGTTTTATCTCAAAGAAGCTACCTCAGTACTTACAGCACTTACTTCTTCAATGTTTACAAAAACAAGTACTTTCCTTGGATGAAAACTGCCCTGCTGGGATTGCCTTGGGGATGACCCAACAATTAAGGACAAAAGGATGATAGAAGAAGTATGAGGCGCAAGACAATTTAAGATTTAAGACAGTGTTTTACAATCCTTTCTGAGTTACTGGTATACTTCTGAGATTATTAAAATTCAAATGCTGGTTTAGAAAGGTCAATCTGGAAACTTGCAAAAACTTTCTAATTGTCGCACTTTCCACTTGGTCACCCTTCCATCTCTGTGGCTGTTATAACAAGCAAGTTTACTGCTCGTTCTAGGCTCTCTACAAGCCCTTCATTTCTCCTCTGTTCCAGTAAACATTCTTTGCCTTTGGTACTATCAAATTATTCACAGTAAATTATGTCTCAGCTGCAGTAAGTTTTAGCCCCCTAAGCAATGCATCACGTGGCCACCACTTAGTTCAACACTCAACTTGAGATATCATGATGATTTCACACTACAATCCACAATATGAATCCTAAAATACATTTTATATCCTGACCAAAATGTAACATATTCCTGTGAAGGATGCTGCTGCTGCTGCTAAGTCACTTCAGTCGCGTCCGACTCTTCGCGACCCCATGGACTGCAGCCCACGAGGCTCCCCTATCCATGGGATTTTCCAGGCAGGAGTACTGGAGTGGGGTGCCATCGCCTTCTCTGTGTGAAGGATGAGTGTCATACAAGTTAAGAAGTACTCTCTAATGACTGACTCCCACAGCTCCTGCCTCATCCAAAAGGGATGACAGTTTCAGATAAGGAACTGAGCGTGGAAAGTAGAGACCTATGTCCAACTCTAGGTCTGCTACGCACTGTAAGACCTGTGAAACGATAATTGTATCTACCTTACAAGGTTATTGTGAGGACAAAAAAGCATATATAGAAGCATTTTATAAAAAGTGCTACACAAATTTAAGTTATGATTCTGCTTGTGGATTTAACTGAAACTGTTCTTTCAAGAAGCTGGTTAATAAAAAATAAAATTAGAAGAGAAGCTGGTTAACTCCAACACTAAGAATATCATTCATTGGGACTTTCCTGGTGGCACAGTGGATGAGAATCTGCCTGCCAATGCAGGGGACACGGGTCCAATCCCTGGTCCAGGAAGATTCCACATGCCCCAGAGCAACTAAGCCTGAGAGCCGCAGCTACCAAGCCCTCGTGCCACAACTAGACTGTGTGCTCTGGGGACCGCGAGCCACAACTACTGAAACTGCATGCTGCAACTACTGTAGCCCAAGTGCCTACCTCTGCTCTGCAACAGGAGAAACCACGGCCATGGGAAGCCAGTGCACCATTACAGAGTAGCCCCTTCTTGCCGCACCTAGAGAAAGGCCTCGGGAGGCAACGAAGACCTAGTACAACTAAAAATAAGTTAACTTTTAAAAAAACAGTATCACTTGTTTAGAAGTTTGCCAAAACTTTTTTGAGTCAACCTCAAGTCACTGAAAAGCCTTATCTCTTTCTATTGCTTAAAAAGCAAGCAGAGAAAAAAAAAAAAGCAAGCATAGAAGCACTACCCTATCAGGGGCATGGTAAGCAATGGTAGAAATGAAGAACTATGTACACCCACAGAGAAAGGGGCAGAGATACTTCATTTCATTAACTGAACTGAAAAGTAAAAATCAAAGGTCAAAGTTTTCCGACAGGTATGAGAGGAAATGTTATGAATATCCAAGGTATAATCAAAATTAAACACAATCTTCCTTGGTGGCTCATAGTCTGAATGCAGGAGACCTGGGTTCAATCCCTGGGTCAGGAAGATCCCCTGGAGAAGGGGATGGCTACCCTCTCCAGCATTCTTGCCCGGATAATTCCTGGACAGAGCCTGGCGGGCTACAGTTCACGGTGTCACAAAGAATCTTGACTGAGCGACTAACTCTTTCATAGCCAGTTCAGATAGCTCAGTTATCTTCAAAGTGTTTTTCATGCATTAATTAATCCTCATGGCATCCCAAGGATGAAAAGAAATTTAATTCTCATATTCTAGTTACTTACAACCACAGGAAGAATCTAAATGGATCAAGATGTGTAATTTTGATAAGACAGGCCAACAAATATTTCATCAAATGTTAAAGATCTACCATGTCATCAGCACTGTACAAGACACAAAGTATCTAACTGACATGGCCTATTTCACCTTGAGCAAGACCTCTAGCAAGCTCAACCTTGTGGCACACAGATATGAGTAAAGAAACATTTCTGAATAATGGATAACGGCTATTACAGAGCAATCACCAACCCTTATTGCCAGGACCTGCCAACTTACATAAAAACAGATGTAAAATTAAGATGTTCCATTGAGAACACTTTCCTGCCAAGTGTGGTATATGAGGAAGAGGGGGAAACAGGGAGTAACAGTGTGTTGTTTTAAGTAAGATGGTCGGAGAAGGCTTCAATAAGGTGACATCTAAGTAAAGACCTAAATAAAGAGAGTAAAAGACGCACACTTATGGAGGGGAAACAGTTCCACCAAGACGAGGAATCCTGAGCGTAAGATTCCTAATGTGCATCACACCTGCTGCATTCTCCACACACGTGCTAGACTTTCCCCATGGATGTAAGATCTAAAATTTGTAGTCTCTCTCCTCTCCACCTCCCACTCCCGTAACTTGCAAAACATCATGAAAATCTCAGTTCAAACATGTATTAATTTGCTTTGGTTCATGTTTAGCTGGACTAAAACTCCTTGAGGACAAGGAATGCAGTTTTGTCTCTCCAAAAGGGCCTTGCAGAAAATAGCACCTACCGTATTTTTAGGGATTCCCTGGAAGCTCAGGCGGTAAAGCGTCTGCCTACAATTCGGGAAACCCAGGTTCAATCCCTGGGTTGGGAAGATTCCCCTGGAGAAGGAAATGCAACCCACTCCGGTATTCCTGCCTGGAAAATCCCATGGACTGAGGATCCTGGTAGGCTAGAGTCCATGGGGTCCTAAAGAGTCAGACAGGACTGAGCGACTTCACTTTCACCATATTTTTAGCACTTACTACCTGCCTCCTATTAAGTGTTTTACATATTTAATCTGTTTAACCATTGCAATAATATTGTTACTAATTTTATTCTTCCTATTTTACAAAAGAAACAAAGACATGGAGAGGTCAACCTAAGGTTGCATATCTTAGAAAAGGCAAGGCTGGGATTTGAGCTAAAGTCTGTCTCTCAAAGTCAGCACAAAGTAGAGGTTGCAAACAAATATTTGTTGAATTATCCCAATCACCTGATATGTGCTGATGGTCATGTCACCCCAAATGAACTAATGAGGGTGGAGACCATGCCGGAGGGATTTATGGGGTACAGTGGGGAGAAGGACTGCCCCTCCTTGCTGAGGTTCAGCAGCAGGCATTTCACACCAAGCATCTCATTTACTCTGTAAAAACTCTTAACTTGTAATTCCTCCATCAGAGATTTGCCCCAAATGTCACCCACCCTCAACTGAAGCACAAATCACGACCTAATTATTTAGGTCACCTTATTTAGGCCGATGGCAGATTAGGGAGGAGAATCCAGGTCTCAAGACTATCCACGGTGATCCACTCCCTCAGCAGACAATCACAGATGGTAAATGATTTATCCTGGTTTCGCTGGAAATTCTCAACAGCAAAAGCTCTGGGATAATTTTCAATCAAAAGCTATGTATTGGACACCTATATGTCAACCTTGTAGGTTCAAATACCATCGCCTCCACATACTCGCTTTGTGACAAGGCGGTGGTCGTTTCGCTTCCCGAGGTGAACTCCCTCATCCGTAAAAGGAAAATAATAGAACCCACACACCAGACAGTGAAGTCGTCATTAGTAAATGAGATGTTGGCACGGTGTCTGGCGTACGGTGGGCGCCTACTAATTATGGGTGCCCTTCCTCTGCCCCCTCCACCCCACAAGCTTCGGACTTCACCCACTTCCACCAAGCGACAAGATATCTACTCGGCCAAAGGCCCGCACGCGGCCTCCGGTTCCCCAGGCCAGGGACAGCCGCACTGTCATACCTGCATAGAGTCAGCGCTGACGATCTCTCCACCGAGCCGCTGGCCGAGCTGTAACGCCAGGGTGGATTTGCCGGTGCCCGTGGCCCCGAGAATCACTACGAGAGGTAGTGTCCGCTGCAGGCCCCGGAGCCCAGGGCCCACAGACACAGCTCTCGCAGCCGCCGCCGCCGCCGCCATCTTGGAGACGTCTGCGCTTGCGCCGGATCAGCTGTCCCCATGGCAACCGTCAGTGCGCCTGCGCGGACCTCGGGCTCTAGAGGGAAAGGGCGGAGGGAAGGAGGAGGCAAGGGACTAAGGTCCCCAAGCTCAGAAGCTCCTCTGTGACGGCCATCAACTAGCTAGTGTGAAAACCTCAACTAACTCCTCTCTTAAATGGGAACGTATCAGCCGTATCTAAAATAGATTTATACCTATTATTGTTTTTTAAACTAGCACCCACTTCTTTTTCTTCATAGCCCTAATTATAGTATGAAATTATGTTTTGACCTCTATTGTCTGACTTTGTCTCCACACTGTTAGTTCTGTAAAGGCAAGGAACAGATTCTGCCTGGGACATTACTGTATCTCCAGTACAGTGAGTGCCTGTGTGCGTGCTAAGTCGATTCAGAAGTGTCCGACTCTTTGCAGCCCTAAGAACTGCAGCCCGCCAACCTCCTCTGTCCATGCGATTCTCTAGGCAAGAGTACTGGAGCGGGTTGTCATGCCATCCTCCAAGGGATCATCCTGACCCACCCAGGGATCCAGTATAGTACCCGATACCGAAAAGATACCCAGTGATTTGTTAATGGAGAGAATGGCTTGGCTACCTAGTGCTACAGCCAGTGAGCTCAGAGGTGTGACCTTCTCTAGGATCAGATCTTCCTGGTTCTCAGGAAAAGAGGGCTGCTGTTATGTTTTCATCCAACAACTCAAACTCAGACACAATCAGAAGACAAAACAAAATTTGTCATCTCTTTGGTGAAAGGATGCAAGAGATGGGGTGAGAACAGAGAGAAAAATAAGCAAGTAAACAACCAACAACATACAAAGAGGAAAAATAAGGAAGGTAGAAGGGATATAGTAACAACCCTCAGATTAAAGTAGGGAAGGGGAAAAATCAGGTCCAGAGAGGACCAAACTTCTGGAGACTCCACAACCTTTAAGAAAGGGCTTTGAGGGGATTCCCTGGTGGTTCAGGCATTAAGATTCCACACTTCCACCCCAGGAGGCAGGGATTGGATCCCTGGTCCAGGCATCTGGATCCTGGGCACCTGGTCAGATGAGCATGGATTTGAATTCCAACTCTGCCGCTTATCAGCTGAGTGACTTCACACAATTAGCTTAGCCTTAGTTTTCTCATCATTAAATACCTCTCAGGGTTGCCATAAGGAGAAAATGAAGTAATGTCTGAAAAGTGTCTGCTACAATGCCCTGGCACATAATAACCACCATTTGTTGAACACTTTGTGTTATTATAATAGTAACACCCCATCTGCCTCACTAAAGAGGTAAGAGCAGCCGCCTAAGGGTAGAGAAATTTCCAGTAATGTGTGAAAGTGCCTAAATACCTATTCTACTCCCCCTTTGTTAGCAAGTTCAAGAGTTCTAATTGCTTTCTCCCTGAGATTACTCCTTGGCTCTGCCTAGCTCTCAGGTCATGTCACCCTTGGGCCAGAGGAATCACCCCTGGATGGTTACAGCATGTGATAGACATTGGCAATGTATTGCCAATAAATACATTTCTCAATCACTTGGATCACGACTGGCATAATGGCTATTCTTGCAAACCCAGCCTCAACCTTGTAGTCACGTGTCCCAGGGTCCCCTGAACCTCCTTTTCTCAATCCAGCCTGCTTTGATCAAAAGCCTTGTTCTCACCAATTTGTGGTACCCGCCTGGGGCTGGTTTTAAAATCGAGATGTGTGGCCACATATTGGCAGACACTCTCACATGATGGTTGTTAACTGTAGAGCCTTTGCCTGGAGATTTTCCGAGGGTACAGTTACCTTGACAACCACCAGAAAGAAGGAAGGCCAGAGAAATGATGCAAATAAAGCAAAAGGGAGGCTAATATCATGATGACAATCTGACCATGACAGAGAGGCCCACTTACAGATGGGAAAGCGCTGTCTGAGTCATGACCAGGTGACTGTTGTGAGAGAGAGAGAGGGAGGAAGGAGGGGGAAGTGGAATTTACTACTGAGAGACCAGAAGAGGGAGAGGCTGGTTACCGAGGCAACAGGGGAGCAAGGAATGAAAAAATGGGGCTTCACCACAGCAGTAGAAAATTGCTTCTAACCAAGCAACACAGGACTGTTGCTATAGAAACAAAGAGAACAGGGATCCTATAGACCGTGGGGAGAATTATCACTGAAATACTGAGCAGGAATTTCATTCTGACTCCTAAATCAGAATGGAGCCTGTAGTCCTAAACAAATGAGAAGGGAGAAGTGAGGAAAAAAAAAATCATACTATTTCCATTCATTGTAATTCTAATTCTGCCAGCCTCACCAAAGGAGAATTGGAACATATTTTTAAATGTCTCTAGGCTATTTTTTTGGACCTAGGTCTCCCTAATGATCTTCTGAACTCTAAACTATACTAAGAATAGTTCCTTAAAGATAACCTGTAACTTGAAATCCTAATTGGAGAGATTAAGTTCAAGTAAAAATTGGGAAATTGAAGTCTATGATCAAGAAGAGTTAGTAAGTGTTTCTAAGAAACAGTGTGCTCAGACATGTCCAACTCTTTGCAACCCCCATGAACTGTGGCCCCCAAGGCTTCTCTGTCCATGGAATCCTGGAGTGGGCTGCCATTTCCTACTGCAGGTGATCTTCCAGACCCAGGGATCGAACCTGTGTCTCTTGTGCCTCCTGCACTGGCAGGCAGATTCTAGCACCACCAAAACCCTCTAATGGGAGCACTGCAGGGAAATAAAGAAACAAAAGGTGACGAAAGTGAGTCAGAAAAGCTATTTGTAGTCATGCCCAGGTATTAGCCCTGACCCCTCTCTGCTTTGTACGAGGCCAGATGGGAAGCAGCTCAACCTATTCAGAAAGACAGCTCAAGAGGAAAGGCAGTCTCTCGCTTAAATATATGTGTATATCTAGAGGTGGAGGATTCAGAAGCCCATCTTCAATATATTCCACTGCTTACAGACTATTCGGAGTAAAAAAAAAAAGTTTAAAAGGCAAATATGCAGGCTTTCCTGGTGGCTCAGTGGTAGAGAATCGACCTGCCAATGCAGGAGACACAGGTTCGATCTCTGATACGGGAAGATCGTACATGCCACGGAGCAACTAAGCCTGTGCACCACAACCACTGAGCCTGTGCCCTAGAGCCCATGGGCCACAGCAGCTGAAGGCCATGCACCTGAGGCCGGCGTTCTGCAACAGAAGTCACCAGAGGGAGAAGCCCCAGAACGGCAACTAGAGAGTAGCCCCTGCTCACCCTTGTTAGAGAAAAGCCCGCACAGCAGCAAAGACTCAGTACAGCCAAAAATCAATAAAATTATTTCTTAGAATGCTGGGATAGGTTCAGTCTGGAAGAGCATGTCTAAAATGCAGGAATGAGATACGAGGGAGACTAATTACTTGGAGGATAATACTTCCTGCCTGCCCTTCTGTAGGTCCGCCGTCTGCCACCTAACTGTCACTGCCTGTATGTGTGTGTTCTATCCTAGGGCAGATATAGCCTGGGCAACATCTACGTTGCCTTACCTTGCCTTTAGGAAACTGAGAGCAGTACGTGGGGTGGGATGGGCATGGAAACATGGCTGAAAAGGAGAAGTGCAGAATCTGGACAATGACCCAATTTAAAAAAAAATTTTTTTTTAAGAAAGAAAGGTAGGGAAAAGCCATTAGAGTGGAATGATCATTCAAAATGGAGCATCCAGAAAGTTTGAACTTGTTGGAATTCTAGAGGATGCTGCGACATTTAGGACAGGATGAGGAATGTGTCATGAAAGGCCTGAAGCATCTGTTTCTAAAGTAAGAGAAGAAAGTTGGTTCAAAGACAAACACTAGATTTTTGGTACAATCCAAAGTGCCAGAAATTCCCTGGCGGTTCAGTGTTTGGGACTCCATGCCTCCACTGTCAGGACCCTGGGTTGAATCAGGGAACTGAGATCCTACAAGCCACATGGTGCAGCCATAAAATTTTATTTTAAATCATAAATTAGGGGGACTTCCTTGATGGGCTAGTGGCTAGGAAAATCCACTCCCAATGCAGAGGGCTCAGCTTCATTCCCTGGCCAGGGAACTAGATCCCACATGCCACAACTGAGACCCAGCATAGCCAAATAAACATTCAGGGAAAAAAAAACCATAAATTAGGTATTTCCCCGGTGGTCCAGTGGTTAAGAAACTGCCTTTCAATGCAGGGGACGTGGGTTCAATCCCAGGTCAGGGACTAAGATCCCTCATGCCTCAGGGTAACTAAGCCCATATACCACAACTACTGAGTCCATGTATCACAATCCAACACAGCCAAATAAAAATATATTTTTTTAAATCACAAATTAAAGTGCTTTGCAGCCTGACCCCCATCCTAAATTTAAAAAAATGTTTCCTGCAGGGATGTTTCATGATGAACTTGGTGCCTGTATTTGTTTCCTCAGGCTAGCATAACAAATTACCACAAACTGGCTTAAAAACTGGCTGGCTTAAAACAACAGAAATATATTCTCTCATAGTTCTGGAGTCCAGAAGCCCAAAATCAAGGTATTGGTAGGGTCACACTCCATGCTTCCCTCTAGTGAAGAATCCTTCCCTACCTCTTCTAACTGCTGGTAGTTTTTGGAAATTCTTTATATTCCTTGGTTTTCAGCAGTGTGACTCTAATCCTGCCTGTCTCACGTGGCCATCCTCTCTGTTGTGGGTGTGTCTCTGTCCCCACTTCCCTCTCTTTAGGATCCTAGTCATTGGTTTAGGGACCATCCTAATCCAATATGACCTCACCTTAATTTGATGATATTTGTAAAGACTCTATTTCCAAATAAGGTCACATTCACAGGCTCTGGATAGGCATGAGTTTAGTCAGGGGACAAAATACAACCCAGTACAGTGCCTGTGAGTAATTACAACACCCTCCATTGGTTTGGTGGATGTCCGTTTCCATGACTGTTTCCATTGGCGATTGGCCAGCTCAAATCTGGGAGCATCAGAGTGCTCAGAACAAGTGAGAGGAAGAGAGTGGAGTTCACCATGTTGTAGGATTTATGTTGTGTTATAGAGTCTTCTCCAGAGCACACCAGAAGAAGGAAACTGTTTTTTTTTATATATATATAATATTTGTTTTTATTTCTTTGACCATGTTGGGTCTTAGTTGCAGCATGCGGGATCTACTTCCCTGACCAGGGATCGAACCCCTGGCCCCCTGCATTGGGAGCATGGAGCCTTAGCCACTGGACCACCAGGGAAATCCCAGAAGAAGGAAACTTATAGGACTCAGGAAGGTCGAGTGATTTGCCCAAACATCACAAAGGTAGTAACCCCAAGTTTCTGTTCTCAAAAAGAGCTCACTTCCTGCCTTCCCATATCACCAAGGGAGCCTACACATGTGCAGGGATCCCCAAAGGCTGCAAAACCGGAGTAGGGAGGTGCTAAAGGAGAAAAGATGCAGAGCCATCAGAGGTCCTTTCTGTTTCTAATTTCATGGCTTCTTCAAGCCCTCTCCTTTGCTTTTCTGGCCCTTTCTCCTTCCTGTGACTTGGCCCTGTGGGCCTTCATCAGCTTTGTATCTTGGTTAAGCCCCTTTCCAAAGTTTTAATGTCACATTTCCAACTTCCTGTTGGGTGCTCTATTTTGAATGATCCCACCACCTCAATCTCAATTGTGTCCCAAACCACAATCGGTTTCTTTTCTCGACTTCCCTATTTTAAAGAATCACAGAGGATGTTTGTGGTAGAAAGATCCTTTTAGAAATCTAGTGTAACTCCTCTTGTTTTACAAAAATAAGACCACTTGGCCTGAAAATCAGACCAGATCCCTCCCCAGATTTCACATAACTTTCCCAATCCTCTCTTCCCCATAGCTATTCCCTTAGCTTCGAACACCTTCCTCCTCTTCACTTAGCCGAATACCACTGGGACTTGTTCAGTTCAGTTCAGTCGCTCAGTCGTGTCCGACTCTTTGTGACCCCATGAATCGCAGCACACCAGGCCTCCCTGTCCATCACCAACTCCCGGAGTTCACTCAGACTCACGTCCATCGAGTCAGTGATGCCATCCAGCCATCTCATCCTCTGTCGTCCCCTTCTCCTCCTGCCCCCAATCCCTCCCAGCATCAGAGTCTTTTCCAATAAGTCAACTCTTCGCATGAGGTAGCCAAAGTACTGGAGTTTCAGCTTTGGCATCATTCCTTCCAAAGAACGCCCAGGGCTGATCTCCTTCAGAATGGACTGGTTGGATCTCCTTGCAGTCCAAGGGACTCTCAAGAGTCTTCTCCAACACCACAGTTCAAAAGCATCAATTCTTCGGTGCTCAGCCTTCTTCACAGTTCAATTCTCACATCCATACATGACCACAGGAAAAACCATAGCCTTGACTAGTAGTTCCAGTTAAAGTCACAGTATCTCCAACAAGAACTCTCTTGATGACTCCAAAGTGCTCTCTTCCCCTTCTGAGGCTTGCAGCCCTTGTTTGAGACACATATTGCCTTATTCTGTGATCATGTTTGCATGCTCATAAACTTCCATTAAAAAAAAAAGCAGAGACAATACTTTGCCAACAAAGGTCCATCTAGTCAAAGCCATGGTTTTTCCAGTGGTCATGTGTGGATGTGAGTTGGATCATAAAGAAAGCTGAGCACTGAAGAATTGATGCTTTTGAACTGTGGTATTGGAGAAGACTCCTGAGAGTCCCTTGGACCGCAAGGAGATCCAACCAGTCCATCCTAAAGGAAACCAGTCCTGAATATTCATTGGAAGGACTGATGCTAAAGCTGACGCTCCAATGCTTTGTCCACCTGATGTGAAGAACTGACTCATTGGAAAAGACCCTGATACTCAGAAAGATTGAAGGCAGGAAGAGAAAGGGATGACAGAGGATGGGATGGTTGGATGGCATCACTGACTTGATAGACTTGAGTTTGAGCAAGCTCTGGGAGTTGGTGATGAACAGGGAGGCCTGGCATGCTGCAGTCCATGGGGTTGCAAAGAATCAAACATGACTGAGCGACTGAACTGCACTGAAACTTCCATAAGGAACCATCACTTCATATATCATTGTTCTTACTATGTGGCAGGAACTATTCTGAGCACTCACATACAGTAATTTATTTTTAATCTTTTCAACAGTCCTATGAGGTAGGTATTAATATTATATCCATTTTAGAGAAGGAAACTTCTAGGACTTGGAGAGGTTGAATGATTTGCCCAAATATCACATAAGTAGTAACCCCAAGCTCTTATTCTTAACCATTATACTATGCCATCTATAGCAACTTCTGTGAATATTTTTGTTTCGCCACAAGACCTGGCTCTAACCCCTTATTCCAGTGTTTTTCTAAGTGTGACCATAGGATTCCATCTTCTTCCTTGCTTATCAGCAGGGTAGATTCCTGGCCCTGACCTACTACATCAATGTTTTGGGGGTTTGTTTGTTGTTTAGTTGCTAAGTTGTGTTCAACTCTTTTGTAACCTCATAGACCGTACTAGCCCACCAGACACCTCTGTCCATGGGATTTCCCAAGCAAGAATACTGGAGTGGGTAGTCATTTCCATCTCCAGATTCTTAAGACCCACTCAAGTGTGAGGATCACTGCCTGAACAAAAATACACATTAGAGAATTTAATGACTGAATGGAGTCATTGACTCCAGCTCAGTTTGAAGACACTGCAGTGCCCAGTAAGGACAAATGGAGGGCCCATATGTGCAACAGCGTCACAGACTCCCACCTCCTGCCTGCCATGGGGCGTGAGATGCTGTGGACCAGTCAGACTCAGGTCTTTGCCCTTCTTTCCTTCTCTGCTCATCTCAGTCTCCCAAATTCCTGGCTACTCCTTCCCTGATGATTTATTGCCTCTTGAGAAGGCAATGGCAATCCACTCCAGTGTTCTTGCCTGGAGAATCCCAGGGACGGGGGAGCCTGGTGGGCTGCCGTCTATGGGGTCGCACAGAGTCGGACATGACTGAAGTGACTTAGCAGCAGCAGCAGCAGAGGCATTAATACGTCCACCTCAGATTATTTTAAGTACTCCTTCTGGGAAGATTTCTTATTTTACCAATCCCTTCTATCGCCTTGTAAATATGATTAATTGGTGTTCTAGGTGGGGCTTGTTAAATGGCTTAAATAATACTAATCATTTACTAAGCATTTAGTATTGCTCACAACAACCCTAAGAAGCAGGTGCTATGATTTATACTTGTTTTACAAATATGGAAATTGGGACTGGGAGAGGTTAATAATTTGTCCAAGGTCACAAAGCTGGAAAATGGAGAGCTTGATTTGGAACTGAGCTCTGTTGGTTGTGGGAGGTTACCTAACCATACTACTTCCCACAAGTTTAGAGGTGATTCAACAGTTACTTCTTGGGCACCAACTTGACCCCTGGCACCGAGTATTAATTGTTGAATAACTCACCTGATTAGAGACCTTAAGATCATATTTAGGTTTACTCACCAAAAGAATGGCAATCTTAATACAGGTGCGTGCATGCTCAGTTGCTTCAGTCACATCCAACTCTTTTCGACCCTATGCACTATAGCCCACCAGGCTCCTCTGTCTATGGGATTCCCTAGGCAAGAATATTGTGGCAGGTTGCCATCCCCTCCTCCAGGGGATTTTCCCAACCCAAGGATAGAACCCTCATCTCCTGGGTCCTCTGCACTGCAGGCCTGGTGGCTCAGAAGGTAAAGAATCTGCCTACAATGCAGGAGATCCAGATTCGATCTCGATCCCCCAGAGAAGGGACTGGCTACCTACTCTAGTATTCTTGCCTGGAAAATCCCATGGACAGAGGAGCCTGGAGGTCTTCAGTCCTTGGGGTCCCAAAGAGTAGGACACCACTGAGGGACTAACACTTTGACTTTACTTTTTTTACCCACTGAGCCCCCTGGGAAGCCCAATCTTAATATGGTTGATCCCTTTAGCAGCAATTCTAAATAAAGACATTAAGAGCTGTCCACTAAGCTTAAAGTAGAAATGTCCACACCCCCATGGAACTTTAGCTAACATATTTAGAGACCTCCCCTTTGCCCTCCCTAGTCACCCAGTCATCAGTCATCTCCCACTGGTTATCTTATCCTTCGAGTCCTCTTTCACACCCCCTATCACCTTCCAGATCAACAAAACCATCCCCAGCCCCCACCTCCCCTCACCGCCTGCCCCTCTACCCCTGCACCCATCCCTTCTCCTTCTAAAGTGCATATTCTGAAATACTCTGACTCCAGGGGCACTTAAGATAAATTCAGCACTTCTAAGATAGTTCAACCTGTCTCAGTCCCCCTAAAATAGCAACCAATAGGGGCAGGAGTTAAGCACTCCATTTAGCCTTTGATTGTCTAACAGAGCAGATGGTCTTTCTTTCCCATGCCACGTGTGTCTTCTCAGCTGTTCCTTATTATCTACGTTCACATCTCTGGGAGGGGAATGTAGTCCCTTAAGTGTACTGTTCAGAGGCAAACCTAATTTGTAGAAATTTTTCTCCGAAATCCAGGAATAAACTCCTGGCTATTTTCAGACAAAGATAGAGGTAGGAGTCTGCAGAAGTGAGCTAGGAAGGAGCTTAAAATACTTCACATTCCAGAAACACCCTTTCTTCCCCCCAGGAGATGGCTTTATTCCCACTCCTTTCTCAGCAGAGTTTCAGACTCAAAGGAACTGAAGCTTAGAGTCAGGCAAGCCAGGCAGTCTGTACTAGCTGTCTGGGCTCAGACAAATGACTTCAATGTCTCTGAGCTCCAATTTGCTCACCTGTGAAATGGAGCTGATACCATCCTTTTCTCCAGGTTATTGTGAGAATTAAGCAATGTAAAGCAACATTAGCATCAGCTGTAGGCCCTGTACCTAGGAGTTCTTAGGATTTTACTGAGCACTCATGAATTTTTTCAAGGTCTAGTAATGGGAGAGAAGCCCCTACAAATTTTCTTATTTCTTAACAAATGGCCTCCAAAGCAGAAGAATGGGGACTTCCCTGCTGGTCCAGTGGTTGAGTCCATCTGCCAATGCAGGGCACATGGGGCTGATACCTAGATCCCACATGCCTTGGGATCCCACGCGCCACTACTACTGAGCCTGCGCTCTGGAGTCCATGCACCGCAACAAGAGAGGCCACCATGATGAGAAGCCCTCGTACTGTAAAGAAGAGTAGACCCCGGTCGCCGCAACTAGAGAAAGCCCGAGCACACCGAGAAAGATCCAGCACAGCCCCCCAAAAAAGGATGTTACGCTCAATGGGAACAGAGCGACTAGAGCTAAAAGAGGGATATGGAATTTTAAGGAAAGTATCCCAGTAATCCAAGTCTGTTTTATGAAACAGCTATTTATGCCCTGGCTTTGGGGACCTAGGGGTCATAGGGGTGGAGTGGTAAGTTTACCTGCCAGAAGACTGGTTTGGGGATTTGGATTCTGATCTGTGACCTTGAGCAAGAAACCTGTCTGGGGGACTTCCTGGTGGTCCAGTGGTTAGGACTCCATTCCACTGCAGGGGGCACGGGTTCCATCCTTGCTCAGGGAACTAAGATCCCGCAAGCCACAAGGTGTGGCCAAAAAACCAAAACAAAAAAACTACCTGGGCTCCAGTACCAAGTGGCAGATATTGCTTACTTACCAGGCTGTGATGAGAGTCACTTTGTAAATGTGAGGAATTTATAGTAGCTTTTGGACTCAAGCTTCGTAGGAATGCAGGTGGGTAATATCGACCCAGGTCTCAGCTGTAAGGCAGGATTACATGAGATACAGTGGCCTTCTCTTACCATGATGCGCATGGTTTTTCTGACCTGCATCTGTTTTCCTTTCATAGTCCTAGAAGGGGCTTCTCTGGGGCAAGACGAACCTACTCAACCCACAAATGGGCAGAGTGGCTGTTCACAGGACATTTGCTCCACTTCATCCCAATAAGTGGCAGGCACAGTGGCCCCAAGGAGATAGTTCCAGCAAGCAGTTAAGTGATGAAATTCCCTGTCTACTTCCTCTACACACCCCATGATAACAAAAGAAGCTGATCATTATTATGTGGTGGTTAAGACCTCTGGCTCTAGAGACAGGCAAAGCTGGTTTCACATCCCTTGAACTCATTTACTTACTAGCTGTGCAACGTTGGGCAGTTATGTTTCACCCTTAGAACCTTGGTTCCTTCTTCTGTAGCCCCGGCACATGATTGGTGTGGTCTAACATGTAGGAAGGAGCAAGGTGCTTAGAGATCGGCAGTGCTCCATTAGGAGTGGCTATTATTAAAGTCTCCCCTCTTGCATTTAGAGCAAGTTTCTGAGAACTATGTTCCTGTATTAATCAAAGGAGAAAGGAAAAAAAAATCAGATTATATCACCGATTCTCATAAAATTTTTAAAAAGACATCCTGCAAGGGAACTCCCTGGTTGCCCAGTGGTTAGGACTCTGCGCTTCTATTGCAGGCGGCTTGGGTTTGATCCCTGGTCAAAGAATCAAGATCCTGCAAGGCAGTGAATGCATGCATGCTCAGTCGCTTCAATCATGTCTGACTTTTTGTGACCCTTTGGACTGTAGCCCTCCAGGCTCCTCTGTCCATGTGGATTCTCCATGCAAGAATACTGGAGTGGGTTGTCACTCCCTTCTCCAGGGATCTTCCCAACCCAGGAATCAAACCCACATCTCTTACGTCTCCTGAAGCCCACAGGGCGGTAGGCATGGTTAAAAAAAAAAAAAAGGTATTAAACTACCTATGGTAAAAGTACCACCTGAAAAGATTTAAGGCTTTACAGTTTAAAAGCAGTTTAAAGTCTATACTCTGGTGGTCCAGTGATTAAGACTCTGCACTGTCACTGCCAATGGCCAAGGTTCAATCCCTGGTAGGAGAACTAAGATCCCACAAGCCTTGCAGTTGAAAAAGAAAAAGTCTACATTTAATGCCTGCCAATCCCTGCGATAAGCTTCCCTCGTGGCTCAGTTGTAAAGTGTCTGCCTGCCAATGCAGGAGATGTGAGTTCGATCCCCTGGAGAAGGAAATCGCAACTCACTCCAGTATGCTTGCCTGGGAAATCTCATGGACAGAGGAGCCTGGCAAGCTATACAGTTCATAGGGTTGCAAAAGAGGTAAATGCATCTTAGCGACTAAATAACAACAATCCCTTGGGAAGTAGCAATTATCCCCATTTTACAAGTAGGGAAACTAGGGCTTTCAGGTAAAGGTAAAAGGCACAGGATGAATTAATGGTGGAACACCAGGATTTCAAGCCTTCTAAAATACAAATTCAGCACTCTGGAATTCACAAGACAATTTTGTGTTTACTGAGTACTGAACTTACGTTGTTTAGACATGTTTAAAATGGCATTTCAGGAACCCAGGGTGGAGTGACCAGGTTAGCAACATGGTTAGAGATCGCTTGTGGCTACCCTAAAAAACAGTGTCCCTAGGTTCTGGGAGGCATGGTGGGCATAAGCTCCCCCCACCCCCACCTCTGACACATTTGAGAAATCTTTTATTAGAAGATGTCCCAGAAGGCAACATTTTAAAATCAGGCAATCAGTATTCACAACTAAATACAAAATTTCAGGTAAATCTGCCTTTTAAAATAAATCAGACTTTTGCAGCAGGAGAATTGCCCCAGAGTTCTTTTTTTTTTTTTCTTGTACAAAAACAATTAACACCACTTTGCAAAAGGCATACAAAAATACAGTATTAAAAAGAAGACTGCTCCCAGCATAATACCCAACAGCAGCTTATAAAACCCAAGCTCTTCAGGTGAGACATCAATAACCTACATCCCACCTGTTCTCCAGAGATAGTTCCAGAAGTCAGTTGGCTCCCCAAAACCATGCTCCAGAAGCGGGGGGCTTTTTGCAAGTTCCACTGGGGTTCTCTGAGGCCAGGAAGCAACCTCAGGAACAGACCATCATGCATAACAGGTTTAGAAGTAGCAGCTGGCTTCCCAGAGCCACGTATAGCACTCTAGCTTCCTTCCCTCCCCCATTTTCAAACCCCCATCCAGTAGGCACCTGCTGCCCTGGGCAGAGTGCTGGAAGGGCCGATCTTTCTTCCAGGCTAGACTTAGGGGTTGCCCACGTGACACTTGTTGGGTTAGGTGACTTTCTCAGATTGGAGGCTGTGCCTAGAATCCACCTGGAGAGGCTGAGCCCAGTTGGGTAAAATCCATCATGGTCCACTGAGCAGAGCTCCTGGAAGCTTCTTAAAAACCCACCAGGAAGCTAATCCACCTTCTGGAGCACTGGATGAGTCCCAGCGGCTCTCCCAGTAAGAATTGCAATAAGGCCCAGATTCTGGGAATGGGATTCTGACTCATGTCAGGCTGGCAGAGGGCCCAAGGGTGGCTACAGGGACAGCAAGCTCCTTGGAGTTGCAAGAGAAGCACAGGTTTGTATGGTTCTAGCATCACTGACTCAATGGACATGAGTTTGAATAAACTCGAGAAGTTGGTGATGGACAGGGAGGCCTGGCGTGCTGCAATCCATGGGGTTGCAAAGAGTCAGACACGACTGAGCGACTGAACTGAACTGAGTAGAACTTCAAAGTTATCAGTCAGGGGTTGAGATGAGAGGGAAGTGGGAAAGAGGAAGTGGTACAGCTCTTCCCCCTCAGGTGCCTGACATCTGCTTTGAGAGGATTTCCAAGATGGAAAACACCTGGGCAGGGAACACTTTCGCAGCCAGGACTCCAAACCTTCCCACGGTCACAGGCTGGGACGCTTTGCCCTGTGTCCTGGGGAAGTATTTCTGACCTGTAGGAAAAGGCCTTAGAGCCCATTGCATAACAAAGGTGGAAGGAAACCAAAAAAGCTCCTGGTGGGGATGGGATGGTCTCTGCCCTCAGAGGAAAGGGCCCGGAGGGCCTTGAGACAAAGAATCTAAGAGGCCAAGCGCGTTAAAAGTTCTCAAGATCTCAAGATCGCAGCATGGAGACTGGGAGGAGGGGTGTCAACTAACATGGGAATATATATATGCTAAAGGTTTCTGACTCCTCAGCTACTGTAAAGTGTCTGACAGTGAGGTAATGGTCCCTGTTGATCAAGTCTGCGAGCTCGTCTTCACTTAAGACAGCTCGTATGTCTCTTGGAAAAAGGAGCCTGGGGAGAGCATCCAAGCCCAGCTGTCCTAGCGTCACCCCAGAGACACCAGTGGGAGCATCCTTTCTCAGTCTAAGACTCATCCGCAGTGTGAGATTTCATGCAGGCTGGAGCCCCCTGACAACGTCCACCACCTGTTGCATAGCATCTGTCAGGCTTTTCTTCGGAGCTAGTGAGCTCAACAAACCCAGAGTCTCCTCAGTGCTGCCTGCCTGAGAAGCCAAAGGAGCCAGAGAAGCCACTGCGCTCCCGCAAGTCAGGGCAGAGGGAGAGCCGGGTTGCAAGGTTTCCAAGAATGCAAGCCCTTCTTGTGTGTGCACCGGCTGCAATGCATTCTGGGAATCTATTGTCCAGGCCGCCCCACCTGAACTGAAATGTGCAAATTCCTAAGGGGAAGAGGGAAGGTTAAAAAATAAACTTGGGTCTCTGTGAAGACAGAGCAGTCAGACTTTGGTCAGTTAATAGCCACTGAGGTACGCGATTCTCTTCTGCAGCTGTTGCTGCCGACACCGGAGCTGCCTTTTCTCCGTAGCCATCCTCTTCTCGGCTCCCACTAGGGCCTGCAAGTATTCCAAGGCCTTGCTCAGGATCACAACTTTGGGGGCCTTGGAGCAGGTGGCCAGGGTAGGGACCTGATCCCTCAGGGCCAAGAACCTGGAACGGAGGTCATTCCGCCTTTTGCGCTCCAGGAAGTTATGGTTCTTCCTCTTGGTCACGTCCTCAGTGTCAGAACTGACAGGTTTGGGGTTGCAGGACTGGGAAGGCTCGCTTTCTACAGGTGGGAGACTCACAATTTCTTCATCTGCCTCATCTTCCTTTTCTTCTGGTGCATCTGTCTTCAGACCATCTTCACGGGGCCCTGGCTCTGGAGCCTCTCCTTGGGAGCAGCTTTCTGGAGGAAAACGGGCAGCATAGTTGTGCTGTTGTTGATGGATGGAGATGTGGAAGTGTTTCATGCAGGGGTCCAAAGGGTCTGCTCGCACCGTGATGGTGACCGGCTTCCGGACACCCAGGGACTGCCTCTTCTCCACTGTCACAACGTCAATTTCTTCACCCTCTGTCCGAGAAGAGAGATCAACAGAAGAAACACACCCCATGAGAAACACATACACAGACCCTATGCTGGAGTTTGGGAAAGGAGGTGACATCTTCCCAATTTAGATATAAACAAATTCATGTGGGGAGAAAGACAACTGATTCAATTGTATCAAGGCTAAGGGTGGTGTGAAGGAAAGGAAGGGAAATAAGCAAGAAGGAAAATATTCTCCAATTTCTCTTTGCACAGCAAGGCTTAGATAAGAACAAAAGGCAGACCCAAGCCAACAGCCCCCAGTCTGCACAGGCTCTCCCCTCCCCCACTGACGGGATGGAGAGAAAGAGCTATCGGCCTGGGACAAAGTTTTAACTATAAAGATCTTCCCCAGTCGGGCTCTTTCATACCCCATCAGAATTGTAAATGAGGGGTCTGTGGGCAGAGCTGCCCTTTGTTCCAGCCCAGCACAGCCTGCACTTGGGAATTGTTACTTTTCACAAGTTATAAATCCTATTATTCCCCCACCTCTCTATTCTTCCATCCCTTTCAGCAGAAGAGTCAGAGAAGGGAGGGCTACAACCCATCCCTCCTCACCCACAGAGGGGAGGGAAAGGGTTTCCCTTAGGAGCATTTTGCTCCTGGGTTCAGTGGGTTTCTAAAGTCATCCATCATTTATAGGTCGCCTGCCCCACCCACTTCCCTGGACCAGAAGAGGATTGGATTTGTAATCACAGGTCAGCAGAAGCCGCAGGAACTTCACAGAGGTACAAAAGACCATTTCCAAGCTACTTGTGCTAGGGGGTCAGGAGTTGGGGGGCAGGAATTGAGCGGCAAGGGAGTCTTGATACAGGGGCCAAAACACTAGCAACACCTGGACATGCCTCTATCATTCCCTTACTCCAAGATCTCTTAGCTTACCCCAACCAGGAGAGGGACAATTAGGGGAGAACGTTACTGCTCCGCACTGTTTTGCAGCCCCCACAGAGAAGGCCACCTTTATGCATTTCAGCCTGACAACAGAAGAGCTCAGTTCTCAGCCTCTTTCGCAAATCACGAAGCTTGAGCCCCTTTGTCAGGAAGGCTTCCATTGTGTGGACAATCGCATTATTTCTCCATTAATAAAACCTGACCATTCAGCCCTCCTGGCCCCGAGACCTGTGATTGGCTGGCTGAGCGGAGTTTGGAATGCGGTCTTACTCAGCCCCGAGCCCCTATTGGCTGAGCTTTGCCGTCAGTCACTCTCCCCACCCCCCTCATTGTTTGCAATCTGTTGCATTTTGTTCTGGGCCATGTGGCCTGTGAGTGAACCAGGAGCTTGCAAACAGGTTCAGGGTAAAGGGCAGGTTAGAAAATGATACAGGAGACTTCCCCACATCCCAAACCTTTAATACTTCAGGGTTAAGCCCCATAGCTGGGGAAGGTTCTGCCTAAGAAAAAAATAATGTGAGACACCATTCTCCTTTTCAGAGAGCATGTCTAACTCTACCCAGACAAGGACATGTCCTCAGCTGGATGATCAGGTCAAACTCGCTAACATGCAAAGGGAGAAACTGAGAGCCAGGTCAGCCAAGTCCACACAGCACCTTTATAACATTCTGGATCTAAAACTAAGATCTCCAGATTCCCGAAACAATGCACTTTCCACTCTACCATATCAGCTTTTGTAGAGATACATCTTTATTGGTTTCTTGATCTCAAAGTTCCCATTCCAGCCATTAAACAAACAGAAGGCCTTGGTGTAAAGAGCAGGCAGGTTAAAAATGACCTTAACATAGTGAACCAGAAAAAAAATTTTTTTGACTTTTCATTGTGTTTCCTTCCTTATGTTCACCCTTAAGTGTATGAGAACCTCCATACCCATTCCCCAGTTCCCTCTAAACGGTCATGTAAATTATTCTTTTTTTAATTATTCTTAAAAGCTACTTGAGTTTTCAGTCCTGATTTATCTGACAGAAGCCTCAGTGTGCAAACTATAAAACACCCTCCCCAGTATTTCTCATGGGCACCTCGAAGAAGAGGTTAGGCTAAGAACGACACAGTCTGGTGGCACAGATGCAGCAGGCTGTGCTCAGTGAGATGTACACTTGCATTCAAGGATGGGGAAGGGGAGCCTGGAGCTCCATATCTGTGACCCCCAGCACTAACCCCAGAGCTTAGCACAAAGTAGAGGCCAGTGAACATTTGTTGAATACAAATGAAGCAGCTGAAAGCCCTCAGATGAACTGTTCCTAGAGGAACACCTCACCACAGGCCAGAGCAAAATGGCAAGATGTACCACTTCTCAGATAAGATAACCAGTAAGTTCCTCTAAACATCAGAGAAGTGCCTGGTTGGGATGGAGGATTGAGCAAAAGAAGCTGGCTGGATGGCAGGAAGCTGGCGTTCACTTCTGGCGATTTCCTATTTCTAAGCCTCGGTTTTTCCATCTGTTAATGGGGAGCAGTCATTCCTCCATTACTGTCTCAGGGGTGATGTGAGGATGAATACGTGGTAAGAGGTGGGGATGGGGGAGGAGCCATTATTGTCATTTTAAAATAAAGCAGGCAGGAGACCAGGTTTTTTAAAGGATGAAGGCTTTGGCTTTGCACAAAAGGCTTCTCAGCTTCTCTCCCCAGGGGAGTGAGTTTCCCAGAGAAAGAGACAGCAACAAAAAAATTCAAGTCTGGAGTGACCCTTAAGGGACCCTTTCCAGCCTTCGGAGGGCATAAATCCCCTGTGGTCCAATCCCTGTATTGTTCTCCCTAAGTGCCAAGCCTCACCCTGTCTCCCTTGTCCCCTGGGGCTCCAATCATCATCAAAGGGACGCTGGCTCCCACGCCACTTCTTCAAACTGTTTACTAACACTCCCACGTGCCAGACAGACACCGCTGGAGGCTACACCGGCAGCTTCAGCCAGAGGAAGAGGGAGGTGGCGGAAGGGCTTGCGCAGACCCAGTGCCTGACCTCAGCGGCAGAGGTTTGGCCACCCATGGGGTGCCCCCTCTTGGATGACCCGGGGCGGTCCTTACCCGAGTCGCTTGGGCTCTCGGACCCCGAGCAGGCCTGGGTCTTGGGCTCGCCCAGCGGACAGGGGGCAGCGGGCGCCGGGTTGCCGGCTTCGAGGCTGGGAGCGCAGTCCGGGGCGGCGGGCGCCTTGGGCGGGTTCCCCCGGGGCGCGCCAGCGACAAGCCGGTCGCTCACCGCTCTCTCCAGCCGTTCCCGGGCCGAAAAGCCGCTCCACATACAGTCTCGGCGGATGATGGAAGCGTAGTTCCTGCCCCAAGCTTTCGAGTGACCCCGGGATTCTGCATCGTCCCCGGCGCCTCCTCCGGGCCACGGCTCCGGAGGACCAATTCCGGGGCCCGCGTCTCCGTCGCCGGGACCGGAGCTCCAGGGCGGCGACGTGGGGGGCGACGGCACCAGCTCGAATTTCTTCCAGATGTCCTCGCTGGGCGCCGTGGAGCGGTAGAAATCCTCTCCGCAGTCATAGTCGTAGAAATAGTGCTGGTACGAGTCGAAGTCCATGTCCGCTCCCTGCGGGAGGGAAGGGGGATGTGCTGACCCAGGTGCGGGCCCAGGGAGGGAAGCGTCCCCCGGCCCCCCAGTAGAGCTGGCTGCCAGGCTCTCGTACGTCTCCAACCTCACGGCTTGGAGCCCGCGCCCTTCCCTAGCGTCCCGGGCAGCCCGGACCCAGGTCAGCGTGCCTGGGGAAGCTGCTCACAGCGCGCGGACTAGGCTGCAGGGAGCGAGTTCAAAGCAAACTTTGCCAGCGCCGCCCGGAGCGCAGCTCCGAGGGCCCGGCCGGGTCGGGCGGGGGCGCGCTGTGCCCAGAAGGCAGCCTGCAGCCTGTCCCCCGGAACCCGCGCCCGTTCCCAGGCTGCCCGCAGCCTCACCTCGCTCCCGCCACCGGCCACCTGGAGCGGACCGGCTCCCCGCCCGCTCGGGGCAGCGAAGCAGCCCGCACACTTGCACATGCGCGCCACCGAGTGCGAGGCCCGCACACAAGCGCTAGCCTCCCAGCGCGCGCTCCCGCCCTCGCTCGCGCACGGCGGCCCGGACGCTCCCGGGAGCGGCGCGGGAGCGCGAGGTGCAGGCGCATTGTTTCCAAGCGGCCTTATATCTCGTCGCGCGCCCGCGGCTCAGGGACAGGGGGCGGGCCCTACGGGACCAGCCCCGCCCACGCCCCGCCTCCTCGGTCGACAGGTGGGGGCTGTGGAGTCCCAGGCCCACCAAATGAACTGCACAGTGCGGAGCGCGGAGCTGGCGGCGGGCTGATGCGGCCCGGCGGTCGATCGGTGGGGTCGTAACTCTTTAGAGAGGCTCGGGAGGTCCTCCGGAGGCTGAGCGAGAACGGAGCTCCTTGCATACTCTGGGTTCAGGAAAACTACTCCTTGCTCCGCGAGCCTACTTCCCCGAGCTCGCCCCGTTTAGTTTTGGTACGTCTGGCCCGCGAGAGGTGAGGTGGTAGGGGGCAGCCGCACCTCGACCGCGCCACCTGCTGGTCCTCAGCCTTAAACCCCAGCCCGGTCCCCGGCACTGTCTTCCTCACCCTTTGGCCCCGCTTCATCAGCTTGGTGTTCCCAAACCTGGACGGACCTCAGCGAAGCAAGGTGGTGAAGATTCCGGAGCCTGAAATTGAAACTTTCTGAGCTTCAGTCTCATCTATAAAATGAAGGGATGGTAATACCTCACAGAACTGTTGTGAGGGTTTAAGAAGACAGTATCTAGGGAAGGGAACTAGGCCAGGAGAGGCAAGCAGAACAAATTTAGCTCCTGGTGTGGGTGATAAGGAGAATTTTCCCCCAAGAACAGATCAAGGCGATTCCCCTCCCTCAAACCACACACAAAACATTCTGTATCAGCTGTCCTAATACAGGAAAGAATGGGAGTTTGGAGTCTGGAAACTTCATTCAAGCCTTTGTTTTGCTACTTGCTAGCTCTACAGTCAAGCCCTTTTAAGCCTCCATTTACTTATCTGTAAAATGAGAATCTGGATTGTAGCTGTATCTCTGGCCAAGATGATGGACATATAAACCTTGTATCCTCTTCTACACAGACTTCCTTCAGTAGAAGAGGAAAAGCTAAACTATGGGGTATTCTATTCAGACCAAGGAAAGTAACCTGGGATAGCAGCCAATACATCTAGAATGCTCTAACTGGCCTTCAAGGTCTGGTCTACAAGCAGCAGCCGGATTACTGCTGTCTTTCTCTCCCACCGCTGTGGTCTAAGAACACCAAACTACTCACTGATGAAACCCCAGCAGAGGGATGTGAGATGTGCAAGCAGCTCAGTGTGGCTGGAGCATGAGACACTAAACACGAGTTGATATACAAGTTGGCAGAAAAGGAAAGAAAGATGACAGCCTCTGTTTTGCATATGTTAGCTTGAAGGTGCATGTGGACATCTCTGAAGGCAGCAACTAGTTCTTACTAGCTTTGCAATTTAAGTACATAGAACAGCTTGTGACTGAACTTACTAAGTGACTCAGCCAACCAGATTTTATTGAGAGAGCCTGTGTGTCCTGCTTTGTGCTGAATGGAAGGCACAGATCAGAGAGGTTCCAGGTTGGTTGCAGCCCTGAGGCAGAGGGGTTGGAATTGTCTTTGGGGAACTTGTTCTCTGGTCTACAGATATCTGAAATGGTTGCTATACTAGTCGGAGTTCTTGGTTACAAACGACAGATACATTTAAGCAGAAAATCATTTTACTGGGAAGATTTGGGGCATAGAATCCATGGGAGGCTTGGGAATATGTGCTTGAGAAATGGATCTTCTTTCTCTGTCAAGATGAGATTCATTACTCAACAGCCCCTCCCCATGGTTCATTGTAGTAGGTGATTTCTGGAGACAACCAGGATGTGTCCTCACCTCAAGAACTAGAATAAAGTAAATTAAGTTGTCTTCTGAGAGTTAGACTGCTCCTTCACAGGCATACTTTGTTTTCCTCACCAGACTGTAAGCTCACTGAGGGCTAGGTCAGATGTCAGCCTTGTTGACTGCTGCAACTCCAGAGTTTAGAACAGAGCCTGACACGTCGGAGGTGCTTCATAAATGTGTTGCCTGTTTGGAGACAAGTCTCTAATGCTTTAATGTAGAAATGTGCCAGTCTACCTACTGGAGACAGAATCACTGTCAGGCTCAGTCTAGACTGTAACCTGAATAAAGGTATTGATACAACTAAAGAGAAGGAGGTGCTAGTAAGAAGGAGTCTGGACAGTCAACAAAACAGAGATCAAGAAGCAATCACCAGAGTGTCATCCTAGCCCTGTCTGGGGACAAAGATGCTGGTCCAGGAACAAGGGAGATGGAAACATCATTCTTTGAAACAGCCCAATTCACCGCCCCCTCCCCACTTCACTTATGATCTGGATCACCAAGCAACCTGCTGAAAACCACTGTTCCCTATGTAGATCCGCCCACAGGGAGAGAATGCACTCATCAGTGAACAAGAAGATCCAGTCTGCTTCAAAGCCCTGCTTCCCCTTATAACTTAATGAATTGGCATCTGATTTGAAATATTACTCTCCTGAGCCTGGTTAATGTGCGTCTGTTCTGCAGAGATGCTGCTGCTTTTAGGGCTAACAGCTCTGGCTTCTGAGTGATGTCTGGACCTAGGATGATGATGAATTCATGAATTCAAAAACTGAAAAAATTCAGTTTTTCTGCAATTTTAAATTTTATTTCCTTTTTTAGAAACAATTATGTTATGTTATTTAATTATTTGACTGTTTTGGTGCCTGGTTTCAGCGCACAAACTCTCTTGTGGCTCATGGACTTAGTTCCTCTGAGACACCTGAGATCTTAGTTCTCTGATCAGGAATTGAACATGCTTCCCCTGCATTGCAAGGCAGATTCTTAACCACTGGACCACCAGGGAAGTTCCTCCTTTGCTTTACTGAAAACATATTTTGAATAAAAAAATACATGTAAATCATTTTTCAAAATCAACTAAATGTTCAGTTCATTTCAGTCACTCAGTCGTGTCTGACTCTTTGTGACCCCATGAACCACAGTATGCCAGGCCTTCCTGTCCATCACCAACTCCCAGAGTTCACCCAAACCGGTGTCCATTGAGTTGGTGACGCCATTCAACTATCTCATCCTCTGTTGTTCCCTTCTCCTCCTGCCCTCAATCTTTCTCAGCATCAGGGTCTTTTCCAATGAGTCAGCTCTTCACATCAGGTAGCGAAAGTATTGGAGTTTCAGCTTCAACATCAGTCCTTCCAATGAACACCCAGGACTGATCTCCTTCAGGATGGACTGGTTGGATCTCCTTGCAGTCCAAGGGACTCTCAAGAGTCTTCTCCAACACCACAGTTCAAAAGCATCAATTCTTTGGCGCTCAGCTTTCTTTACAGTCCAACTCTCACATCCATACATGACTACTGGAAAAATCATAGCCTTGACTAGGTGGACCTTTGTTGGCAAAAGTAAGGTCTCTGCTTTTTAATATGCTGTCCAGGTTAGTCATAACTTTCCTTCCAAGGAGCAAGTGTCTCTTAATTTCATGGCTGCAATCACCATCTGCAGTGATTTTAGAGTTCCCCAAAGTAAGTCTGTCACTGTTCCCACTGTTTCCCTATTTATTTGCCATGTAGTGATGGGAGCAGATGCCATGATCTTAGTTTTCTGAATGTTGAGCTTTAAGCCAACTTTTTCACTCTCCTCTTTCACCTTCATCGAGAGGCTTTTTAGTTCTTCTTCACTTTCTGCCATAAGGGTGGTGCCATCTGCATATCTGAGGTTATTGATATTTCTCCCGGCAATCTTGATTCCAGCTTGTGCTTCTTCCAGCCCAGCGTTTCTCATGATGTACTCTGCATATAAGTTAAACAAGCAGGGTGACAATATACAGCCCTGACATACTCCTTTCCTGATTTGGAACCAGTCTGTTGTTCCATGTCCAGTTTAACTGTTGCTTCCTGACCTGCATACAGGTTTCTCAAGAGGCAGGTCAGGTGGTCTGGTATTCCCATCTCTTTCAGAATTTTCCACAGTTTATTGTGATCCACACAGTCAAAGGCTTTGGCATAGTCAATAAAGCAGAAATGTTTTTCTGGAACTCTCTTGCTATTTCGATGATCCAGCAGATGTTGGCAATCTGATCTCTGGTTCCTCTGCTTTTTCTAAAACCAGCTTGAACATCTGGAAGTTCGCAGTTCACATATTGCTGAAGCCTGGCTTGGAGAATTTTGAGCATTACTTTACTAGCGTGTGAGATGAGTGCAATTGTGCGGTAGTATGACAAGGTTAAAAAATAAAAGGTAATCTTCTCCTCTCCCCTTACCATCCCTGATTCCCATCCCCCAAAGGCAACTACTGGTTTACCAGGCTTTTTGTTCCTCATATTTCCTTCCATATTTTGACCAATACAGACGATCTAATTTTAAAATTGGGAGAAGGGCATATAAAGAACAGAAATTTATTTCCCACAGCTGTTGGCTGGGAAGGTCAATAGGAATTTTTAAATTCCTATTTATATTTAAAATAGAAGGAGATGGAAAAAAACAGGAGATGTAGGGGTTTCCCTGTTGGCTCGGTGGTAAAGAATATGCCTGCCAATACAGGAGACACAAGTTCGATCCCTGATCTGGGGAGATCCCCTATGCCTTGGAGTAACTAACCCCATGTGCCACAACTGCTGAGCTTGTACTCTAGAGCAAGGAAACCATAACTGTTGAGCCTACATGCTGCAACTTACTGAAGCCCATGTGCCCTAGAGCCCGTGCTCCACAACCAAGAGAAGCCACTGCAATGCAACTAGGAAAAAAAAAAAAAAGGTCACCCAACAATGAAGACCCAGCACAGTCAAAAATAAATACATGAAAATAAATAATTATAAAAATAGAATAGAAGGAGATGTAACTCTTATATTTCCTTTTCCATCACACATACTTTGTCTTCCCTTATTCATCCAAATAGAATTACAAATCAATTCCTTGTCCTTGGGTGTGTGCTCAGTGGTGTCCAGCTCATGTGACCCCATGGACTGTAGCCCACTTAGCTCCTCTCTCTGTGGAATTTTCCAGGCAAGAATACTGGAGTGGGCTGCCATTTCCTACTCCAGGAGATCTTCCTGACCCAGAGATCGAACCCGCATCTCCTGCATTGGCAGGCAGATTCTTTACCACTGAGCCACCTGGGAAGCATCTTTTACAGATCAATTATGAAATAAATATTCAATATATATAATGTTCTGACTGTAGAGTATGGTTTATGGATTGTAAGTATGGATTACTCTGACTACATTTCCTTTATTTTTTTAGATTTTCTAGTTGGTGCTTGGCGGATCTTCAGCTGCTGCATGTCAACTCTTAGTTGTGGCCTGTGAGATCTAGTTCCCTGACCAAGGATTGAACCTAGGCCCCCTGCATTGGGAGCCTAGGCCCCCAGTCTTAGTCACTGGACTGCCAGGGAAGTCCCTTCATGTTCTCTCTTAAAACATTTATTTTCAGAGTTAAATTGTAATTTTCTTTTTGGCTTAGATATCAATGTAGATATTCCTTTCTATGGATATTTTTAATCTATGTAAATGAATTTAACCCTTCACATTCCCACAAGAGCTGCAAAGGTTGCTTCATATGGTCAAACATGTCAGGTAATCAATCTATTAGTTCCATTTCTTTCTTGGAAACATCCCTCTAGGAGCCCTTTGTCTTCCTATTACAGTTTGAACTTGATCTCTAGGTCTGTTTCACAACATCATTTTGCAACTTCCCTTCACCATCATCCTGGAAATTCCCCTTGCTTCTCTCCTGTTTTGGCTCCCCCATTTTCTGGAGCTCATGGCTTCTTCTTTCTTTTTTCTTAAAAAAAAAATTTATTTATTTGGCTTCACTGGATCTTAGTTGCAGCCTGCAGGATCTTTGTTGCAGCCCATGGACAGTCTAGTTGTGGTGCATGGGCGCCGTAGCTCCATAGCATGTGGGATCTTAGTTCCCTGACCTGGGATTGAACCCACATCCCCTGCATTGCAAGGCAATTCCTAACCACTGTACCACAAGGGAAGTCCCCGCTTCTTCTCTCTTGATTTACTTCCTCACATTGGCAGAGCATATCCTTTAGCAACTGCCTGAGAAAAGCTACTTGGGAAGTAAAAATTTTGATCCTCGCATTTCTGAAATTGACTTTGTTATACCCTCAGAGTTGATTGATAGTTTGGCTGGGCATAGACTATTAGATGAGAAATAATTTTCCCTAAGAAATTTAAATGGACAGGAATAGGCAAACTTAATTCAGATGATCGTTATATCTACTACTGTGGGCAAGAATCCCTTAGAAGAAATGGAGTAGCCCTCATAGTCAACAAAGAGTCCAAAATGCAGTACTTGGGTGCAGTCTCAAAATGACAGAATGATCTCTGTTCATTTCCAAGGCAAACCATTCAATATCACAGTAATCCAAGTCTATGCCCCAACCACTAATGCTGAAAAGCTGAAGTTGACTACAATGGCACCCCACTCCAGTACTCTTGCCTGAAAAATCCCATGGATGGAGGAGCCTGGTAGGCTGCAGTCCATGGGGTCGCTAAGAGTTGGACACAACTGAGCGACTTCACTTTCACTTTTCACTTTCACGCATTGGAGAAGGAAATGGCAACCCACTCCAGTGTTCTTGCCTGGAGAGTCCCAGGGATGGGGGAGCCTGTTGGGCTGCCGTGTATGGGGTCGCACAGAGTCGGACACGACCGAAGCGACTTAGCAGCAGCAGCAGCAGTGAAGATCTATGAGAACTTCCAGAAACTAACAGCTAAAAAAGAAGTCCTTTTCATCATAGGGAATTGGAATGCAAAAGAAGGAAGTCAAGAGATAGCCTGGAGTAACAGGCAAGTTTGGCACTGGAGAACAAAATGAAGCAGACCAAAAGCTAATGGAGTTGTGCCAAGAGAATGCACTGGTGATAGCAAACACCCTCTTCCAACAACACAAGAGAAGACTCTACGCATGAATATAACTAAATAGTCAGTGGTGAAATCAGATTGATTATATTCTTTGCAGCCAAAGATGGAGAAGCTCTACACAATCAGCAAACACAAGACTTGTAGCTGACTGTGGTTCAGATCATGAGCTTCTTGTTGCCAAATTCAGGCTTAAATTGAAGAGAGTAGTTAAAATCACTAGACCATTCAGGTATGACCTAAATCAAATCCCTTATGATTATACAGTGGAGGTAACAAATAGATTCACAGGATTAGATCTGGTAGAGTGCCTGAAGAACTATGGATGAGGTTCATGACATTGTACAGGAGGCAGTGACCAAGATTATCCAAAAGAAAGAAAAATACAAGAAGACAAAGTGGTTGTCTGAGGAGGCCTTACAAATAGTTGAGAAAAGAGGAGAAGCAAAAGGCAAAGGAGAAAAGGAAAGATATACCCAACTGAATACAGAGTTCCAAAGAATAGCAAGCAGAGGTGAGAAAGCCTTCCTAAGTGAACAATGCAAAGAGACAGAGGAAAACAATAGAATGGGACAAACTAGAGATCTCTTCAAGAAAATTAGAGATACCAAGGGAACATTTTGTGCAAAGATGGGCCAATAAAGGACAGAAACAGTAAGGACCTAACAGAAGCAGAAGACATTAAGAAGAGGTGGCAAGAATACACAAAAGAACAAGATGAAAAGGACTTAATGACCAGTGTGGTCACTCACTAGAGCCAGACATCCTAGAGTGTGAAGTCAAGTGGGCCTTAAGAAGCATTAATACAAACAAAGCTAGTAGAGGTGATGGAATTCCAGCTGAGCTAGTTCAAATCCTAAAAGATGATTCTGTTAAAGTACTGTACTCAGTGTCAGCAAATTTGGAAAACTTGGCCACTGTACCAGAAAAGGTCAGTTTTCATTCCAATCCCAAACAAAGGCGATGCCAAAAAATGTTCAAACTACCGTACAATTGCTTTTATTTCACATGCTAGCAAGGTAATGCTCAAAATCCTTCAAGCTAGGCTTCAGCAGTATATGAACTGAGAACTTCCAGATGTACAAGCTGGATTTAGAAAAGGCAGAGGAACCAGAAATCAAATTGCCAACATCAGTTGGGTCATAGAGAAAACAAAGGAATTCCAGAAAAATATCTACTTCCACTTCATTGACTATGCTAAAGCCTTTGACTGTGTAGATCACAACAAACTGTGAAAAATCCTTTTAGAGATGGAAATACCAGACCACCTTGCAGGTCTCCTAAGAAACCTGCATGCAGGTAAAGAAGTTAACGGTTAGAACCATACATGGAACAATGGACTGGTTCAAAATTGGGAAGGGAGCATGTCAAGGCTGCATATTTGTCACCCTGCTTATTTAGCTTAGATGCAGGTTACATATCATGTAAAATGCCAGGCTGAATGAAGCACAAGCTGGAATCAAGATTGCTGGGAGACATACCAACAACCTCAGTTCTCAAGATGATACCACTCAAATGGTAGAAAGTGAAGGGGAACTAAAAAGTTTCTTGATGAGGGTGAAAGAGCAGAGTGAAAAAGCTGGCTTGAAACTCAACATTCAAAAAACTAAGATTGTGGCATCCAGTCCCATCACTTCCTGGCAAAGAGAGGGAAAAAAGTGGAAACAGTGACAGATTTTATTTTCTTGGGCTCCAAAATCACTGTGGATGGTAACTGCAGTCACGAAATTAAAAGATGCTTGCTCCTTGCAAGAAAAGCTATGACAAACCAGGATAGCAGAGATACCACTTTGCCAACAAATGTCAGTATAGACAAAGCTATGGTTTTTTCAGTAGTCATGTATGGATGTGAGAGTTGGACCATAAGGAAGGCTGAGAGCCAAAAAATTGATGCGTTAGAATGGTGGTGCTGGAGAAGACTCCTGAGAGTCTTTTGGACAGCGAGGAGATTAAAGCAGTCAATCCTAAAGGAAATGAACCCTGAATATTCACTGGAAGGACTGATGTTGAAGCTGAAGCTCCAATACTTTGGCCACCTGATGTGAAGAGCTGACTCATTGGAAAAGATCCTGTTGCTGGGAAAGATTGAAGGGAGAAGGAGAAATGGGCAACAGAGGATGAGATGACTGGATGACATCACTGACTCAATGGACATGAATTTGAGCACACTCCAGGAGATGGTGAAGGACAGGGAAACCCAGCATGCTGCAGTTCACGGGGTCACAAAGAGTCGCAAACAACATAGCCACTGAACGACAACAACAATAAGAAATTTAAAGGTATTGTTTCCCATTTCTTAGCAACAAATATTGCTGTTGAGAATATTGATATCAGATGATATACAAACCTTTGTATGTGACCAGTTTCTCCCTCTGGAAGCTCTGACCTTCTGATTTTTTTTTTTTTCCATTGCTGTGTTTTGGTGTGGCTCTGCTGTATAATAAAGAATTTGACTGGCCCTTGTTTCCTGTCCCTAGTAAGTAGCCTCTAAATTCTTCAAATTTTCAGAGTGATAGGACTGTCTTTGTTATCAGGGCCCTGATAATTCATTTTCATGCGATTACTCGGGCATCCCCAAATGGCTCAGCAAGTAAATAATCCACCTGTAATACAGGAGATGTAGAAGATGAGGGTTCAATCACGGGGTCAGGAAGATCCCCCGGAGGAGGAAAATGGCAACCCACTCCAGTATGCTTGCTTGAAAAATCCCGTGGACAGAGGAGCCTTGCAGGCTATAGTCCAAAGGACTGCAAAGAGTCAGACACAGCTGAAGGACTAAGCATGCGCACGAGGTTACTTATGGTGGTCCCCTGGATAAATTAAGATGACTGAGGATAGGGGTTGGTCAAACAAGAAAGACCAGCCTTGTGATTAGGAGGATTGGAGCATCAAGCCATGTGACACTGGTCTGATCTCTAGATAAAGAAAGGGGGCTGGAGATTGAGTTTAATAATGTGGACAGTGATTCAACCCATCATGCCTATGTAATGAAATCTCAATAAAAACTGGAAACTGAGCTCAGGTAAGCTTTCTTGATTAACAATACTCTGTATCCATGTTCTGGGAGGGTGATGTGTTCTGACTTCACAGGGAGAGGACACTGGAGGCTTCACATTTGGGACCCTCAAACCTTGTCCTATGTGTCTTCTTTTGGCTGGTTCTGATTTGTATCTTTTTTTTTTTTCCCATAATAAATATGTAACCATAAGAAAAGCATTTTCCTGAGATCTGTGAGTTGTTCTAGTTGTATTATCAAGCTTCAGGGGTTAGTGGGAACCCCCTGACTTTGTAATCAGTTGGTCAGAAGTGTGGGTGGTTTGCAAACCCCTGAGCTTGCAGTGGGGGTCTGAAGGGAGAACAGTCTTTTGGAGGACTGTGAAACTTGACCTACTCTGCAAAACTAGTGTTAGAACTACATTGAAGGATCTTTCTGCATTACGAACCTTCAAGTCTAGAAATCCATGCATGCACTCTGCAATTATTATTTTTTTGGAAACATTTCCCACTCCATTCATTATCTTTTCTTCTCTTTTTCTGAAATTCCTTCTATCCTTTTCTTATCTTTTCTTTAATTTCTACTTCTATGTGTGTGTGTGACTTTACCTTTTTTTCCCTTTCTATTTGGGAGATTTCCTCAACTTCCAACCTATTGACTTAATTTTTGGATTATTATATTAAAAATATTGTTATGAGCTCTTTATTTGTTTGTTTCTCAAATGTTCCCTTTTTGTAACTTCCTATTTATCACCCCCCCCACACACATGGACACAATCGTCCCCCTTCTTTTCCCCCTGAGGCCATTAATAATAGTTTTTATATTCATTATAAATTTTGAAGTTTTCTTCTGCTACCTGTTTTCCCTGTTTCTTTGGGATCTGTTTCCACCTCCCCTTTTGTTTTGTTCTTTTTTTTTTTTTTCTGTTGTTGTTAGAGACTTTCATCAAATGTCTGGTGATCCTTAATGTCAGCTTTTATTTACATGAAAGAGTAAAGTATTAAAAGCTCACTGAAAGCTCTGTGTGTATGTGGTGGGAGGAAGGTCTATCAATTATGGAGTTTCACTTAAGGGTGATTAAGCAGGTATCTGGCATTTTTACTTGGAACTCTTCAATTGTCTATATATGTGGGTTCTTAAATTTCCACAGAGAAGTCTCCTCTAATCTACCAAGGGCAAAGTTTTAAGTTTCCCAGTGTTCTGGGAACCAAGAGGGGGAAGGGGATGGATGAGAGGGTCTTATAGTTTAGCAAGTCCCCCCTGATTACAGTACAGTCCATCACTCCTATTTTCAGCTGTGCCCAGTGTGCCCATATCCATAGCCTCTCAATTCAGTCTCCTGACAAGCTGGAAAAGGGCAGTCATTTGGCTGCAGAGGTTGAAGGAGGAGATTTAGGAGTCTAGCTCCTTACGCTTCCCCGCAGGCCTCCCCTTTTAGCCCATCTGACAACCTGCCTTCAAAAGTATCCAGCACCTCCCATTCCTAAGCTGTTCTTGGGTTCTGAGGCAGGTATAGACTTGTATCTTGTTGATACTTCTCTCTCCTTCTCCCCACTCCCTTGATAAGGAATTATATTTCAGCTTCCTCTGGCCTTTCGCTAAAGCAGCCAGCCCTTATCCATCCAGCTCCCACATCTCTCAATTGTCTCTCTGCTTTCTTTCTTTTTAAAAATTAAAGTAGAGAATTCTTTGGTGGTCCAGTGGTTAGGATCCCTCACGTCCACTGCAGGGGGCACAGGTTTGATCTCTGGTTGAGGAACTTAGATCCCACATACTGCACAGCTTTGCCAATAAATAAATAAAAATAAAAGTAAAATTTACATAACATCAAATTCACCATTGTAACCATTTAAAGTGCACAATTCAGTGGTTTCACAAGGTGGTGCAACCATCACCTCTGTCTAATTCCAGAACACCTTCATCACGTCTGCCTGCCAAACCTATAACCATTACATAGTCATTCCCTACCCTCCTGCACCCTGGCAACATTTTATCCACTTTCTGTCTCTGTGGATTTGCCTATTCTGGACATTTCATATAAATGGGATTATATAATAGCCATGGCTCCTTGCATCTGGTGTCTTTCACTAAGTATTGTGTTTTCAAGGTTCACCCATGTTACAGCATATATCAAGACTTCATTCTTTTTTATGGCCCCTGCAGAGGAAGCTTGGAGTCTAAATAACTGGACTCCCGGTGAAGTTCCCTATGTTTTAACTTTTTGAAGAACTGCCAAACTGTTTTCCACAGTGGCTGCACTATTTTACATTCCCACCAGTGATGTATAAAGGTTCTGATTTTTCCACATTCTTGCCAACACTTATTTTCAATTATTATTATTATTATTGCCATCTTAATGGGTATAAACTGGTAACTCATTGTGGTTTTTTGAGGTGTGGGGTACACCTTGAGGCTTGTGGGATCTTAGTTCCATGACCAAGGATCAAACTTGGGCCACTGCAGTGAAAGTGCCAAGTCTTAACCACTGGTGGTTGTTGTTTAATCTCTCAGTCATGTCCGACTCTTTGCAACCCCATGGACTGCAGCATGCCAGTCTTCCCCGTCCTTCATCATCTCCTGGAGTTTGCTCAAACTCGTCTCCATTGAGTCAGTGATGCTGTCCAGCCATCTCATCCTCTGTAATCCCCTTTTCCTCCTGCCCTCAATCTTTCCCAGCATCAGGGTCTTTTCTAATGAGTCAGCTCTTCGCATCAGGTGGCTAGAGTATTGGAGCTTCAGCTTCAGCATCAGTCCTTCCAATGAATATTCAGGATTGAATAACCACTGAACAACCAAGAAATTCCCTTCATTATGGTTTTGATTCACTTTTCGCTAATAATATTGAGCATCTTTTCATGTTTATTGACTGTTAGTATATTTTCTTTGGAGAATGTCTGTTCAGATCCTTTGTTCATATTTTAACTGAACATTTTGTCTTCTTGCCATTGAATTGTAAGAGGTCTTTATACAGTCTGGATACTAGACCCTTATCAGCTACATGCCCATGCTCAGTCGCTTCATTAGTGTCTGACTCTTCTCGACCCCATGGACTGTAGCTCGCCAAGCTTTTCTGTCCGTGGGATTTCCCAGGCAAGAATACTGAAGTGAGTTGCCATTTCCTTCTCCAGGGGATCTTCCCAGCCCAAGGATCAAACCCACATCTCCGGAGGCTCCTGCATTGCAGGCAGATTCTTTACTACTGGGCCACCAGAAAAGCCCTTATCAGATACACGATTTGAAAGTATTTATCCCCATTCTGTGGATTCTTTTTTCACTTTTTTCCTAGTGTCCTTTAATTCGCAAAAGTTTTTAATTCCAATGAAATTCAATTAATCTACTTTCTCTTTTGTTGCTTGCTCTTTGGGGCATCATATCTAAGAATTCATTGCCAAATCATGTAGACTCATCTCTGTTTTCTTCCAAGAGTTTTACAGTTTTAGCATTTATATTTAGATCTTCGATCCATTTCAGTTAAATTTTGTGCATGGTGTAAGATATGGGTCTGATGTTTCCTCTTTCTTTCTTTCATGCGATCGTCACCACGATTTCAGAACACTTTCAGCACCCCCTAAAGAAACACCACACCCATTAAATAGTCATTTCCTTCTCTTGTAAGTTTATACTTTTCTCCCTAATCCATATACTGTCATTTTAATGGAATTTCAGGAATCAGTGGAGACAAACCCATGTGATCAATCCTCATGTTTAGCCAAAAATCTGCTCCTTTCAAACAGCAACAGTTCTCACTTTCACTAGGCAGATTCCTGAGCCAGGTGGTCTGAGAGGGCTTTCTGGAGGAGGGAAATTTGATATGAGCCTTAAAGATGTTTAGGATTCCAGTGGAAGTTGAAGAGATGAGGTGGGAGAAGATGAGAAAGGAGAGTTAGGGAAGAGAAAGGGGGAAGGAGGGGAGAGGAAGGGCATCAACACCAGAAAATTTAATCAGATTAAAATCTGATTTCTTATCCCAAGTCTGTAGCTCTGCTTGAGTTTCATTGAAAAGCAATCCTTTCCTTAGAACCCTAAGAAATGTGGCCTCACTTTGAGTACAGTGAGAAAGGAGCTCTGGAATCTTTGCACCTGACTCTGCTGCCAACCTGGGGAAGGGGCCAGGTCTAGAGAGGCAAGGGCAGCTTTCAAGAACAAAGACAGGTAGGCCATGTATAAAACTTCTGTTTGCAAACTGTGTCACACTGAGCCGGCCTGTACTGCCTTTCGGTTTTCTCACCTGTAAAGTGGTTATAGTTATCTAGTAGCATTATTGGAGAATTAAATAATACTGTTAACCAAGTGTTTAGCACAGTACCTGACCCAGAAGAATTTCTTTGGAGATTCAAGGTAAACAATATGCATGGAGTCTTAATCAAGGCCTTGAATGTCTGGTGAAGGAGCTTGAAGTGAAGCTGAAAGCAGTAGAGAATCATAGGAGGTTTGTGAGTGGAGGAGTGACACAGATATATCTGAGCTTTGGGAAGATGGGTTCTGGAAGAAGAGTCTAAGCATAATGCAGGAGAGGGAGCCCTAGCTCTGCACCTAACTGACTCCATTTTCTCACGTGAAAGTGAAAGTCACTCAGTCACGTCTGACTCTTTGTGACCCCATGGACTATACAGTCCATGGAATTCTCTAGGCCAGAATACAGGAGTGGGTATCCTTTCCCTTCTCCAGGGGATCTTCCCAACCCAGGGATTGAACCCAACCCAGATTCTTTACCAGCTGAGCCACTAGGGAAGCCCAAGAATACTGGAATGGGTAGCCTATCCCTTCTCCAGCGGATCTTCCGACCCAGGAATTGAACCAGGGTCTCCTGCATTGCAGGCAGATTCTTTACCAACTGAGCTATCAGGAAAGCCTTTCTCATATGTGAATGGTCCTCATTGGTGTTTCACTAGCGGGCTATGAATTATATGAAAACACAAACCCTAATACAATCAGGTGCTGACAAGTTTGCCTTTTTTAGAGATAGACCTGATGGGAGTGAGGGGGAGCTGATGTAGCAAGCCTAAGCGGTCACATGGTGGGTGAGATGGGACTTTGAGATGCTCTGGAGGTTGCAGTCATGGCTGTGGCCCAGGGGCCCTGCAGGCACGGCCCCTCATAGAATTGGAATGCTACATGCCTGGTGCGTGAAGATAATTGTGAAACCATATGAACTCCCCTTAAGAAACTTTTCCCATGAAAAGTGACATCCATACCTGGGTGCTGAGCTCTGAGCACAGGTGGAGCCAGAGAATCACCCGGAATGACTCTTCTGTCCACTAGAGGGAAACACAGACTAGAGAGACAATGACTCCTGTGCGCAGGAGCCCCAAGGCAGCCAAAGGAGCTGCTGCCAGGGGCCTGAGTTACCTAGGCCCAGTGCTGGGCTGGAAAAGCTTGCACTAGCTCAGTGAGAGCTGGTTATTGACTTTTCAGGAATCATGGAAGCTGGTTGTTGCATGTGGTCATTACAAATTAAATTAAGACTGCCCTGGTGGTCCAGTGGTTAAGAATCCAGCCGCCAGTGCAGGGATACGGGTTCAATCCTTGGTCCAGGAAGATTCCACAAGCTGCAAGGCAAGTAAGCCACAGCTTACTCAGTAGTACCACAACTACTGAGCCTGAACACCCTAGAGCCACAGCTGCTGAGCCTGAACACCCTAGAGCCCGTGCTCTGCAACAAGAGGTCACTGCAGTGAGAAGCCTACACACCACAACTAGAGAGTAGCCCCCACTTGCAGCAACAAAGACCCTCCGCAGCCATAAAAAATAAAATTATATAAATTTTATACATTTATATATTTACCAGGGATTCCCTGGTGGCTCAAATGGTAAAAGGATCGCCTGCAATGCGGGAGACCTGGGTTTGATCCCTGGGTTGGGAAGATCCCCTGGAGAAGGGGATGGCTATCCACTCCAGTATTCTGGCCTGGAGAATCCTATGGACAGAGAAGCCTGGCGGGCTACAGTCCGTAGGGTCACAAAGAGTTGGACATGACTGAGTGACTTTCACTTTATATAAATTTACATATAAATAAACATTAAAAACAAAGATCGTAGAGACTCCAAACTCATCATTCCCCACTTGTTTTTACTGTATTTTACTATTATCTATTGTACCTGTTATGGTGGAAGTATTATAGAATGGTGTGCTACTGTACAACTCCAGCTTTGATAGCTTCACATTGCCCACGGTGGAGTGTTTACTCTGTGGAAGCCTGCAAATGCTACAAATCAGGTTGTCCCCTATCCCATTCCAGTTGTTAAATATTTACCAGGACATCACTGCCTAGGCCTTTCCTACATCATGTCTTGTGGGGAAGAGATGAGCTTTTGCCAAACACACACTCAGAGATATCCCCATAGATGGAGCATCCAATCTCAGCAGGCAGAGGCTGTAGGAAGGTGAGTTGAGGGGAAAGGCAGTGGTTATTGCTGTGTTGTTGCAGGAGTTTGGCCTGGAGGCCCTCTCTCAATCTCAGGCTTTGTGCAATGTACTTGCTCCATCTGAAATCTCTTTGAACTTGAGTGCTCAGGCGTGCCTTTCTGTGAGTTCTGAGATCACCCAGCACTAGGAAGTCTTCCCCCACCAGAAGGGATGCTTCCTGAGACCAGGGAAGCACCCTTCCAGATCTGTCTTCCCAGGCCTGGCTCCAGTCCCTGGGCCAAAACGCTGGATGGGCTACACAGAACACTGGGCAGGAACAAGCAAGACACTGGTATCAGACAGATCGGGCTCCTCCACCCCCTCACTGCTGCTCTGAGAAGGGCACTTCACAATCTGGTTTTCAGTATCCAACTTGTCAGATAAGGATAGGCATGGCCGTCCTGAAGATTAAACGAGATTATCCATGGGGAGCTCTCCCTTGGGCCTTCCCATCACCTAGAAGGTGTTCCATGACATAGAAACTATTTTTGTTATACTTGTGGGATGGCTGGGTGGGTGCTGAATTTAAACTGCCTCTGAGTCCCAGACCGCCCTGACACTCGATGTGTCAACGAAGGGGCTCGGGACAGGAAGGACCAGGGGGCAACAAATCCATGGTGGCACCGCTGGCAGACCTCCCCAGTACACAGCCAGGAAGTGAACCCTCCCCCGACTCCAAGGTTGGGACTTACGGGGTGGAGGGCGGGCAGCCGGACGTCGCAGACCGGGGGTGTGTGTGCAGGAAGCGGCGGCCGGGCCTGTCCAGGAGCCTCAAAGTGGCGGAAGGGAGGCAACACCGGCACCTGCATTGTGCGAGGACCGCTCCCGCCGAGCCGCCGCAGACCCCCTGGCGCGCGTTCTTGGCGTTCGCTGCTGGGGCGGGGCCCGCTGCTTTCAGGCAGGTGGTTACTAGGCAGAGAAGACTCCATCCACCTTCAGGCCTTCAGTCATTCAGGCATTGATCTGTGATAGAGCTGCGAGGCGCTGGTCCATAATCCCGAGGACCTTCCCAGCTGTTGGCTCAGTGGTCAGATGGCTGAGTTGGAATCTCGGCTCCTCCACTCTGTAGCTGTGTAACTTGGGTAAATGACAACCTCTCTGGACTGTCCTCGGACGGAATGTTGGATTAAATGAGTGAATAGTAACTCCACTACTCTTTTGAGTGTTGGATTAAATGAATTCCATGTGAAGCACTTGGAATCATGGCAGCAACCAGTCAGTATTAAGTGTAGGATCTTTTCAAAAAATAATTTTTATTATTGCAAAAGACTGTTTCAAGCGTGGAGGCTGGGAGGATGCTCTAGAGGCTCCCCAAACAGTTGCACACTGGGGGGTCTGAACAGTGGTTTTAAAGATATTGAAAACTGATTGCCAACCTTTGAGAACTGTGAAATTTCATCTCAAGCTCAGATTTTGACTTCTTTTTAAAAGATTGATGGTCTGGGAAGCTTGTGTTTCATAACATGCTATTGAGTATTGTGCTGGCGGCACTCTTTATTTATAGCGGCAGTCTCTATTTATATCCTATTTTCATAAGTCTGTTGCAAAGTGGTGTTAATTGTTGTACTAGGAAAAAAAACTCTTGGGCAATTCCCTTGTTGCAAGGGTCTGCAAGGAAAATTTATTTTGAAAGGCAGATATTATATTTAAGTTGTGGTTATTGATTGCCATGGTTTTAAAATGTTGCCTTCTGGGACATCTAAAGAAAGATTTCTTTAACATGTCAGAATGGGGCAATTTATGCCATTTGTATAATAGGACAGTTTATGCCCTGAGCCAAAGAAAGAAGCTGAAGTCCTTCGGGATTTCACAGTTGGGGTAGAGGCCAGAAGTTAGTGATTAGGTGGAAGGTGTTGGAGACCTTACCAGGAAGTGGAGTGGAGTTGGAGGGAAGGAGCAGGCAGCTGACAGGTATTTCAAAACATTGTATGGAAAAAACCGAATGAACTTTTTGGGCAACCCAATAGAATTGAGGGACTTCTGAGGTGGCTCAAGGGTAAAGAATCCTCCTGCTAATGCAGGAGATGCAGGTTTCATCCCTGGGTTGAGAAGATCCCCTGGGGGAGGAAATGACACCCACTCCAGTATTCTTGCCTGGAGAATTCCACAGACAGAGGAGCCTGGCGGGCTGCAGGCCATGGGGTTGAGCATGCATGTACATACATAGAGTTGCACATAGAATTGAAAGTCTGTGAGGAATGGGGGAAAGAGAGGAGACAGGTTGACTTTTGGGTTTCCGGCCTGAGGGAATGGATGGGAGGTAGACCCATTCATTGACCTGAGGGTCCAGAGGAGAACAATGAGTTTGCCTTTAGCCATGTGGGGTCTGAGACTTTGTATCAGTCATGAGATCAGTGAGATAAGTGGATCTGGTGTTCAAAAGAGAGAGGTGAGACCGGAGGCCTGGCAAAATCACCCCAGGGGTGTGTGGGAAGATCAGAAGGACCCCAGGACCTGTTTCCATTAAGGGATTAAGGCATTGAAGGAATTGGAAAAGGTAAAAGGAGGCGGAGAGGAGCCTGCACGTTAGGTCCAGAATCTCTTCCTTTTACACTGCCTGCCTCCCCTGGGAGCCTTATCCTCCTTCTGCAGCTTTAGATTCCCTGGACTGAGGAATAGGTAGGGAGGAGGGGCTCTGACCAGAGCCTGATGTTGCCTGAAGGGGAAGGTGGAGGCAAGACCCCAGTCAAGTTTGGAACACCTACCTAAGTGCCCTTCAGAAGCTCTCTCTTGCAGCCCCTCCCCTCCCCTGGGTCACTTGTTGGGCTTCTGGGACACTGTTGGGAAGGGGAGCTCAGAGGAAGAGCCCAGCTGGGCCCCTGGGCCTCTGGACAACAGAGTGAGCAAAAGGAAAACCAGGACATTCTCAGCTGTGGGAAAGTTACAAGTCCAGAGGCACAAGAGGTGCCACGTGGTAGGATAACTACAGGTCAGGCAAACCCCAACCCTTGTAACCAGGAGGTATTGCAATTGTCATCCATAGAGGCCGATGATCTTTCTTGGGAGCCAGAGATCTGGGCTGAGCTTTGATATGTGCCAGACACCATCATGCATGTTTTATCTAATTGTCATCAAATTTCCTATGGAGGAAATACAATTTTTTGTATTCTTCTTTTAAAACACACATTTATTTATTTGGCTGCCTTGGGTCTTAGTGGCATCATACAAGATCTTTTGTTGTAGAGCATGGATTATGTACTGTGACACTCACACTTCAGTAGTTATGGCATGCTTGGGTTTACCTGCCCTGCAGCATGTAGGATCTTCGAAACCTGACCAGGGATGGAACCTGAGTCCCCTGCATTGGAAGGCGAATTCTTAACCACTGGTCCACCAGGGAAGTCCTGCAATATTCTGCATTTTACAGGAGAGGAAACTGAGGTGCAGAGAACATAAGTAATATGCCAAGGACATGCTGCTGATGAGAAGCAGAGTTGGGAGGTCAAGGGTGGAACTCAGGCTCCATCACTGTGGTTTATCCAGGGATGGCCCCCCTTCTGTGATGGCTCCTCAGTCTCCTTGACACTTGGCTGTACCCTGCACTTCATCTTCACCTTCACAGTCAATCAAAAAGCAGTTACCAAATCCTGTCGATCCTACCCCCTTTACAGATCTTGCATCTGTCCCCTTTCCTCCACTCCTGAGAGTCACCACCCAAGCTTGGACCTCGTGGTCTCTTGCGTTCGCCTTTCCACCAGCTTCCTCCTTGGTCTCCCTGCCTTCCAGTTCTCCCACCTCTCCCTCCATCCATCTTCCACAGGAACTTCCAAAGGTCTCTCTTAAAACCCAAGTCTGGCCATGTCATTGTCCTTAGCACCTGCCAACAATATCCTGCTGCCCTGCAGACAAAGTGCAAATGCCCCAGCAGGCCCCCTGCTCCAGTGGTGACCTCACTGCTCCCCTGACCTGCTCCAGCCAAACAGAATCTGCTTCACCCTCCTCTAAATGGGCCCTGGGCTGGGCTTTCTTGACTCGGGACCTTTGTACCCGCTGCTGACTTGGCCGGCCACAATCTCTGCCGACTAAAGTTCTGGCCACCCTCAAAGGCCCAGCTTCATGGAAGGCTGTTTTGCCAGAGCCAAGTGTATGTTGGATGAAAGTTCTTGGTTTTCCTGACTCTCTCTCCCCTAGTGGGCAGCATGAGCTCCATGTGTCTCTCCCCCTGTGCCCAGCACAGTGCCTGACATACTGGAGAGGTTCTGTAAGCGAGTCCCTTAGCCTCCATCCACCAACTCCTCTATCCTGGCTCTGACTCCAGGTTCAGGCCTGGATTCACTCCAGCAACAGCTCCAGCTCCAACTCAAGCTCCTGGCTCATCCCCAGCTCTGATTCTAGCTCTGACCTGCTTCAAGCTATAGCTCCAGCTCCTGGCCTAGCACCAGCTTTGGCTCAATATCCAGGACAGGCTTAGCATTTGTCCAAAATCCATCCCACCATTTCCTACCCTCCCAATCTCCAGATCCACTTTCCTGGACTGAGGTTTCCTGCCTCAGCACTCCCCAGTTGGAAGGAGGGAGAGAGCATGGGAAGAGACTAAACCGAGCCCCACACAGCCTGCTCTCTTCTGGGATCACCCCTGCCATCAAGTCACATCACTGTGTTAGGGGAAGCACACTGACTGAACCCGCCCACCCTGGCCAGGCACCATAGTAACCATTTGCATGAGCTGTTTTATGACAGGAGATCCTGATAAGGAATACGGAACTAATAAGCCACCACCAACGGAAAGAGTTCTGGAAAGGTAGAAAGGAGACACCACGTGTCCGTCCACTTCACAGAATCCCTCTCACTAGCATTCATCTTGGCTGAGCGATGCGTGCGCCACCAGGAAAGACTCTGAATTAGAATGATTGGCCAAAGACCACCCGGAAACTAATCTCATCACCATAAAACCTGAGACTGCAAGCCATGCGGCAGAGCTGTTCTCCTGGGTTCCCTTACCCTACTGCTCTCCACCCGGGTGCCCTTTCCCAATAAAATCTCTTGCTTCGTCAGCACGTGTCTCCTCGGACAATTATTTTCCGAGTGTTAGACAAGAGCCCAGTTTCGGGCCCTGGAAGGGGTCCGTTTTCCTGCAACAACTTTCCAGCCCAACATCATGGCCCTGACCAGTACTATGGGGACAAACAGACCCAGGGTCCAAGCAAGAGCTTGTCATTTACTGGATGTGATCCTCAAGGCCCAGTCCTTTTGTCTGCAAAATGGGACGACAGTCAACGTAAGAATAGCTGGAGACAGGCCGTGGAGTTCCCACAGGCGTGGTGCCTGGCACAGAGTAGATGTCAATAACCATGAGGGCTTTTCCTGCAGATGACCTTCACATTCCAACGCACGTTGCATAAGGGCTGTCCTGTCACTGTGACACTGGTGGGGCTGGCACAGCCTTGTTTCTAGGCTTCTGGCTGGGACTGTTGTCCCTAGAGCCTGTTGGGCAGTGGGGACAGAGCCAAGGTACCCTACTGGAATAGTGGAATCCCTGCCCAGAACTCCATGTCCCTGACGTCAGGTGCAAACATGAATCCACCAGGTACTGGGGAAAGGCCATTCTTCCTTCTTTGTTGTGGGCTGACTATGTATGTTTTGGTATCTTTTTCTCCCCTCTGATTGCCTCATTGAGTTTCTATCTCATCAAAGCTCAGAAAGCAAGGGTTGCTATGAATAAGGGAACCTGAGGATCCTATCTATCCCTCAAACCCAGGGACCACCATCAGTGGGGGTCTGGCTGTGATGTACAGGTGTATGCGTGTGTAAGTATGGATGTATGTGTGGCATGGTGTGTGGTGGGTGTAGGCATGCTAAAATATCATGTGTAGTGTGTATTTGTAGGCAATGTGTGGTCTATAAATGACAAAGGGTAATTGGAGGGCTGCACCTATAGGTATGTGTATGGCGTGTGCATGTGACTTTCGTGTATGGAAAACTGTAATGTGGAGACAGAAGTGGACCTGGGTATGGGGTCTAAGCAATATGTGTATGCGGTGTATCTGCACGTGGTGTGGGTCAAGGGGAGAATGTGAGCTGGTGAGTTTTGTTAGGCGGCAGGCAGTGGGGAGGTGTTAGCATATCTGGGATTCCTGCTGAATTCTCCGAGGTGACACAGGCCAAGGTCATTGTCCACTTGCTGAAAGAACAGAGAAGGGCAGTAGGGGACAAGTCAAAACAGTTGGGTCTGTATTCAGAGAAGACTGACGCTCCATGTCCAGCTGACTGCCCTGACTCTGCACACAGCCTGGGAAAATAAACACAACCTTTGGAAGGCCTGGTGATGTGTCTGCAGAAGATACCACAGCTGGTAGCTCATGTGAGCACTGCCCTGCCTTTGACCAGGAGTCGCGATTGGCTGAGGCCAATGGCTTTGCTGCCTCTCGCTGGTCCTAGATGTTTACTTCAAAGCTGCAGCCCTGCTCCAGAGCTTCCAGACCCTCCTTGCTAAGCTGGGTTAGCCCAAGTGCAAATTGGCATCTCGTGGAACTCCAGGCTAGAGAAGGAAAGTTTCCTAACTTCTAAGGCCATGCCACATTCAGGCAGCTGATCTCTAGAGGAATATAACTTTTACTTGGGCTGGTTCCTCCCTGGCCCACCTCTCGGTGTGCCTCTCTACTCAGAATGGGCCATATGTCCCTCCCACCTTCAGAATCACCCCTAGATAATGTGATCCCATCTATGTCTTCCCTCACTCCATGCTGAAGACACCCTGATTCACTTGCATTTCCAACAACGCATTCTGCAGCCCACTGCCTAAAACACCTTACTCTGCCTGGCTAACTGATTTCATCCCTCAGAAGTCAGGTTTAGCATCAGCTCATCAGGTTGCTTTCTGAAGCTGAAAATCCTAGTTGTCCCCTCAGTTCAGTTCAGTTCATTTCAGTCGCTCAGTCATGTCCAACTCTTTGCGACCCCATGAATTGCAGCACGCCAAGCCTCCCTGTCCATCACCTATTACCCTGCTTGTCTTCAGCTGTAGAACACTGCTTTTTGGCTGGGCAAGATATTGGCCTGGAGTAAAACCTCTGTTTCCCAGAATTCCTTGAAGCTAGGTGTGGCTCTGTGACTAAGTGCTAGTCAGCAGCTTGTGAGCAGAGGGATTTTGTGCAACCTCCAGGAACTGTTTCTATGATTTTATTATTTTTATTTTTGGCCACACCATGCAGCATGTGGGATCTTAGTTCCCTGTTGTTGTTGTTCAGTTGTGTCCAACTCTCTGTGACCCTATAGACTGCAACATGCCAGGCTTTCGTGTCCCTTTGCAGATCACTGCCTTGTCGTGGTGAAGGAGCTTGTGTAACTCAATGAAGCTATGGGCCACCCAAGACAAACAGGTCATAGCAAAAAGTTCTGACAAAACGTGATTCACTGGAGAAGGGAATGACAAACCACCCCAGTATACTTGCCAGGAGAACCTCATGAACTGAATAAAAGGACTTAGTTCCCCGGCCGGAGATCAAACCTGTGCCCCCTCCATTGGAAGCTCAGAGTCTGAACCACTGGACAGCCAGAGAAATCCCCAAGAACTGTTTTTAAAGGCAGAGTGTGCTGCTTTCACACCTTCCTCCTTGGGATTGACTGGAATGCAACCATCAAGGCCAGAGCTTGCACAGCCACCCTGGACAATGAGATAGGAGCATTGTGTCAAGAATGGCAGAAGATGGCACAACAATGAAACAGAAAGCACATGGTCTCTGATGGTCACGAGTCCACCATGTTAGCTCTGGACTACTTACTTCCAGACTTCTAACTGGTTGCAATGACTGTGATTTGGGGGTTTTTGACCTACAGCCAAATCCAAGCTTAACTGGTACACTTTCCTTGGATCGGCTGACTCTCCCCTTGTTCCCTCAGCTCTGCTGGCCAACACCCTCTGTTCTAATTGCCTGGTTCTCTTTGTTCAGCAGATTGTGAGCTCTTGAGGGCAGGGTCCACGTTTGTTACCAAGCATGGTGTCTAACAAATCCAAGAAAGTTAGTTATTATTAACAACCATGTGAAATATACATTCAGGCATCCAGATTTGGGTGGAACTGTGATCGAGGAGTTATTCATATATTAATATAGAATGCAGTATAGTTACTAGTATAAAAATGGTCACTGAAGTGGTGGAAGGGGATTGGGTAAAGAGAAAATAGGGTTAAAAAAAGAGGTCCTTTAAGGTCATGTTGAGGGGGAGACACCCTAGAAAGAGGCTGAGGAAAAAAGCCTGTGAGCTGGCAAGTATCAAGCAAAGGACTGCGGAGCAGGTGAGCTCCAAGACCTCATGTGATTCCAGAGTTTCCTCAGCAGCTCGCAGTTGCCAGATGTAGTAGCAGAGAAAGAAATCAGTTGGTTTGACCCAGGATGAAGACAGGAGAAGGCGTCTACAAAAGAAATGCCAGCCCTATGGGAGGAAAGACAATGTAAAACTAGGAAGGGCTGCAAGGCTGACAGAGGATGAGGGCTGTGCTGAGGAATGGGAGGTCCTGATGGGGTTGAAAAATAGGTGATGTGAATGTGCATACCTGAGACAGCTGGAAAGAATTTGACATTTTTTTTCATGATGTAACCAGGCCACACGATGCCTAGGATAAACACAAGGTCATCAAATTGTGGGTTTTTATTTTTTACTGGTTCTGCAGCACTGCAACTCCCACTCAAAGTCTTTCTGAAGGCTCTGGGAATCCCAGGGTCTTTTCATACATGCCCAGAGAATTCATTCATGAGGCTTCCTCTTCCTTTCCCTCTTCTGCTCAGGATTTCGGTGGAACCATTGATTCTTGTCAGTGCTATGGCCAAAGAAAACGCCACTGCTGGTGAAGCTCAAAGGGGGGCTGATGTGACTGCTGGTGCCCACCTGACTCTGCGCTGAGGTCCCCCTACCCAAAGTCAAGGGCCCTGCTGCAGAGAGAAGCAGTGGTCAAGGGCTCAGGGATGTAGAGTCTAGGACACCTGAGCTTCCATCCTGGCTCTGGCACTAGCTCTGTGACCTTGAGCAAGTTGACTAACTCAGTTGACTAACTTCTCTGAGGAGAGGATATTGGAGAACCGATGTCATGGGAATGTGGTGATGTTAAAATGAGGAGATTCACTGAAATCACTTAGTACAGTACCTGGCATAGATGAGTGGTTACCAAATGTTGATGATCGTGATTCTCGTTGTCATAGTCCTTCTTGCATTCATTAACTCATTTAACAAGAAGCTGCACGTTTTCCCGTAGTTGCTCAGTGCTTCAGCCAAAATGGATTTTCTGATGCCTCCCAGCATTTCACATCTTGTTTCACCCCTCTATCACTTTATACATGCTGATTGCTCTGTCTGAATTGTCCTTCACTCCTCATCTGCCTGGCAAACTTGCCCTTCCCGCCTCAGCCCGTACCTGGTGGACTTTCCAGACTGGACCAGATGTGTTCTCTGGGCTCACACGTGGCCAGGGTAATCTTGTTGCGCAACTCCAGGGGGAACAGTCATATAGGCCTCAGCGTTGCACAACATGCCCATATCTCTCTTCTGTTTCCCTCTGTCATAATTTCTTTCTTTCTTTTTTTTTTTTTTTTATCAGATCCTTATGGTAATGATTTATTTACCTATTGGTCTCTCCCTCTAGACTCTGAACTCCTTGAAGCCTCTCTCTGACACAGAGTCTAGGCTCAGTGAATGCTCATCTGAATGAAGGGATCTTGGTCTCATCCCTGCATCTCAGGGCTGCTAGGAGGCTGAGAAGACAGAATGAACAAACATGAAGCATGTTAAGAACTAAGCATGTCCAGGAAGTTCGCTGCCTTATGTGTTTCAGGTCAAGGCATTTCTGCAACAAATAGAGCTGTAAAGGAGGATGCTGTGGTCACAGTAGGGGACTGGAGTTGAGATGTAAAAAATGAGTATATACTTGGAAAACCCAACATCCCACACTTCTGGATTGCTCTGTTTGGGGGCGGGAAGAATTCAAGCCCACCATTTCCCATGATTTTCCTCTGGTCCAAAGTGAAGGAAGTAATCATTTTGAAAGCTGTTACAAGGACATTATATATCCTAGAGGGACTATCATAGATTGATGCCTCTTTATAGGCCTGTTTTTATGCATGGTAGGCTAGGGCATAGCCTGAAACAAGAGGGTGTGCTCAGAGGATCTGCCATAGTTTTAAAAGATAGTTTGAGTTATTTCCACAATGGGCTGGGACCAGATTATAAGACTTTTAGGAAAGTGTTTTTCTTCCTCAGTATGGATTGGGTCAGAGGGGATGAGTTAGGGCTTTGCTGCAGCAGTCCAAGGGAGATGAGATGAGGGTCTGAGGATGGCCCGTGACAGTGTCACCTTTATAAAGTACAGATGTGATCATTTTGCTCCTCTGCTCGGAATATTTTTTTAATATTTTAATTAATTAATTAATTTGCCACGGGTCTTAGCTGCAGATATAAGGTCTTTCCTTGGGATGCACGGGCTCTCTAGTTGTGGTGCGTGGGCTCTGGAGCGTGTGGCCTCAGTAGTTGTGGCACACAAGCTTAGTTACTCTACATGTGGGATCTTAGTTCTCCAACCAGGGTTCGAACCTGCATCCCCTGCATTGCAAGAGGACTGTCAACCACTGGACCACCAGGGAACTCCCTAAGGCTCTTTTTAATGGTTCCTCACAGTCTTTGGGATGAGGATACAAGGCTTCTTTTCATCTTCTCAGCCTCAGGGCTTACTAGTTCCCCAGCCAGCAAATGCTCAGCAAGCCCAAGCTGCTCAGTGTTTCTGCTCCTGCCATCCTCCACCACACTTCCATGTCTGTGGTGTTCCCTTTGCCTGCCATGTCCTTCCCTGTCTCAGGAACTCTTACTCATCTTGAAGGGTTTGGCTCCATTGCCACCTCCTCTGTGAAGCCTTCTCAGACTTCCCCCTCCCCCCCAAAAAACCCTAGTGTTTTCAAATGTGTATTCAGATCTCTTTTAGGCCTTTGCCATATCATTTCATAAGTTAATCTGCTTATATTTGTCTCCATGGTTAGACGTTACTTCCTCAAAGGATGAGATTATCCATGCTTTATTCACCACTGTGTTGCTGAGTGGTCACCAAATAGTCTCAGTGAAGATACTGACAAGTCCACTGCTACAGCTTTCCCAAGTATCTGTTTTTGTTTTTGTTTTTTTTTTAATTTAAGGGCCTCAACTTTTATGTTTTAAACCCAGATCAGAAAGTGTTTTTCCATTGTCTATTAATCAAAGACATCCTGACAATCAGAGGGATCAAAAGAAAGAAATGAACATTTGTTGAGAGCCAACTCTGAGGTTTGTTTTGTACACATACATTGTCTCACCTGATCCTATAACACTATGATCAGATAAATTACAGATCAGATGAATGAGGCTTGGAAAACTTAACTGACCTCAAAGTCACAGAGTTGGCTAGAGACAGAACTATTCAATAGACTCAAACCCTGATGATCCTGCCTCCAGGCTACCCTTTAAGGGCCTCAGCTAAGCTTATCTCTTGCTCCTCACCACTATTTGATCACAAGAGATCACAGGGTTACCATTGTGTCTGAAGGTAGCCAACCAAAGCTAGAGGTCTCTGCATGCCACAGTGGAAATGGAAGCAGCCGTTACATGGTGTTGGGCTGTCCAGAACACTTTTTGTGCATATGGGTAAAAGGAGGCCCAGATGGGAGGCAGAACTTCAGAGGTGCCCAAGGCAGGTTCTGCTTCTGCCACGTTGGTCTGAGTCCAACAAGTTACTTACTTTGAAAACTTCCAGCTCTAAGAGGGTCAAGGCCAGCAGAACAAGGTATAACTGTCATGCAGGAATATGGTATGAGCATAAGGAGAAGGAGGGCAGAGGCCTGGCTAGCCAGTAAAAGAGTAGTGTTGCTTAAGCTTCAGTCTCCACTTCCTCTTCTGAGATTAGGCTCTGGACTCTTGCCCAGAGAGCACCTCACCTGATCTTGGACCCCTGAGGGTTACCTGGTAGGTTGGTCCAACCACTGGGGCTCCCTCAGAGCTGTGACATGACCTCAGGTGGTGTGGCTTTCTGACCCAAGGATGACCTACCCAGCTTCTTCCTCTCCATCATTCTTACATCATCACCTCAGGAGTCAATCTTCCCAGGGAGTAGGGCTGTCTTTCTTTTCTGGAGAGGACCTTGAACTAGGGAGAGTTGAGGGTGAGAAGACGCAGAGGTGAAGAAGGGTGTACCAGGTATCTCTAGAAACCCCTCAACCCCAGCAGAGGCTCAGAACTTAGGCCCATCACCCAGCCAAATGCTGAATCTCAGGATAGGAAGCCTCCCTGTGGAATGATCTATAGCCTTTGAAATCAGCCCTGAGTTGGAGGATCAGCCTTGAAGCCTCTCCTGTTCCTCAGTTGCTTAACCAACATCCAGTTGTCCAGTCAACAGGAATATTGTTGACTAAAAAATACAGTCACAACCTGAAAGCAGGGTTTTTTATTCAGTGGGAATGTTAGGACCTCAAGCCTGGGAGACCGCATTTCCAGTAGCCCTGAGAAACTGCTCAGAGGTGCTGGAGGAAGCAGTCAGGATATATAGAAGTTTGTAACAAAGGAGGGCAGGCAGTCTGAACACCAAAGATTACTGTTAATTAAGGAAAACCAGATATCTCAAGGAATTCAGCACTCTTCAATGTTTGGGAAGATGCAAGAGTCTAGGATTATTGAAGTCATTCGTTTCATGTACATCTCCGCTATCTGGGGCCACCATCCTGTTTTTATGGTTTCTCACTATCCACCCTCCTCCACCCAACTTCTCAGCAATCACCATGGGTGGGCGTTGGGGTGGCATCTGCTGTATCTCAAGCTTTGTTTTCCCTTTCAGGAGCCCTGATTCACATTTGGAGGCGCCAAATCACTGACAACTGTTACATCCTTGTTTATAGATATGGAAGGAGATAGTCTATTTCACAGTCTCTCACCATGGTCATAAAGTCGACCATATTTGGGAGATGTTTCATGACCATTTTTTTTTTTGTCCAATGGCATTAGGAAGCTCATCCCAGATCAGGCGAAAGTTCTTGTTGATATATCACTCCAGGTGTTAATTTCCAGATTCAGTTCAGTTCAGTTGCTCAGTAGTGTCCGACTCTTGCGACCCCATGGACTGCAGCATGCCAGGCCTCCCTGTCTATCACCAACTCCCGGAGTTTACTCAAACTCATGTCCATTGGGTCTGTGACGCCATCCAACCATCTCATCCTCTGTCGTTACCTTTCTTCTCCCACCTTCAATCTTTCCCAACATCAGGGTCTTTTCAAATGAATCAGCTCTTCACATCAGGTGGCCAAAGTATTGGAGCTTTAGCCTCAACATCAGTCCTTCCAATGAATATTCAGGACTGATCTCCTTTAGGATGGACTGGTTGGATCTGCTTGCAGTCCAAGGGGCTCTCAGGAGTCTCCTCCAACACCACAGTTCAAAAGCATCAACTCTTCAGCGCTCAGCTTTCTTTATAGTTCAGTTCTCACATCCATACACAACTACTGGAAAAACCATAGACTAGACAGACCTTAGTTGGCAAAGTAATATCTCTGCTTTTTTAATATGCTGTCTAGGTTGGTCATAACTTTCCTTCCAAGGAGGAAGCGTCTTTTAATTTCGTGGCTGCAGTCACCACCTGCAGTGATTTTGGAGCCCAAAAAAAGTAAAGTCAGCCACTGTTTCCCCATCTATTTGCAATGAAGTGATGGGACCTGATGCCATGATCTTAGTTTTCTGAATGTTGAGCTTTAAGACAACTGTTTCACTCTCCTCTTTCACTTTCTTCAAAAGACTCTTTAGTTCCTCTTCACTTTCTGCCATAAGGGTGGTGTCATCTGCATATCTGAGGTTATTGATATTTTTCCTGGCAGTCTTGATTTCAGCTTATGCTTCATCCAGCCCAGCGTTTCTCATGATGTACTCTGCATAGAAGTTAAATAAGCAGGGTGACAATATACAGCCTTGACGTACTCCTTTTTCTATTTGGAACCAGTCTGTTGTTCCATGTCCAGTTCTAACTGTTGCTTCCTGAGCTGCATATAGGTTTCTCAAGAGGCAGGTCAGGTGGTCTGGTATTTCCATCTCTTTAAGAATTTTCCAGTTTATGATGATCCACACAATCAAAGGCTTTGGCATAGTCAATTAAGCAGAAAGAGATGTTTTTCTGGAGCTCTCTTGTTTTTTCGTTAATCCAGTGGATGTTGGCAATTTGATCTCTGGTTTCTCTGCATTTTCTAAAACCAGCTTGAACATCTGGAATTTCATGGTTCATGTACTGTTGAAGCCTGGCTTGGAGAATTTTGAGCATTACTTTGGTAGTGTGTGAGATGAGTGCAATTGTGCAGTAGTTTGAGCATTCTTTGGCATATCCAGCTTAGGCTCTTTGATAAATAATAAAATATTCTCTGGGCCCTCTATCTTCTAATCTATTAGGATCAAGGCTTTAACCTATTAGGATTTCCTTTGTTGCTTCTTCCCACACCTAGAATTACACTATTACAATTATTGATGGCATACAGAACAATATTTTTTTGATCAATTGCTTTGTCACCTAGGCACCACTGCATTTGTTGGAGGCCTGGCTGCACGCTGTGAGACAACAATCTTTTAAAATAGACATAAGTAATGTAGTTCGTAACCTTGACGAAGTCATAGTGTAACAGACAAAAGCGCAAACAGTTTGGAAATAAGGAACAAATTAAAGCTGGAGGCTGACAAGCTTAGTTAGATTTTGATATTTGGGGAGTTTGTTAGATATACCAAAAAGGTTTTAAAATACAGGATCATAGATCACTTGTAATCCAGTTGCAATTACCATCAGGTTTATAGGAAGCCAGGTGGAAAGCCAAATCTTGGCAGGATCAGGCAGAGAGAAAAAGACAAATCTCTCATCCCCATTTACAAGGCATTTTTTATCAACCTGTTGTAGATCACAGTATAAGAGAAAAAAAGGTTACCCGGGAAACAGATTTAAGTTAGCATATTTTGTAAAGTCAAGGTTATAAATCATATTTGTCAGTTCATTCAGTCTCATGTAACTGATTCCTGTTGATCTGCCTGAAGTAATCAGATTTCCATTAGAGCCTGTCATTTTGTTATCCAGTTAAATGGCATTAAGGCTATTGGAAACACCATGGTTTAAAAGTTCTTTTTATGAGTCTTCTTGAAAATCTTCATTTTGTAAAAGCAGTATAAAATTATGATAATCTACAAAGGACAAAACTTAAAATAGCATGGTATAAGATTTGAGTACAATGCAATTAAGAAGCTTGGATATTTCTGCAACATATGACACTTGTATAATCTCTAGAATTATGACTGATAACATTATATCAGGACATATCAGATGTTAGGGATTTCACATAAATTAGGGATTTCACATAAATTTTGTAATATCTGTATTAATGATATTTATCCATACATTATAATCTAAAGTTCACTTTTAGTCACTTGACAATATTTTTCAATTAGAAATACCAAATAAACTTAGTTTCACATTTATCTTTGAGGTGTCTCTGACTTGTCTTACAGATTTTTTTTCCCCCAAAGCATCCATCCCAGAGTCAGCTGGAGGCTGACAAGCTTAGTTATATTTTGATATTTGGGGAGTTTGTTAGATATACCAAAAAGGTTTTAAAATACAGGATCATAGGTCACTGAAAGAACACTTATTCAACCAAAATAATAAAACAATTAAAGGAAAACAAATATAGATCACTGAAGGGCACAGAAACTCACACAATTTGTAGTCAAAAAGAAGCACTTTTAACAGAGAGAAATCAAATCCCCGTCCTACACTAACTCACTTAACAAAGTCCACTCATTCATTTAGTTAACTTCAATTCAAACTCAGTCAATCCTGACTGTGTACAAAACTTTTCCCTCAGGATTTCTTTCCATAGTCATCACTTCTGTATCCAGTCTCTCATTTTCCATCTAAATAAAATCAACCAGCTCGTTCTTTCTTTTTCCTCCCCAAAGTGTAATTCCATTTCTCATGCCTTTTATTAATTGAAAACATACATTCTATTTCTTACTGTATATTGAAAACTTTGTATTATTGTAGTACTGTATTGTTCCTAATAGCTTTAATTACATGCTTAAATCAGAACCCTCAAATTTTGTGCTGTGCTGTGCTGTCGCTTTGTTCCTGTCTGACTCTTTGTGACCCTATGGACTGTAGCCTGCAAGGCTCTTCTGTCCACGGGATTCTCCAGGCAAGAATATTGAAGTGGGCTGCCACGCACTTCTCCAAGGGATCTTCCGGACCCAGGGATCGAACCGAGTCTGTTATGTCTCTTGCACTGGTTGGGAGGTTCTTTACCACTAGCACCACCTGGGAAGGCCCAGGTGGGTTAGGGTTAGGGTTAGGGTTAAGGTTAGGAATAGGGTTAGGGTTAGGCAAGGCCCAGGTGGTTCAGTTCAGTTCAGTCGCTCAGTCGTGTCCGACTCTTTGCAACCCCATGAATTGCAGCACGCCAGGCCTCCCTGTCCATCACCATCTCCTGAAGTTCACTCAGACTCACGTCCATCGAGTCCATGATGCCATCCAGCCATCTCATCCTCTGTCGTCCCCTTCTCCTCCTGCCCACAATCCCTCCCAGCATCAGTCTTTTCCAATGCGTCAACTCTTCACATGAGGCAGCCAAAGTACTGGAGCTTCAGCTTTAGCATCATTTCTTCCAAAGAAATCCCAGGGTTGATCTCCTTTAGAATGGACTGGTTGGATCTCCTTGCAGTCCAAGGGACTCTCAAGAGTCTTCTCCAGCACCACAGTTCAAAAGCATCAATTCTTCGGCGCTCAGCCTTCTTCACAGTCCAACTCTCACATCCATACATGACCACTGGAAAAACCATAGCCTTGACTAGATGGACCTTTGTTGACAAAGTAATGTCTCTGCTTTTGAATATACTATCTAGGTTGGTCATAACTTTTCTTCCAAGGAGTAAGCATCTTTTAATTTCATGGCTGCAGTCACCATCTTCAGTGATTTTGGAGCCCAGATAAATAAAGTCTGACACTGTTTCCATTGTTTCCCCATCTATTTCCCATGAAGTGATGGGACCAGATGCCATGATCTTCGTTTTCTGAATGTTGAGCTTTAAGCCAACTTTTCCACTCTCCTCTTTTACTTTCATCGAGAGGCTTTTTAGCTCCTCTTCACTTTCTGCCATAAGGGTGGTGTCATCTGTATATCTGAGGATATTGATATTTCTCCCGACAATCTTGATTCCAGCTTGTGTTTCTTCCAGCCCAGCATTTCTCATGATGTACTCTGCGTATAAGTTAAATAAGCAGGGTGACAAGATACAGCCTTGACGTACTCCTTTTCCTATTTGGAACCAGTCTGTTGTTCCATGTCCTGTTCTAACTGTTGCTTCCTGATCTGCATACAGATTTCTCAAGAGGCAGATTAGGTGGTCTGGTATTCCCATCTTTCAGAATTTTCCACAGTTGATTGTGATCCACATAGTCAAAGGCTTTGGCATAGTCAATAAAGCAGAAATAGATGTTTTTCTGGAACTCTCTTGCTTTTTCCATGATCCAGCGGATGTTGGCAGTTTGATCTCTGGTTCCTCTGCTTTTTCTAAAACCAGCTTGAACATCAGGGAGTTCACGGTTCACATATTGCTGAAGCCTGGCTTGGAGAATTTTGAGCATTACTTCACTAGCATGTGGGATGAGTGCAATTGTGTGGTAGTTTGAGCATTCTTTGGCATTGCCTTTCTTTGAGATTGGAATGAAAACTGACCTTTTCCAGTCCTGTGGCCACTGATGAGTTTTCCAAATTTGCTGGCATATTGAGTGCAGCACTTTCACAGCATCATCTTTCAGGATTTGAAACAGGTCAATTGGAATTCCATCACCTCCACTAGCTTTGTTCGTAGTGATGCTTTCTAAGGCCCACTTGACTTCACATTCCAAGATGTCTGGCTCTAGATTAGTGATCACATCATCATGAATTTCTGGGTCGTGAAGATCTTTTTTGTACAGTTAAGTGTATTCTTGACACCTCTTCTTAATATCTTCTGCTTCTGTTAGGTCCATACCATTTCTGTCCTTTATCAAGCCCATCTTTGCATGAAATGTTCCCTTGTTATCTCTCATTTTCTTGAAGAAATCTCTAGTCTTTCCATTCTGTTGTTTTCCTCTATTTCTTTGCGTTGATCGCTGAAGAAGGCTTTCTTATCTCTTCTTGCTATTCTTTGGAACTCTGCATTCAGATGCTTATATCTTTCCTTTTCTCCTTTGCTTTTCGCCTCTCTTCTTTTCACAGCTATTTGTAAGGCCTCCCCAGACAGCCATTTTGCTTTTTTGTGTTTCTTTTCCATGGGGATGGTCTTGATCTCTGTCTCCTGTACAATGTCACGAACCTCATTCCATAGTTCATCAGGCACTCTATCTATCAGATCTAGGCCCTTAAATCTATTTCTCACTTCCACTGTATAATCATAAGGGATTTGATTTAGGTCATACCTGAACGGTCTAGCGGTTTTCCCTACTTTCTTCAATTTGAGTCTGAATTTGGCAATAAGGAGTTCATGATCTGAGCCACAGTCAGCTCCTGGTCTTGTTTTTGTTAACTGTATAGAGCTTCTCCATCTTTGGCTGCAAAGAATATAATCAATCTGATTTCGGTGTTGACCATCTGGTGATGTCCCTGTGCAGAGTCTTCTCTTGTGTTGCTAGTGGTAAATTAGAATCCTTGACTTTCTTTTTTATTAATTCATTTATTTTAATTGGAGGCTAATTACTTTACAATATTGTAGTGGGTTTTGCCATACATTGACATGAATCAGCCATGGGCATACATGTGTTCCCCATCCTGAACCCCCGTCCCACCTCCCTCCCCATCCCATCCCTCAGGGTCATCCAGTGCACTGGCCCTGAGCAACCTGTCTCATGCATCAGACCTAGACTGGTGATCTATTTCACATATGATAACATACATGTTTCAATGCTATTCTCTCAAATCACCCCACCCTCGCCTTCTCCCACAGAGTCCAAAAGTCTGTTCTTTACATATGTGTCTCTTTTGCTGTCTCACATGTAGGGTCTTCATCACTATCTTTCTAAATTCCATATATATGCATTCAGTTCAATTCAGTTCAGTTCAGTTGCTCAGTCGTGTCCGACTCTTTGCGACCCCATGAATCTCAGCATGCCAGGCCTCCTTGTCCATCATCAACTCCCGGAGTTCACTCAAACTCACGTCCATCAAGTCCGTGATGCCATCCAGCCATCTCATGCTCTGTCATCCTCTTTTCCTCCTGCCCCCAATCCCTCCCAGCATCAGAATCTTTTAGCATCTTTTAATTTCACGGCTGTAATCACCATCTGCAGTGATTTTGCAGCCCCCCCCCCAAAAAAAAGTCTGACACTGTTTCCCCATCTATTTCCCATGAAGTGATGGGACCAGATGCCATGATCTTCGTTTTCTGAATGTTGAGCTTTAAGCCAACGTTTTCACTCTCCTCTTTCACTTTCATCAAGAGGCTTTTTAGTTCCTCTTCACTTTCTGCCATAAGGGTGGTGAAATCTGCATATCTGAGGTTATTGACATTTCTCCCGGCAATCTTGATTCCAGCTTGTGCTTCTTCCCTGGTGGCTCAGACGGTAAAACGTCTGTCTGCAGTGCAGGAGACCCGGGTTCAATCCCTGGGTTGGGAAGATCCCCTGGAGAAGGAAATGGCAACCCACTCCAGTATTCTTGCCTGGAGAATCCCATGGGCAGAGGAGCCTGGTGGGCTACAGTCCACAGGGTCGCAAAGAGTCAGATACGACTCAGCAACTTCATTTTCACTTTCACTCTGCATATACGTTAAATAAGCAGGGTAACAATATACAGCCTTATATTGTATTGGTGTTTTTCTTTCTGACTTACTTCCCTCTGTATAATAGGCTCCAGTTTCATCCACCTCATTAGAACTGAGAACCCTTGACTTTTAAAACCTTAATTTTAGTAAAACTAAGAAGTAAGTAAGTCTGAACTGTCTTACCTTGGCATTCTGTAGATTGGTGAGCATAAACACTGGGGAAAATTTCTAAAAACATTTGTGTTCTTACAGAGAACAACTGATATCTCAGGATCTTTTATCTATTCAATAAATTTTCATCACTTAGCTTAAACTGGCATAGCTCTAGAATTCTAAGTTACCTAGTATCTGGAAAGATCATTTTTTTTGTTTGTTTTTTCTTTTATTTTTGTTGGAAAGATCATTTTTGAATAGTTTTAAAATATAAAAAGAATTTACCCTAGAGTCCTTATCTCATTTAGATTTATCTTAAAGTTACATCATTTCAAGTTATTTTTCTTTCAAGAGATCTAGTAAGGTCTTATTTATTAAACATAGGTATGATACAGTATTATACTCAATTTCAATGACTGTTAATGACATATCTATATTAACTAGATCAACAAACTTAAACATTAATATCAGGTGTCAACTTACTATTGAATATTTCCTAGTTAACATGAACCTGAAAGTCATCTTGGTCAGTTTCTTTTAAATGCAAGTTCTTTTTATTAAAATTAAATAGAGCTCTTTATAAATCCAATTCTAATAATACTTTTAAAAAGTAGAGATATCTTATATGTATAATGTGTACACAGACAGGCAAACCAGGAATCGCATGGCTTCATTTAAAAGCTTAGCTAAGAATCAGGAATACAATATAAACATACTAGTTAACAAACATTTGGAATACACAAAAGTTGCTTGCTCAAATGATAAAGGCTTACTATCTGTAAGGTTTGGCTGAGGGAATGGTCTCAATGGTTTGAATTTAAAATTGCCGCTTTTTTCCTTTGGTTTCAGTTCTTGCCCGCTTAACTGGCCTCGGTGTCAGGTCTCTCTGGCCTGTACTCATATTCTGGTTTTCAGACAGTTGCTTAGTTTTCCAACTTTAGAGTTCAATTTTTCATGTCTTCAAAGGTTTGTATAAGGCATTCAGCAAAATACCTTTCTGTGTTTATGAATTAAACCAAAGCAAAATCACTATTTTTATTTTTATTAGCCCTTGCATGTTAGTTCCCACTTTTACTTATTTTGTAACTCTATTGGTTTCCTCAGTATATTTAGTTAACACTTCTTTGGTGGCAATCTATATGCCTTCTCTATCCCACAATAAAAATAAATAAGAGCTATGACCATCATATACAAAGTAAGTGAAAGTGAAAGTCACTCAGTAGTGTCCAACTCTTCGCGATCCCATGGACTATACAGCCCACAGAATTTTGCAGGCCAGGTTACTGGAGTGGGTAGCCTTTTCCTTCTGCAGGGGATCTTTCCAACCCGGGGATTGAACCCAGGTCTGCCGCATTGCAGGTGGATTCTTTACCAGCTGAGCCACAAGGGAAGCCTTCATATATAAATGCCATCTAAATATACCAATTTTATATACCTTTATCTAAATTCTGCCACCAATTTCTATACCTTTAACTTTAGTTTTCATTACATCAAGGCTGTATATTGTCACTCTGCTTATTTAACTTCTATGCAGAGTACACCATAGAAAATGCCAGGATGGATGAAGTTCAAGCTGGAATGAAGGTTTCCAGGAGAAATATCAGTAATCTCAGATATGCAGATGACACCACCCTACTGACAAAAAGTGAAGAGGAACTAAAGAGCCTCTTGATGTAGGTGAAAGAAGAGAGTGAAAAAGTTGGCTTAAAACTCAACATTCAAAAACTAAGATCATGCCGTCTGGCCTTATCACTTCATGGCAAATAGAAGGGGAAACAATGGAAACAGTAACAGACTTTATTTCCTTGGGCTACAAAAGTCACTGCTGATGGTGACTGCAGTTGTGAAATTAAAAGACACTTGCTTCTTAAGCTTTGACAAACCTAGACAGCATATTAAAAAGCAGAGACAAATGTCCGTCTAGTCAAAGCTATGGTTTTTCCCAGTAGTCATGTATGGATGTGAGAGTTGGATCATAAAGAAGGCTGAGCACCAAAGAATTAATGCTTTTGAACTGTGATGCTGGAGAAGATTCTTGAGAGTTCCTTGGACTGCCAGATCAAACCAGTCAATCCTACATGAAATCAATCCTGAATATTCACTGGAAGGACTGATGCTGAAGCTGAAGCTCCAATACTTTGGTCACCTGATGTGAAGAGCCAATTCATTTGAAAAGACCCTGGTGCTGGGAAGAATTGAAGGCAGGAGAAGGGAATGACAGGGGATGAAATGGTTGGATGGCATCATCGATTTAATGGACATGAGTTTGAGCAAACTCCTGGAGATAGTGAAGGACAGGGAAACCTGGTGTGCTATGGCCCATGAGATCGCAAAGAGTCAGACATGACTGAGTGACTGAACAAGAAATAGGGCAAACACAAATTAACCCAGGAACACAGAACAACCTAGGAATATTAGGCAGAAACATTTACAACTCGAAGACACAGAGAAATGTGAGTTTCCCTTTGTTTAAAGTTTTACTAAGCCAGTTTTTAACTTTGCATACAAAATAAGGACCCCCTCAATTTTTAGGGTAAGATTTCCTTCAGTATAATTTCTCCAATTAAAGTATAATTTCTCCAATTAACTAGGTATTTGCAAGTATGAGCTCCTTATGAATCTGGCTAGGGTGTTAGTCAGAGGTTGACTTTCTGATGCCCTTTGTTTTCCTTTTGAGAAATTCTATTTCCCATTTTAACTTGAATTTGTCAGGGATAAAAATTTCCTAGTGAAGTCGTGTGGTGGGCCTGTGTGCTGCTTGTGAGTGTAACTCCTCCCAGATTCAGCCCAGAATTGTTTTAGCTCATCTTATGTGTCTCAGAGTCTATCTCTGGCAGTTAAGGACCACTGAGTTTTTGAGAGCTTGAGTCGCTGAACGTCCAGTTCTTATTTGTTTCCCCAGGTGAGCAATTTTTTAATTAATGAGAGGATTTCTCTATGGGACCACTGCTCAGCATGAGGACTCAGCCTCTACTACTCCTATAAATTTCTCAGGCACCTGAGAAGACTGTAACTGGCTGGGAGCTATGTTCCTTTTCCTCAGACTAAAGCTTTCATGGAATATCTTCACTTTTATCCCAACAAATTCTATTAAGGCAGCCAAACTGAGGAAAAGAGTCAGATCAGGCTCTTACCTAACTACTCAGCACAGACTGCTCAACCTCCTACAACGTAGCAACCTCGGTGTCTTTCAACAAAGATCCGGGGATTCCTCGGTGGGTATTTCAAGGTATCTTCTAACTGGATGGGTATTTCCCTGGTTATCTGTTAACCAACCCCTTTCAGCGTCTTACAACTGGGAGGGGGTATTCCTCGGTATTTTGCAACCGAGTCCCACTCAGTGTTTAGACTGTGGGTGGGCCCCAGTGTTTTTCAACTGAGTGCCCCCGCTAGGAACTTTCAAGTGAGAGGGGGCAAGGACCTGCTACACCCCACCAAATAAAACTCAGGATCTTCAACCAATATGAGAGATCCTAGAACCAGAAGAGACGCAATCAAATCTGTCTGAACTCCCAAGGAGATGGATGGGCACAAGGGGCCTCTGCTGGTACCAAGGCTCCAGATTCCTGTAGAGCTCAGGCAGAGGAGAAGGAATCTGCTCTGGGTCCCTTTGTGTTGGTTGCCAAAACTGTCTACTAAAAACTATAGTCACAACCTGAAAGCAGAACGTATTTTATTTGGTGAGAATGTTATGACTTCAAGCCTGGAAGGCAGCGTCTCTGGTAGTTCTGAGAAACTGCTCCAAGGAGCTGGGGGAAAGGAGTCAGGATATATAGAAGTTTGTAACAAAGCAGGGCAGGCAGTCTGAACATCAAAGATTACTGTTAATTAAGGAAAACCAGATATCTAAAGTTAAGGAAATTAGCACTCTTCTATGTATGGGAAGATGCGAGTCTGGGATTATTAAAGTCATTTCATTCATACACATCTCAAGTATCTGGGACATGCATCCTGTTTTTTTAATTTCTTACTCCCCACCCCATCCCCTAGCTCCTCAGCAATCACAGGGAGGGGGTAAGGGGGAATGCGTGGCAGCATCTGCTGGATCTCAGGCTTTGTTTTCCCTTTGGGAGCCCTTATTCACATCTGGAAGCCCCAAATCGCTGATGGCTATTACATCCTTATTTATTGATATGGCAAGAGATACTCTACTTCACAACTGGTAGCCTCAGATGACTTGAAAAGCTCTTAGCTACTTTCTACATGAAGAGTTTCTCTTGGGACCCTCAAGAGTCTCTCCTTTCTACTTTCTGCCCTTCCATCTCCCCCCAGGGCAAACAAAAGGACTGGGTACAGAACAGCTTCAGGCTACTCCAATGCTTGCCCAGCCCTAAGCTCTTCAGCCTGGCCATTTCCTGTCCTCAGGCCTCAGACCACCACTATCCAGTTCAGCTCAGCTCTGTCCGACTCTTTGCAACCCCATGAACTGCAGCACACCAGGCTTCCTGTCCATCACCAACTCCTGGCGCTTCCTCTGTCGTCCCCTTCTCCTCCTGCCTTCAATCTTTCCCAACATCAGAGTCTTTTCAAATGAGTCAGCCCTTCGAAACAGCTGGCCAAAGTACTGGAGTTTCAGCTTGAGCATCAGTCCTTCCAATTATTTTCAGGACTGATTTCCTTTAGGATTGACTGGTTTGATCTTGCTGTCCAAGGGACTCTCAAGAGTCTTCTTCAACACCACAGTTCAAAAGCATCAGTTCTTCAGCGCTCAGCCTTCTTTATGGTCCAATTCTCGCATCCATACATGACTATTGGAAAAACCATGGCTCAGATTGTAAAGTGTCTGCCTGCAATGCAGGGGACCTGAGTTTGGTCCCTGGGTCGGGAAGATCCCCTGAAGAAGGAAATGGCAACCCACTCCAGTACTCTTGCTTGGAAAATTCCATGGATGGAGGAGCCTGGTGGGCTACAGTCCATGGGGTCATACAGTCAGACACGACTAAGCGACTTCACTTTTCTTTCTTTCACTTTTCTTCTTTTGACTAGATGAAACTTTGTTGGGAAAGTATTGTCTGCTTTTTAATATGCTGTCTAGGTTTGTCATAGCTTTTCTTCCAAGGAGGAAGCATCTTTTAATTTCATGGCTGCAGTCATCATCTGCAGTGATTTTGGAGCCCAAGAAAATAAAGTCTCTCACTGTTTCCATTGTTTCCCGATCTATTTGCCATGAAGTGATGGGACTGGAGGTCATGATCTTCATTTTTTTAATGTTGAGTTTTAAGCCAGCTTTTTCACTCTCCTCTTTCACTTTCATCAAGAGGCTCTTTAGTTCCTCTTCGCTTTCTGCCATAAGCACCAACCAAGGTATAAACTTACCAGTGGCTCTTGAGATAAGTATGCGCTTCCCTAGTGGCTCAGACATTAAAGAATCTGCCTGCAGTGCAGAAGACCCGAGTTCAATTCCTGGGTTAGGAAGATCCCCTGGAGGAAGGAATGGCTACCCATTCCAATATTCTTGCCTGGAGATCCCATAAACAGAAGAGCCTGGTCAGCTACAGTTCATGGGGTTGCAAGAGTAGGACATGCATGACTGAGTGACTAAACAGGAACTCATAAGTTGAGATAAGTATGTTTTAAAGCATGGGCTGGGCTCCTTTTTTCCAGAAGTCAGGGTGGTAGATCTGCCATTTAAGGACTAAAGAGATCTTACCACAGGATAACAGATTGTTGTTCTACTTGACAACCCTGGCACCTGACAACACCTTCACTTAGCAACAATCTTTTAGCCTGTCCTGGCAGCACCCCACTGGGTTAGAAAAACCATCTTGAACCACCAGATATAAATCTAGCCCCTAGCCATTTAAATCAAATTTTCTCCCCTCTGACTTAAATGATGTTATTTGGTGTGGTTTCACCACTCTAATCAATACTACTGATGATAGTGACTGTGGTGATGCTGATAATGATAACAAATATTTTTTGAAGGCAATCCACACTCTTTGTTTTTATTTATTTATTTTTTTGAACGGAGTTAATAAGCCCTCTGGGGCACTTAAATTTTTTTAAAATTTTATTTATGTATTTTTTGGCCACGCTGGGCCTTTGTTGCTGCACACGGGCTTTCTCTAGTTGTAGGGAGAGGGCTTCTCAGTGCAGTGGCTTCTCTTGCTGTGGAGCATGCACTTGAGGGCATGTCGACTTCAGTAGCTGCAGCGTGTGGCTCAGTAGTTGCGGCACACGGGTTCAGTTGCTCCACAGCAAGTGGAATCTTCCCGGATCAGGGATTGAACCCATGTCCCCTACTTTAGCAGGTGGATTCTTAACCGCTGAACCACCAGGGATTTCTGTTTAAGTTCTTACTAAAGGCCAAACGCTGTTCTACGGACCCTACTTAATCCTCATGACTACACTGTGAGATATACAGAATTATCACCCTCATTTGACAGGTGAGAAAAGTGAGGCTCAAAGAGATTTTGTAATTTGCCCAGGAGTAAACTGTATGGTCAGAAAGATCCCCTGGAGAAGGAAACGGCAACCCACTGCAGTATATTTGCCTGGAAAATCTCACAGAGACGCCCAGTGGGTTAGTCTATGGGGGTGCAAGAGTCCAGGACAACTGAACGACTGAGCTCATACACACGCACAAACTGTATGGTAGAGATAGTCTATGAAGCCAGTGACCTGTCCTTCGAATCTTTGCATTTAACTCGGCTCCTCTGTCTCCAGAGAAGCTCAGGGGACCCAGCAGCGCTCCCCAAAGGCCCTCAGGGGAGTACAGTAGGGTGTGAAGAAGCCCTTCAGGCTGGGCATGGTGCACTGTGAGGGCACAGACAAGTGGAAAGCAACAAGGGGAGCTCCGAAATGTATTTGCCCTTGGCTGTGAGACTAGGCTACATCTAGAAAAGGTCAAGGATGGCCACAAGGGTAGTTTCATCACTGAGTGGGCAGCTGCCTTTCTGCTCTTCAGGGAGAAGCCCTTGTTCTCACTACTATCCTAGATGAAAAGAATGTTGCTGTGAAGAAAGGGTCCAGGTCTCTGCTCCAGGTTCCTGAGGCTAATGGAGCTGATAAAGTTGCCTTTTGCCCATCTTGGACTGGAGCCTCAGCAAAGCCCCTTGGGCTCCAGGCCTGGTGGTGAGGGGGAAAGAGGGGAGGAATGAAGCAGCCAAGACGGCCATGCAGGCACGTGGTCAGGACTGTGTGTAGCTGGAGGACAACATTTCTAAGCGACAAATTTACAGCCAAGCACGTGGTCAGAAAAAGGGGCTTGACTCTGGGCGTGTAAAACCGGTCCCTGCTTTCCCTCTCTTAGCCTCAGATTCATCAACTACTCACTGATGTTGTGCGGAAATGAGATGGTATATACATAAAGCACTTAGCACCGTGCTTGCCCAGCAATAATTGGGAGCTGTTGTAATTAGCTGGGCCCTAATTCAGTCAGTGGTGAAGAGTGTCTCTAGTGGAGCGTTGTGGGACTCTGTCCTGATCAACAGACCAGATGGTATAGTTGATGTGGAGAGGAGCAGCCTGTATCTAAAATTAGTGAGGGAGTAGGACTTCCTCCATTGGTCCAGTAGCTGGGATTCTACCTTCCAATGTAGGGGGCGCAGGCTCGATTCCTGACAGGGGAACTAGGGTCCCGCATGCCACATGCTGCAGCGAAAATTTAAAAAACAAAACAAAAACAGAAAAATAAACCGAAAGGGGGAGGAAACAGGAGGCAATAGAACCAGCACTGAAAACAATTTCAACAAGCGGAAATAAGCAAGAAGACACTGTTGTCCTGTGAGCTTCATGAAGGGGGAGACACTACACAAAGCAGAGGGTCGGGGAGAGACCTGACTTGACCCCAGTTCCAGTGAAAAGGATCTGAATAATTTAATTGACCACAACCTGATGGGAAATAGTCATGGGAGAGAAAGACTCCGAAGCCCAGCAGTCTTAGGCTGCATTAACAATGTGTCGTGTCCAGACTGCGGGAAATAATAGGCCTATTGTTCTCACTTGGTCAGGCCATATCTGGAATCTTACACTGCTACACTTTCAGACTGGAATCGGGCCAAGAGAGGGGAGGGGACCAGCCCAGCCTCGGCTCCCAGGCATTTGTGCTAAGCACTTCCCCTTCATTTTCTGGTTTCATACTCAAAACAGGTAGTCATTTAATATCTCTACCTTACAAATGTAGGACAGTTAACTGGGTTGCCCAGGATCAATCACACAGCTGGTAAATGAAGGAGCCTGGGGCTTTTCTGAATGGGCTCCCCTTGTGCTGTCCCTCAGGGAGACTGAGCAGGCATCATTGAATACATATTTAAGTTCCTACTATGAATCAGGCCCCCAGCTAGTCAGTGGGGATACAGGAGTGAAAAAGATGTGATTTTCACCTTCTGAGAGCTCACGGTTTGACTGGGGTCTAATCACGTCTGATGCAGTGTAATCCCCTAGCGCTGAGGATGTTAGGGCTGTGGACTCAAGCCCAGAGAGGGGCAGAGATACAAGAGTGTCACACAGCTCACGGCAGAGCCATGGGGGCCAGTCCAGGCCCTTTGCACCAATTCAGCTGCCTCACCTTGGCTCTCAGCAGTGGCCAAGACGGGGATTTTCTAGGGCAGATGAGGAAGCTTGGTGTGGCCATCACAGGGCCGCGAGACCTTATCTCTCCTGCTGGCAATAAGATTTTATGAAAGAAAAAAGAAGCCTGACACAGCAACCACAGGCACAGGATTGAGCGGCCTTTGAGTAATCACTTCACTGGTCAGTGCCAACTGGCACCCTCCTGGCCTCTTGAGTGTCTGGGAAGCCAGGAGTGATGGTGACACAAGGGACACACTGGTGGTAAAAGACTGTTTTCTGACATCTGTCTGGCCTCCCATCTTCTTTCTTTCTTTTTCTTTTGGCCAGACCCCGAGGCTTTGCAGGATCTTAATTCTCCACCAGTGATGGAGCGCCCTCAGAGTCCTAACCTCTGAACCGCCAGGGAATTCCCCTCCCACCTTCTTTCAAGGAGCAGATTATTCAGCACTCTTTCAAATCTTTCCTTGACTGTTTCAACTCAGGGCTTTCTATATCCCAGGGCTTCTTGTTGGGGAGACAGGTTCAGCCTTCTCATTTTTGCTGAGAGGGATAGCGCGGTGCTATGAGGAGGGAAGGCTTTGAAATGGGGCAAAACCTAGCCCTGGCTCTGCCACATCACAGCTATTTCACTTCTCTGAGTTTTCCTCCCCGTAGTTGCAAAACGGAGATAATAATAGTACCACCCTCACAGGGTGGTTAAAGGGCTGAAGGAGGTCATGTCAAGCCTGGAGGAAGTTCTCCATAAAACACTGCTGTTACTATCATTGTGTGCTAATGGCTGTGGTCTCCATTCCTTTCCATAAAGTGGGGGTTTCTGCCAGAGGCGACGCGTTGCCTCTGTTGCCTGGTTACCTCAGCTTGTCTTTCTCCCCTCTCATGAGGACCCCAAAGATGCCACTGTCCGTAAGAAGAAATAGTCCATCTTGGGGAAAGAGAGGGGCGTCGGTTAGGAAAGTGCCAGCGCTACATACTCCAGGTTTAGAGCAGAAGGAGACTCGACTTGACTCCAGACGTTAAAGGGGGGCAGTGGGCTTTGGAGCCCCTACTTTTCCTGGACCTGCGGGTCCGAAGTCATGAGGTGTAGATCTCGCTCTGGGAGAACTCACTCTGGGGGTCCGTGGGCAGGTCACTTTTAGCCTTGGGCTTCAGTTTCCTCGTGCGTGTCAGATGGGTCTCCAGGCCTTCCCCCGAGGTTCCGCGGAGCAAGCGCAGCCGGATACGGGTTCCGGACTAGAGAACGTGGCTGGATGGCACCAGCTAGCTGGCCGGGTGGTTTGGGCAGGCGGGAGGACCGGCGGGCTCCAGGATTGGCTGGAGGCGGGGTAGCAAAGCTCCGGGATTGGCCAGATCAGAGAGGGCTGGACGAAGCTTTAAGAGGCGCGGGGGGCGTGCAGGGGAGTGAGTGCTTCGCCCAGCCGCCTGCCGGCTTAACTTCTGTACGGCGACCGAAGTGGCGGCGGCGGCTACAACTACAACGCGAGCCCGGGCGGAGCGGAGGCCCGCGGAGCAGAGGAGCATCCCGGCCTCCCGGTCCCCGGGCGGCGTGGCCCGCGGGTCATGGCCAAAGGAGAGGGCGCCGAGAGCGGCTCCGCCGCGGGACTTCTGCCCACCGGCATCCTCCAAGCCGGTGAACGCCCGGTCCAGGTGAAGGTGAGGTCCCCGCAACCCTAGGTGGAGGGTCTGGGATGGGGGGCCAGGATGAGATGGGGGCGTCGCGGGATAAGCCTGGTTCTGGGACACACTGGCCTAAGCCGGGGACAGAAGAACTCAGAGGTAGGAGAGAGCTCTGGGGGTGCCCTGGAGGCGGGGAGTGATGGAAAAGGTTTGTAGGCGATAGGCCCCCCCTTTTGCCCACCCCAGCTCTGGGCATTTCTGGAGAGCAGCCTTACAGGCAGCTCCACGTGGTACCCGGCTCTGACTAGCAGGTTTCCGTTCCTGTGTGATCAGCCGCTAAAGTTTGCTGCCCCAAACGGCAGAGAGACCCCAGAAATCTGGGAAACCCACCTTGGTCCCCCGACTCTCATCTGCCTACGCCCCACCCCCACATCCTACGCTAGCTTCTCAACTCTTCGGCGAGGGCGGATCAAGTTCATTCATAAAACAAGAGCTCTGCTCTTAAAGGAGCCGCGTCCGGTAGGCTCTGTGTGAGTGTAGGTATCGGCCCGCGCGTACACTTTGCGCTTTGCCTGTCTTGACTTTCGGCCCCATTCCCAGCTCTCTGGACGAAATGAAGGACCCAGTGACATCAGGCGGCCCCAGAGAGGGATCCCAGGCAATATATCTGCCTGGGAGGAAACTGCCTTTTCATTTTAATTTTATTAACCGATCTTTGGAAGGAGCCTGGGTAAGCAATTAATGCTGCTGCAATGTATGAGTAATCTACTTTCCCTGGGCAACCTTAACCTCCCTAGTGCCCCACCCAGAGAGGGCCCAACCCAGCACCTAGAGGCCTTCCTACCCTACTATTCCCCAGTCCTCACAACAAGATCCCCTGGGCACTGGGGGAGGGGGACAGGGAGAGGGAGGGTAGGACATCTCCTGGGTTTGCCTGAAGTTCTGGCTGCCTCCAGGGGCCAGGGAGGCTCTGGGACAGATGGAAGGAACAGCTGTGCCTACAGCCAACTGGGCTGGGTCCTTAAAGATCTCTAGAGCTCTCACCCAGTAGGCAGGTGGGTTCTACCCTCTGAACCATGGCGGGAGCCGGGCCTGGGCTTATGCAGCTTTTGGCAGCAAGAGGATTTTCAGGTTGTGGCAGTTGGTGCCAGGTGGGGACAGGTTCACTGCTGGAGCATACTCCCCCTTCAACTTGGAAAGAAACATGACTGAGGCCTTGGGGGGAGTCATTAAGGGATGGTGCACTGATTAAGGCTCTGGCGTTGGGGTGAGGTGGCTTAGGGGCTACTTCTTCAGTATGAATTCACCTTTTCCAGATTTTTAAAAACAGAAGACCTCTCTTTTCTTGTGAGAAGTGAGCTCTCCCTGGGTGGTAACAGGGCAAGGCAAACTTATCCTTCCTGGCAGAGTTGGTTAGAGGGATGGTCCTGGCTCTGGAAAGTTCTAGAATGTGGGCCAGTCTCGTGGGTCTCTTCATTCTTTCCTCTTATTCCCAGAAGGAACCAAAGAAGAAAAAACAGTTGTCCATTTGCAACAAACTTTGCTATGCAGTTGGGGGAGCCCCATACCAGGTGACGGGATGTGCCCTGGGGTTCTTCCTGCAGATCTACCTGTTGGATGTAGCTCAGGTGAGTGAGCTGAACTCCCTAGGGTTCCTCCATCATCCCAAGGTGGGAGAGACAATGGACTCTAGGCTAGGGTTTTTTCCCTCGACTGGGAAATGGGACTAGGCACCCCTACACTTCTGCCTCTCAGGGTCACAGTGGATTAGAAATAAGGCTTTGGAGAGTATCCAGAAGGGGAGTCTCTCAGCCCCAGGAGTCTTACTTAGCTGGCAAGGTCAGGCAACTCCTCCTTGCCTGGCAAGAGCAACAGAGCCTGGAGGGGTAGGCAATGGTGTGAGAGAATAAAGCCCGCTGTGACGTTCTTAGAAGAGACTGGCACACCATGTCCCCAGCTGGACGGCAGTCAGCTGGCTTTGCTCAGGGGTTGGTGGATGTTGTCAGGCCTGTGGACGAGGTGCATCCCACCTTCACCTAAGGAGCAGAGGCATGCCAAGTGGACAGAGGGGGCCTCACAGGGTACTTAGGGTGTCACAGGGCTCCTCGGCCAGCAGCCTGGCATCCTGAGAATTCACCTTGTCTGGTGCGAGAGTAGGAGGCCAGACTGCCAAGGCTTTCAGGGTGCACACACTGGCTGCCTTTTGCATGTTAACTTATGACTTTGCAAACAAGGCATCTTAGTGGTGTTTACTTACAGATGGCGAACCCTGAGCCCCAGAAAGGACAAATGACTCCCTTTAAGTGGCTAGTTTTCAAGCAACTCCCATGCTCTGGGTCCTAAGTTGGGTGCAAATATGACTAACCCCCTGTCAAAACGTAAAAAGTTAGAAAAGTCAGATGAGGAAAGTCCTCTCCATCTTCTTGGAGTGATAGTTATAGCAGAGCCTTGATGAATGAAGAAGAGTCCAGAAAAATTGTAAGCCGAGAAGTTCTGGAGGCAGAAGTATAACTTTACTGGGTAGTGATAGTGACAGCCTACTTTCTTGACATTTTTTCTATTTAATCCTTTTTCCACATCCAAAATAGAGCTCGACCCTGTAAGACAGGGATCATAACACCATTATACAGATGGGAAAACTGAGGGCCACTGTGGTGACCCAGCAAGTGCTATCTCTGCACTGGGTCTTCGTTACACTTAGCTGCAGCATGTGGGATCTTATTCTCCCTCCAGGAATCAAACCTGGGCCCCCTGCATTGTGAGCATGGAGTGTTAGCCACTAGACCACTAGGGAAGTCCCTCAGATGCTTGTTCTGGCATCAGGTGGTTAGGGGCTTGTGAGAGGGAGACAAAGAAATGCAATCTGGATTCATTCTAATTGATGAGTTTTCAAGGGCAGTGGAGGGGAGGACAGAAGGGAGCGGATCTGGCAAAGTTTCTCAGGAGACACACAGTACCACTGCTAATGGGGAACTGTTGTTGTCATTATTAATAAGGCAAGTGATGATGCTTGAGGCCTGGGTGGGAGCAGTACAGGGTCCTAATGGCCTGGCTGAAGTGAGGAGGGAGCCCTGCTTTTGCCTATCAGTGAGGGTTGAGGTTGCCTGTCAGATGAAGGAAGAGGGAGTCATCTTTTTCCTGTTACTCATCCCAGGTGGATCCTTTCTCTGCTTCCATCATCCTGTTCGTGGGCCGAGCTTGGGATGCCATCACAGACCCCCTGGTGGGCTTCTGCATTAGCAAATCTCCCTGGACCCCTCTGGGCCGCCTCATGCCCTGGTGAGTAGAAGATGCTCCTTCAGGGTGGTAGAAGGCGGGGCCTCTGGTTTGTCATAGACTGGGAGGTGAGAAGAAGGGATGATGGCAAAAGCCTCAGCAGGGCTTTAGCTGGCCCAGTCATGGGCATTGGAACTCTTGCCAGTTCAGGCTGGTCTAGCTGTTAGACTGAGCAGATTCCCCTGTCTCAGGCCCCATTCCTCGCCAAGGTCCTTTCCCTTCCATGAAACTGGAATTCTAACCTCTTCCACTCCATCACTTCCTATAGTGGTTGAAAGGTTACACTCTGGAGCCAGCCTGCCTCAGTTTTAATACCAACTTGACCACTTATAGCTGTACCACCTTGGCCAAGACATTTAACACCTCAGCCTCAAGTTCCTTCATCTGCACAGTGGAGATAATAATTATGTCTTCCTCACTGGGTTGTGGTGAAAATTAAATTTTATAATATATAATGTACTTGGCTTCCCTGGTGGCTCAGACAGTAAAGAATCTGCCTGCAGTGCAGGAGATATGGGTTCGATCCCTGGGTTGGAAAGAGCCTCTGGAGAAGGGAATGGCAACCCACTCCAGTATTCTTGCCTCGGGAATTCCATGGACAGAGGAACCTGGTGAGCTACTGTCCATATGCAAAGAGTCGGACATGGCTGAGTGACTAATACACCCGCAGAGCATATAATGTACTTAGAACAGTGCCTGACACATATTAAGTAATATATAACTGGGCACTCCTGCAGAGTGGCTCCTGGAGGTGGGGTACGGGTGGATGATAAAACCGAGATTGGGAGTGCATAACCTCTGGCTTCTTGGACCCTGAGAACAACCTTTTCCTTTGATACAAAGCCTATACTCCTCAGCTTCAGACTGTGGGGCAGGGTTGGGGGAGGTGGTGCCACAGATCAGACGGCAAAGGCAGGCACAAGGGACAGGCGAACAGGCCGGAGCTCTGGTTCCCTCCAGGACATCCTGCTTGGTGGTTGGGGGGGAGGAGGACATACCCCTTTCATCTCTGGCCCATCCAGGCTCAAGTGGGCGCCTTCCTGCCCCAGGGGCGCGCATACCTGGTCTCCGGCCTTCAAGGCCTTCAAAGCTCTTCCCACAGTCCCTGCTCCCCCACCACAGCTTCCTTTCCCACGAGGCCCCCCTCCCTCCGAAATCCCGCCAGCCCCTGGCGAAGGCCCAGGTTGAGGCCTTTGATCCAGGCTTCGGGGCCAGGGGACAGGAGAGCCTGCCTTACCTGCGCAGGATGCTGGGGCTCCCAGGGAGCCGGCCCCAGGGGCCCTGTACCCGCCTGTACCCGCAGCCCCTTGTGCCCGCCTCCCTGGCAGCCGGTGGGGGCGGGGCCCTGCTGCCACATCTCCTCATGAGGCACAGCCAATGGCAGGCAGCCACTCGGGCCAGCCCGAGGCAGCAGTAACCCGGGTTACTTTCAGTCACATTTGGTTCCTCAGCTTCCTCAGCGCGGCGATGGGAGTATTTTGGCGAGGGCTGCCAGAGGAGCCCTTGTTCTGGGAGGATTGGGGAGGGGAGGGGAGGGGTGGGGTGGGGCGAGGCAGGGGGGGAGGGGAGGAAGCCCTCCCTGTGGGAGGTAGGATCTGAGGCCACCTTGCCTGCCTGGGCAGGCAGCCGGCTTGGTGAAGTAGCTGAGGGCCCTTCGGGCTGGTTTCTGATTTGATGCATGTCTCTGGACGTGTCCTCAGCTGTCTGGGTGGGACCTCCTGGCAGTATCTCTCTGAGTGGTCCCCCACCCCCGTCTGAGTGCGTCCCGAAGGCTGCCATGAATACACGTGACCCAACTCTCCATCCATACCTGTTAGGACCTGGGAGCCCTTCTCCTTCCAGGGATTCCTGAGCCCTGGGACGCCCCTCTCCTCCTAGGCCTCAGATCAGCCCCTGCCCTCAGTCATTTACGTCTTCCTTTTCATACCAGGAAGACTTTGGCAAACACTTTCCTGGAATTCCCAAGGCCGTCCAGTGAGGGGCAGGGTGTCGGCAGGGCCACGTGGGAAATGCGGCAGGGCTGGACCTGAGGTCGGAGTCCCAGCCCAGGGCTTTGCAGCTCCTGAAGTCTCCTGCTGGGCTTTCCTGGCGTCATAATCACAGCACGCACTGTGTCCCAAGCTCTGTTCTACATTTTAATATTAACTACTTCAACCCAGTGACGTAGAGCCCAAGTCCTTACCATGGCCTGTTGAGCCCTGGTATCCCATTTCCTCTCCAAGCTCATCTCCTAATTCCGTTTTCCATACTCCGGCCCCCTGACCTCCTTGCTACTCCCCAGACCTGCTGGGGCACATTTCCGGCCTGAGCACCCTTGCCTCGCAAGCTCTGCAAGGCCAACTCCCTCTCATCTTGGCACAGAGGTCACCTTCTCTATGAGGGCAACTTTGGCCACTTGGCTATGGATTGTATCCCTATACTCTTAATCCCCTTCAGCCTGTTTTCTATTTTCCACAGCACTTAATTACTATCTAATACGTTATGTAGTTTTTGTGTATGTGTGGATAAAATACACTATTTAAAAATTTGCAAATTGACCATTTTAGCCATTTTTGAGTGTACAATCCAGTGGCATTAAGTATGGTCACACTGTTGCACGACCATCTCCAGAACTTTTTCCAAACTGAAACTCTGTACCCATTAAACATTAGCTCTTCATTCCTTCTTCCCCTCTAGCCCCTGGCAATCAACTGTCTTCTGTCTGGGAATCTGACTCATACCAGATTTGTCTTTCTGTGTTACTTCTGGGTTTATATTGTAGCATGTCTCAGAATTTCATCCCTTTTTAAGGCTGGATAGTACCTATCTTATGTTTATTTTTTTGTTTGCCAACGAGCGTGGAATGTCATGAGGGCAGTGACTTGTCTGTTTTGTTTCCTGATACATTAGAATAGCGCTCAGCTCAGTGTTAGCACTTGAATATTTCTTGAGTAAATGTTGAAGGTGAGGTAGGTGTTCTTACTACTCTCATTTTACAGATGAGAAAATGAGTCTCAGAGAAGTTAAATAACTTGCCCAAGACCAAGGTATTAATCGTTCGTAGTAGAGCCAGAACTGGATCCCTGAATTGCGGTCCCTTCTTCTAACCACGGGTCTTGGTTCTCAGCTGCCTTTCTTTTTTTTTTTTTAAGATTTTATTTATTTTATGTTTGGCAGCACTGGGTCTTGGGTGCTGCACACAGGCGTTCTCCAGCTGCAGTGAACAGGGACCTCTGTCTAGCTGCAGTTCCTGGGCTTCTCACGGTGGTGGGCTTGCTTCTCTTGTTGCGGAGCACAGGCTCAGTAGTGGGCCATGGGTTCTGTTGCTGTGCGGCATGTGGGATCTTTCTGGACCATGGGATTCACATGTGGGGAGGCGGACCTTTGCCACCCCCAACCCCGCTTATGGTTATTTCACGGGGCCCAGTCCTCCCTTGTGGCCGCCCCAGAAGGAAATCTTCCCCTGGGGTTGGCCTCCCTTCACCCTGTGTGTACACACAATGGTGAGAACCCCAGCATTGGGGCTGCTCCTTCTCCCCAAAGTCTCAGCCTCCCTTCTCATCCCCCAGCCCATAGAAAACCCCTGTCTCTAGAGCCTTAACCCCTGGGGGGAGGCAGTCAAGACTCAGGAGGGTCTGACCTGCTGCTCCATGCTCGGGACTGCAGGCCAGAGCCTTGTCTCAGTCTGCCCTTCCAGGGTTGGTCATCAGTACCTTCCAGAGACCCTGGGGTGGGTGGATCCAGAGGGAGGAATTTCCTTCCCACCGGGCACCTTGTGGGGCTGCTGAAGAGCCCAGGCCAGGCCCGAATCCTGGGGTTTTGGCATCCAGCCCCGACTCAGCCTCTCCCTTCCTCAGGATCACCTTCTCCACACCCCTGGCCGTCATCGCCTACTTCCTCATCTGGTTCGTGCCCGGCTTCCACCAGGGCCAGACCCTGTGGTACTTGCTTTTCTACTGCCTCTTTGAAACGCTGGTCACGGTGAGTGCGGGCAGCGGGAAGGAAGTCCCTGGGGCCTCCGGGGTTGGTGCCCAAAGCCACATCTGTCTGTCCATCGTCTGACTGGCCGAGGGCCTCTCTTCCATGCCAGTGTTTCCACGTTCCCTACTCAGCTCTCACCATGTTCATCAGCACGGAGCAGAGTGAGCGCGATTCTGCCACTGCCTATCGTAAGTTTCCCCAGCCCACTGATCCCACCCACCAGGGACCCAGGGTCCGCCACTCCTTGACTCTCCTCCCATGTTTCTTCCCTTATGGGCTCAGCTCTCTGCTCTTGGGAGAAGGTGTGAAACCATACTAAAAAATAACTGATTGTTCTCTTGAGACCAGAGAGGTACAAGGACCAGGCAGAGGTCACACAGCAAGGCCACAAGTTTAAGCCAAGATGCCATCTATCCTACCACCCTATAACCATTCCATCTGGAGCTGTTTCCATCTCTTGGGGCTAGAGCTTCTGGGTCTTCTATCCATCTGACCTGCCTCCATGGGGGCCCACAAGCCTTGCGGCCCTTCCAAAGGACTTCTTTTTTTCTGCTCAGGGATGACCGTGGAGGTATTAGGTACAGTGCTGGGCACAGCAATCCAGGGGCAGATCGTGGGCCAAGCAGATTCGCCTTGTATCCCGGATGGCAATGCTTCTACAGTCAATCGTACGCAGAGCTCCACTTCAATCAAAGAAACAGTGAGTCCTTGGCAGGGCAGGGATGGGGGAAGATGAGGATTAATGGGGTGGTTTGCAGTTATCCTCAGAATAGTAATAATGGCTAGTGTTGGTAATTTGTTGGGCATTTGTTACATACAGTTTTAATATGCCCACTTTGCAGATAAGGCAACTGATGCACTGAGAGGCTAAATAATTTGTCCAATGTAATATAGCTAGTGAGTTGCAGAAACTAGCTTTTGGAAGATTTGAACTGTGGGCTTTCAGACTCCACATCCTGGCCTCCTTAGAGTTTTGTTCATCTGGGCTTGTTCCAGCCTTGGGAAGCAGCAGTAGGCCCAGGATAACTTTCCCATTTCACAGGTGGAGACAGAGAGGCCCCCAGAGAAGGGACTGATCCAAGGTCATTGAGTAGAGCTGCTGGGCACTGGGATGAAATGAGACTGACTGTGTCCCTATGTGATCTTTACCTGCTTTGACAGCAAAATGCATACCTGCTGGCGGCAGGAGTCATCGCCTCCATCTATGTCATCTGTGCGGTCATCCTGACCCTGGGCGTGCGGGAACAGAGAGGTGAGGGGTCCCAGGGAGGGGTGCAGGCCCCACTGTGGGGCAGTTTTTGTCCCTCTGCCTGGGCTTCAGACTCTGGGAGGGGCCTCTGCTCCTGCTCACTGTCCCCTCTGGCCCCCAGAATCCTACGAGACTCAGCAGACCAAGCAGATGCCCTTCTTTCGGGGCCTCCGGCTGGTCATGAGCCATGGGCCGTACATCAAGCTCATCGCCGGCTTCCTCTTCACCTCCTTGGCTTTCATGGTGAGTGGGGCTCTGATATGCTTAGCCTGATGGGGGAGTGCAATAGGGGATGGGATAGGCCTTAGAATGGGACAGGGCCTGAGGGACAGGTGGAATGGGGGTGGGGTGAGCAGAGGTCCCCTGAGCACGCAGAGTCTTTGAGGCTCAGCTCCATCATCACCTGTTTCTTTGTCTTTTTTTCCTGCTACGCCGTTCTGGCCCCCAGCTGGTGGAGGGGAACTTTGCCTTGTTTTGTACCTATACCTTGGGCTTTCGGAACGAATTCCAGAATCTGCTCCTGGCAATCATGGTGCGTGTGGGGCCCCGAGGGTGGCTGAAGGTGCTTAGGCTGTGAGATGGTTCTTTGAATAGCCAGAGGATGTTTCCCAGACTGGCCCAAGATCATGAGCGATGAGGGAGGCTTCTCAGAACGTTTGGATCTGACCTACAATGGCTTAGGTAGGACTATGAAAGAAAGAGTTTGGGTACATATATCAAATCTTTATTGGGATTTCCCTGGTGGTCCAGTGGCTAAGACTCCACATTCCCAATGCAGGGGGCCTGGGTTCAATCCCTGGCCAGGGAACTAGCTCCCACATCCTGCCACTGAAGATCCTGTAACTAAGAGTTTGCATGCTGCAACTGTGGGGGGAAAAAAAAAAGATCCCACATGCTGCAACTAAGACCTGGTACAGCCAAATAAATATTTTAAAAATATCTTTATATTGTACACCTTGAACTAGTAACTAGTACAATGTTCTTGTCAATTATATCTCAGTAACACTGGGGAAAAAAGAAAGGATTGAGGTTAGATGTTCAAGTAGAAAGCATAGTGAAAGCAAAGACGTGGAGGCCAGAACTCGGAGTTCTGCGCTCAGAGGGCAGCAGATAAGATCAGGACTTTGTCCCAGCTCCTTGAAGAGCCATCAGCTGCCGTGGAGCAATCCAGGTGATGGCATCTGGCTGCTCCTGGTCAGGGCTAGCAGCACCTTTGGAGTCCTAGGAAGGGCAAGAGGGATTCCAGGGCTCTAACCCACTTCCTTCACCCCTTTGCCCCTCCATAGTTCTCAGCCACAGTCACCATCCCCATCTGGCAGTGGTTCCTAACCCGGTTTGGCAAAAAGACAGCTGTATACATTGGAATCTCGGTGAGTGGAACTGAAGGGGTAGGGCCTGGGCTGGCCTGGGAATTACTGCTGGGAGCCTCCCAGCTGACTCATCTTCCTACACCCACTCTCCTAGTCAGCAGTGCCATTTCTCATCTTGGTGGCCCTCATGGAGAGTAACCTGATTGTCACATACGTGGTGGCTGTGGCAGCTGGCATCAGTGTTGCAGCTGCCTTCTTACTACCGTGGTAAGTGTGTATATATATATATGCCCACCTTGGTATGTTCCCCAGCCTCCCAGCTCCCCAGTTCAGAAACTCCTGAGGGAGAATCTGTGGGGACTTGTCTTTCTGCAGGTCCAGGTTGGGAGTGGGGCAGGTCCTCCCAGTACAACTGTACAGATTGTGAACTGCTTGAGCACACCTAGTCAGGATGGGAAATGGGGATTCAAACCCTGTACTTGACTTGCCCAGCTGAGCAGCTACATGTGTGGCTACTTCATCTCAGAGGAAGAGGCCTTCTTTTTTGATTCACATGAAGTTGCCATGTCGTCACTGAACTGTGTGTGTGTACTATAGAACCGCCAGCTCCCAGAGGAGCACTCTTATTGACCTGGACCACATGGGCTAGTGGAGGCCTGGGCTTGCTAGGTGGGAGGGTGCTCACGGCTGCCCCCGCTGTGTGCAGGTCCATGCTGCCCGACGTCATTGATGACTTCCACTTGAAGCAGCCCCACATCCATGGGACCGAGCCCATCTTCTTCTCCTTCTACGTCTTCTTCACCAAGTTTGCCTCTGGAGTCTCTCTGGGCATCTCCACCCTCAGTCTGGAGTGAGTGGGGTGGGGGTCTGGGTAATGCTGGGCAGGGGTCGGCCGCAGGTGCCCCCTCCTCACCACTCCCCTAACCACTGGGCCTCACAGCTTCACTGGGTACCAGACCCGTGGCTGCTCCCAGCCGGCACGTGTCAAGTTCACGCTGAAGATGCTGGTGACCGTGGCTCCCATAGTCCTCATCCTCATGGGCCTGCTGCTCTTCAAGCTATACCCCATTGACGAGGAGAGGCGGCGGCAGAACAAGAAGGCCCTGCAGGCTCTGAGGTGAGTGGGCAAGGGATGGTTGGCGGACAGAAGGGCAGCCTGCAGTCTAAGGCCTTGAAAAGCGCCTCCTGGAGAAGCCAAGCTCGGGTCTGCCTCCCACACATCTTCCCCTCCACCGCTTCTCCTCTCCCCTTCCCTTCTGCCAATGCATCACAATGGCAGTTGATATATCTTTTTTTTTTTTTTTACTATTTTATTTTTTTTTAATATTTGTTTACTTGGCTGCATCGAGTCTCTGTTGCAGCACCCAGAATCTTGGCTGCAGCATGCAGGCTGCTCTAGTCGTGGCATGCGGCCTTTCTAGCTGCAGTGTGCGGGCTTAGTTGCCCCTCAGTATGTGGGATCTTAGCTCCTCAACTAGGGATCGAACTGATGAGTCTCCAGATGCCGGGAAGGGAGCTAAAGACCACATTCCCTTCCATTGGAGAGTGGATTCTTAACCACTGGACCACTGGGGACGTCTCCTAGTTAATGTTTCTTGAGCCCTTTGCTGTCTGCTTATGCTGAGTGGTTTTATGGTCATTCATTCAACAAGTACGTATATGGGAAGCCTGTGTGTCAGGCCTTGGTCTAGTGAATGATACAAACAAAAGTCCCTGTCACCTAAGGGGGTTTACATTTTAGAGGGTGTACCCATGATCTCCTGTAGTCATCTTAATAGCCTTGGGCGTCGGAGATTCCTGTGATTCTCACTCAGCAGATGAAGAAACTGAGGGTGATAAGGGGCAGACCTGGGGTTTGAGCCCCTGTATTCTAACTCCAGAGCCCACACTCTTCACAGCTCTCCTGGCATGCAGGACCTCGGTGTGAAGACCAGAGAGCTGGGTGGAGTGAGTTATGCCAGCTCATCAACCTGCCCAGGCCAGGATGTAGTACCAGAGTTTGGGGTGCCTTGAGGGCAGCAGGAACAGTGAACAAACCTAGCAGTAGTTTCTGGGCTAAGAGTGGGAGTGAACACTGTCCTGTGATTTAGACTAACCTGGCAGTCAGCTAAGCCTGCAGAGCCAAGATCCCTCAGGGAACAAGCAGGTGAGTAAGGATGCTTCCTCCAACCAGTCTCCTCTGGTTCTTGCAGGGAAGAGGCCAGCAGCTCAGGCTGCTCTGACACAGACTCTACAGAACTGGCCAGCATCCTCTAGTGCCTACTGGATGGCCCGATGCCGCTATATACAGGGCCTGGGTCACCAGGCCACACGAGGAATCGAGGCCTGCTTGCCTGCTCCCTGAATAGCTGGTCTCCAGATGCCAGGAAGGGAGCTAAAGACTTCATAGTAAGCGACCCAGGACACCTCCTGTGCCTATCATGGGGCAGGCATCATCCGCTGGCCTCCCTGTGACCACCCTGGGGGCCAAAACCAGGGACTGCTACTGTGAATATGCCAAGGACTGATTGGGCCTAGCCTGGAACACTAATGTAGAAACGTTGTATACAGAGACTAATTAATAACTTAATGACCATGTAAATAGCAGTGTGTATGTATGTATATGTCTGAGCTATTAATGTTATTAATTTTCATAAAAGCTGGAAAACTGAGCTGCCTGTTTCTGCCTTTGTTCTCAGCAACTCACTGAGCCTTTCTGTTCCAGGATGCAGAGAGTGAGAGGGAGCCAGAATGTTGTGGAGGCGTAACAACAGCATTGGCTAACATTTACTAAATACCTGTCTGTACCAGGCCCAGGTGTGGAAGTGTTCCTCTCACCTTGATGGTGTTCTCACTTAATCCTGGAAATCATTGTGCTGGGTCAGGACTGTCCTCATTTTATTTTATTAGTATTTTTAAATGTTTTGGCTATGTGGCATATGGGATCTTAGTTCCCCAACCAGGGTTAGAATCCATGCCCTCTGCAGTGGGAGCACAGTCTTAACTACTGGACCACCAGGGAAGTCCCCTGTCCCCATTTTACAGATGAGGAAACTGAGCCCCACTATTGAGAGAAACTTGGCTAAACTCACACAGCCAATAGAGATCTAACTGGAATAACATCCCAGGTGTGTGAGACTCCAGTATCTTAACCACTACCCACTGTACCCTGAGTCTGAGAACAACCAGCTTGCTCTGCTCAGGCCTGTGTGCCCTGTTTCCCACCCTGTGCGCTCTGCTTCCCTCCCTGTGCATGCCTGAGCATGCAGGGCTGGCTGTGCAGGGGCAGATTCTGTGATTAGGACCCTGGGGGCCTGAGAGACCTGTGATTCTCTATCACTGATGACAGTATTGGAAGGCAAGTCTATGTGTTGGTTGAGGGGAAGGATCTCACCACTGGTGTCGGGGAGGAGGGTAGTGGGATAGGCCTAGTTTGTAGCATTTGCCTATTTCCAGAGTGTAAATATTCCCACTGTAGCCAATTTCAAGTTACCAGCGGTGGTTCTATCCTGAAAATTTCCTGAAATTTTAATGATTGGCCATCACAAGTTGGCAGGAGCTTGTCTTAGCAAGTCGTTGCGTGTAACACACTCAGGCCAAGCTCCTCCTGCCAAAAAAAAAAAAATCAAGAAAACAGCACTTGCAGGATTAGAGGCTGAGAGTCTAGCCTCTAATTTATCGTTATTCATTTTTAAAAATTTTGTTTTCTTTTTTCATTTAGCCCTTTATTTTACGTAGATGGATAAATGAGGCCCAGAGAAGAGACATGGTTAAACTGTTTAAGCTTGGTTTCTACTTCGAGTTTGGGGCTCCATTTTTTTTTTTTTTTTTTTAATTGGAGCTCCATTTACTGGATGAAGCTCTATACAACCACTTTTACAGGCACTGTTGCACACGCCTAATAAATATAAATTTCATTAGTCCTCATAACTTTCCCATATTACAGATCAGGAAACTGAGGTGCAGAAAAATTAGCAAGTGGAGAATCTGATACTTGAACCCAGGCTATCTCACTATAGATGTGATGTGAAGTTGCTCAGTCGTATCCGACTGTTTGCAGTCCCATGAACTAGCCTACCAGGCTCCTCCGTCCATGGGATTTTCTAGGCAAGAGTACTGGAGTGGGTTGCCATTGCCTTCTCCAGAGGATCTTCCTGACCCAGGGATCGAACCCGGGTCTCCTGCATTGCAGGCAGACGCTTTACCATCTGAACTGTCAGGGAAGTAATCTCACTCTAGAGCCTGTGTTCTTGAACCACTGCTTTAGGCTATTATGTGAACCAATAGTTCTGCCACCACCAAGCCAGGTCCCACTGCTGCCTTTGGAGCTGCTCTCAGGGTCAGAGGCTGTTCTGGTCCAGTCTCTACAGCTGGAGCATTCAAGGACTCCGGTTGCAAAGAGTTGCACACGACTGAGCTACTTCACTTCACTGACACCTCCCTCTCCCTCCACTCTAATCAATAAGCACCAAATCCCATCTTTAAAACAGAAATTCCCTAAACCACCCAAGTTTGCTTCTTCCCCCCTCCCTGCAATAGCTTCCCAGGTTTTATCTTCCCTCACCTGCATGATTGTACCTGTGTCTTCACTGGCCTCGATTTGATCTCCTCAAACCATATCTAATTCCTTCTGCAAGCTATTTAAGATAACCAAGTAGCTCTCCAGGTTAGAAACTTCTTGAGTCCCCATTATCAGGTGGAAATGTTCTACCTGATCTTTTCAGGAACCCTTATCTCTAGCATCTTTTTAAAATGCAAATTTTAAAAAAAAGGGTTAAGTCATTTAGAACTTGACACTTGCTTGGTGGTTCAGATGATAAGAATCTATCTGCAGTGCGGAGACCCAGGTTCCATTCCTAGGTTGGGAAGATCCCCTGGAAAGGGGACTGGCAACCCACTCCAGTATTCTTGCCTGAAGAATTCCAGGGACAGAGGAGGCTGGCCAACTACAGTCCGTGGGATTGCAAAGAGTTGGACACGACCGAGTGGCTAACACATCTTCAGGAGAAAATCCAAGACCCCTGCCAACTTCCCAGCTCTAGGTTATATGCAGGCCACCTGCCTGGCCCTGGAACATACCTCTGACCTCTGGTACTCCAGCATGTCTTGGCTCCAGCGTGCCTCTCATAAGCTGTTCCTGCCTCCTGCATCTTTAGGGCAACTCTGGGAATCAATGCCCTCATCATGGCACCAGGCAAGGAGGGAAGGGGTGGGCTGTGTGGAGCCAAATTAATGAGCTAAGACTGTAATGAATTAATGAGCGAAGGCTTTGTCAGCTACACCCAATTCCCACTCACCGACTTCCCTGGTCTCAGTTTCCCCCAACTATACAATGAGGATTTGGAATTGAAAACCCTTGCCTCTCCAGTTTCATGTTCACAGAAAATTGCTCTTCTCAAAAACCCCTTCTGACTTTTGAGGGCATGATTTAGGAGGCGGGACAGGTGGGGGAAGTGGGAAAGCAATCTGGGATCTCAGAGACGGCTTGGATCACTGGGCTGCTCCACGTCTCTTCTGGACAGCTCCCACCTTGACTTTCTTCACTCTTGGATCCAGCATCACAGTAAACCCTGCGTCTCCCTCCCTCTTCTCTATCAGCCAGGCCAACCACAGACCCCTGCAAAGGACCAGGTGTGGCTTTGGCTCCACCTGCTGGAAGAAAGGGGAAATACCTTTTAACATAGCAAAGAAGGATTTCCAGAGCTATCACTGGCTCTAGGACTCTGTTCTTTAGTCGCTAAGTCATGTCCAGCTGTTTGCGACCCCATGGACTGCAGCACATCAGGCCTCCCTGTCCTTCACTATCTCCCAGAGTTTGCTCAAACTCATGTCCATTGAGTCAGTGATGTCATCAAACCATCTCATCCGCCATTGCCCCCTTCTGCCCTCAGTCTTTCCCAGCATCAGGGTCTATTCCAATGAGTCGGCTCTTTGTATCAGGTGACCAAAATATTAGAGCTTCAGTTTCCGAACAGCTCTTCCAGTGAATATTCCGGGCTGATTTCCTTTAGGATTGATTGGTTTGATCTCCTTGCTGTCCAAGGGGCTCTCAAGAGTCTTCTCTAGCACCACAGTTTGAAAGCATCCTTTCTGTGGTGCTCAGCTTTCATTATGGCCCAACTCTCACATGCATACATGACTACTGGAAAAACCATAGCTTTGACTATATGGACCTTTGTTGGCAAAGTGATGTCTCTGCTTTTTAATACACTGTCTAGGTTTGTCACGGCTTTTCTTCTCTCTCAGTCGTGTCCGACTCTTTGCGACCCTGTGGACTGTAGCCTACCAGGCTTCTCTGTCCATGGGATTCTCCAGGCAAGAATACTGAAGTGGGTTGCCATTTCCTTTTCCAGGGGATCTTCCTGACCCAGGGATCGAACCTAGGTTTCCCGCATTGCAGGGAGACGCTTTAGCCTCTGAACCACAAGGGAAGCCCTTCCAAACAGCAACAGTCTTATAATTTCATGACTGTAGTCACTGTCCACAGTGATTCTAGGACCCTGGCTATCCATTTACACAGCAAGTATTTATAATGAGTCTACTATGTGTAATACATCGACTAGGCCCTAAGGATAGAGTGGTGAACAAAACAGAGCTTACATTCTTGGTGGGGCCAATGACAAATGAATGTGCAAATAAAATAACTTCGGATGGCAGTAAGTGCCATGAAAGAAATAAGCAGGTTGTGCTAATAGAGGGCACTGATACAGAGGTCATTTTATTTTAAGATTTTTGAAGTGGACCATTTTTAAAGTCTTTATTGAATTTATTACAATATTGCTTCTGTTTTATGTTTTGGTTTTTTTGGCCACAAGGCATGTGGGACCTTAACTCCCAGACCAGAGATCAAACCTGCACCCCCTGGATTAGAAGGAGAAATCTTAACCACTGGACTGATAGGGAAGTCTCTATTTTATTTAAGTTTATTTTAAACAGGTGTTCAGGAAAGAATGTTCTGAGGGAGTGATGTTTGAATCGAATCACAAAGGAGGAGAATGAGCCAGACATTTGAAGAGCTTGGGAGAAAGCTTTGCAGGTAGAGGAGACAGCTAACATAAAAACCCTGGGGTAGGAAAGAGCCTGGCATATGGGAAAGACTGGAAGAGAACAGTACAGCCAGAAGGTCGTGAAGGAGAGGATAGGTGGTGTGAGCTGGGTTTGGAGAGGCATGCGGGGCCCTGCAGCCTACAGAGTTTCAATTTTATTTTTAAGAGCAGCCAAAAGTCATTGAAGAGGTTTAATCAGAAAATTGATTTACATTTTTAAAAAAGCGAAGGCAGACGCAGGTGGCACCAGGCTTTGTGAGCCATGTGAAGTGTTTTGGTCTTGATTCTAAGAGCAGACAGAAGCCACTGATGAGTCTTTTCAGTGGGGGAACCATGTGATAGATCAGGAGTTTAGACGGAAGCATCATCTGCTTTGTGGAGAGAAGACTGAAGGCAGTGAAAGTGGAACAAGATGACTCATGAAGAAGCTGCTCTTGTAATGCTCCTGGGTAATGAAGAGCGCCAGAGTGCCACTGGAGATAGAAGAAATAGTGGCGCTGGTGGCAGTGGAGATAGAAGGCAGATTCGGCAGCTGATTGGCCTGGGAAGTTGGCAGAGGAATGGTGAGGGGGGAAGGGAGAGAGAAATGAAGGCAATGCCTAGATTTCTAACTTAGGAAGCAGATGGCACTTCTGCTGCGTAATAGAGGGAACACTGGAGATGGAGCAAACTTGGGACAAAACATATAATTTGTCACCTGTTTGTATCATTTTCATATAAAAAGAAATAATGTTACTTTATATTAACAATATTACTTAGAAATTCCACTAAATCAGGAAAAGGATACACACGATCACCACTATTACCATCTAACGTTTCATTGGAGATATGAGCCGATGCAATTCGATAAAAAAAGAAATAAAAATTGGAAAGGAGTAGGTCAAGTTATCTTTATTTGTTGATGGTAGTTTTGTATTCCAGGAGAACCCAAGTGAATCAACTGAAAACCTAAACAAAAAAAGTCAGCAAGGAAATGTGTTATAAAATTAATATCTGAAAATCAATACCCTTTACATATACAAACTGAAACAGTTAAAACTGCATCCTTTGACATGATGACCACTACCATGTGTAGCTATTTGAATTTAAAAGAAAAAAAAATGGAATAAAAACAAAATTCAGTTTCTCAGTCCAACTGGTCACATTTTAAGTTCTCAGTAGCCGCATGTGCTTAGTGGCTACTGTATTCATATAATTATAGAACATACCCAGCATGGCAGAAAGTTCTGTTGACCAGTGTTGAGTTGGAAGATATAATGAAAGAGAAGATCACACTCATGAGAGCGACAGAATACCTAGAAATAGGAAAGAAATAGCTCTATATCAAACCGCATGACGTGGGCACAGCCCCTCTGTCTAGACTTCTCTGTATTCCAGGTCACAGCCAAAGTCCCCTTTCTTTGAGAGTTTTCCCAGACTCTATCTAACAGGCTGAGTCAGAGGTTCCTCTAGGATCCCCTAGTTAAACATACAGTTGATCCTCATTATTTGCCAATTCCATGTGTGTGAATTTCCTTACTTGCTAAAATTTATTAGCAACCCTAAGAAGGGAGGCAGGAGAGGGAAGAAGAAAGAAGCAGCAATGAGAGAAGTGGTGGGGAGCCAGGGCAGGGTTAGGACTGGGTGTTTTGGATGAGATCCAGGGCCTCCCTCTTTTTCTCCAGGGAAGCTGTGCATCGCAGGGTGGGGCTCACAGCTCCAGGGCAATCAAGGAAGGGAACAATTGCTATGGCCTAAAACATTGTTCGTTTTCCGGGGTGAGGCCCAAACCCTAAAGTGGCCCAGCCTTGAGTGAGCTCTGATTGCTCACTCATCCAGGAAATTACCTTCTGTCTGACAGAGATCCTGTTGAAATTGACCTGGGGTTGGTACACTAGGTCCCCGCTCCAAGCTGATCCAATATGGCCTGGATAGCTTGGAGGGAGTATGGGATATGCTGGAGTGATCTAGGTCAGAGAAGCAAGGAGGGCACAGGACTGCCTGCCCTTAGAGTGGCTCATCAGAGACAAGGGAAGAGGCCTGAAGTCTCTCTGTCTCCCACTGGAGTCACAGCAGTCACTCATCCCAGTACCTTCACCGTGCAGCCCATGCAGCCTCAAAGGATATCTATACTGAAGAGAGCAGGGAACCACCCAGGGTAGCCCCCAGGCTCAGAGAGGGCGGTGGAGTCACACAAGGTCACACAGCCAACCAAAACAGAAGCAGAGTGGAATCTAGTCCTCATTTCCCCACTTAGTATCATTTTTCTTTTCCCACCAAATGGTCACTTTCTTAAGGACCCAGACTCTTGTCCTGTATCAGTCCCTTCCCCTTTATTTCTACCAGGGCCAGATTCCTGAGCTAGTTTTCCAGCAGATGGGTTTGGTCTTTTCTGGTAACACCCAGGTGCTATGCAGTTCCACTCCCTGCTATTCCTTAAAGGGACCCAGACACAGGAGCGACAAAGGAAGAGACCCAGGTTGTCGAACCCAACTTCCACCTGTTGCTTGGATGCCCCTACAACATTCCTGCCTTATGGTTGGCTGGTTGCAGTTTGCTCACACGTGCCATTGGCAGACAATTTATGATGGTTCAAGTTGGTCTGTTTTATTTGTAAAGAAAGAAAGTGAAAGTTGCTCAGTCGTGTCCAACACTTTGCGACCCCATGGACTATACAGTCCATGGAATTCTCCAGGCCAGAATACTGGAGTGGGTAGCCTTTCCCTTCTCCAGGGGATCTTCCCAATCCAGGGATCGAATCCAGGTCTCTGGCATTGCAGGTGAATTCTGTACCAGCTGAGCCACAAGGGAACCCCAAGAATACTGGAGTGGGTAGCCTATCCCTTCTCCAGCAGATCTTCCCGACACAGGAATTGAACCGGGGTCTCCTGCATTGCAGGCAGATTCTTTAGCAACTGTGCTCTCAGGGAAGCCCATTTTATTTGTAAAGAAAGGTGTTAAAAAAAGAGATTCCTCATCCTAATTGGAACTAGGTCCTTGTGGTTCGTCCCCATAAATCCACAAAACACAACCTCCCTCCATCCATTTCCTACTTAAGAGTCCATTTCTAGACTCTTTATTCTGTTTCAGTGATCATATTTGTCTATTGTTGCTCCAAAGTCTCCCTGTATTAATTATTATAGCTTTATAAATCTCAAAATCTTCCAACTTTTTTGGAAGTTGATGGAAGTCTTCCAACTTTTTTTCAAGAGTTCTTGGATATTCTAGGTCCTTTAATTAGCATATAAATTTTGCTCTCACTTTGTCAATTTATACACAATCACACACACACACATACTATACATATGGAATTTTAATTGAATTGCACTGAACCTATAGACCAATTTGGAAAAAACTGATAACAATATTGAGTCTTCCAATTCATGAACATGGAACATCTGTCCATTTACTGAGGTTGTGTTTAATTTTTCTCTAGATAAGTCTTCTTTTTCGTTCTTGGCCATGCAGCTTGTGAGAGCTTAGTTCCCCGACCAGGGCTTGAACTTGGGTCCTAGACAGGAAGACCACAAACTCCTAACCACTGGACCACCAGGGAATTTCCTCTTGAGATAAGTTTTATAGTTTTCAGTGTTGAGGTCTTGCACAACTTTGATAGATTTATTCCTAGGTATTTAATATTTTTCATGCAGTTAAAAATGGTATAGTTTTTAAGTTTCGTTTTTCCAGTTGTTTATTGCTAGTTTGTAGAAATACATTTAAGTATATTGATCTTGTATCCAGTAGTCTTTTAAATTCACTTATTAATTCTAAGAAACCTTCACATATTTAATTAAAAATTTTTTTTCATCCATCTAATGTTCTAGCTGGTATTTTCATTATTTTAAAGCCCATGTTTTGACCATCATGCTTATATTTCTGGCTCTCTTAAATATCCTGAATCCATTAACTTTCTAAGCTCTTTAGGCCCTCCAGCCTATTGACCCTACCACATTTTTATTGCCCTTCACCTTACTTACCTCTTGGGGTCCATGGTCTCATCATTACTGTTATTTTCTTGCCCCTTTCCCCTCTATAGAGGGGAATCTGTAGATCTTGCCTGGATACATTTCTGTTTCAGTCCAAACCCCAGGCTCAAGGTGGTTGAGAAAAAGACACAATGATGTTGACTAACTTCACAATAAATGGGCCTGTAATGCTACTCATTTCCCCAGTCCCTTTGCTTCTTTACTCTCAACTGACCATCTCACACCTTCTGTCTTCTCAAACCTCCAAAGCCTTCTTTCCATCTTCAATCTCAACTCATGACCTTGCTTCTTATTTCACTGGAAGAACAATCAAAAGATGACTTCTGCATTCTACAACCACATCAACCTACCCACCAACACATGCACTCTCCTATTCAAGCACATTCCTCCTACAATAGCTTTATCTTTCTCTCTCACATCTTCCTCTTCTCCTTATCTAATGATTCCTTCTTCAGTTCAGTTCAGTTCAGTCGCTCAGTCGTGTCCAACTCTTTGCGACCCCATGAATCGCAGCACACCAGGCCTCCCTGTCCATCATCAACTCCCGGAGTTCACTCAGACTCACATCTATCGAGTCAGTGATGCCATCCAGCCATCTCATCCTCTGTCGTCCCCTTCTCCTCCTGTCCCCAATACCCCCCAGCATCAGAGTCTTTTCCAATGAGTCAACTCTTCGCATGAGGTGGCCAAAGTACGGGAGTTGCAGCTTTAGCATCATTCCTTCCAAAGAAATCCCAGGGCTGATCCCCTTCAGAATGGACTGGTTGGATCTCCTTGCAGTCCAAGGGACTCTCAAGAGTCTTCTCCAACACCACAGTTCAAACGCATCAATTCTTCGGCGCTCAGCCTTCTTCACAGTCCAACTCTCACATCCATACATGACCACAGGAAAAACCATAGCCTTGACTAGACGGACCTTAGTCGGCAAAGTAATGTTTCTGCTTTTGAATATGCTATCTAGGTTGGTCATAACTTTTCTTCCAAGGAGTAAGCGTCTTTTAATTTCATGGCTGCAGTCACCATCTGCAGTGATTTTGGAGCCCCCAAAAATAAAGTCTGACACTGTTTCCACTGTTTCCCCATCTATTTCCCATGAAATGATGGGACCAGATGCCATGATCTTCGTTTTCTGAATGTTGAGCTTTAAGCCAACTTTTTCACTCTCCTCTTTCACTTTCATCAAGAGGCTCTTTAGTTCCTCTTCACTTTCTGCCATAAGGGTGGTGCCATCTGCATATCTGAGGTTATTGATATTTCTCCCGGCAATCTTGATTCCAGCTTGTGTTTCTTCCAGTCCAGCGTTTCTCATGATGTACTCTGCACATAAGTTAAATAAGCAGGGTGACAATATACAGCCTTGATGTACTCCTTCTCCTATTTGGAACCAGTCTGTTGTTCCATGTCCAGTTCTAACTGTTGCTTCCTGACCTGCATACAGATTTCTCCAGAGGCAGGTCAGGTGGTCTGTATTCCCATCTCTTTCAGAATTCTCCACAGTTGATTATGATCCAAACAGTCAAAGGCTTTGGCATAGTCAATAAAGCAGAAATAGATGTTTTTCTGGAACTCTCTTGCTTTTCCATGATCCAGCGGATATTGGCAATTTGATCTCTGGTTCCTCTGCCTTTTCTAAAACCAACTTGAACATCAGGAAGTTCATCGTTCACGTATTGCTGAAGCCTGGCTTGGAGAATTTTGAGCATTACTTTACTAGCATGTGAGATGAGTGCAGTTGTTCGGTAGTTTGAGCATTCTTTGGCATTGCCTTTCTTCCTTCTTAGCAGCTTACAAATACATCATGTTATCTCCTATCTTAAAAACCAGATCAAACCAAATCCCTCCTCTGACAGCACACTATTTTTTCTAGGTACCAGCTCACTTCTCTAATCCACTTTAGAGCAAAACATCTCAAAAGACTGACTTTACCCCCTCTACTTTGTCTACTCTTACTCTCTCTTTGTCTAATCTTAGGGTGAGTCTACTTACCCTAAGCTGCAGGGAGTGCTGTACAGGGAGCAGAGAAAAGAGCAGTATTGAAAGACGGGGACGACTGGACTCTAATCCATTCAGATTTTGCCCCACCATTCCACCAAAACTGTACTTATCAGGTCACCAAATGACCTCCGTGTTAAGTCCAGTGCTCAGTTGCCCTTATATTTGCTCATCTACAGCCCAGATGTTCATTTCCTCCTTGAAGCTCCTTTGACTTCACAGGGACATCTTTCTCTCTTCTCTTCTTCCCTGCCTCACTTTCCTTCCATCTTCCCAACCTCTATCTGAAGTGCTCAGGACCCAGTCTCAGACCTCTTTACACTACCTGCTTTGGTCGATGGTTCTCAACCCTAATGATCAAATGACCCTTTGAATTTAATTTACTTTTTAACTGTTTTATCATAAAGAATGTCAAACATACAAACAAAAACAGAGAGAATAGTACAGTGTATTCCTATATATCTATTGGCTATGGTCGTATAGGTGCTAAGTCATGTCTGATTCTTGTGACCCCCTGGACTGTAGCCTGCCAGGCTCTTCTGTCCATGGGATTTCCTGGGCAGAATACTGGACTGGGTAGCCATTCCTTCTCTATCATGTGTCTATTATCTGGGTTCAATACTTAATAATACTTCTCTCCATTTGCTTTATCTATCCCTTTTTTTTCTTTTTCTATTTTCTTTGCAAATCCCAGGCATCATGTCATTTTACTCTTACTTACTTCATTGTGAATCTCTTTTTTCTTTTTCTCTCTTTATTTCTTTTTTTTTTTTTTTGTAATTCAAGCAAAATTAGTATGCATTTCTTAAAGACATGGGCCATTGTCTTGCAAAACCACAATGCCATAACCAAACCTAACACATTTAAAATAGTTCTTTGGTATCATTTAATATCAGGTCCATAATTTACACTTTCCCTAACGTCTCAGATATATCTTGTTACCTTGAATTTGTTTAAATTTGGATACAAAAGGTCTCCACATTACATTTTGTTACTGTATCCTTTCAACATTATTCACTACCAGCAAGCAGTCCTTCCCCTCCCTTTATTTTTCACACGATTGACTTATTGCAGAAACCAGCTCAAATGCCCTGTAGAATGTTCCACATTCTGGATCTACTTCCTTTTTATAACAAATCTTTTGTAATTTGCCCTTTACTGTCCTGAAATAAAATTCAGAAATAATGTAGCTACTGTATCAGTTAGGGTCTGGCAGGAAACAGATGGCACACTCAAGCCGAGTCCAATTGAGTTCAGTTTTATGAAGGGATTATTGACAAAGATGTGGGCAAAGTTAAGGGAACCAACAAGAAATGAGGAAGCACTGGAGGGCGTGTCTCATCCCTGGGCCTGAAGGACCAAGATGAGGGAGTGGTAGCTCCCTTTGGTTGAACACAAGTGGAAGCCACTGGGCAAGGAAGCCGGTTGATGTCATGTATGAAAGTCTGCTTTCTGGGGCAGAGAGCAGGGTGCAGAACAGAGATCTGGAAGGGACAAATGGAGAAAACTCATAGCAATCTATACACACAATTTCAGAATAATGAATTGAATTTCCTGTTACCAGGAGAAACAAGAGGAAAACTAATGCATAAAGTTTATATATTTGAATATGCAAAAATTTTGCACAACTTCACCAGAAGTCCTAATGGAACCATCAGATGCTTGCTTCCCAGAATCACTGTGTCTGCTGAAGCTGCACGTGCAGACGGATCCAGCAGAACTGGAGTGGCATCTCAAATACAGAGAAAAGCTGCGTGGTTGATTTCCTGAACAAGGCAAAACACCTTCTTCCATCAATTACGTGGAAATGGTGTTCCTGGGAAACTTGATGTGTATTAAAAGCATATGTTGAATACTCTGTTTATGTGGAGAATCAATTTAGGCTCTATGTTGAGATAAATAATAAGCATATTTTTCATCAAATGAATATCTGATAGGACATTTGAAAGTCGGGTGGAACATGAGACAATTTCTGTTGTGCAGAACTGTCCCGTCCATTGCAGGATGCTGAGGAGCTCTGGCTCCACCCACTAAAGCCTCATAGTGCTCCCCACCTAATCACCATGACATTACCTAACCCCCAGTTAGGTAAAAAAAAATTCTGGCAATTTTCCAAAATTTTCTTTAGTGAGTGGATTATCTTGTTGGAGAATCACTGGCTTACATGATCTTCTCCAGTCTCATGGGTTTAGGTGCACTGACAGCTTCTGATTTATTCATTTAGGCTCATCTTCTCTCCTGAGTTCACACTTGTAGATTCAATTTCTACTTCGTGTCTCTCTTTACATCACTAACTGGTATCTCAAAATTTATCTCTAAAACTAAGACCTTGAATCTACTTCTCAGCTCGGACACTCCCACCCTTTTCCTCTCCCAGATTTATTTTAGTTTAGCGACAGTTTAATTCTCCTAATTGTTCAGGCCAAAAACATCTGAATCATTCCTGACGCCTCCCTTTTTCTCACGCTCCACTTGGGATTCATCAGCCAGTTCTGTTGGCTCCACCTTCAAGTGTTAGTCGCTCAGTTGTCTGACTCTTTGGACTGTAGCCCGCCAGGTTCCTCTGTCCATGGGGTTTTCCAGGCAAGAACACTGGAGTGGGCTGCCATTTCCTTCTCCGGGAGAATCTTTCAACCCAGGGGTTGAACTTACATCTTCTGTGCTTCCTGCATTGCAGGTGGATTCTTTACTCACTGAGCCTTTGCAGAAGCCCCCATCATATGAATTTGGGGGGAACACAGTTCAGCCTATAACAATTGCATTGTATCAAGGAGAACATTACTATTGTTTGAAAGTTAAATATAGACAGCAAATGTGTATGAATTTCACTGACTAGCCAAAGGGATAGACCATACCAGGTTGTTGGCATCTCAGTACCATTCTAACTTCCATCTAAGATTCATCCTCACTTTCCTTATATTTTGGAGGCTGGAAGACTTAGGATTACATTTCCCAGATTCCTTTGACAGCATGGTTCTAGACTGGGTCTTGCAAATGAGAGGTGTGCATGTGAGATTTGCAAGGCAGAGGCAAGGAGAAGTTATTGTTACTCTATCAGTGGTGACCAAGCTATAGCTTCCGCAGGCAGCAGGTGATTTGGGGTGTAGCTTCAGATATCCTCCTGTGAATCACCCACTTTTGTGTCTCTGGTAGCTAAGATCCTTGGTGTTGGTTCCTTATGATTTCTGTACTTCTTGATTTCCTAAACATTAGCAGACATATTTTTGCCTGCAGGATTCTTTGCAGGGTACTTCCCCAAATTTCATATTATTCATTACAAAGCCCTCTTCTTCCTCAATTGTACAGCCACGGAGACCTAACTGGGCAGGACAGTGTGCGGTAGCCTGGTTCTCCAACCAGGAGCAGAGGCAGGGAGCTTTCATAACACCCTAAGGACTTGGAGTCTGACATTTTTCCCAAGGGAACTCTGCACCTGGTGGTTGGTTGCAGGACATTTAGGGAGATGAATTAAATACTGCGCTAGGATCAGAAGTCCTTAGTTCTAGGCCCAGCCTAGGTGATTGCTACATGGCCTTGAGCAAAATCTTTGTCTTTTGGGATCTCCCTTTCCCCATATATAAAATGGGAGAAAGAAGAAGAAAACACATTTGAATAATAGCTAATATTTACATACTACTTTCTATGTTCCAGTCATTATTCTGAGGACTTTTTGTACATCCACTCATTGAATCATCACAAAAATCATATGAGAAAGGTAGTATTTCTATCTTACATTTGGGGAAACATATTAAAAAACTTACTCAAGGGAATTCCCTGGTGGTCCAATGGCTAAGATTCCAAGCTCCCAATGCAGGAGGCCTGGCTTCAGTCCCTGGTCAGGGAACTAGATCCTACATGCCACAGCTAAGACTGAAGATCCTTTGTGACACAATTAAGACCCAGCACAGCCAAACAAACCAATAAAATAAGTAAATATTGAAGAAAAACAAAACAAATCTAAATTGTTTTTTAAAATACACTTCTTTTTTAAAAAAAAGAGAGAAAAGAAAGAAACTTACCCAAGTCACCCAGGAAGTCACAGTGTCACTGACGGGTTTTAGCCAGTAAGTTATTTGGCCCCTTGTTACATGAAAATGTGTGACAGATGGCAACTGAGGGCTTCCTGGGTGGCTCAGTGGTAAAGAATCTGCCTGCCAATGCAGGAGACATGGGTTCAATCCCTGATCCAGGAAGATCCCACACGCTGAGGTGTAACTAAGACCCTGAGCCCCAACTAATGAGACTGTGATCTAGAGCTCAGGAGCTGCAACTGTTGAGCCCACACGCTGCAATTACTGAAGTCCATAGGCCTAGAGCCCCGTGCTCTGAAACAGGAGAAGCCACCACAATGAGAAGCCTGCGCACTGCAATAGAGAGCAGCTCCTGCTCACCGCAAATAGAGAAAACCCCACACAGCAACGAAGACTTAGCACATCCAAAACAAATAAATACAGAAATAAAATTGTGAAACAGCAACCTATCTACAGCTTGGAAATGGCTCGTTTGAGATGTAGTGACCTTTGTCCCAAGTTCTTTGACCTCTCCAGACAAAGCAGGAATTCACTGGATCCAGAAACTGAAGACGTCAGGAACTATTCTGTTTCTTTTTCTTATATGTCTGTCTGCACATCTTTGCTCAGCTTTTTTCACCCACTAACAGGTAGAAGACGGCCAACTCATAGCTCGGAAACATACTTCTCTGTTCAAGTGACCTCCCACATTTGAGTTGGCCACTCTTGATTCTAATTATTGATTTCCCTGAGAGAGACCCTATCAGCCTAGCTAGAATCTGGAAGTGATTGCTCTCCAGTCACTTGGAGGTGACACATTCGCTCTCTTGACTATAAAGATATTTAGGTCCTTTCTCACTGTCGTAGCCACGCGTTACGGGAAACAAATTCACTCCAAAGGATAATGCAGATAGTGGGGTGCACTTTATTACACCGGTGGGCCCAAGGCAGTCTCCTCTTAGCCAAGGACCTCGACTAGTTTTTATGAAAACCTTATATACCCTAAGTTTTCATGCTCAAACCCACCTCCCCAAATTCCCTGAAACTAGTCTGAACAAAGGGAAAGAAAGAAACAATTAAAGTTAACCTGTGATGCATTTGCCTTAAACCCGTGGATTGGTGTGCCTCCAGAAAAACATCTATTTCTGCTTTATTGACTATGTCAAAGCCTTTGACTGTGTGGATCACAATAAACTGTGGAAAATTCTGAAAGAAATGGGAATACCAGATCACCTGACCTGCCTCTTGAGAAACTGCCAGTGTGAGGAACTCCGCCCTTGGCAAAGGTCATGAGGAAGGAGGCTCGGCATTACCCAAAGGCGAGATTGAGCCTCAGGAGACCCCCTGTTCCCGAGCATCTACCCCCAAAACCAGAGTGCCTACTTTACTGTTTTATGCTTTCACCTTGTTATGCCCAGAGTCCGAGTCCCCAAAACTGAGAGAATAAGATGTCCACAGCAATGCAAAAGCATAACGGGCTTTATTGCTAGCTCGAGTTAGGGCCCAGGTCTCATCCAGCACAGTGGAATCCGACAAGAGCCCCGAGCTCTGAATCACATCTACTTTTATACAGACGGTTCTTTGTTCCTGTAACAGCATAGCTGATTGGCTAAACCATACGCGTGCGCGGGACTTTCAACCTCGCATCCCTATCCGGATTGGCTCAGGTCTGGCGCGGGCGGGGGACTATGAGGATTTTTTCTGATTGGTCAAGCTACACTGCCTGTGGGAGTTCCCAGTGCCTCAGCTTTCCTAGAAACTAAACCTCAGGCCTAGCCTGCCCCTTAGAGCCTGTCCTGGCTCCAGTTTGGTCCTAACATTCCCCTCTGTCTTCAGCTACATATAGGAATCTTCTTCTTTATTTTGGGGCAGGGCCTGATACTGTTGCCTCAGTAATAGTACCTGGACTGTATTGATGTGCTCCTTAACTAACGTGATAAGTCTATTTAGGATGCAGGGGCTAAGAGTGAGAATCAGTAGTAGCACTATGAGAGGGCCCACCAGGGTGGAAATCAGCATTGTTAACCATGGGGACTGTTGGAACCAGGACTCAACCCATCTCTGTTGGGCCTCTCGCTCTCTTTTCCATTGGGCTAGCCCTTTTCTTACTTTGGCCATAGATTTTTTATTACCCCTGAGTGATCTACATAAAAACAATGTTTTTCTCCTAAAGCAGTATATAAGCCCCCTGAGAGACTTCATACTCAAGATACTTTTTGGGAATTGGGGCGGAGGTCTCTTTTTTTTTGTAACTTCTTCCTGCTGTGCATGGGCGTAGGCCTGCCTAATAGAGCAGAAGTCTCTCTCTACCTCATCTAAGTTGGGGTTTTTCACATCTGAAACCAGCTTCTACCTTTGTAGTAATTTAGTTGGCCCCTCTCAGAAATGAAATAGACAAGAGACCTAACAGGATGGTCATCTCTGGTCCCCAGAAACAGAAGGCAACATTTGGGGTGAGGGTTACAGGGTTTGTGACCCCTTCTGATTGGTTGGTGGTGAGGCAACAGAGCAGTGCTCCAAGAATCTTGTGTTTAGTCTGAAGTTACCATCTTCTACCTGGGTGGGGGCTCAAAGACATTGTTATGCATATTTTTTTGAGTAGGAACCAGGACTCTGTCTGGAGGCTGTACCAACCTTTTATTGTTTCTGTTTTTGTATCCCCTCCCTTCCCTGATTAGCAACGGTTTGAATCCATGCTTTGGAATTCAGGGAAGGCCAAGGAGGCTGAACAAAGTCTATATCCTACAGATAAGAATTGGAGAACACAGAGCAGATCTGTACTCCACAGCCCCACAGAGTCCCGCTCAGTTTTAATTTTAGGGAACTAGGCAACAATGACTATGATAACTTTCTGTCAAAATGGGGCATAGGACTGCCCCAGCTTGGAGCAATACAAGCTCTAATCTGAAAGTACACCCATAGCATCACCTAGTTATTTTCCAGAATATCTGAACCGTAGCTACTCTATTTTGACTTTTAATTGTAAACTATTTTTTAATAGCCAAAGCAGATTTTACCGTTAATGATGTCAGTGTTTTTTTAGATATGAGAAGATGCAAGAATTGGGACTCATAAAATCTTTTCCTGAAAAGATCTAACTATCTGATGGCCTGTTCTGCCGGTTTTTCCCAGAGCACAGAGTGCCTCATTTCTGATTCTTACCCTGAACTCTTTTCAGGGGCGTTGAAAGTCAGCAGTTGCAGCGGCCATGATTTAATCTTTGTAGATGCAGATAGCGAGTGTCAGTCTTCAGCTGGCAGAGCCCCATTTTGCTCATAAACTTAACCATGATTATGAGGGGGGCACTTCATGACTATTTTATCCCGTGGTGCTGAGAGTGTCCATTTTCAGGTAACCAGGCCACTCAATGTGCTGTTACTGGACTAGGCCATAAAACAGTATTTAAAATTTTCTGGACCACCTGTCTTACTAGCTTTTTGGTCCAGGAAAATATTTTCTCTTGTTGCTTCTTGCCATATCTAGAGTTACACTGTTACCATCATTGATCTCATACGGGACTATATATTATTTTATTAGAGGCCTCACACACACATTTGACAGTGTAAGAAACAGCAATTTTGTACGACAGGGGAAATACAAATAACATAGCCAGCAGTATTAGTAAAGTCACAAGTAAGACTTATGTTAAGAACTTCCACTGGATGTAGCCCAGTATATCTTCAGGTCATCTTACTTAGTCTGTCCTGTAGAATCTTTATCTTTTAGGGAAATTATATATTGGCACCATCTATAAGGCACATAGCCCAGTTTTTTAGTGTTACTAGACTGATTATCTTTAGTATGATTTATTTATTTATTTATTTTTTCTAACAGAGGAGACTTTAAACCTAAATTATTGTAGCCTGGTATTACCTATATAAATCTATCCCATAATTGTGGGAGATTTTTCCCTTCTTTGTGGAAACTCTTTTTGTTTTGATTGAGCTTGGGTAGTAGAAAAAAGCTCAAATTTATAGCCAGAGTCAGAGCAGGCATTATTAATTGGCCCGTTGAGGGGATCCTATCTAGTAATACCATAGTGACCTGAATATGACTATAATTTTTAAGTAAATTTTCTCAGGGCCAACCAGTTAGAGTCTGGTAGTAGAGAAATTTACCAAGGTAACCCAGAACTAGACACAGGTAATTGGCCACAAACCCAACAATTGGATTGATTTTTAAAACTAGTATAGGATCAGGTCTATGATAGAAAAGCATTTGACTTATATGCAAAGGTCTAAGAAGTCAAGAAAACATAAATGATCATACGAATCAGGGCCCACATCTCGGGGAAGCTGTCTCCCTCTGATGTCATCGTCTTCTCATCCTGGTGTAGTGTAGTTTCTCCTGATAAAAAAAGTCCTTTCATCCATGTTGGAGACAACAGTCCCTTAAATTATGTCTTTTTCCAGTCCTGGTTGCAGGTCATGAGGCATCTGATCTTCATCCAAAGATAGATTACTGAGATAAGCTTCAGAAACAAACTTAGAGTGTTTTTTTTTTAAGAATTTAATTAAATTTTACATTAACATCACATAACATCAAAGAACTATCTAAGAGATGAGTCTTACTAGATGCAGACCTCCATTAACAAACTGGTATTTAACATTTTGAAATATCTTTTTTTTTCCTTAAAGTTACCCTTATTTTTATTAAATATACCCAAATTAAGGCTAGTTTGTTTGCAAAATAGGTCTGTTCTCACTGATTTTGGTCTGATGATTTTTATAACCATAATTGATCATAGGATTTTTATTTTGCTGAAACATTTATAGAGTCTCAGACTGAACTTTTAAAATAAAACAGGGCTGGGAATCTCACACCAAAGTCTTATCACAGATTTTGCCTAACAAATCTGGGTGAGTTTTTCCCTTTTAAAAGTCTCAAAAATTTCTTGAGATTTTTGTATCCGTGAGATAAACTTCCTAACTCATTTGATAAACTTACTGGAAACCTAAGAACTTTCAATTTTTAGAGGAGTCAGAAAATATAATTGTTTTGTTTATAACGTTTAATTTTACCAAAGTATTGTCATAATTAGTTTGTGAGGAAGATTTTTCTTACTCCCTGAAAACATAAGATTTAAACCCATAATTTTTCAGATAGAAACCATAAAAGTTATAAGCATATTCGCTGGTTCATTCAGTCCTTTTGCTAACTTTTGTGAAGTCATCAGGTTTTCCATTAAAATACCAGGACATATCAGAATGTTAAAAATTCCATATAATTTTTAGGATATCTGTATTAGTTATTTTACCATACATTATGACATGAGCGGATTTATTACTCATATGATAATCTTTTCCATATAATTTAACCAACCAAATAAACACAGTTTAATATCTCTCCTTGGGATGTTTCAGGGGCCCTCTGAAGCACCCCAAATTTAGCTAGAGATCAAAAGAACTTCAAAAGAGTTCTATTTAAGAAGTTTTATCAAAAAGATCAATTAAAAGGGTTTAAACCTAGGTACAATGAAAATATTTTACTTAATGTTAATTACTCTAAGACATGTCTATATTAGATAGGTCAACAAACAAACATTAATATCAGGTATTTAACATTGAATATTTCCCAGTTTACATGAACCTGGAATTTATTGTTTAATTTAGAATTACTTGATTTGTAAGTGCTTACCCCTTTTTTTTAAAGCCAAATAAATAGAGTTCATATACATATTAACCACAAAAATATTACCAAGACATAGTTAGACAGACACAGTTGCAAGATCTAGCTTCAAGTCTTTTTTTTTTTTTTCCTCAGTGTCAAGAGTTAGAGATGGTCTAGATAAGTGTTCCTGAGAGCCCTGGTCTCAAGGCACAGGGAAAGAAAATCAAGTTCTAACAAATGGCGGCAGGTCTAAACCACATGGTGGCCAGACAAAGCAAAATGGCCATCAAAAATCACAACACAGATCACAGAGTTAAAACACACACACATATAAACCCATCCTCATCAAAGTGAAAGTGAAGTCGCTCAGTCGTATCAGACTGTTTGTGACCTGTGGACTGTAGCCCACCAAGCCTTTCCGTAACATCAAAGATTTTAAGGGAGGAAAGGAAGCCAGGTTGAAATAAGAAGGGGGAGGAGGTGGGAGAGGGGGCAAAAGGGGAGGCCTTACAGATGTCTCCTGCCACCTACAGATACCCAGGCGTTACAGGACTTTTCCCTGGGCTTCCAGAGAAGGGAGGACTGGAACTCGGCCCTACCAGAAATCAGAACCAGAATTCGAGTTCTCTGCCAAGAGGAGGTAATCAGTCTCCAATCCTCAGCTCAGGCTGAGGGCCCTTCGACCAGAGTTTTGTGTCCAGGACCAGGGGACTAGAAAAACAGGGAAGGATAGGAAGGGTTAAGGAGAGGAAAGAGAGAGAGAAGGAGAGAGAGATCAATAAAGTCTCTTGTTTCTTACTGCTCGGGGCACTCTGGCCAGTTGTCCGCATCAGGAGACCAGGGACAAAAGGGTCCCAGTTGCGGCTGCTGGGTCTGGGTCCATTGGCAGGCAAGCTGGCCCCTGAGTACCCCGAGTGGTCAGGATGTCAGTCTTGGTGAAGAAGAGTCCCACCAGAGTCACCATTTGTTGCAGGAAGAGGGATCCCTTCCAGGGCCTGAAACTGGGCTCTTGCCTAACACTCGGAAATGAATTGTCCAAGGAGACATATGTGCTGACAAAGCAAGAGATTTTATTGGGAAAGGGCACCTGGGTGGAGAGCAGCAGGGTAAGGAAACCCAGGAGAACTGTTCTGCCGCATGGCTCACAATGTACAGGCGGTGTCTCCTTTAAACCTTTCCCGAACTCTTCCGGTTGGTGGAGGCTTATTAGTTCCGTATTTTTTATCTCCTGTCATAAAACAACTCATGCAAATGGTTACTATGATGCCTGGCCAGGGTGGGGCGGTTTCAATCAGTGAGCTTCCCCTAAGAATTCCCCCTGCAAGATGAGGTATATAGCGGCACCGTTGGTTCAGACTCCTTGAGATTTTTTGGGTTCTTTCTTACATGTGTCGCCAACACTTGAGGGGTAGAAAATCCCTGTTGAGGCAAAAAAGGTTTTACCCAAGGAGGGGGGCTTGGTCAGGGTGTCCGATCCGCGGTCGGAAGACGATATCTCGGACTTGGTGTTCAGTTCCCAAGCCAAAGGTGCCTTCTGAGGGCCAGCCTACATGGAAGGTTGGCCATTCTGTGCTGCAAAAAGTTATTAATTTGTTCTTCTTCACCAGCACTGATAGATTCTGTGCTCTAGACTTAAAATCAGAAAAATGGTCAGTCATAAGGGACAAAGGAGTAGAAGTCGCTTGCCCCATGATTACAGAGAAGAACACAGGAGACAAAATGAACACACAAAGAGCAGAGACAATGCCAGCACTCACACAGACACACCAAACAGATAACAAATACACATCGGCCGAGAACACAGCACTAGGTCTTCCTGGGCCCCCCTGAAACTTTCTTTCCCTCGAGGTAATCTTACCAACAAGGCGTCCACAGAGCCAGCCACCTCCCCAGCACGATGCCAGGCCTTGGCCTTACGCTGGTCTTAACCAGAGAACAGAGCCAGCCGCCTCCCCAGCAAGATGCTGGGCCTCGGCCTTACACTGGACTTAACCAGAATTAACACCGGTGTTCAGAGATCTCTCCTCCTAGTGAGGAAACCCCTTCTGCCAGGAGAGCATTATTCTTCCCAGTTAAAGGGATCCCGGATGAGCCCCCAAATGTTATGCCCAGAGTCCGAGCCCCCAAAACTGAGAGAATAAGACGTCCACAGCAATGCAAAAGCATAAAGGGCTTTATTGCTAGCTCGAGTTAGGGCCTAGGTCTCATCCAGCACAGTGGAATCCGCCAAGAGCCTCGAGCTCTGAATCACATCTACTTTTATACAGACGGTTCTTGGTTCCTGTAACAGCATAGCTGATTGGCTAAACCATAGGCGTGCGTGGGACTTTTAACCTCGCATCCCTATCCGGATTGGCTCAGGTCTGGCGTGGGCGGGGGACTACGGGGATTTTTTCTGATTGGTCGAGCTACACTGCCTGCAGGAGTTCCCAGCGCCTCAGCTTTCCTAGAGACTAAACCTCAGGCCTGGAGAAGGCGATGGCGCCCCACTCCAGTACCCTTGCCTGGAAAATCCCATGGATGGAGGAGCCTGGTGGGCTGCGGTCCATGGGGTCGCGAAGAGTCAGACAACTGAGCGACTCCCCTTTCACTTTTCACTTTCATGCACTGGAGCAGGAAATGGCAACCCACTCCAGTGTTCTTGCCTGGAGAATCCCAGGGATAGGGGAGCCTGGTGGGCTGCCACCTATGGGGTCACACAGAGTCAGACACGACTGAAGTGACTTAGCAGCAGCAGCAAACCTCAGGCCTAGCCTGTCCCTTAGAGCCTGCCCTGGCTCCAGTTTGGTCCCAACAACCTATACCTCTGACTTTACGGGGGGCTGTTCCCCCACCACCTCTCTCGGAGAAGGAGTTAACTTGCAGCTCCAGTTAATAAAAATTCCTGGGCGTAACAAATGTTTCAACTTACAAATTCTTCTGAAGGTTTTCTAGCCTGCCTGAGGAGGTTCGTCCAGCCACATGTGATTGTTTACAACCTCCCAACTGTGAGAGGCACGAGATGCTTTAAAACTTTCTAAATATAGACTCTTTTGAGAAGTTAGAAAATTATTAGTATAGTATAGTGGGTTGATTAGAAATCATATTGGTGAAGGGTTTTTCATTTGTTGAGCCAATATTTGCTGCTAAATCTCCATATTCCCTGCCCTTATAGTGAATATAACTAGCATACAGGAGAAATAAGTATTAACCTTTAAGATTAATCATATTAAATCTTAGGCTAAGTAAGTTCCTTTCTTGATTGTAACCCACTACACCCTCACCCTATAGGAATGCAACTTTATTTGGAGGGTGGCACCTGGTTTAAGAAAAAAATCACCCCTGGAAAAAATAAGTTTTCTGGTTAACTGACCGTTATCAGAAAGGGCCATAAAATGCCAGCAGGCCTCATGATGTAAAACTCCTAAGACCTTTGTATAATTTTATATGAAGCACCTGATTTTGACAAGGGTCAGGTCTGCTGAACCCGTGTTGACTCTGTATTCATCCCTATGTATAACAAAAAGTATATAAGCAAACCTGAAAATAAAGAAATTGGATCAGTTTCTGGAAAGACTGATTCCCCCGTGTCGTTTCTTTCTCGTTCTCCGTTTTTCTGGCTGAATTCCCATCTGGAGCGTGGGTACTCACCAAGCCTGCTAATTTTGCCTGGGCTTCTAAGATCAGACAGGGGAGGCCTCAGTGCCTCCTCTCCTTCGGGAGAATGGAAAGACGCCTGTGGCCTACGTAGGTGGTGCAAATTCCTTGTCTTGGAATTTTATTGGTATTCCACGTAAACCAAGTTATTCAGCATCTTTTTCTCCACTAATTTTCTTACTACACTATTCTTTTCTAATCTCTCCTTATATCTGTAATTAAATAAGTTTTATCCTAGAACGCTGATTCCGTCTCCCCTTTGAATTACCCTGGATCCACCAGGGCTGGACCCTGGCAAGAAACCTGTATGCAGGTCAGGAAGCAACAGTTAGAACTGGACATGGAACAACAGACTGGTTTCAAATAGGAAAAGGAGTACATCAAGGCTGTATATTATCACCCTGCTTATTTAACTTCTATGCAGTGTACATCATGAGAAACGCTGGGCTGGAAGAAGCACAAGCTAGAATCAAGATTGCCAGGAGAAATATCAATAACCTCAGATATGCAGATGACACCACCCTTATGGCAGAAAGTGAAGAGGAACTAGAGCCTCTTGATGAAAGTGAAAGAGGAGAGTGAAAAAGTTGGCTTAAAGCTCAACATTCAGAAAACGAAGATCATGGCATCCGGTCCCATCATTTCATGGGAAATAGATGGGGAAACAGTGGAAACAGTGGCTGACTTTACTTTTTTGGGCTCCAAAATCACTGCAGATGGTGAACTTAAAAGACACTTACTCCTTGGAAGGAAAGTTATGACCAACCTAGATAGCATATTCAAAAGCAGAGACATTACTTTGCCAACAAAGGTCCATCTAGTCAAGGCTATGGTTTTTCCAGTGGTCATGTATGGATGTGAGAGTTGGACTGTGAAGAAAGCTGAGTGCCGAAGAATTGATGCTTTTGAACTGTGGTGTTAGAGAAGACTCTTGAGAGTCCCTTGGACTGCAAGGAGATCCAACCAGTCCATTCTGAAGGAGATCAGCCCTGGGATTTCTTTGGAAGGAATGATGCTAAAGCTGAAACTCCAGTACTTTGGCCACCTCATGCGAAGAGCTGACTCATTGGGAAAGACTGATGCTGGGAGGGATTGGGGGCAGGAGGAGAAGGGGACGACAGAGGATGAGATGGCTGGATGGCATCACGGACTCGATGGACGTGAGTCTGAGTGAACTCTGGGAGTTGGTGATGGACAGGAAGGCCTGGTGTGCTGCGATTCATGGGGTCGCAAAGAGTTGGACACGACTGAGCGACTGAACTGAACTGAACTGAAATGAAGCCTAAGTAGTTAACAGTGGACAATGATAAATAGATCTGTGGTCATACCCCAATAAGCAAAATAGAATTTATGATTATATTTGGTTACACAGATAATTAGTTTTAGGTAGTTAGAACGGGGACAAGGAGTCCAGAATGGTGGTGGCTAAAAGATAAAGAAAAGAAAAGCCCATGGAAATAGAACAAAGGAAGGTCCGAGGACCAGAGTGAGGACCTCAGGTAGAACAACACTCCGGGCTAACCCAGTTTACATAGGGCAGGCCCAGGGGGAAAGAAAAACATATAAAAACAGGAGCCAAAAGGCTCTCTCTCTCCCTCCCCCCACCTCCCCCCACCCACCCCAGGGTGTGCTGGGGCGCTCTGCTCTTCGCGTCTTTGGGTCAACATGCCCTCACGCCTCGAGGATGGATTTTCCTGTTATTATCTAAATAAAATAGAGCTGTAATACAGAGCTGTAACACTGATTTGTCTAAGAGCTATAACAGGGTCCATTCGAGACCTGAGAGCTATAACACGTTCTGTTCAAGACCCGAGAGCTGTGACACGCCGAGGGCTTTAATGTCCATCACCCCAAATTTTTGTTGTGACAAGACAGAACCGAGGAAAATACACTCGCCTGACAATTAGGGTATTCTTTCAGGCGATGGAGAGTCTAGGTACGAGCCCTGGGGCTCTTCCATGGGGTGGGGGGTGGGGTCTGGTTTTCCAGTTGGTATGTCATTTCCATGGATACTAGGCATCTAGCTCAAAGTCCACAGTCCAGCCCAAAATGGAGTCCTGCTTTCAAGATGGAACCTGTTCTGTCTGTTTCCTCCTTCATCACCAGCTCAGGGACAATAATATGTCTCTCTCTTTATCGAAAAATCTCTTCTCCAGGCCTGGCAGCCAGCCTTCATCTCCCAGGGACAGTCCAATTATAGTAGAAAGAAACTGCAACCTGAAGTTCTAGGACGGGATCAATGTCCAGGTCACCACTTACTGGCTGTGTGACCTTGGGCAAGTTATATAACCTCCCTGAGCCTCTGTGTAGTCATTTCAGAAAAATCAGAAAATGCAAACAATTCTAACCAGAAAAAGAAAACTACCTTCTTTGTCCCCTTCTTTTTACGAGGCTCCTTTTGATGTAACACACAGGCACAGATGGGAGGAGTCTAAGGGTTTAATTTCAAAGCTTTGGCAGGGTCTTTGTGTCTTTGTAGGAAAAGGAAAAGCCATTAAGAAGTACCTGGCCCTTCAATAGGCCTACTCTTTATTCCCAGCGGGCCTAAGTGAACACAGTTGGGGAGGCCAAAGATCAAAGAAAGAAATAAAACTGTTCTGCATTGCAAATAGAAGTCCTGTTCCATTGTGAGAGAGATGGCCTTGCAAATTTCGAGGGTAGAGGAGGTGAGAGAGCTAAGTCAGGAACAATTAGTGAAACCCAAGAGGGGAGAATTATATAAACCTCTAGGGGAAGGTAGGCGACAAGGACAAGTATGGGAGGGGTAGGTTTCCCCTTCCTGTTCTGACCCAGTTGGTGGCAGCAGGCCACCTTTAGTCTAATCTAGTGGGACTCCTTAGAGGAATTTAGTAAAGGGTGCCCCTTCCCTGAGTGGGTGCAGCTCTGTGCCAGTGTGCAGGGTTTGGAAAGTGGAGTGTGAGCTGGGGGGCTTCCCTGGTGGCTCAGGTGGTAAAGAATCTGCCTACAGTGTAGGAGACCTGTGTCAGGAAGATCCCCTGGAGAAGGGAGTGGCCACCCACTCCAGTATTCTTGCCTGGAAAATTCCATGGACAGGCGCCTACACACTTTATGGCCTCCAAAGCTATGCTCAGCAGCCCTGAGGGCCAGCCATCAGTGTAGACCAGTGGGCCACAGGAAGATCTGCTTAGAAGATGGACCCTAATGGAGCCAAAACAAGGGTGATGCCCAGAGCTCTGCCCCATCTCAAAACACACCTGCTGAGATGAGAAAAGGAGAGACCAAGCATTCAGCCCAACTTGCTACCCTCTGAGATTACTTAAAATTGCTTCTACCATATAAATAAAGAACAAAACAAACAAACAAAAATTGCCTCTAACCTCCAATTCTAAACCCTGTAGAGGAAATCTACAGCATCCTTAAGAATCCTGTGAATTCCTAGGGTTTACATTCTCAGGTTATCCTACTGGGTTCCTGATCTCTTCTACATGCATGACCTCACTTCTTTCTCCAACTTTTACAAAATCTACTCAAACTAAGCATTCATTTGAGTAGCAGGTTTAAAACTGGGGTGGGGGTGGGGTTGGGGGTCAGGGAAGTATTTGCAGTGAAGAAGGGAAAGCTCCAATTTTAAAGTTCTTTTCAGTTATTCTGCCACTTTACGGGTTTCTCACTCACATTTAACCCTGTGTACATCCAATCCTCCAGAATTTTGCTAGCTCCTATTGCTCTTCCTTTCCTATATGTTCCTCCTTCTAGAACTGCCTTCTGCACTCCAATGGGTCCTTCTCTATTATGCAGGGCAATTCAGCTTTCCCCAGCTCTGAATGTGCAACATGGATATCCAAACTCATCAAGTGGGGGTCTTAATGGAATCCATCCTTCTTATAAGGCCGTACATATGATGTAGTTGCCAGAACCTAAAGAAAAAAAAATAGCTTCATTTAACACAAAATGCTGGTAAACCTCCTGGGTAATGTGGTACTTAATAAATAGGAGCTGTAGAATATCAGGTAACGTTAGTTTTAGTCAGAAATATATTGATCTTCTATTAGCGTGACCTTTAAATATAAATTAGGGGATTTCCTCGGGGCTCAGCGGAAAAGAATTTGTCTGCCAATGGAGGAGACATGGGTTTGATCCCTGGGACTGGAAGATCCCCTGGAAAAGGAAATGGCAACCCACTCCAGTATTCTTCTCTGGAAAACCCCATGGACAGAATAAGGTCTCTTGAAGTCTTCAGTTTGTCACTCACTAAAGTATGGAAGCGGAGAAGGCAATGGCACCCCACTCCAGTACTCTTGCCTAGAAAATCACATGGGTGGAGGAGCCTGGTAGGCTGCAGTCCATGGGGTCACTATGAGTTGGACACGACTGAGCGACTTCACTTTCACTTTTTACTTTCATGCATTGGAGAAGGAAATGGCAAACCACTCCAGTGTTCTTGCCTGGAGAATCCCAGGGACGGAGGAGCCTGGTGGGCTGCCGTCTATGGGGTCGCACAGAGTCGGACACGACTGAAGCAACTTAGCAGCAGCAGCTAAGTATGGAAGAGACGATGGGCTTTGTAGGGTCTGAAGATTATATAGTTTTACCGAGTGCTTTTTATTTATTTTATGACTGCAAGTCATGTGGGATTTTAGTTCCCCAACCAGGGATCGAACCCATGGCCCCTGAGGTAGAAGAGCAGAGTATTAACCCCTGGACTACCCGGAAAGTTCCTTTACTGGTGCCTTTTAAAAATGCTGGTTCTTAAACAATAAAAAAATTATTATTATAAGTGTAACTCAGTGAGACGTCAATGTCCTGCTTTAGAAATGATGAAGGGGAAGGGTGCTGCACCTGGGAAGAGCTGTCACAAGTTAAGCCATTGTGTGCAATTTTGCCTAAAGATGGAGCTATCAGAGTCAATGCATATCCAGAATATTTTGATTGTCCATGATTTGGGCATAGAGATCAAAGCAAACAATCTTACCTGGAGTTAAGTTTAATAAATCAGAAAGCATGCTGTACTTCCAAGAAGTTCAAATACATCCTGCCTGGACTTCAGAGAATCACACTTCGTATCCTGGATGATAGAGAGGCGAGGCCAAGAGGAACTATTGCAAACTGGTCTCTCTCTGTTCTGTGGAGAAGTGATGATGAAGCTGACATAGAAGTTTTTTGTTGCTGTTGTTGTTTTTAATGTGGCTATCCTGGGTCTTAGTTGTGGCCCTGGGGATCTTGGTCGCTGCGTGCGAAATCTACTTCCCTAACCAGGGTTGGAACCCCAGGCCCGCCGCATTGGGAGCACAGAGTCTTAACCACTGGACCACCAGGAAGTTCTGACATAGAGTTGCATAATAAAGATATTTAGGATCATCTTTTTCAACAGGGTCTCATGGATAACCACACAGCTGGCAATCTCAGGATTCTTGGGAAGGACAAAAAGTGGGGATTGCTGACTTAAGGGTGTGGATGTTGAGTAGCTTGGAATGGTTGGGACAGAAGGTTTCTCAGGGTGTCAGCAAAATAGAAGGTTCCAGGGACACAGTATTGGCTGCTCTTTTCCCCCAACCCATATCATTGACATCCTGACTCTCCTTTCCCTGGTAGCTTCACAAAACCTGGGAAGAGGGGTTGTGAATTTGGTTGCAAAAAGTGGTGAGGGGGATGATCTTTTTAAGGAAAAGGGATACATTAAATATGAATAAAAATTAGGTCCAGGGCTTTGGAAGTGTCTCACACAGGAAGAGAAGGATGAAGCTAAGCTTCATTAGCTTCACAGTAAGTGTGTCTCTATTTTGGCCTGAGTCAGAAAACCTTTTTCTGCGCGCTGTATTTCTGGCCATTGGTCCTTCTGGAAGGCATCATAGAAAAAGCTCAAAATCCACCATATTCATTCCTGCGGAGTAATGGCATAACATCAGAGCACCAACCCTGGGCCATCATAGGAACTAACCTTTCACTAGCTCATCAAAGTTCAACTTTGTAATGAGAGAAGCAAATAGAACAGCAGGGATCTATCTGGAAAATATCAGGTTATTATGACCTTTTTTCCAGCATTCTCATGCTGATTGCTTAGAGGTTGTTTGTGCTAGCTGACTACACAATGAAGGATGGAGGAGAGCCAAGATGATCAGGCCAACCTCTGCAATTTATAACTTCCCATAAAGTTCTCATGCAGCAACGCCTCCCTCTTTTTCCATTATTTGCTAGAGGTAGAACATCACACTTTTTTTTTTTTTTTGCAATGGTCCCTGGCTTCCTGCAATGTAGCCAGGGATGACATAGGAGGATATGTTTTCCAGTTGCCTTTCAAATTTGCCCATGACTGGATATCTGATCTGATTTATATTTTGAAAAGTTCCCTCTGACTCTTGCTAGTGGGACATGAATGGAAGCAGGCAGGTGAGCAGGCTCTGTAGTAGGCTAGGCAAGAAATGATAGGGCTTTAGCCTTGGTAGGTGGACTTCAGAGAAGAGATTAGAGTCTTTAAAAAGGAGAGTCAGCAGGACAGCTAATGAATTGGGTGTGGGATGAGGGCTGTAGGATGGGATGGAAAAGAGGATTCACAGTTGCTTCCAAGGATTTTGGCCTGAACCACTAGATAAAATTTCAGAAAGGGGGAAGATGGGGGTAAGTATAGAAAAAAAGAATCAAGAATTCTCTTTTGATCATGAAATTGATCAAGTCAAACTCCATAGACTATGGAAAAGCTGTTCTAAACTGCAAATTTTCAAGTCAATCACTAAAATATCCATTCATTAAAGAGCAAGCTCTATAAAAACCAATGTAAATACCGTATTTAGATAAATAAATTTTGTTTCTTTTACCCTGACACAGAGAAGTCCATGTCTTGTCTGTGTTATAACTAGGTCAACATAACCAAATTCCACTTCCTCTGGAGACTTTCAAGGTTAAATAAAGTACAAAGAAGTAAAACTACAGTAGAAATGAACACACTGTGAGTCAACAATACTTCAATAAAATAAAAATTTTTTAAACAAGAAGTAAAACTCAAATGACCACCCTGTGTGCAGACCAAACAATTATGTCTGCAAAGCAAGTCTCAAGGTTTAATTATCACAACAAACAATTCTGATAGAGAATTTTGTGAAGTGGGGAAAGTCTTTTGTGTGCCTTCTCATTAATTGATTAATTAATTATTAATAATCTCACATGCAAACAAAAAATGCAGCTCCTTCCAAAAGGTGACAATCCAAGTCCAGTTCTGGCATCCATTCCTTCTCTGGTTACATTTGCTCATTTAACGAACATGTAATGAGTAGACATTATACCAGGCACAGTACTAAATTATGAGAACATAATTATGGATAAAACATTTTCCTTGTCTTTGGAGCTTACAGTCTAGTCGGGGAGATAGTAAAGTAAATAATGGCAAATTCCAGTGTCAGCAATCAGGAACACTAAAAAACCTGAAAATGTTCAGATGATGAACACTTAGAAATGCTGGCAAAATTTTAAGGGGAAAAAATGTAAGGAAATGCATAAATGAACTGGTAAGAAGAAAGAGTAATCTCCAGGGTCCAAAGTAAAGAGACAGCTGAAAACCAGAGTGGTAACCATGAAAGCAGATGACGTTGCTACCCTGGGGAAGACTTAATTCCAATAATCTAAAATAGCCTAGGATTAGGACTTCCCTGACATTCCAGTGGTTAAGACTTCAAACTTCCCTTGTGGGGAGGAGGGGCATGGGTCCAATCCCTGGTTGAAGAACTAGGATCCTGCATGTCTCATAGCTAGGCCAAAAAATAAAATAAAACAAAATAAAGCATTCTAGGGTATATTCAGTGTGGGAGGGGACTACACAAGGACATGATCCCCAGGGGTGAGAGTCACTGGGTGCTACCTTGAAGGCTGACTACCACAACCCATCTGGTAAAGTGCTAGTCCAACAAAGGTGGCAGCCAATGACGAGACAATCTGGACTGGTGGGAGAGGAGAGGAAACATAAATATGATAACCAGTTCCATTAAGCAAGGACTGTTGCCTCTACTTGAATTTTCTTTCTTGCTGTGTCATGAATTTTTTTTCTCTTTTATTGAGGTATAATTTTGTGAGACAACAGAAAAATATATATACTTTTCTCTGCCTGCTGGTTCCTGGCACAGAGCTCCTAAAACCTTTGTAATTTCCTATGTTCAAGGAATTCATTAATTTATAATTAATGGGAGCATTAGGAGCATCTTCTGTCTAACATTTGGTTTTTGACTCCAGGTCCTGACACAGTTTCTTGGAATTTCCTGAGTGATAGCAGGGTCTTTGTTCTAATGTGATGACTCTGAGTAGGCTCATAGATGGGGGGTGGTTACAAGAAAGACCAAGTCATGATTAGAAGCTTGGAATTTTCAGTCCTACCTTCCATTCTCTAGAGAGGAAAGAGAGGCTTGGAGTTAATAACTATCATGTCTGTGTGATGAAGCCTCCTTAAAAACCCCAATAGTATGAGGTTCTGAGTGCTTCCAGGTCATGTGGAGGTATACGGAGATTGGCATGTCCAAAGGGGCCATGGAAGCCCTGTGCCCGTTCCCTGGTGCCTTGCTCTGTGCATCTCTGCTCTGCGGATGTTCATCTGTGTCCTTCATTGTACTTTATGTAATAAACTAGTAAACAATGAGCAAACGGTTCTTCTGAGCCCTGTGAGCCATATTAACAAATTAGTTGACTTTTATGAGGAAGTCATTTGTTGTTGTTTGGTTGCTCAATCATGTCCAATTCTTTGTGACCCCATGGAATGCAGCACACCAGGTTCCCCGTCCTTCACCATCTCAGAGTTTGCTCAAACTCATGTTTATTGAGTCAATGATGCCATCCAACCATCTCATCCTCTGTCACCCCTTTCTCCTCCTGCCCTCAATCTTTCCCAGCGTCAGGGTCCTTTCCAGTGAGTTGGCTCTTCACATCAGTTGGCCAAAATACTGGAGCTTCAGCTTCAGCATCAGTTCTTCCAATGAATATTCAGGGTTGATTTCTTAGGATTGACTGGCTTGATCTCCTTGTTGTCCAAGGGACTCTCAAGCATCTTCTCCAGCACCACAGTTTGATTGGAGGAAGGCATCATACCTCCAATTGATAGCCAGTTGGTCAGAAACACAGGTGACAACCTGGACTTGTAATTGGCAGCGGAAGTATGTGGGGGAGGGGAAGTCTTGTAGGCCTGAGCCCTTAACCTGGGGGATCAGACATTAACGTCAAGAAGATAGTGTCAGAACTGATACCTATTGTAGGACACCCAGGTAGCATCACAAAGAATTGCTTGTTGTGGAATAAACCTCACACATCTGGTGTCAGAAATGTTTAGAGTACGGTAGTGGTGTGAGAGTCACAGAGAAACACAGGAAGAAGGCTGGGTTTTTCCTTCTCAAGCTGACATAGAGTAATATGAAGAAAATCAGATGTATTTAAAAAGTAATTATCCTTCCTTTTCTTTTTCCTTTCCCTTAGACTCATGCATAATGTGAATTGTGATGGTTAAATTTGTCATTTTGCCAAGTTGCAAAATCATAATGGAACCAAGGGAGAAATAGATGCCATAACTGGACATGAGTTCTCTCCTTTCAGAAGGCGTTGAGTATATTTTTTGTTTGTATGTGAGACAATTGCATTATGTTAGGCAGAGGCATTTTAAAAATTATATATGGCATGAAAAAAGTGGGAGGGCGTTGCTTGGCAACCCATGGTTGGAATGCGGAGGACATCTGTTGTTTTCCTCTATCAGCGCTCTATCTCCTTCTTCTGGAGTATGCCTCCACCCCCACTGCATGCTGGCTTGGGGGGCTGTCAGTCATTGTTCTCTGCTCTTCCCTAGTTGGGGAGAGGGGGATGGGGTGCAATCCCGACCAGGCCACTTAGAAGTTCCTTCTCTGGAAGAATATCTTACTGGGAGACAAGAGGACAGAAAACTCTTAAAGTTGATTCATTCAGGACACACTGTCCTGAAGAGACTATTTGTTTCTGTCACTTACAAATCCAGAACTGCCCTGATTCCTTATTATCTTGATACTTAACTGTTGAGATTATCGTTAAAAAAAATATACTAATTTATTTTTGGCTACTCTGGGTCTTGGTTGCTGTGCTCAGCCTTTTTCTAGTTGCAGAGTGGAGGGGAGGCTACTCTTTGTTGTGGTGCATGGGCCTCTCATTGCGGTGGTGGTTTCTCTTGTTGTGGAGCACAGGCTATAGGCGCTAGAGCTCAGTGGATGTAATGCATGGGCCCTGCAACATGTGGCATCTTGCTAAACACATGTCCCCTACATTGGCAGGCAGATTTCTAACCACTAGACCACAAAGGAAGCCCCCATGAATTTTTACATTTTCTGCTTTCTTAAGTCAGCCAGAGTTAGTTTCTGTTGCTTGTAGCCAAAGAAATGTATTTGGTAGTTAATTCCTCAGCACTGAATTCAATTAGAAGAATCCCATTGCAAAAAGAACACTAAATTCGGTTAGAAGGTTTTGTATCAAAGAGGTCCCCCAAACAAGATGATATTGAGTGATTCAGCTTTTTCAACATCTGCTTATAGTAGGTTTCTCCCCAGGCATTATGCCGTGGTGTCTGGAATAGAAGAGGTTTCAGGAAGGGTACCAGTACTTGTTGATTTCTGGAAGATGGTGATGGACAGGGACGCTTGGCGTGCTATGATTCATGGGGTTGCAAAGAGTCAGACACGACTGAGCGATTGAACTGAACTGAACCAGTACTTGTTGATACCTTGCATGCAGAACCACCACCTAGGATATGGCCTTAAAGATTTTGCACTACAGAAAACTCCAGGGAGTGCCATTCACATAGATTATGATGTGAATGGTACCCTTGGTGATGTGTAGTGAGGTGACTTGTTACTCCCCTCTCATAGTTCCTGTTGCTGGATTTGGCTTTTTGTGCCAGCCTCATACAGCCTTCTCCTTCTCTTGAATTTTCCCTGAAGTGCACAGTTGAATTTCCCTCCAACCAGTCAGGGCTAAACCAATCCATCAGATGAGTTTGTATGTATATAAATCAAATAGTGAATAAAATTCAAAACTTTCTCAAGAAGTTCCTTGGAGGTCAATGGATAAACTGAATGTTTGTGAACCCTCAAATTCATATGTGGAATCCCTAAACTCAGCATTGCTGTATTGGGTGATGGAGCCTCTAAAGATGTGGTTGAGATCATGAGGGTGGGTTCCTGTCCAATAGCGTTAGTGTCGTTATAAGAAGAGATACCAGAGAACTCTCTTTCTCTTTCTCTCCACACACATACACTGAAGGAAGGTCACGTGAAGACAAAGCAAGATGGTAGTCTACAAGTCAGGACCAGAGCCCTTATTGGAAACTGAATTGGCTGGCACCTTCATCTTAGACTTTCCAGTCTCTAGAATTGTGAGGTTTATTTTAAGTCACCCAGTCTGTGGTATTCTGTTATGGCAGTTCAAGCCAACTAAGACAGATTTAAATAGATACATGTAGGTGGAGAGAAGGGTATTAATGAATTTCATTTATTAGAAGTACTGACTCCCAAACTGTGTCCCACCTTGCTACATGAAGAAGAAAAAATGAGTTGATTAGGTGTCTTTTTGTTTGTTGTGGGTGAGGACAGGTGAATGGAAATTATGAGAGAGAATGGAGTTGACTCTTTCTGTTTCCTGTTTTCTTCAACATATAATCCATAAATACTCTGCAAAGTAATTATCACACCATGACCGCCACCACTGAAATCACATACACATAAGCACTAGAACAGTGCTTAAATTAAATTGTATTAATCATCAGGGAAATGAAAATGGAAACAACAATGAAATACCACTTCACACCCACTAGGATGGCTATAATAAAAGGGACAAACAACAAGTTTTAGAGAGAGCACGGAGAAATTAGAACCATGATCCATTGCTGGCAGGAATGTAAAATGGTGCAGCTGCTGTGGAAAATAGTTCAGCATTTTTTCAAAAAGTTAAACACAGAGTTGCTATGTGACCCAGCAACTTTATTCCTAAGGCTTCCCTGGTGGCTGAGGCAGTAAAGAATCTGCCAGCAATGCAGGAGACCTGGGTTCAATCCCTGGGTCAGGAAGATCCCCTGGAAAACAGAATGGCAACCCACTCCAGTATTCTTGCCTGGAGAATTCCATAGACAGAGGAGCTTGGAGGACTATAGCCCATGGGGTCACAAAGAGATACAACTGAGTAACTAATATTTTTTTCTTCTAATACCCAAGAAAGTTGAAAACATGTTCATACCAGAACTTGTACAGAAATGTTCATAGTAGCACTATTCATAATAGCCAAAAAGTGGGAAAAAACACAAATGTCCCTCAACTGATAATGAATAAACAAAATGTGGTATAAATGAAATAATATTCAGCCATAAAAAAGAATGAACTACTAATAATATATGCTGAACATGGGTAAACCTCAAGAGCATTCTGCTTAATGAAGAAGCCAGATGCTAAAGGCCACATGTTGTATGATTCCATTTGTATGAAATGCTCAGGGACTTTCCCCAATAGTCAAGAAGTTAAGAGTCTGTGCTTCCAGGGGACCCAGGTTCCATCCCTCATTGAGGGAACCTTACAAGTTCCTGCATGGCACACCGGGCACTTTTAATTAAAAAAAATTAAAATAAGTAAATTCATAGACAGAAAGTAGTTTAGTGGTTGTCAAATGCTGTGTGGGAGACAAGGAGGATGACTGCTAATGGGTATGGGCTTTTTTTTAGCCAAGTAGCACATGGGATTCTAGTTCTCTGACCAGAGAAATTCCAGCATGGGGCTTCATTTTGGGGTGACGAAAATGTTTAGGAATTAGATAGTTCTGATAGTTGTTATACATATACTGAAAATGACTGAATTTTACACTTGGATGAATTTTTTACTATGTGAATTGTACCTCAATGAAGAAAACCAGAAAGGATAACAACCTAACTTCTATACTTCTAGATCTTGGACAATCAGCCATTTGGTAACTCCATCCAACTTTGCGTTTTCTCCCCAAATGCATGGACTTAGAGAATAAGGAGAAAGAATTGATTATAAATTATGGAACATTAATTTTAGAAGCATCTCTATTATATACAAGACTAATTATAAATGTCATATAAAATTCTACTAAATATAAACAATCCTAAATGCAGACCTTACCACGTTAAAGTCTCCTAAACCCTGTTTTATAAGCTAATGTATGGTGGTAGTTAAACAAATCCTCATGTATCAAGTGCCTAATAAAATAAAAGCTTATTTTTTAATTTAGAATTCTAAAACAGGATTTCTTCACTGATCAATAAGCAGTACTCCCTTAAGCAATGACTCAGGGACCCGACTCCTTTCATCTGGTGTCTCCATCCTCAACACAGAGCTTCCAAAGTTGCTGTTTCACAGAAAGAGAAAAAGCATGGAGAACTGTTCATAATTCCACTGGCCAGATCCCAGGCACAAGGCTATCTGTCTCTATAAGGGGGCCAAGAAATGTAAGCTAATGAGGGCCCCAGAGGAAGAGGAAATAGATTTATTAAACTGCTGGCCAGTCTCTGCCACACCCACCCCTTGGTTAACTCTATCAACAGTTTAGAGCAAAGTCCTCCAACTTCCTTTGTATGCATACATTAATATATAACAATATTTTGTAATGAAAATGGAGTCACACCATGCACATCAGACACTATGCGTGGTCGCTGATTCAGATATAACCTACACTTTCTTGTCATCCGTACACATTCAGAGTTTAAGAACACACAGGTTCACACCTTGTTACGCTCCACCACTGTTATTCAGTGTTCATGCTGACACAGACACCATCCAGCGTACTCTCCCACATGCTTGCTTGTGTGGATGGCTAATCCCCAGTGAGAAGAATTGAATGGGAATTTCACAGCCCTGCTGACGTTCCTTTTCCTCTTGACACTCATTGTCCTCTTATATTATCTGATATTTTAGTATTAGCTTCAGATGCAGTTCATCATTTTCTTCATTTCATAGCTCATTATCATCATTGGTTCATGCCATGCCTCTCATGTATATTTTATATTCCCTTTCATTCCAACTGTGGCTCAGCTGGCTTCCCTGGTGGCTCAGCTGGTAAAGAATCCCCTTGCAATGCAGGAGACTTGGGTTCGATCCTTGGGTTGGGAAGATCCTCTGGAGAAGGGAAAGGCTACCCACTCCAGTATTCTGGCCTGGAGAATTCCATAGACTGTATAGTCCATGCTGCTAAGTCGCTTCAGTCGTGTCCGACCCTGTGCGACCCCATAGACGGCAGCCCACCAGGCTCTGCTGTCAATGGGACTCTCCAGGCAAGAACACAGGAGTGGGTTGCCATTTCCTTCTCCAATGCATGAAAGTGAAAAGTGAAAGTGAAGTCGCTCAGTCGTGTCTGACTCTTCGCGACCTCATGGGCTGCAGCCTACCAGGCTCCTCCGCCCATGGGATTTTCCAGGCAAGAGTACTGGAGTGGGGTGCCATTGCCTTCTCCTGTATAGTCCATGGGGGTCGCAAAGAGTCGGACATGACTGAGCGACTTTCAATTCACTTCACTTCATTAGATAACCCACTTCCTTCCCACCCTATAGACACCTCTGTAATGGGTTTAATACATACTTTTGTCTTTGTGTTCTTGCAAAATGTATATTGCTTTGTGATCACATATTTTAAATTTGCATAAGTGTTTTATATGTATAACTTATTCTGACTTTTTAAAAATCAATGCTATTTTTAACTTAAGATACATCCATGTTATTGAGTATACATCTAATCCGTTGTTCCCAACTGCTATATGTACTACTCATGATAAACATTTTACCTATTTTCTTTTCAAATGCAGAAACTCAGATCATCTCCACTCCTCTGCATCACAAATAATGCTGGAATGAACAGTCAAGTTCTTGACTCTTTATGAGCTTGTGTGGGAATTTCATTGCACTGTAGATTCGTGAGCAGATTTGCTGGGTCGTTAGGCAGACATAAGGGACTTGCCTGGTGGCTCAGATGGTAAAGCGTCTGTCTACAATGCAGGAGACCTGGGTTTGATCCCTGGGTCGGGAAGATTCCCCGGAGAAGGAATGGCAGCCCACTCTAGTACTCTTGCCTAGAAAATCCCATGGATGGAGGAGCCTGGTGCAGGCTACTGTCCATGGGGTCGCAAAGAGTCAGACACGACTGAGCGACTTCACTTTAGGCAGACATATACAGTACTGGACTATGGTGCCACCATACTGCACTCTGGAATGGTTGCACCAGTATTTATTCTCATTATGAAGAGTTCCTAGTTCCCCAACAAAGCTCATGATTAGTCTCGAATTTTTGCTATTTGACTAGATGTGAAGCAATATTTCATTGTTCATTTCTATTTTTCTCCTTATAATTTAAACATTTCTTCATATGCTTGCTACCCTTCTGAGTTGCCTCTTCTGTATATTGCCTACTCATATCCCTTCCCATTTTTAAAACTGAAGTTGTTGTACTTTTAGCAAATATTCAGGAGTTCTTTGTTTTTTTCTAGATCAAGAATTAGTAAACAATGGCCCACAGATAAAATTTAGCACATCTCTGGTTTTTGTAAATAAAGTTTTGTTAGAACACAGTCACACCCATTCACTTATCATCTATTGTTGCTTTTCTACTACAAGAGTAGAGATGAAGAGTTGTGTCAAAGATCATCTGTTCTACTAAGTTGACTTAATTTTTCACTACTTGGTCCTTTACAGGAAGTTTGCCAAATCCTGTCCTAGTTAAGAATCTCTTATTGGCGTCAGACATGATAAACCTCTTTTCTCGTTTTGTTATCTTTGAACTTTGTCTATACAGTCCTTTACTGAACAACAACGACAAAAAAAATCTCAATTTAATGTAATCAAATCCACTGATATTTTCTTTTTTTACCTCAGGTTACTCTTTTTTGAAGTTTAAAAAATGATTTCTGTTCTGCCTCTAGGTTACAAAAATACCTTCTGACTTTTTTTCCCTATTAAATTCATACTTTTACCTTTTATGTTTAGGTCTTTAACTAATTTGGAACTCACCTTTATACACAGTGTTAAATAGAGAAATCTAGCATTTTTCTCCATATAGGGAGACAATTTACAAAAACTATCTACTAAACAATCCAATTAGCCTTTGTGCCAGTTTTCAATGTATTGCCTCATAGTTCCAAATCTACCCTTCCTTGCCTGCTCAGCAAAAATTATGATGATCCCTTTAAATATTTCTCCATTCTCTATTAACATCTGGCATAATGTTAAGCTAGTCAGTAGAGGATGCCAGGGGAATACTGGAGGGAAAAAGAGATTTTTCATGCTTCCTTCTCTTACCAGTCTCTTGCAGTATGCAGTCTCTGTGATACCAGGTTTGCAGCACATAACTTCTCCAGCACTTGGTTCCTGGATTGTGCAGCGGCCTGCAATGTGCTGTATATAGCAGCTTCCCCTGGCACCTTCTCAGGTAGATTTCCAGCAAAATTCACTGGTGCAACTTCATCATCCAGTAAAGAGGCCACTACTTTGTCAACACATTCTGGGTTTCAGTTTGGAGGGCAAGGAATACTCTTTTGCAAGCATTGCCCTAGAGGTAGCAGCTTTTCCTGACAGTTGAGATTCTTGTATTCTTTAGGTGCTCTCTTTATTTCTTACTACTCAATCTCCTGTAATTTCATCCCCCGCTATAGTTACTAGATCTTTATATTAAATTTTTCCTGTTCATAATAATGTATGGTTTCTGTCCCGTGGTGGGACCCTGTCTGCTACAATCATATTCTCATTTATTTGTGCTATATTTTTATCTATATTAAATTCACATATTTATACCTAGGTCTATCCCTGAGATCTAGTTTTAATGGTGTGATTTAATCTTAAATGAGATAATAGATGCAAAACACCTGGCCATTACCTATCGTAGAGTAGTTACTCATTAAATGATATTAATCATGGTAGAGATTACCCATCTTTGCCCTCAAAGAGTACATCTAAGACCAATAACCTGACTTTGGTTTAATTTTGTGGGCTGGAAATGGGGAGTCAGGTCTAGTAAAGGACAGTGGCTTATTCCTCAGTTCAATCAACTTATAAATGAATGAATGTAAATCCAGAAATCACTGGATTTTCCTGACTTTAAGCCACTGTTTTAGTCATCCTCCATTATTTAAATGCATGAAGACATTTATTCCCACAAGGTTACTGATAGGTCTATTCTATAATTATAAAAATTTCTTAAACATAATAATTATAAGTCTGGATAATGTAGCCTCATATAGGGATTCAAGGGAATACAATATATTCTAAGTATACACAATGCTTTGTTTCTTTTATATTCTCATCCCAAACAGGAAGTTTCTATTACTCAAGTAAGAGTAAGAAGTAGCTCAACTGAGCTATAAAGCAAAATCTAAACAAACAGGAAAACATGTCTTATTCTTGGAAGGGAAGACTTAAAATGTCCAGTCTATCAAGGTTTAATACAGTTATAAGTATAAACAATATTTTTTGAAATAGACAAAACAATCTTTAAGCTGATTTTGTAGATAGTCTCCACAGATGAATGTGATTAATTCCTTCTTTTGCTGATGGGAGTTAGCTCTCCCCTTAAACCTGGACTGGACTTAATGACTCAATCAGTAGAATAGAAGGCTGATTTACTTAATCAACAGAATGCAGAGAAAGTATCATTTTGGGATTTCCAATGTTAGATCATAAGAAATATTGCAGCTTCCATGTGGATCTCTTGGAATGTTTTCTCTTCAAACACTTCCCCTCAGAACCCAGACACCATGGTGTGAGAATCCCAAGCCACATAGCTAGGTCATCTATAGGCACGCTGATTGACAGCCCCCTCCCATTAGAGAGCCAACATGAATTCCCAGTTATGTGAATGAACCGTCCTTGACTGGCCATATCTAGCTCAGTCAAGCCTTCAGGGGGCTCCAGCTCCAGTAATCACTTGAAAGAACTGCCCAACTGAGGACTGTCCAGCTGGGCCCAGGCAACCCACAGGAGCATGAAAGATAGCAAATTTTTGTTTTAATTTACTAAGCGTTAGTGTGATTTGTTACGCAGTAGTAGATAACTGGAACAGAAATTGATAACAAAAGTGTCATCCTTCTATGACAAAAACCTAAGACATGTGGCAATGGCTTGGGACCACGAGGTTTTTAGAAGCTGAAAGGGCCTCAGGGAGACTGTTAGCGGAGATTTGAAGGAGAGAAAGGAAATCGTGATTGGAAGTCAGAGAAAAGGCAACTCCTGTTATGTAGCAGCAAAAAGTTCAGAAGTGGTAAAACACAAAATAGAAAATGTAGTGAATTTGGGTGAATTTGGCTAAGGAGGTTTCTAGGTAGACTGTCCCAAGCCTGACTGGTTTATTTTAGCTGTCAAGCTACAATGATAAGCTGTCAATGATAAGCTAAGAGAGAGATAAGTTAAAAGGGCACTCATCAGCTTTTTTAGAAAAATTTGGAGGATATATGAAGGACACAAGACAGTTTTTCTGCCATTAAAAATTCTCAAAAGAAGAATAATCTTCAAATAAAGAAGAAGTCAAGAGTGCATCTGTAAGACTCTCTGTTAAGACTTCAGAAAGTTTAACCACATATTTTATACCTTCTCTCAAGTAAACAAAATCACTTCTAAGAATGCTAGAATGCCTCTTAGACTTTTTTTCTTAAACTAGACAAGAGAGCTTTTAAATATCTTAAGGGTGTTTCCTATAGCATACTGAATCTCAGATCAAGGTAGAGAAGGGCAGACCAAGGTATCTTGAAGACGTTGGTGGATGTGACTTTTGAGAACCTAAATAAAATTCTCAGAAAACACAAATGTTCAGGAGAACTGCGTTTTTAGAAATAACATCAGCTTCAAGTAAAGAGTACAGTTCAAAATGAAAAGAGCCCTTGAAACACCCAACTTCCTGTGGGCAAGAAGCAGGATGTGAAGGCTACATATGAACCACTTTTTAGGGAAAAGGAAGGATGACTCAGTGTGAAGAACCGAGAGTCCGGAAGGCAGAGCCTAAAGCTACAGGGAATCCCTCCTCGGAAGCAGGCGTGCTTGAGCCCTCAGTCACTGTTTGCGACCCTGTGGACTGTAACCTGCCAGGATCCTCTGTCCACAGGAATTTTCAGACAAGAATACTGGAGTGGGTTGCCATTTCCGACTCCGCACAGACGCAGGACTGGGTCCCAAACAAGGAAATGGAAGCATGTACCTGACTGGGATTTGAGAGCCGCTATGGAACACTGTTACGCGTCTCCTGTTTCTCCCTTTTGAACAGAAGTTTGTTTGTTTGTTTGTTTTAACAGAAGTATTTATTGCATTTGTCTTATCCCCATAACACCACTGTCCGCTGTGCTTGTGCTGCAGACAACTTGATTATTTTTTCATAGATATTCAGATGAAGAGGAACCATGCCTATAGCTAGACCTCATTTAGATCATGAGATACTGAGCTTTGAGCTAATGCCATCATGAGATGAGATTTGGGGAATCGTGGGAAGAGGATTCACATTCAGTGGACGTGAATTGTGTTGTCCAAAGGGTAGGTTGTGGTAGGTAGTCTTTAAATTTGTTACACATTCAATCTCTTCTGTAGTTTCTTTTTACTCCAAAATTTTTGTGTGCCTTCTCTTCATCATTTCACCAGAGATTTCTCTATTTTGTTATTCTCAAGGAATCAACTTTTGGTTATGTCAGTCTTTGAAAATCACATGTATTTGCTTTTTGCTTAGTTTCTCCTCTTACTTTTATTAACTCATTACTTCCACTTTCTTTTGGTTAGTTCTGTTGTTCTTTGTCTAACTTTCTCTCCCTTTTTTGGCCACACCCTTTGGCTTGTGGGAACTCAGTTCCCCAACCAGGGACAATGAAAGCCCAGAATCCTAATCAATAGACCACTAGGGAATGAACTCTCTGCCTAACTTCTTGACTTAAACATTTAGCTCTAACATTAGTACTCAAGGCTTTGCATGAAATATATCCTACAAGTATCAATGTATAGTATTTTTTGTCATTTCATCCTAAAAGCATTTTCTGACTTCTTATCTGATGTCTTTGATGAGTTTAGCAGCATGTTTAAAATTTTCCAAACAAACAGGGCATTTTTAGTTGTTGCTATTATTGTCCTCTAATTATGATTTAGACACCCAGTGTGGTAAGTATAATACTGATTCTTTGGTATTTGAGATTTTTCAACAAGGCTAGAGAATGGTCTAGAGTATGGTCAATACTTACAGCAGCTCCATGGAAATGATCAATGAAAATATATACTCTCTAATATTAGGTAAATTTTCTAAGTAAGATATATTAAGTCACCCCTTAAAACTGTGTTCCACTATTTAAAATGATGCTCCTAAAATAAATAAATAAATAAAATGACGCTCCTTTGGATGGACATGTACACTCTGCTCTATTTAAAATGGGCAATCTACTGTATAGCATAGGGAACTCTGTTCAAATGTTATGTGGTAGCCTGGATGGGAGGGGAGTTTGTGGGAAAATGGTCACATGTCACTTTGCTGTCCACCTGAAACTATCACAACATTGTGAATCAGCTATATGCCAGTATAAAATAAGAAGTTTAAAACTGTGTCTTAGTCTCGGGTCCCCCTGTCATAATTGTATGCCATTGGTGACATCTTTTGCAGGTGTCATTCCAGTTTTCCTGTTTTTGTTAATGTGATATAAAATGCTCCAAACTTTTATGGTGTAGGCAGTATGTTTGATATTAAACTATTAATTTATGGAGTTTTATATGTAATAATTTGTTAATATTTTAAGATATTGGTATTTTATATCCTTTTTCTTTTTTTTGGTTGCACCATGTAGCTTAGAGGATCTTAGTTCCCCAACTAGGGATTGAACCCGGGTCCCCTGCAGTGGAAGTCCAGAGTCCTAACTACTGAACCGCCAGGGAATTCCCCTGATATCTTCTTTATATGAAACAATTGACTCCAAATTTTAAGCTGGAATGTCATTGCAAAATTTTTCAGAAAATTATTACAACCATGTAATTTGTAGAGATTTTCAATACTTAGATTAAGAATTACATGCAAACTGGTCACAGTTTATGTTCTGATCATCAAACAAAAATAATTTTTAAATGGTTATAAAAAAGTTTATGTTAGCATAGAAAAAGATTGAATTCAGACATACATTTCAGTGTACATGAAAATGTCAGGAATGAAAAAACAGTCGTCCTTCCTCAGGCAGGAAAGTATAGGTGATTTAATAAATGGCACAATTAGCCATCCATAAGAAAAAAAAGTAAGATTGGACTCCCAGACTCACTACATTCAGAAATAAAACCTGGATACATGAAACTTCAAAGATAAGAAAAAAATTTTAATAATATTTTAAATTCTAAACATATAATTTAAGATTTAGAAAGATCTTTCATTTATTTTTTATTTTATTGACGTATAGTTGATTTTAAAATGTGTTAATTTCTGCTGTACAGCAAAGTGTTTCAGTTATGCCTATATATGTATACTTTTCATATTCTTTTCCATTATGGTTTATCACAAGATATTGAATAGAATTTCTTGTGTTGTGCTCGACAGTAGGACCCTTTCTTTATATTATATATATCCATTCTTTATATTAATATAATAGTTTGCATCTGCTAATCTCAAACTCCCAAACCTTCCCTCTCCCTCCTTCTCCTCCCCACCCCGGCATGGCAACCAAAGTCTGATTTCTATGATTGTGAATAGAAAGACCTTTTAAATAGGAGAAAAACTCAGAAGATCAGAAAAAGTTAGGTTTATTATAGCACATAAAAATATTTTTAATGTGAAAAGATAACAAAAGCAAAAAGTAGATTGAAAAGATGTTTACAATGCATGAAATTGAATAAGGATTAATACCTGCAATATACAATAAGAGTCTATAAATTAACATTTTTAAAAAAGACAACTCCACGCTCTGTAGCAATGGAGGCTATAGTTCATCCCATTAACCTCCCTCTTCCGTCCGCCCTCAGGAAGAGGGGCCTAGGAGAGCCTTGGAGGAGAAGCTGCTTTCCAAAGCTGTGTGGAAGAGGTGATCCTTGAGCTGTGCAAGGAACAGACTATGTCAGCAAGGGATGGACTGCGTCCATGACCTCTTCAGTTCAGTTCAGTTCAATTCAGTCGCTCAGCCGTGTCATGACCTCTTAGATCTATATTCAAATAGAGAACTGCTGGACTTCCCAGTGGTCCAGAGGTTGAGAATCTGCCTGCCAACGCAGGGTACATCAGTTCAATCCCTGGTCCAGAAGGATCCCACTTGCCAGGGAGATAAAAGAAAAAAAGCTCCTGCATCACAACTAATGAAGCTCATGCTTTAAAGCCCATGCTCTGCAACAAGAGAAGCCACCACAAGTCCTCACACCACAGCTAGAGAATAGCCCCAACTCACTGCAACTGGAGAAAGCCCATGAGCATCAAGGAAGACCCAGTGCAGCCATACTGCTGTGAGGAGTATAGGTGGCTGACAGCTTCCTGCTGCAGTACTGCTGGGATTTGCCTGGAAAATTCCATGGACAGAGTCTGGCGGGCTACAATCCTTGGAGTCACAAAGAGTTGAACATGATTGAGCACATGCACAAAGCAAAATAAAGGAGACCACGTATGGTATGATTCCATTTATATGAAATGGAATCAGAACAGGCAAATCTATAGAAACAGAAAGGAGATTAGTGGTTGCTATAGCTGGACACTGAGGACTGTGGGGAAATGAGAAATGACTGCTAATGGGCATGGGGTTATTTTCTGGAGTGATGACTGTGTTCTAAAACTCATAGTGGTGATGGCTTAAAAGCTCTATGAGTGTACTAAAAACCATTGGATTGTATACTTTAAATGGACGAATCGTATGGAATGTGAAGTACATCTTAACAAAGCCTTCCTGAATACTCAGGACCAGGACTTGGACTCAAATTTAAAATTGGTTTTCATTGTTGGGATCTCCAGATGGTAAATTATTCTAAAATTAAGAAGTATCTCTTGGAAATTCCCTGGTGGTCCAGTGGCCCGGGTTCAACCCCTGATCAGGGAACTCAGATGTTGCAAACCACGAGGTGTGGGGGTACAAAAAAAGTGTCTCTTTGCAAAAATAAAATCCAAGACACTATTAGGAAAACATTATCTAAAACTGAAATTAAAGGTTAACACTACAAAATGATCTAAGGAGGTGTCCAACAGAACCTGTCAATAGAAAGAAGTCTCCCCAGATATCTTCAGGATATTCACTCACATTAGTCTTTTAGCGAGCCCAAGGTAGAGAAGAGCTGATCTCAAAGAGTTATGGCTTTTGTTGAAAGGAGTGTGATAAAAATTGATGCATTAAAACCCCACAAAGCCTTTAAGGGAACTGCCTTGCCAGCAGCATTATCAGCTTAGACTAACAGGCACAAAATGAAAAGAGGCCTTTGCAACCCTTTTATAGGCAAGAAGCAGGCTGAGAAGACTACTTGGTTGCAAACTCAGTTTTTCTTTTGGGAAAGGAAGGATGATTCAGAGGGTGGAAACAAGAACCCAGACACTGGAGCCAGAAACCACAGTGAACAAGAATGACTCTCAGGCAGTTGGGCAAAGCTCTAATCCAACAAACATTTCAGAATTGGCTCTATTGTGTACCTCTTTCTTCCCCTCTTTTTGAGGTTATCTGATGCCTTTCCCGGTATGGTATGAACAACATATGTAGGGAAGAGATAACTTGCCTCTTTAGTTTACAGGTCTGCTATATACAGAAGGGGTGTGAGGGAGAGACCAATTAAGAGATAAATTCAGAAGCTCTTAAGATAGCCCAAGCAAGAGATAGTGGTGGTTTTGAATAGGCAGCAGTGGAAAAAGTGATTAAGGGGTGAGATTCAATGTATTTTGAAATCAGAGCCAACAGGCTTTGAGTTAGGACATGAGGAAAAAAGAAGAGTTGAATATGAAGCCCTGGAAGAACCGGGTGAATGAATGTCCCACTCATACCCCTTTTGTCTGCCTCCTTTCAGAGCAGAATTTTCCAGAATGACCTACACTGTTGTCTCCATTTTCTCACCTCCCACTTTGTCATCCCACTCCTAGTTAGTCTCTGCTTATTACTTCTGCAAAATTGCTGTTGACAATATTACCAATGACCACCATATTTCTAAACCCAATGGACACTTTCCCATCTTCTTTTATTTTTTTTGCTTTAAAAAATTTATATTGGAGTATAGCTGATTTACAATTTTGTGTTGGTTTCAGGTGTACAGCAAAGTGAATCTGTTACACATATATATACATCCACTATTTTTTAGATTCTTTTCCAATATAGACCATTACACAGTACTGAGTAGAGTTCCCCATGCTAGATAGTAGGTCCTTATTATTACCTATTTTATATGTAGTGACCCAATCCCAGTCTTCCAGTTTACCCTTTCTCTCTCATCCCCTGGAAACCATAAGTTTATTTTCTAAATCTGTAACTCTTTTTATTTTGTCAATAAGTTCATTTGTACCATTTTTTTTTTTTAGATTCCACATACAACTTATCCGTAATTTTTATCTTTCTCTGACTTACTTCACTCAGTATGACAATCTCTATGTTCATCCATGTTACTGCAAATTGCCTTATTTTGCAACTAGCCAATCTGATTGAATGGACCACAGCCTTGTCTATCTAACTCAATGAAACAGCCATGCTGTGTGGGGTCATCCAAGATGGACGGGTCATGGTGGAGAAGTCTGACAGAATGTGGTCCACTGGAGAAAGGAATGGCAAGCCACTTCAGTATTCTTGCCTTGAGAACCCCATGAACAGTATGAAAAGGCAAAATGATAGGATACTGAAAGAGGAACTCCCCAGGTCGGTAGGAGCCCAATATGCTCCTGGAGATCAGTGGAGAAATAACTCCAGAAAGAATGAAGGGATGCAACCAAAGCAAAAACAACACCCGGTTGTGGATGTGACTGGTGATAGAAGCAAGACCCGATGCTGTAAAGAGCAATATTGCATAGGAACCTGGAATGTTAGATCCATGAATCAAGGCAAATTGGAAGTGGTCAAACAGGAGATGGCAAGAGTAAATGTCGACATTCTAGGAATCAGCGAACTAAAATGGACTGGAATCGGTGAATTTAACTCAGATGACCATTATATCTACTACTGCAGGCAGGAATCCCTAAGAAGAAATGGAGTAGTCATCATGGTCAACAAAAGAGTCCGAAATGCAGTACTTGGATGCCATCTCAAAAACAACAGAATGATCTCTGTTCATTTCCAAGGCACACCATTCAATATCACGGTAATCCAAGTCTATGCCCCGACCAGTAACGCTGAAGAAGCTGAAGTTGAACGGTTCTATGAAGACCTACAAGACCTTTTAGAACTAACACCCAAAAAAGATGTCCTTTTCATTATAGGGGACTGGAATGCAAAAGTAGGAAGTCAAGAAACACCTGGAGTAACAGGCAAATTTGGCAATGGAGTACAGAATGAAGCAGGGCAAAGGCTGATAAAGTTTTGCCAAGAAAATGCACTGGTCATAGCAAACACCCTCTTCCAACAACACAAGAGAAGACTCTACACATGGACATCACCAGATGGCCAATACCAAAATCAGACTGATTATATTCTTTGCAGCCAAAGATGGAGAAGCTCTATACAGTCAGCAAAAACAAGACTGGGAGCTGACTGTGGCTCAGATCATGAACTCCTTATTACCAAATTCAGACTTAAATTGAAGAAAGTAGGGAAAACCACTAGACCATTCAGGTATGACCTAAACAAATCCCTTATGATTATACAGTGGAAGTGAGAAATAGATTTAAGGGCCTAGATCTGATAGATAGAGTGCCTGATGAATTATGGAATGAGGTTTGTGACACTGTACAGGAGACAAGGATCAAGACCATCCCCATGGAAAAGAAATGCAAAAAAGCAAAATGGCTGTCTGGGGAGGCCTTACAAATAGCTGTGAAAAGAAGAGAGGCGAAAAGCAAAGGAGAAAAGGAAAGATATAAGCATCTGAATGCAGAGTTCTAAAGAATAGCAAGAAGAGATAAGAAAGCCTTCCTCAGTGATCAATGCAAAGAAATAGAGGAAAACAACAGAATGGGAAAGACTAGAGACCTCTTCAAGAAAATGAGAGATACCAAGGGAACATTTCATGCAAAGATGGGCTCGATAAAGGACAGAAATGGTATGGACCTAACAGAAGCAGAAGATATTAGGAAGACGTGGCGAGAATACACAGAAGAACTGTACAAAAAAGATCTTCACGACCCAGATAATCACAATGATTTGATCACTCACCTAGAGCCAGGCATCCTGGAATGTGAAGTCAAGTGGGCCTTAGGAAGCATCACTATGAACAAAGCTAGTGGAGGTGATGGAATTCCAGTTGAGCTGTTTCAAATCCTGAAAGATGATGCTGTGAAAGTACTGCACTCAGTGTGTCAGCAAATTTGGAAAACTCAGCAGTGGCCACAGGACTGGAAAAGGTCAGTTTTCATTCCAATCCCAAAGAAAGGCAATGCCAAAGAATGCTCAGACTACAGCACAACGGCACTCATCTCACAGGCTAGCAAAGTAATGCTCAAAATTCTCCAAGCCAGGTTTCAGCAATACGTGAACGATGAACTTCCTGATGTTCAAGCTGGTTTTAGAAAAGGCAGAGGAACCAGAGATCAAATTGCCAACATCCGCTGGATCATCGAAAAAGCAACAGAGTTCCAGAAAAATATCTATTTCTGCTTTATTGACTATGCCAAAGCCTTTGACTGTGTGGATCACAATCAACTGTGGAAAATTATGAAAGAGATGGGAATACCAAACCGCCTGACCTGCCTCTTGAGAAACCTATATGCAGGTCAGGAAGCAACAGTTAGAACTGGACATGAAACAACAGACTGGTTCCAAACAGGAAAAGGAGTACATCAAGGCTGTATATTGTCACCCTGCTTATTTAACTTATAGGCAGAGTACATCATGAGAAACTCTGGTCTGGAAGAAGCACAAGCTGGAATCAAGATTGCCGGGAGAAATATCAATAACCTCAGATATGCAGATAACACCACCCTTATGAAGAAACTAAAAAAAAAATGTGAAGAGGAACTAAAGAGCCTCTTGATGAAAGTGAAAGAGGAGAGTGAAAAAGTTGGCTTAAAGCTCAACATTCAGAAAACGAAGATCATGGCATCTGGTCCCACCACTTCATGGCAAATATATGGGGAAACAGTGGTTGACTTTATTTTGGGGCTCCAAAATCACTGCAGATGGTGATTGCAGCCATGACATTAAAAGACGCTTACTCCTTGGAAGGAAAGTTATGACCAACCTAGATAGCATATTCAAAAGCAGAGACATTACTTTGTCAACAAAGGTCCATCTAGTCAAGGCTATGGGTTTTCCATGAGTTTGAGTAAACTCTGGGAATTGATGATGGACAGAGAGGCCTGGTGTGCTGTGGTTCATGGGGTCGAAAAAAGTCAGACACGACTGAGAGACTGAACTGAACTGAATTGTTGGTTTTTCCGGTAGTCATGTATGGATGTGAGAGTTGGACTATAAAGAAAGCTGAGAGCCGAAGAATTGAACTGTGGTGTTGGAGAAGACTCTTGAGAGTCCCTTGGACTGCAAGGAGATCCAGCCAGTCCATCCTAAAGGAGATCAGTCCTGGGTGTTCATTGGAAAGACTGATGTTGGAGCTGAGACTCCAGTACTTTGGTCACCTGATGCGAAGAGCTGAAGAGCTTCTAGTTTGAAAAGACCCTGATGCTGGGAAAGATTGAGGGCACGAGGAGAAAGGGATGACAGAGGATGAGATGGTTGGATGGCATCACCAACTCAATGGACATGAGTTGGGTGAACTCCAGGAGTTGGTGATGGACAGGGAGTATTGTCGTTCATGGGGTCACAAAGAGTCAGACACGACTGAGCGACTGAACTGAACCGAACTGATGACTGACTAATATTCCACTGTACATATGTACCACCACTTCTGTATCCATTCCTCTGTTGATGGACATTTCCGTTGTTTGATGTTCTGGCTATTGTAAACAATAAATGTTGGAGAGGGTGTGGAGAAAAGGGAACCCTCCTTGTTGACAGGAATGGAAACTGGTACACCTATGATAGAGAACAGTATGGAAGTTCCTTAAAAAACTTGGAAAAGAGCTACCATATGATCCAGCAATTGGTACTCCTGGGTATATACCCTGAGACAACCAGAATCAAAAAGACACATGTACCCCAGTACTCACTGCAGCACTAATTAAAATATCTGGAACATGGAAGCAACCCATTTTCTTTTTATTTGGTCGCTCTGCTGCATTTAGTGCAGATACACTGCCTTTTTGAAGTATTTTGTTCCCTTGGCTCTCTTGAGCCAGGTACTTCTGATTTTCTGCTACCCTTCTGGTTGCCCCTTCTCATTCTCCTCTTCTGTATTCTTTTCTAATACACTATTAATATAGATCAATATCTCTGAATGACCCTTTTCAATCCTAGGATTTCTAAACCAACACCTCCTGCCCAGACTTGTCTCCTGAGCTCCAGTTCTATATGCCTGCGCATATTCAAGAATCCAACAGAAAAATCAAACTGAACGTGTGAGTATAGGAGTCATCACTTTCCCCAACAAACTTACTCTTCCTCCAGTGTCCTCAGTCTCTATAAGGAAATACCATCTACCCAACTGCTCAAGCCAGAAAGCTAATAGTCTTGGCTACTCACCCTCTCTTACACATATACAATCAATCACTAGTTCCTGTAATTCTGCGTCTTGGATCACTCACTCTCAAATCTGTCCGTTTCTTTTTATCTACTGCTGCCAAGCAAGATGTAGGCCCAGCCATCATCATCCCTTGCCTGGACTTTAGTATCAGCCCCCTGCCTCTATCCAGCAGCCTCCTTGTATTCACTTTAGCTCTCCATGCTGTTTGCTTGTTTAGGCACAAACAGGACGGTGCATTCCCTCAGTTTAAAGTCTGTCAATGATCCCCTACATCCTTGGAATTTGCTACAAGTTGCTTAAGATAGCTCATAAGACTTTGCATAATCTGGATTGTGCTGTCTCTTTCACCTCAACCTCATATCATTTTCCTTTCTTTTCTGGAGCCCATCACAATGATCTGCTCTCAATCCCTTGAACATGCCAAGATTTTCTCATTTTTGGACCTTCACACTTTTCCTCTGCTTAAACAGCTCTTCTCCATTCTCTTTGTCTGGCTCTCACTCATCCTTCAAGCCTGAGATTAATAACACTTCCTCAGGGCAGTTGACCCTAGGCCCCAGATTACATCAGCTCACTCTGTTGTGTGTTTTCTTAACCTTTTGCACTTCTGCTTGGCAATAATTTGCTTGTGATTCTTCTAATCAGTTAGTAGAGTATCTGTTTCATGTCCGCTTTCCCCACCAGAGTATTAGCTCTGTTACAACAGACCCTGTTTATTTTATTCACCATCGTAGATAAGCATGTAGTTAGATACTCACTGAGTATTTCTGGACTGGCTGACAGTTGGGGGGCCCAAGTATCACTGGTCTTGGGCACAGACTGGACTTGCCTGAGGCTATAACCCCTACCCTTTCCTCTCTTAAGGGAAGTTATAAGGACCAGAGGAAGTACTAGGTGACTTCATGCACTGTCTAGTACAATATGAAAGAGTATTCATCACAATTATATTTACTAGAGTGAAAAATTTTTAAAAAGCAAATAGCCCTTAAATGTCCAGCATTATGGGAATGGCTTCTTCATACATTAACCAGTGGTTTAAAATAACTGCCTAATATATCTAAGCCTTGTTTTTCAAATAGAACCTCACATAGACCCCAAAGTAAGATGCATTAAAATTTGGCTATTCTGGTGAACATGGGAGGGGGCAGCGCTTCATCTTTTCGGCCTCCCCTGTTTTCCCTTTCTCTCCCCTCCCCCACTTTTCATGCTTTCTCCTATAGGTCCTGAAGGTGTTCCAGTTCCTGGCTCCATTCTCTCTTTTCAAGTCAGGACATCATTTTCTGTTTGGGTTTCCATGAGACACTCCCAAATACTTTGTTGTGTCGTTGTTATGCTGACTCAAGTTGGTTTTCTGTTACTTGTAATTTTCAAAAACAAAAACATCTTAAATAATACTGTTGCAGCTTGAAAGACTTTTATGTAATGGAAAGAGAACTGCGTTTGGAGTCAGAAAACTGGTTTTAAATCCATGTCCTGACTTCAGGCAAATAATCATTTTCAACTCAGTTTTCTCCTCTGCAAATGGAGCTGAACTTTTGCAAGTATTAAAAAAACAATATTAATATATTAAAAGGGTCAGTATTAAGCAGGCTTTCAACAAATGCGTAACAATTAAGAGTAGTCTTGTTAGAAGTCCCTCCTACCCACTATAACTTGAAGGAACATATTTAGTGCAGCCAAAGTTAGCAAGGCTGCCATCTTGTGGCAATTTACTGACACACTGAACAGTGTCACTTGACACATTTACAGTAAAACATTCATGGTCACATTTCTCTCTTTAAAAAAAAAAAATTCTTTGGCAGCACCACGCGGCTTGTGGGATCTTAGTTCCCTGACCAGGGATGGAACCTACAACCCCTGCATTGGAAGCACAGAGTCACAATTGCTGGACCACTAGGGAAGTCCCATATCTCTTTTTCTGACTGATTCTCCTGCTTCCTTCTTTCTCTTATAAGGCTCCATGTGATTGTATTTGGCCTACCCGAATAACCCAGGATCAACTCGCCATCTCAAGATCCTTAATTTAATCACATCTTCAAAATCCCTTTTGCCATGTAAGGTAGCATATTCACAGGTTCCAAAGATTTGAAAGTGGACATCTTTGGATGTCCATTATCCCACATATTACAGAGCATTTTTCTTCAGTAATATAAAATTGGTAGCTTAAAACTGGCCACGATAGGAGTATTTACAATACAGAAATTGGCAAATGCTACAAATCAGGTATTTCCCCAGTGGAGCACATACTGCTAAAGTCTTACTGCATACCTCTGGTCCTGATGGTTTGTTGAGGTGAAGAGCCATTAGAATTATGATATAATCCAGAGGACACCTAGGGCACCTCCTAGTTCTGCCATGTTTAGTGTAAAAAATTGTGGGAATTTTATATAGGCAGGAGCACCAAGGTCTTCCTTCAATCCCTTAAGAAAAAAGTTTTGGGTGACCTACAGAAAATCAGTTATGGCTCCATCTAGAGGCTATATGGTTAAGTTAAAGTTAATGCAGTATATGTGGAAGTGATATCTGCCATTTCTGGATCAGGACTTTTCCTTCATGCCCTATCTCTTTTTCCATCACTTTGATCCTGACGAACGTAGGTGTTGGTTGAAAACAAAGAGAATATGGAATGTGTAGTGGATATGTGAAGTCAAAATTATCAACTAAGGCCTTGTGATCAGTTCCAGAAAGATTGTGTCATGTCAGCTCAATAGGTATGTGTGTGTGCAAGCTAAGTTGCTTCTGTCTTATCTGACTCTTTGTGACCCTATGAACTGTAGCCCGGAAGGCTCCTCTGTCCATGGGATCCTTTAGGCAAGAATACTGGAGTGGGTTGCCATGCCCTCCTCCAGGGGATCTTCCCGACCCAAGGATCAAACCCACCTCTCTCATGTCTCCTGCATTGGCAGGCAGATTCTTTACCACTTGTGCCCCTTGGGAAACTCTCAGTAGCTACATAATGCATCTAATTTTCTTATCCCCATCTTCCAACAGATATAGGGTGTGGCATGTTGTGGTGGTTGCTCTTTGAAGTTCAATTCATAGGCTGATAAACATTGATGAAGGGTCACTGCGGAAATGGAGGAAGATGAATATTATTCCAAAATTCTGGACTTGGAGCTGGATGAAGTAATTGATGAGACTTGGATTGATTCCTTTGCGGGGCGGGGGGTAGTAGGAGGATAAGTATGGTGATGACAATTTGGTTATAAAAGGGAGGGTTGTTTTAGTTAGGAGTTTTTGTTTGTTTCATTTATTAAAGTGTTAATATAGAAAGAAGAGGGTATATTGCTCTTGGGCCATCCAGGGCTTATTATCATGACATCTATCACTTAACGGGCACTCAGCATCGGCCTGCCCTTCATATATCTGGGCAATACTATCCCAAACAAAGAGAGTGCACCTTTTATCATCAAAGCTGACAGAGCTCACTGTCCTTGTATAGCTGACTCAGCCAACTCCATTCTCTTTAGTTTGAGTTCCCTGAGACAAGTGATTTGGGGAAAGGAGAAAAGCCATTAAAAGTTCATTAATGAGTGGGTTCCTACTGTGGACAGCTGGAGCTCAGTCCCTCTGCTGCTGCCGCTGCTGCTAAGTTGCTTCAGTCGTGTCCAACTGGGGACCCTTAAAAACACTGTGAAACACACACCTGAAAATGTCCCTCCAAGGGACAAGGAAGCTGCAATATTTGTTGACTGTTGATTCTGGCTTTGAGACAGAAAGCAGAGTAGGCTTTGTGGAGTTCTTTAGGAAATTCTAGCTTTCCAGTCTCAGACGCTGCAACTTCCCTTTTCTCTTTACTTACACATGACGTGATGGCTTGGGCTACAGCAGCGAACTTGCAACTTTAAAAGTAAGTCAAACTGAATCACAGAGATATCAGCTCGGACACTAGCAAGCCAGTAAAAGTGCCCACCGACATTATTCTTGTGAGCAAAACATACTTAAAAAAAAAAAAAGTTACCCTAGTCAATTTTTCTCTTATACGCAGTCAAAAGCGTTCATATTCCTGGCTTATCTAGTCTTGCAGCCAAGGGCACACAGGCCCAGACTTTGAATCAAAAGTTAGTGATATAAAGGAAATTTACTGGTGGTCCACTGTTTAGGACTTGGCACTTTCATGGCCTGAGCTCATTCCCTGATTGGAGAACTAAGATTCTACAAGCTGCAGGGTGAGGTTAAAAAAAAAAGTGATATAAAGAAGCAGATGCTTGGGACTTTCCTGGTGGTTCAGTGGTTAAGAATCTACCTGCCACGAATTCAATCCCTGGTCTGAGAAGATCCCATAAGCCTCAGAGCAACTAAGCCAGTGAGCCACAACTACTGAGCCCACATGCTCTAAAACCCGTGCTCCGCAACAAGAGAAGCCACCGCTATGAGAAGCCTGCACACTGCAACTAGAGAAAAGCGTGTGTGCAACAATGAAGACCCAGTGCAGCCAAATATAAAATAATAAACATTTTAAAAAGCAGATGTTCTTTGATGATGGGCCAGTAGTACCAGTGCTTCCAATGGCACCATCCAGAATGTTGACCCTTCAGATCTTATTTTGCCTCCTAGTTACCTTCACCAGGGACAGAGACAATGGACTTTCAGAATCAAATAATAATTATTACTACTCATTGAATATTTAGTGAGCCAAATGTTTTTATAAATTTTTTCTAATTGTCATATCGATGATTCAAGATGAATTTTAACATACATGTTAAAATTTTTTGGCCGCAGCATGTGGGATCTTAGATGAATTTTAACATACATATATATTTTTAAAAGTTTTTGGCTGCAGCATGTGGGATCTTAGATTCCTGACCAGAGACCAAACCTACTTCCCCTGAAGTAGAAGCACAAAGTCTTAATCACTGGGCCAACAGGGAAGTTCCTGGATTTTAATATCTTTTCCTGAGGTTAACTACCTTGACCAAGATTACACATTAAGTAGCAGTGTTGTGGTTCAGGTTCAGATGAGAGCGGTGCCAAAGTCAGATCTTAACCACTGTATTGTCATATCGCCAATATCTCTTGCCAACTTGTAATGTTTGGACTTGAGAGCTTAACTCAGGGACTCTATCCTAGGAGGAGAAGAAAGATGGGCTCACATAGATTGTTGTCTGTCAGCCCCTTCTGGCAGGAGGATGCAGGATCTGCCCAAACACAGACAGGCTCGGGGCCAGGCAGCACAGATGCAGACACTCCTCTGAGCCAGGCTGGGAAACACTCCAGATGAACCAGCAGGCTCTGTGTCTGAAACTCTGAGTGATAAGGAAGAATCTTGTGTGGCACCCTCTGAGACAAAGCGATCCTGTAGGTTTAGAATTTTGCTGAAATCCAGGCGAAATAAGGGGCATATGTGAGAATCAACCAACTCTCTGCTGACAATTCTTGCTTGAGAAATAACTGCGCTCCTTTCTCCCCTTCTCTTCCCAGGCTAGATTTTGAAGCTCTGAGGCTGAAACCCCCCAAATCCAGTCTTCCACTCACCTCCTATTTACCCATCTCCAAGTCTCAGAGCCACCTTGACCCCTCTCACCCTTTTCGTTTAGTCACACTCTCCATAAATATCTATTGAGTATCAATTTTGCACCAGAGAAGCAAGGACTCTAACCTCAAGGTACTTACAAGATACTAAAAGATCATCGCACAAATAATTATTTAATTAAGACTGTTCTATCTGCCAAGAAGGAAAAGTAACATTCAATGGGAGTGGACCCCTGGGGAGGGGTCCTGTTCCAACAGGGAAGGTTCCTGTTCCAATCATCCTCTTTCCTCCTGTCTGCCTCCTCTTCACCGACCCCTTTGTACAAATGCTGTCTCCTGCACTGTCTTCTTTGCTGTATCCCCATGCTAAAGCCTTGACTTAGACCTCACTACATCTTTATAGCTGTTTTCTAACAGGTCTCCCTTCCTTTTTTTTCACTCACTCATGCCCATGCTCTACACCATAGAGGTGTATTTCTAAAATGCGATCTAACCTGCTCTCTCTCGCTTTCACATTAGGGTTTCACATCTCCTGCCTGGTACAACTTACTCAACCTCTTTTTTCAGGCTTATCTCCTATCCCTCTCCTCCAGGAAACTCTCACCTCATCCAGGCACAGATTCCCATCTCCCCTACTGTTTATTCATGCTTGCCCTGCAATGAATTCATCTCAGCCCAGGGAAAGATTATTCTGAATTCAAGGGGCTCACTGAATATGGACTTGATGAGAGTCCAGCATGGATGAGGTACTGAGTACTGGGCAATGAACAAGATCAGTGAGGAGGAAAAGCTGGAACCAGTAGTTAGCGCATCTGCTGATAATATCCCCCATTGGTGATACTGGTTTCCACAATACATTGTGAAAGGTCCATGAGGGCAGTGACAGGGTCTGACTTGGCTGCTGCTGTACTCCTAGTTGTGCGTGGTACAAAGTAGTGTGGAGCTTAGCACAGAACTCAATAATTTTTTTCAGTGTATAAATAAATGAAAAAAATAAAAGTCACAGATTTTTAAAAATTCTTAAACTGTCTTGCACTGGAGTCACAAGTGCCTATGTTCAGACTCCTTAAAAGATTAGAAGTTCCTGAAGGGCAGGCATGGTGATATACTCATGTGTACACTCTTTACAAAGAATCACTTTACCAAATGGTTTTACATAGGTTATTGGTTCTGTTTCTCATTACAACCACATGAATTACTATCCCCAATTTATATTTGGGGAAGATTTGTTCCTTATTTTCTTCCTTCTCCTTTCTGTTTCCTCCTTTCTCTCCCCTTCCTTTAGGATGCATGTATAGTTTAAGCATTTCCTGTCTCTAATCCAGAAAGAGACTTAGAAGGGCTAAATGTAGAGCTGATTACAATGAGGACCAGGCAGGCTACTTGCCCTGGGCTACTCACACAGACTTGCTTCCCTGTTGACTCACATGGTAAACAATCTGCCTGCAACCTGGGTTCCAATCCTGGGTCAGGAAGATCCCCTGGAGAAGGACGTGGCAACACACTCCAGTATTCTTGCCTGGAGAATCCCATGGACAGAGGAGCCTGGCAGGCAAGAGTCCAGAGGGTCTCAAAGAGTCTGAAGCAACTTAGCATGCATACATGCGTGTGCCCGTGCACGCACATGCACACACACACAAAGCACTCAAATATAATCTTTTGATGTTCAGTTCAGTCGCTCAGTCATGTTCGACTCTGCGACCCCATGTACTGCAGCATGCCAGGCCTCCCTGTCCATCACCAACTCCCAGAGTTTACTCAAACTCATATCCATTGAGTCCATGATGCCATCCAACCGTCTCATTCTCTGTTGTCCCTTCTCCTCCTGCTTTCAGTCATTCCCAGCACCAGGGTCTTTTCAAATGAGTCAGTTCTTCGAATCAGGTGGCCAAAGTATTGGAGTTTCAGTTTCAGCATCAGTCCTTCCAATGAATATTCAGGACTGATTTCCTTGAGGATGGACTGGTTGGATCTCCTTGCAGTCCAAGGGACTCGCAAGAGTCTCCTCCAACACCACAGTTCAAAAGCATCAGTTCTTCAGTGCTCAGCTTTCTTTATGGTCCAACTCTGACATCCATACCTGACTACTGGAAAAACCAAAGCTTTGGCTAGATGGACCTTTGTTGGCAAAGTAATGTCTCTACTTTTTAATATGCTGTCTAGGTTGGTCATAACTTTTCTTCCAAGGAGCAAGCGTCTTTTAATTTCACAGCTGCAATCATTGTCTGCAGTGATTTTGGAACCCCCCAAATAAAGTCTGTCACTGTTTCCACTGTTTCCCCATCTATTTGCCATGAAGTGATGGGACCAGATTTCATGATCTTGGCTCTTTCAATGTTGAGTTTCAAGCCAGCTTTTTCACTCTCCTCTTTCATTTTCATCAAGAGGCTCTTTAGTTCTTCTTCATTTTCTGTCATAAGGGTGGTGTCATCTGCATATCTGAGGTTATTGATATTTCTTCTGGCAGTCTTGATTCAAGCTTGTGTTTCTTCCAGCCCAGCATTTCTCATGATGTGCTCTGCATATAAGTTAAATAAGCAGGGTGATGATACATAGCTTTGATATACTCCTTTCCGGATTTGGAAGCAGTCTGTTGTTCCATGTCCAGTTCTAACTGTTGCTTCCTGATCTGCATACAGATTTCTTAGGAGGCAGGTCAGGAGTTCTGGTATTCGCATCTCTTTAAGAAGTGTCCACAGTTTGTGGTGATCCATACAGTCAAAGGCTTTGTCATAGTCAATAAAGCAGAAGTAGATGTTTTTCTGGAACTCTCTTGCTTTTTCGATGATCCAGCAGATGTTGGCAGTTTATCTCTGGTTCCTCTACCTTTTCTAAATCCAGCTTGAACATCTGCAAATTCACAGTTCATGGACTGTTGAAGCCTGGCTTGGGAGAATTTTGAGCATGACTTTGCTAGCCTGTGAGATGAGTGCCGTGTGGTAGTTTGAGCATTCTTTGGCATTGTCTTTCTTTGGGATTGGAATGAAAACTGACCTTTTCCAGTCCTGTGGCCACTGCTGAGTTTTCCAACTTTTAATGTTATGTCTGAATAAAGTTTATGTGTGAGACACTGTTCTTGTTAAATGTCAGTATTTAAAATATACTCCAATTTTTGTTCCATATTTTGTCATGTGATTTTTTCTTTTAAATATTCCGAGAGTCATAAAATTGAGAAGAGGCCCAGGTTTAGAGAACTTAGATAACCTGACCAAATTCTGACCCCTGGTAAAGCACCTAAGCCATGACTGGAACCCCTGGTGTCTTCCCACCAGGGCCATCACTGCCTCCAAATTGCAGCAGATGATTCCAATATGGTCTATCACAGGAGTTACGCTCTGGGGTTTAGTCACATAAATGTGTTTCCTCTAAAATTCTGACACTTTGTGAACTTGGCAAATAATTCAGTATCCTCGCTTGAAAACTGGAGGCCATAATGGTACCTACCGCGGAGAGTTCCTATTAGAAGTTAAGTGAAAATGAGCTTGAAGCTTTCAGCAGAGGCCTGGCATGTACTCAGCGCGCAGTAAATGGCAGTCGTTATTATAAGAATTGTATTTATTGAATGAGTGACTCTGGCATATAACGCTTGCATTGAACTTGACGCTTGGAGCTGTCAGAGGCGTTCAACTGAAGGGGTGGCAACTTGCCAATTTTTTTCTGGAAATAAAATCTTTGTGGGAGGATAATCACTGGTTGGAAAGCGTGAGACTTGAGAGAACAAAGCTCAGATGCCCGGGCCCAAGGAGCACGGAAGGGAAGTCTTCCTTGCGCTTAGCGGCTACCGTGCTGAACCTCCCCCGGACTGAGTGGCAGCCGGCTGGGAACTCCCAGCCCGGGGCAAAAATGCCTCAGAAGCCAGGTTTCAGCAAGGTGAAGAAGGATCTCTTCTAATTCTGCTCATCTTTTTTTCCCCTCTCGATCCTCTTATTCTCGGGGACCACACCCTGAGTGTGGGGAAGAAGGACTCCTAAACCGCGGGGCGGAGGTTTCCGCGCGGCCCCAGACCTGACCATCTATGGTCACAGAGCGCACCGAACTAACAGGAAGTGAGTTGCGCTTCCACCTTCCCAGCCCCGGCCAGAGCAAGCAGGGTGGCGGCGGCGGGCACGCCCAGAAACCCTGGGCTATGCCTGAGCGCCCCCTCCGACCCCTCCCCACACGCAGCCTCCACAGGTCCTCCCGAAACACTGCCCAGACCAATGGCCTCCCTACATCACAAACGGCGAAACCGAGGTATCCACGCCCAGAGGGAGGCGGAGCTTAGCTTGGTCTACTATCGTTGGAGGGCGTGGCCTAGCCTTAGACACGCCCCGTCGCTCCCGCCTCGGGGGCGGGGCTCTTTTACCAAGCTAGAGGGGAATTCTTTCTCCCGGGCGTGGCGAATAAGGGGCGGAGTCACCAGCCCGGCGGCCCGACTTCCTCCCGGTTCCCTCCACTGGGCTGGCATTTTAGCCGGCCCTTCATTTCCGGTGGGGGTGCCGCGCCCAGTGAGGGCCCGGAAGTGGGTCGCGCGAAGGTTGCTGGGCGGTTCTTGCCGGAAGTGGAGAGAGGCTGATCGCAGTCCGGAGGTGAGACAGAAGTCTGAGGTGAGTGTGCACGGTGGGGAGTGACTGGGGTCCACTCCTCGGCCCACTGGCCTTTGTCGTTATTAATGGCCTTTCTGACCTAGGTGCGTGCGGTGAGCCCTCCTGAGGGGGCCGGCGCGGTGGGGCCCTTACGTCGACCCCGGATCCTGGGCGCGGTCTCTTGAGGTGGGGCCAGGGTGACCAACTGAGCCGGACTCTCTTGTGGAGGCCCTCCCTCCGCTGGACCTAGCGGTTCTGGAGATCATTGTCAATAGAAGCCTGATTCCTAAGGAGCTCTGACTGAAAGATACCTCCGAGACCTTAGAGTCTTCACTATTCCTGGTCTCGCCCCCATTGCTTGGATGGGTAAACTGATTCCAGAAGAGACGAGGCTTGTCTAAGGTCTTACTGCGAAACAATCTGAATCTAGACCTCAGTTCCTTAGTTTACCAGCCCCAAATCCTTCCCCCGTTCATTTCCCAGGAACCTTTCTGTACCTTGGGGTGGTCTTCCGGTAGGTGTCTCAGGCAGTTGCAGGTTTAAAGGCTACCCGCTGCGTGGAACTTTTATTTAAAAATACAGCATGTTTGGAATGCCTGGGGAGTTTTTTTGTTGTTTTTTAAGAGTGGAGCAGGTTTTGTGTTTGCAATCTGAGAGCCTCCCCTTTCTTAGTCTGTAGTTCTTATCTTGAAAACCCAAGTTAACTTTATTGAAGGTGTCTCATACTTCTGGTCGTAAAATCTGTTGGCTCAGGTTTGGTCTGGCTCCACTGCAAAGCCTCGGTAGCCATAGGTGCTTTATTGTTTGAGCCTCATTTTTACTCATCTTTTAAGTGAAGATCTCTGCTCACCTCACAAGATTAAATTCAGTGTAACAAATTATGTTTATTCTTTGTTAGGGACTCTGCCATATCCAGGGGTTGCAGAAACAAAATAAGGTGGACCCTGCCTTCATGGATCTGACATTGGTCACAGGGAATTTAACAAATATTATAAATGTGATGCATGTTAGGAAAGAACAGGGTACTATGGCAGTATGTAACAAGGGGCTCAGGAAAATCACTTCTGCAGAAGCAGGGTTTAAGATGAGTGTTAAACAACGAAGAGCTCGATGAAGACAGGATGAGAAACTTAAAGCAGAGGTTAGTATCAGAACTGTGTCAGTTGAAGCTCTTTATAGGGATCCCTGTTCAAGTGAAAAACGGGGATGGGGAGCCCAGCACATTAACCATTCACTAGTCATTTATTGAATATGTGTGAGGCACATATGAAATGAGGCACTTGGCCCTGGTGACCAAGAATTACAGTAGTTTTCTTGGAGTGGAGGAGGAAGCAGACAAGTAAATCGTGGGTAGCTTACAGTGTTGAGGTGCCCTGTGTGAGCGCAGGGTTCTGAGAGGAAGACTACCTGAGCCAGGTTTTGGGGGGAAGTGGGAGAGTAAGTCTTGGAGGATTTATTTAGCCATATGGTGAATCTGAAAAAGGAATTTCCAACCAGAGAGTCCAATGCAAGAAATGGAGACTGGATGCTGAAAGACCATGACTGGAATTCCAGTAAAGCTCAGAGAAGTGGAGGAAGTGGGCAGTGGTGGGATCAAATATGAAGGCCCTTGTAAACCCTGCTAAAGAATTTGGAGCTTACCCTGAAAGCTGTGGGGAGGCTTTGAACGCTGTTACGTAGGAAAATGATATGGTCAGATTGATGTTTTATTAATAATTTGTCTGTTGGGGGGAGGGGAAGGACTTTAGTGGGGAAGTAGAGGGGTGCTCGGAAGGTTGAACAATGGCTTGAACTAAGACAGTGAGAATGGAAAGAAGAGGAGGAATCAAATTTGAGCAATATGAAAAAGATGGAATCCATAGATTTGGAGGCTGATTATTTATGGAAATGAAAAAATAGAAAGAACCTAGGACAATTTCTGATTTTCTGGTTTAGGGAAGTGGTAGTACTATTTACCAAGATAGGTACTCTATGAAGAAGGTTAATTGGAGAGGTGACATGGAAAGAAAATAAATTTTGGACGTATTTAGTTTGAGGTGTTTGCAGTACATCTAGGCAAAAATGTCTAATAAGGTATCCCGGCTAGAAGAAACAGCACAAACAAAGATGTGGAGGCAGGGGGTTTATATTATTCAGTGAAGTACTGGGGCCTCGGGTTTGTAGGGGAAGATAAGACCAGAAAGAAAAGGTAGGTGCTGCCAGGTTGTCAGGGGCTTTTGATGCCTTGTTTGAATGCATTTGGATTTATTCTATGGTTGCCATTTTGCTTATTGTTTGAGTTACTGCTGTTCAGTATAAAGAAATTTCAGTTGAATTTTCTTCCCCCTTCCCCAGAAATACTTCATCAGTCAGATGTTTTGGAGGAGTTTAAATAAAATGGTAGTAGTGAAAGTACTTTGTCAGGTACAACCTGTCATACAAATCAAAAGTGGTAGTATTGCTCAGCTTCAGTGTGTGTATTTTTGATTTGTAGAGGTTAGCTGTTTAGTTTGTAAAATGTTTCCAGCCTGAAGGATTGAAGCCTTTTTTTCAATCCCTTTTCTTCCTTATACATACCTTTGTTTAGTTGCAGTTATTTTTCAACTAGGAACTGAGCCTTTAAAAAGTGACTTCCTTCTTTCAGTTGTCTGTGAGGCGTGGTGAATCAAAGATGCATTTTACTTAAGCAAATGCAGTGTCATTGGAAGTTGAACCTTCTGGTTTGAAATTTAATCCTGAGATTTGAAATCTGAGGCTCCTCAAGCCATATCTTAGGCAGTCCTACTGATTATTTCTTTGCCTTACCCTCATCAGCTTCTTTATTTTCTATTAAGCTGGCTTTCATAACGATACTTAAGCTTTTCAACCAAACCAGACTGCTTTTTTGAAAAGAACCGTTTTCATCTTGTTATCCCTTCACTGGCTTACATTTTCCCAGAAAATCAAGTCTAAACTCTTTTGTCCAATTGACAGAATTCTCCAGAGTCAGACCCTTAATTTAGTTTTCATTGGGTGGTACAGATTGACATTCTGATTTAGAGAGTTCCAAACTATTAGCATTTTATTTGTACCTTTTGCACTTACCTTTTGCTCATGATTACATTAGAACAGAGTTTCTCAACCTCAGCATAATTCACATTTTGGGCCAAATAATTCTTCATTTTGCAGGGTTATGCTGTGCATTGTAGGATTTCAGCAGTATCCCTGGCCTCTACCTATAAGATGCTAGGGGCATTCCTTCATCTGTGATAACCAAAAATGTCTTCAGATATTGCCAGATGTCTCCCGGATGGAGAATAGTGTATGAGAAAATATCTCAGCTCTGATTGTGTGGTGTCTTATCTTCAATTCAGTTCTCTGAGAGCAGGCTCCATTGCCGTGATTAACACAGTGTATGGCACATGATAAGCGCAGGGTACTTTGCAAGAAATGGATCATGGGTTTCATTGAGGCGTCAAGAATTGTTTATTCAAGGAATTTCTGGGTGGGCTTTGAAGGCGTGGCTGTTTTGTGGTTTTTTCCTCTCAGAGAATGTGATCTTAATGAAGAAAGCCATTGTTTAGGCACTCACTAGAAATGAGATTTGTATTAGTTGACAGCAAAAGTCAGCCAATTTATATTTCTCCTATATTGGAGGTATATAAATTTCCTGTTTTCTTTGCCTGCACTTAGGCAGCTTTCTTTGGCAAACAGGGATTCTCATTTTATTTGTTTATTTTTGGTTGTGCTGGATCTTCATTGCTGCGCACAGGCTTTCTCTAGTTGCGGCGACTGGGGGTTACCCTTGGTTGCAGTGCATGGGCTTCTCATTGAAGTGGCTTCTCTTGTTGCGGAGCATGGACTCTAGGTGCATGGGCTTCAGCAGTTGCAGTACTCAGACTCAGTGGTTGTGGGCTCTAGATCTCAGACTCAGTAGTTGTGTTGAATGGCCTTAGTTGCTTTGAGGCATGTGGAATCTTCTGGACCACGGATGGAGCCAGTGTCCCCTGTATTGGCAGGTGGATTCTTATCCTGTGTATTATCTTCTGGATTCTTATCCACCAGGAAAGTCCCTATCATTTAGTTTAAATTACATGTAGTTTATGATGTTACTCAACATTTATTTCGACTGATAAAATTGTTATATAGTTGACCCTCGTACAACATGGATTTTCAAGAGTTCACTTACACCGATGGATATGGAGGGCTGGCTGTAAAGTTATTTGCGGAGTTCCTGCTGCACTGAGGCCCTGTGCTCATACCTCCAAGTAGTTCAAGGGTCGACTGTAGTTTCATGACCATAAAGTTTATGCAGCTCTAGCATTCATCATGAAACTATTTGTTCTCGATATACCATCACGTAAACATAATAAAAACTATCAAAGCTCTAAAAGTACTCCTCAGCTACAGTGCAGCTTTGTTCGCCTTATATTACCAGACCTGTTGTGTCACATTTTTCCATTCCACTGCAAAACATAGTTGAAATATTTAGTGGAAAGAGTGAGCTTTGTTGTTGTTGTCTTTTTCCCTCCAGGGGTCAGTAAAATTCCTGTGCTTAAGTTAATTATAGAGGTACAGTCACAGATCTTTTCATATCTGTAGCTGTAGCTGAATCATGGCTAGGGACAAATGACATCCTTGAATCTATCTTTATGCATGAGAATGGGAAATGCTGTTCTGTTTAAAGCAACTACCAATTGAAATCAACCAATGTGGTTTTTCCTTATATAATGTAAAAGATGCCTACTGAATGCTTTTATGCTGTTAGTCTTCATAAAATGAATGAATGTTCATTGAATATAAGAGAGAAGGTAACCCATGACCACACAAAGTTATCTCTTTGCCCCAAAGCTTTGAAACAGCTAGTTCTTAAATCTGACTTCAGCTTGTGCAGTTACTAACTTGACACACTCCTGGAGCTTTAGATAAGAGGACATGTTTATTGAGGGAATGGGTGACAAGTGCTGATATTAGGCAGAATTCTTTCCCTCCCTAGAAGACAGACCTTTCTTTCTGGGGTGGCAGTGACTTGGGCACTAAATGTCATTGGTTTCATCAGAGAAACCAAATGCTTGGGGAAGAACAGTGGCTCCTGATTTGGGTTAGATTTAGATAGCATCTTTACTGGGGCAAAGTGCTGTCTGTTCTTTGGTTTCTGAGTTACAAGCCAACTTGTAAGTAACCTGTTAGCATGTGTAGGTTTTGCTCTGTAACATGTTAGAGCCTTGTGATGAGAATTTCTACATTGTTAGGAATAGAACTAAACTAATGCCTTATGGTTTAGTGTAGCTTAGAAAAGATATCCAAGTGGAACTGCTTTGTTGTCTTTTGTTTAAAAGAAATTATATAACTTTTTTTTTTTTTTTAAGCTTGGAAAACAGAAGGGGAAATTGTGCAAAAATCCATCACTCTAACTTGGCAAATATTGTAAATTTTGTGTTCTTTTCAAGTCTTTTTCCGCAGTGCATGTGGCTATTTCCCTGTAATTAGAAGTCTAAGCTAACACTGCAGTGAACATCTTCATGCCTATCACTTTTCCCACATTAGAATTACTTCCTTAGGATAACATCCTGGGAACAGAATTCCAAAGTAAAGGCCAGCAGAAGCATTTTGAAGCAGATCGGGTGGGCTACAATAATATACAGGGTGACTTGTATAGTTGCTTTATTTTCAATTCTACTTAAGGGTATGACCTACAGGAACAACTACCAGACAAAGCAGAAAACATTTTGACCATAGCAGCTTTTTGTTAAGTAGAAATTCATTCCTCTGCCTTAATTGCCTAGTGAAAAGAGGCAAGAACTGCAGGAGTAACCTGGTTCCATTTACTTCTGAATGACAGGTAGAAGGAATTGGGTTGTTTGAATTGTTAGAATGAGGAGAATATGGAGCAGCTTTGGCAGGAGTCACTGACCATTTCTGATTTCACTTAGTTTAAAACCACAAAAGAAGTTGCTGGAGAATCAAGCTCCTCATTTCTTTTTGTTCCGCATAATATCCCTCCAAAAGCCTATGCATTCTAGTTACTTAATGATGTTTCCTTGCTGATGACTTGTAAACATTGATCTCCAGCCTTGATCCTTCCCCAAGCTTATTTCTAACTATTTATTGGATATTCCTACTTGGAAACTTCATCTTCTGTTCAAACTGTGTATCCAAGATTGACCTCATGTTCTTGCCTTAGCTAGAACATGCCAGAAACGTGTTCTTGCCTATAGCATCATCATTTTCTTACTCCCTTGGATTTGCCACTCTGGAGTCATCTTTGACTTCCTTCTCTGAATGCTACTATACTCAGCAGTACCAGACAGTTAATACTTGTTCTGTGTTTAATGCTCACTTGTTTCGTGTGACCTCAGCAGGCAGAACCAAGATCAGTGGGTGGAAGTTGCAGGGAGACTGGTTTTGCCTCCATATAAGGAAGAACTTTTAAATACTTTGAGCTGTGCGAATGGAATAGGCTGCCTCCAGAAGTCTTGAGTTCTCCACACTGAGGACGTTTGAACAGAGGCTACCTGACTAATTGCTGAGGATGTTGAAAGATTTGTTCTTGCTTATGCTTTCTAGACTCTGATTATGCTTTCTAGACTCCTTCCCGATCCTGAAAGCCAGTGATTCAGTGAAAGATAGCTTTGTCACTCCTGCTAGACTCCCTCAGAGCAGAAAAACTATTTTACTGTTAATTCAGGTGCTGGTCACTTAGTGGCCTAAAAGTGATTTTTTTTTCCTTTGCAATATCAAAAATGTTTTTTGCAGTAGCACTTTTATTTTACAGCTAGTTGAACAGCTTTCAACCTAACCTAAATCCTAATATCGTCCTTCTTTCCCCCCAAAACCGATTCTTTCAGTACTTGTAAAAATTTTGCTTTCATCATAGTACTCCTTCATTCAACATCCTTGAAAGGCTTCACATTTATCACAGCACGAAATTCAAATGCTGCCTGGCTCTTAGTGCCTCCATAACCGAGCCCGCCTTGTGTATCCCCGTAGTACTGTGTAGACTGTCTGCTCACGCTCTGTACTGAGCCTCCTTGGTCTCTATTTGCTTTTCATTGCTCTAGAATGTCTTCTCTTTTTTCTTTTACTTTTTCTGCCCCAATTCTCTCCTGAAACCCCTGAGACTAACTCTAGTCCTCATTGATTTCTTCTGAACTCCAAGCATATAGTCATTTATACTCTGTAATTTAGGACCATGCAACATCTTACAAAGAAAAAGCTCCAGTGTATTGGCTGATACTTTAACTTTTCCCAATCCAAATGAAATTAGTTAATCTCTTAACAGAACTTTAAAAAATATAGTCTTCAGTATTTATTCCATTGGCATTTGTGTTGTCCTTCTCAATAAGAATGAAAGCTTCTAGATGGCAGAGACCGTGGGTCTGCCATTTCTTCAGTAGCTATGACAGTGCTGCGCACTTTCCTGGTATGAGCATCTATGTGCCAGGTTTTTTAGATGCTGGACATTAGTTGGGGGAGGCCGTTAGGGGAGCAGAGGCAGGGAGAATGAAGAAATCTCCCATGCTTCTGGAGCCTGTGTTCCAGCACGTAGTAGGCAGTGAGGACATTTCGCATTTGAACCGCATTGTAAGGCTCCCAAAGAGACTGTGCTTGGTTGCTCAGTTGTGTCTGACTTCTTGCGACTGTAACCCGCCTTGCTCCTCTGTCCATGGGGATTCTCCAGGCAAGAATACTGGAGGGGGTTGCCATGCCCTCCCCACCAGGGGTCTTCCTAACTCAGGGATCAAACCCAGGTCTCCTGCATTCCAGGTGGGTTCTTTACAGTTTGAGCCACCAGGGAATCCCATAAATACTGAAGTGGATAGCCTTTCACTTCTCCAGGGGATCTTCCCCACCTAGGAATCGAACTGGGGTTTCCTACATTGCAGGCAGATTCTTTACTACCAGCTGAGCTACTCATCTATAAAACCAACTCCTTTGATCCTTACATCACTGTGTGCTAGGTGCACGCATGCTAAGTCACTTCAGTCGTGTCTGACTCTGTGTGACCATTCGGACTGAAGCCTGCCAGGTTCCTCTGTCCATGGGATTCTCCAGGCAAGAATACTGGAGTGGGTTGCCATTTTTCAACCCAGGGGTTGAATGCGTATCTCTTGGGTCTCCTGCATAGGCAGGCTTGTTCTTCACCACTGGCGCCGCCTGGGAAGCCCCAGGTGTGCTAGGTGATGGTCCATTAAATGACTGTCCTGAAGTTATGCAGCCAATACGTGACAGAGTTGGGACTCAAACCTTGGCCTCCTGAATCCTAGTTTTATTAAGACTTGAGTAATTAAGACTGCTTTGCCTTCTGAGGCTTTTATGATGAACGCTTAAATACTTGGGAATCTGTATATTCATTTATAGACACTTACATACAGTTCTTGGCTACTGGCAACCAAAAATGGCAGGGAACAAGATTAGGCACAGCTGTAGTTCTCTGCTTTGGCAATTCTGTATTGGGAAAAATCTTATTGTAAATATTTACCTTCCAAATATGTGTCATCTCTACTGAAGGTGAAAAAAATATTGGCCTCCATGGAGGAAATTGAGAACAGAGAAATTGAAGGCTGCTAATAATGTGACTCAGGATACCATAAAGAGACCTTGAAGCCACAGTGGGGGTTGGATGCTGTGATGAACCCGTTAGTCCCTTAAGCGCGTAAAAGCCATGTGGAGTGGTGGGAAGAGCCTGAGAATTTGTGTTCTCCTCACTTTAACTTCTGTCAGTTTCTTTCCTCTAAAGATGGGGATCAGTATCTTTGTAACATACATCATAGAATTACTAGACAAAAGAAGCAGTAGTTTGATGATGTAAAGCACAACTATAAGGGAGTTTTGTTTTGTTTTTTTCTTTATAAATTTTTTGTTTGTTTTGTTGGCTACACCTTGGGGCGTGTGGGATCTTAGTTCCCTGACCGAGGATTGAACTTGTGCCCCTTGCATTGGGATTGTGGAGTCCTAACCACTGGACTGTCAGGGAAGTCAGGGAATTTTGTTTTTAACTGATATTATATCATCTGATAAGGTTATCTTCCTTAAGGTATTTGGTTTGACAATCTCCATATCAGTGTAATTTGTGCCCAGGAAGGCCGTGTTTATTTGAAAGACAGTGTTTGTTAGATCCTACAATTAGGGGGAAATTTTTTTTTAAGAAAGGGGGAAAAACACCCCACACTTCTCCTCAGACTTGACACAGAGAGGAGACAGCCAGACTTGTGTTGAGGGGAGAGAGGGTAAAGGCCCTTATTATTATCATTTTTTTCAAGGGCCTATATTAACCTATTGTGTTTATAGTGCCTACCACAGTTATAGTACTGGAATTACAAAGGCAAGACATGGTCTCTTCTGTAGAGTGGCTAATTGCCTGTTGACTATTAAATGATTTTAAAGCTGTGTGTGAAATGTATGGTAGAAATAAGTACATAATGAAATATTGTGGGAGACATACTGGAAATGCTTCTTGGTGAGATTGATATCTTGGCTGAGATTTAATGGATGGTAAGAATTCTAGGGGCAGATTGACAAGGGAAAGCATCAGTTCAGTTCAGTCGCTCAGTCGTGTCCGACTCTTTGCAGCCCCGTGAATCGCAGCATGCCAGGCCTCCCTGTCCATCACCATCTCCCGGAGTTCACTCAGACTCGCGTCCATCGAGTCAGTGATGCCATCCAGCCATCTCATCCTCTGTCGTCCCCTTCTCTTCCTGCCCCCAATCCCTCCCAGCATCAGAGTCTTTTCCAGTGAGTCAACTCTTCGCATGAGGTGGCCAAAGTACTGGAAAGCATACCAAACTGGAAGAAACCTCCTAGAGGAGGTGAAAGCATAGCTGAATTTGAAAAAGGCAGTAGGAGTTATGAGATAAGGAACAGGTTGGGATGGGAAAGCAACCAAGCAGAGTGGATAGCATTGAAAAGTCTTAAAAGTGAGAGAAAGCAGAACTCTTTCTGGAACATGCCAGTAGTTTGGGTTGCTGTGGAGTGTTGAGTAAAGGTGTGGCAGGAGATAAAACTGGCGGAGTGGTGGGAAATAAAACAGGGCCAGATTGTGGAAACCCTTGTTTGGACGTTACTCTGAGTCACTGTGGTAATAAGGAGAAGAATGGATAAGAGGGTATGTTACTGAAATTAGAGGACTAGTGAAGAGGTTATTGCAGTAATCTAGGCAAAGTCATGATGGCTGAATTTTTATAAATCAGGATGAAGACAAGGGGCATCTATTTATGATACACAAAATAGAGCCTATGGATTTTGATGACTTGAGATTAGTAAGAAGACAATTTAGTTAATGTTTATGGAATCCTAGCCATGTTTCAGGCCTGAGCCAGTCAAGCAATTCCACGTGTATTTCCTCACGTATTCTTTCTACAGCCCTTTGGATTTTATGCTGTTCTTCCTGTTTTACAAATAAGGAAGCTGAGGTTCAAAAAGTTTGGTAACACTCAGACACAGAGACTCCCAACCTATCTGACTTCTCTAAAGAATAATGCTCTTAACCACTGTACTGTACTGCTTAACAGTTTCCAGGTTACTGTCTTTTTTTTTTTTAATTGAAGTATGGCTACTTTACAATGTTGTATTAGTTTCTGCTGTACAGCAGAGTGAATCAGTTATATGTATACATATATCCCCTCTTTGTAGATTTCCTTCCCGTTTAGGTCACCACAGAGCACTGAGTAGAGCTCCCTGTGCTACACAGTAGGTTCTCATTTGTTATCTAGTTTATACATCAGTTTATACATCAGCTCAGTTGTGTCCGACTCTTTGCGACCCCGTGGACTGCAGTACACAGGGCTTCCCTGTCCATCACCAGCTCCCAGCGCTTGCTCAAACTCATGTCCATTGAGTCAGTGATGCCATCCAACCATCTCATCTTCTGTCGTCCCCTTCTCCTCCTGCCTTCAATCATTCCCAGCATCAAAGTCTTTTCAGATGAGTCAGTTCTTCGAATCAGGTGGCCAAAGTACTGGAGTTTCAGCTTCAGCGTCAGTTCTTCCAATGAATATTTAGGACTGATTTGCCTTAGGATGGACTGGTTGGATCTCCTTGCAGTCCAAGGGACTCACAAGAGTCTCCTCCAACACCACAGTTCAAAAACATCAATTCTTCAGTGCTCGGCTTTCTTTATAGTCCAACTCTCACATCCATACATGATTACTGGAAAAACCAAAGCTTTGGCTAGACAGACCTTTGTTGACAAAGTAGTGTCTCTGCTTTTTAATATGCTGTCTAGGTTGGTCATAACCTAGAGCAAGCGTCTTTTAATTTCACAGCTGCAGTCATTGTCTGGGTTGATTTTGGAGCCCCCCAAAATAAAGTCTGTCACTGTTTCCATTGTTTCCCCGTCTATTTGCCGTGAAGTGATGGGACTAGACCCCATGATCTTGGCTCTCTCAGTGTTGAGTTTCAAGCCAGCTTTTTCACTCTCCTCTTTCACTTTCATCAAGAGGCTCTTTAGTTCTTCTTCACTTTCTGTCATAAGGATGGTGTCATCTGCATATCTGAGGTTATTGATATTTCTTCTGGCAATCTTGATTCCAACTTGTGCTTCATCCAGTCCAGCGTTTCTCATGATGTACTTTGCATATAAGAAGCAGGTTAACAACATACAGCCTATGTATTTTATATATAGTAGTGTATGTATGTGAATCCCAATCTCGAAATTCATCCCATCCCCCTTCCTCCCCACCCCTGGTATCCATAAGTTTATTCTCTACATCTGTATCTCTATTTCTGCTTTGCAGATAAGTTCTTCTGTATGATTTTTCTAGATTCCACATATAAATGATACTGTATGATGCTTGTTTTTCTGACTTTACTCTATTACAGTCTCTAGGTCTGTCCGTGTCTCTTCATATGGCACTGTTTTGTTCCTTCTTATGGCTGAGTAATATTTCATTGTGTGTATGTTATATTTTCTTTGTCCATTCCTCTACTGATGGACACATAGGTTGCGTCCATGTCCTGGCTGTTGTAAGTAGTGCTGCTATGCGTATTGGGGTACAATACTCCTCTGAGAGATCAGAGCCTGTACACAGAAAAGAGTGGGCAGGGATGATCTTAGTTTATCTCGTGAGTTGCTTCTCTCTTCCACAGGGAAGACAATGTGTTAAATTGAGGTATTCTGTCATGTCGTCATCTTTGAGGGAATTGTGATTCTGTCGTCATTTTAGGTGGCTTCAAGGGAGTTGAGTTCATTCATCTTCAGTTACCTGACCAGATTAACGCTTTGGAATGAAATCTCTCCAAGTCTTTGGCTCAAATTTCACTTGACTGATTTTTACAAGATCACTTACAGTCTCAGCCACTTTATATTGATGTATATTGATAACATTAACACTTACTTATATGTGTTTGTGGGCAACTTTCAGAACCCTTGTCCCTCTGGAGTTCTGAGATTCTATACTTCAGGTTCATTGACTTCATAAATATTTATTGAACACTTTCTAACTGCCAGGTAGTGGTCTAGATGGTAGAGGATAAACTTGTTTAGGAAACAAACCAGAAAAGGTCCCTTCTCTTTTGAGGAGAGAGGAGCTTCCTTTCTTTAGGATATTAGACATTGAATGAGGCTAGTTCAATAAGTTGGTATTTGTGAAAAGATCTATAACAAGTCCTTCTGGATATGTCTTGTTTTCCTTCCCTACTGCATGTCTAGATCCTGCCCCTCCTCCTTTGAAGCCTGGCTCAATTGGCAGCTTCTCCTTGATAGCCTTATCTGACGCTTCCAGTTGATATATTCTTCTCTTCTCTGAAATCCTGTGTTATTTTGCCTGCAACTTATGTCACCTTAAATTTTTTTCTGTTTGTTTTTAATAGTTTTAGAGCACAGTGTATAGTTCTCTGTTAGACTATAAGTTATTGTGGGTAGGATAAATATCCTGTTCATCTTGGCCTTGGGCATTCTGCATGCAGGCAGCAGGATGTAGGAAAAAACACTGAACTTAGAGCCAGAAGACTTGATTTGAGTACTGGCTTCCCAACTAACTAATTTTGTGACTATAGGCAAGTCATTTAACTTCATTGAAATTGTTTCCTATCTTTAAGAATGTAGTAGTTATCTTTCCATTCATAAGTAGTTGTTGAGAGGCTTAGTAAACTGAGAAAACATATGTGATTTTTCCTTGTAAATTCTAAATTCTTACACAAATACTTAGTTGATGATATCATAGTAAATATTCAGTAAGTATTTGGATGAGTAAATATTTGCTTTTCAGTTAACGCTGTTTCCTGGGTAGTTCTTTTGCTTAATGAGGTCTCTATGCTTCTGCAAATATGCTAGACTATCTTCCATCTTATTTTACTGTAAAATGATTCTGTTTCTCAGAATTGGCATCTTCTTCATCTCCAGGGCATTCTTTTTTCTTTTTCCTCCCTAGGTTCTGTGTCATGTTAAAGCAACAAATAACATTTGGTCTATTTCAGCAGGTGGTACATTATGGCTGACATGCGAAATCTGGTAGAAAGATTGGAGAGAGTGGTGGGCCGCCTGGAGGCAGTCTCCCATGCCTCTGACACACATTGCGGGTATGGAGACAGTGCTGCAAAAGGTAAGCAGTATGCATGCCAGTAGAATGCTTTGAGTGAAACTTGGTGTCCTGGCCTGCAATTTTTCTATCTTGGTATATTCTCTTCTTTGGAGCTAACTTGCTGAAACATTTAATCTAGAAAGTTCATCACCTGTGAGATAAGGGAGGAAGTGACTTCTATGCCGGGAGGCCTGTGGTAAAGTTATTTTAACATGAGAACTTCCTGCTTGTATGCTATTTCCTGTTCTTTCTTTAGCAAAATGACTGTAGTATAAGTCAAATGACAAGTGATATTAAAATTTCCTCTCTTCAAATTATTGGCAGATTGACCATTTTGCACATGTACCAGTTGAATTACAGAATGTTAGGCTAAAAGGAACTTTGATGGGGGGTAATTTTGTTTATTTTCATTCTGTTGATTAAAAAAATCAAGCTTAGTTAGGAAAGGAGACTTAGCTAGGATCACATAAGAAGTTAATGGTGATTTTGGAGCCAAGCTCCTGACTTACACCCCAAGCCTTCTGTTTACTGTGTTACCTTGCCTCTCCGCTTTGGAAGTGCCTTTAACAAACTCTCTTTCTCGTGTGTGACCATTCTTGGTGGTGTGTCTGTCTTTAGCAGGAACAACTCCATATGTGCAAGCGTTTGACTCACTGCTGGCCGGTCCTGTGGCAGAGTACCTCAAGATCAGTAAAGAGATTGGGGGAGATGTGCAGAAACATGTAAGGAGGTTTGGCCCTTTTTCCGTCTTTTAAGGACTGGTGGCTTTCTTCAAATCCTAGTCATCCTTGGTTTAAGAGCCCCTTGAGAGGCTCCTGGCTGCTTCTGCCTGCACTGAGGAACTCAAGTCTATGCACTGAAACAGTTTTCCACATTTTTTTCCAGGCCCTCTGCTTTTATCACATGCTCTGATAGGCTTCTTTTATATAGATAGCTTGCTTTGCTCATCTTGGTAGTGAGAATATGCTACCCCACCATGTTATATAACCAACCCTGGGGTGGCTTATTCAAAGGACTCATCATCATGACTTAGCATTTATGAAGCTGTGCTTGATAGTTATGCTAAAGCTATGCTAATGTGAGTTATTTTCACACTTAGCCCACAGTAAGAATATGAAGTAGGCAATGACAGGTGCTCTCCACCCGCCTCCCTTCCTGCTGCTACCCACGTGTCACCACCACTCCCACTCTGTCTTTCTCTTCGGGACCCGGAACCTTCCTGCTAGTCTTTCAGTGATCCTTTGTAAGCAGTAACCATGTTTAGGATCAGCCTGACCCTTCGGTAAAACTGTTTGCCTGATCTTTGGAAGATCTGTTTGAAGCCTCTTACATACCATCTGTTGGGAGTGGTGTTAACTCTAGAGAGTGGGACTGGGACTTGGGAGTATGGGGCTTGCATTTTTACTTTATACAGTAGATAACGTTTGAAAAAGTTTAAAACGTATCAGTTCTACATTTAAAAAATACAAACCCAGAAAAAAAAATATGACTTGACTTTGAAGTTTTATATGTGGTAGTGCTTATAGCTTCATGCTTCTTAAAATTCATTTGTCCATGGCCCTCAGTAAGAAATACATATTTGTAACCAAGATATGCATGTGTGCTAAGTCTCTTTAGTCGTGTCCGACTCTTTGCGACCCTATGGACTGTAGCCTGCCAGGCTCCTCTGTCCATGGAATTCTCCAGGCAAGCATACTGCAGTGGGTTGCCCATGCCCTCATCCAGGGATCTTCCTGACCCAGGGATCGAAACCGTGTCTCTTACGTCTCCTTCGTTGGCAGCCAGGTTCTTTACCACTAGCGCCACCTGGGAAGACCAGTTAAGATAGATGTTTCACAAAATAGTGTTTATGCAACCTGTATTGCACCTTAAAAAATATATAATTTCTAACTGAAATTATTGCACTCGTTCTACTATACTTCACTTAAGTACTCATTATGTGTCACAAAGTTGATTTAATTATCTGTGATAGGTCATGGTCCAATACTTGAAAATAGCTTTAACCTTATGGAGTAAATACCTTAAGAATTTGAGGCATAAGCTTAGGCTTTTGCTTTTACTCCTACCTCTGGTTTTTCAAAACAATTTTTTTTTGGTGATGAGAGGTAGGAGAGATTTTTCAGTGCCCTTCATACCACATGTGCAGCTGCAAACTTGACTTCTTTGAAAGCCCTAAGTATCTTCATTTCCAGCTCTGGATATACAACCCTGATTGGTTCCATCATGAGCAATGGTATATGTAATTCTGCTATCAGTCCCTGAAATCTGGATTACTTAAAGAAATCAACATGAAGTGCCTGGGTTGCTGCCAGAATACATGAACGTGGAGGTTTCAGGTTATTCTTATCAGGACTCGTCCAGTTGTGAAGTGTCGCTGATAGCTGATTCTTTTCCTGTCCTCTTGTTTTCAGGCGGAGATGGTCCACACAGGTCTGAAGTTAGAGCGAGCTCTCTTGGTTACAGCCTCTCAGTGCCAGCAGCCAGCAGGCGTAAGTTCACTACTGGTTGGTTTTGTTATGGTTTGATGTGCAGGACAGCTTGAGGGCTTTCTGCTGAGCTATCACAACATGTTAAGATAGACCTACCAGGCACCAAGTCCCAGGAGAGTCCGATTTTAAGCCCCACTATGGGAATGTGCCATCTGACAGTCTTTTCTAGCCTCTTGGCTTAGCCCAGATTCATCATATTGTCTCCTAAGTTGATTAGGCCCTAGAAAGTGATTTTCTTGCTCCACTGGGGATGTGCTTTTATTAGTAAGACTGCTGGGGAGATCGTAAAAGAATTGCTTCTCCCCTCACCCTAAGTGGTTGGACATCTCTCTTTAACTTTATTCCTACCTCAATATTTTATGCTGCCAAAGTATGAAAATAAATTAAAGAAAATTTAGATTTTTCTTAGAGCCACACATTTTAGTTTTGTTTTGTTTCTTCTTTTTTGCATTTGGCTCTCCTAGGTAGAGGGGTAATAAAATAAGTTTTCGTGCTAATGCTGTATTAAAACCTGTGAACCCTCAACATGCCTAAACAATGTAAAAGTAGCAGAAGTAATGTTAAATATGTTAGATTCTAATTTTTAATCTTAAAAATTAAAAGACGAAAGGTTAAAGCATTCTGTCTAAACCTTTTTTTCCAACCCCACACTTTTCACAACAATTTAGGCAGCTGAGATATTATTATATTTCCCTTACTTTAGATCAAGGATTGGCAGACTGTAGTCTGCAGGCCAAATCTGGCCCACCACCTATTTTAAGTGAAGTTTTTTTTGAAACACAGCTATGTCCATTCTTTTAAGTATTGTCTGTTGTTGCTCTATGCACTACAACAGCAGAGTTAAGAAATAGCAACAGAGCCCGTATGGCCTGCAAAGATTGAAATATTTACGGTCTGGCTCTTTACAGAAAGTTTACCAACTCCTGCTTTAGACTGTTCTCATACTGAGATCTGAGAATCGAGATGTTCAGGAAACCAAGCTTTGTGGGAAGGATGAAAACACAGAAACACAAAATTCGTCCATTATGCTAAGCTTCCTGCTCAAATGCCAAGTCCTCTAATTGCATTTGATTCAGCAGATCTCTTCTCAGCAGCTGCTATATGGCTAGCACTGTGTTGAGGGCTGTGCAGATTATAAAATAGGGCTAAAACAAAGCCCTTGTGTTTGAAGAATTAATGAGAAAGAAAAACATGTTCACATGGGTCCGTTAATAAATGTTGCGTGGTAAGGTCAGAATTGGCTCTGCTGATGAGAGATGCTGTAGGAGGCCAGTGTGGCTGGGATTGGAGGGCTGTTCCTCATGAAGCAGAGGATCGTGTGGATAGATGGAAAGAGAGGAGCGAGCCCATCATGAGTGAGGGCCCAGAAAGGAGCTAGTAGCTCCTGTTCGTGGGACAGAAAAGACAAATGACAGAAATGGTAGAATTTTGTGGTACAGCTGGGATATGGGTCCTGATCATAAAGAACCACAAAATCCTGCCTGAGGAGTTGGAACTCTGAGGAGGTGTTGAGTAGTAGTGTAGCCATATGACTCTTTGGAGATAAACACAGATTTTATTTGCATGCTTGTTGTAGTTCATGAAGAATTCTTGCTTTACAAGATCAGAGTTGAGCAACATAAAACATAAAAGGACTCTAACCTCTGTCTTTTCTTGCCTCTTTTTTTCTAGAACAAGCTTTCTGACTTGTTGGCACCCATCTCCGAGCAGATCCAAGAAGTGGTGACCTTCCGGGAGAAGAACCGAGGCAGCAAGTTGTTCAATCACCTGTCAGCTGTCAGCGAAAGTATCCAGGCCCTGGGTTGGGTGGCTATGGTGAGCTGCGCAGCGTCTATGGAAGGGAAGGGACAGAGGCCAGGAAATGTGACTGGAAAGGCCCTGAGTCACTGACAGCTTTTTCTTTTTCTAGGCTCCCAAGCCTGGTCCATATGTGAAGGAAATGAATGATGCTGCCATGTTTTATACAAATCGAGTCCTCAAGGAGTACAAAGATGTGTAAGTCCAGCTTGTCCTCAAGGGGTCAAGAACAAACCCAGCTGGTTACTTGACTTGCTAGAGTAGGACTTTGGGTTAAGTTAAGGCTGGCTGTGGCTGCTGTGTTGATTCTCTTCTCTCAGGGCTGCTTTTTGGAAAGTGTGATAGATGTTGACTCATAGAAGCTGCATTTGCAAGCAGGAAGTGTTTCTTCTTCCTCTTCTGCTTTTTCTCCAGGGTTTGTAGAGGGCTTTTGAGTTTTCTCATCCTTGCCTTTACAGGTTTAGGAGCTTTTGCTGAATATGAAAATGAACTAATGCCCCCCCCCCCTTTTTTTTTTTGCCTGTGTGGATAAGATTTTGTTCCTTTGTTGAAAACTTCCAACTGGCTCAATGGCAAAAGTTACAACAAGATTTACTATAAAGTGACCCTGACTATTCTTATAGTCAGGTGAAGTGAGAGGAAGGCTGCCTGACCGCTGCAGGTATTGGATAAGGGGAGTTATTGTATGTCCGACCACATGTGTCCACCAGTGTGAACTTCTCCCATCACTGGTTTTGAGCTGGAGTGACTACAGACACCTGTTACTTGGCTTCGTAACTCTCTAAACCCTTCTTTTCTTCACTCTGTTCATCCTCAGTAATCAGCATATGTTGAGCGACTACTCTGAAGGAATGAGCCTTCATGTGGGTCTGAAATATCTCCCAGAACACCAGGCAGTTCCTTGATCCTTCCAGTAATCTGGAATTAAGCATCACAGTGTTTTGATTATATCCCACTATTGTACTCCACAATTTACAGTTGAGGAAATTGGGTTTTATGCTCAGTTCAGTTTAGCCGCTCAGTCATGTCCGACTCTTGGCAACCCCATGGTCTGTAGCATGCCAGGCCTCCCTGTCCATCACCAACTCCCAGAGCGTACTCAAACTCATCTCCATTGGGTTGGTTGTGCCATCCAACCATCTCATCATCTGTCGTCCCCTTCTCCTGCCTTCAATCTTTCCCAGTGTCAAGGTCTTTTCCAGTGAGTCAGTTCTTTCAATCAGGTGGACAGAGTATTGGAGCCTCATCATCAGACCTTCCATTGACTACTCAGGACTGATCTCCTTTAGGATGGGCTGGGTTGATCTCCTTGCAGTCCAAGGGACTCTCAAGAGTCTTCTCCAACACCACAGTTCAAAAGCATCAATTCTTTGGCACTCAGTAATCATAAAGTCTTCCAGCTAATAATACTTAAGAGAGGAGACTTGAACTACAACGCAGTGCTACTTGTGTAATTTAATACTGATGCAATTCAGTAGCTCAGTCGTGTCCGACTCTTTGTGACCCCATGAATCGCAGCATGCCAGGCCTGTCCATCACCAACTCCCGGGGTGTACTCAAACTCATGTCCATCGAGTTGGTGATGCCATCCAGCCATCTCATCCTCTGTCGTCCCCTTCTCCTCCTGCTCCCAATCCCTCCCACCATCAGAGTCTTTTCCAATGAGTCAGCTCTTCACATGAGGTGGCCAAAGTACTGGAGTTTCAGCTTTAGCATCATTCCTTCCAGAGAACACCGAGGACTAATCTCCTTGAGAATGGACTGGTTGGATCTCCTTGCAGTCCAAGGGACTCACAAGAGTCTTCAACACCACAGTTCAAAAGCATCAATTCTTCGGCGCTCAGCTTTCTTCACAGTCCAACTCTCACATCCATACATGACTACTGAAAAAACCATAGCCTTGACTAGATGGACCTTTGTTGACAAAGTAATGTCTCTGCTTTTGAATATGCTATCTAGGTTGGTCATAACTTTCCTTCCAAGGAGTAAGCGTCTTTTAATTTCATGGCTGCAATCACCATCTGCAGTGCTTCTGGAGCCCCCAAAAATAAAGTCTTACATTGTTTCCCCATGTATTTCCCATGAAGTGATGGGACCAGATGCCATGATCTTAGTTTTCTGAATGTTGAGCTTTAAGCCAACTTTTTCACTCTCCTCTTTCACTTTCATCAAGAGGCTCTTTAGTTCCTCTTCATTTTCTGCCATAAGGGTGGTGTCATCTGTATATCTGAGGTTATTGATATTTCTGCCGACGATCTTGATTCCAGCTTGTGTTTCTTCCAGCCCAGTGTTTCTCATGATGTACTCTGCTTATAAGTTAAATAAGCAGGCTGACAATATACAGCCTTGATGTACTCCTTTTCCTGTTTGGAACCAGTCTGTTGTTCCATGTCCAGTTCTAACTGTTGCTTTCTGACCTGCATATAGGTTTCTCAAGAGGCAGGTCAGATGGTCTGATATTCCCATCTCTTTCATAATTTTCCACAGTTGATTGTGATCCACACAGTCAGAGGCTTTGGCATAGTCAATAAAGCAGAAATAGATGTTTTTCTGGAACTCTCTTGCTTTTTCCATGATCCAGCGGATGTTGGCAATTTGATCTCTGGTTCCTCTGCCTTTTCTAAAACCAGCTTGAACATCAGGGAGTTCACGGTTCACGTATTGCTGAAGCCTGGCTTGGAGAATTTTGAGCATTACTTTACTAGCGTGTGAGATGAGTGCAATTGTGCGGTAGTTTGAGCATTCTTTGGCATTGCCTTTCTTTGGGATTAGAATGAAAACTGACCTTTTCCAGTCCTGTGGCCACTGCTGAGTTTTCCAAATTTGCTGGCACATTGAGTGCAGCACTTTTACAGCATCATCTTTCCTCCTAAAGGGAAGTGATTTATTTTTAATTTTCTGGAGGAAGGCATATTTTTGACCTAAGGCATTGTGTTACAAGACAGTTGAGTTTCTTGGAGTCCTGAAGATCCAGAGTGATGCTTGAGAGCCCTCTTGACCATGGCTTCAGGCACAGAATATATGCTCTTTTTAGTTTTTTATATAAGATTATGCCTAAAGTCTTATGCTTTGAAAAAACAGTTTGTTACTTTAAAAAGTTTAAGGCATATTGCTATAAGAGGTAGAGATACAGAGTTCCTGTCGGTATGGACTTTGGTCTAATTAGGGTAAGAGAATAGGTTTAAAAAAGAAAAGAGAAGCTCAGTTATGATAGAAAAGCTGCCATTGAGCAGAGCCTAAGGAGCGTCACAGGCAAGAAAATGTGAGCTCATAGATAGGAAGGATCTGGAATCATTATTGTAATGTACCCTGACTGCCTGCAGTGAGTTGTTGTTTAATTTTCCCAGGGATAAAAAGCACGTGGACTGGGTCAAAGCTTACTTGAGTATATGGACAGAGCTGCAGGCTTACATTAAGGAGTTCCATACCACCGGACTAGCCTGGAGCAGAACGGTGAGTTCTCATCCCCTCCTGTCATTCCTCCAGAAAGTAGGAGAGAAGGAAAAGGAGTAAAAGAGTAAAGAAAGCGAGGGTAAGGGAAAGAATACTCAGTTCTATTCAGTGTCGGTAAACATGAGTCAGGAACATGCTTGGGCTGGAGGGGAGATAGATGAATAAATAACATCCCAACCCTCAGGAAGCTTAAGTATAGAGATACGAAACCCCAGTACCAATCACCAAGCCAAGTGCTATTACAAAGGTGCACACTACAGAGTATGAGAAAGTGATTCTCAACTGGGAGAGACTGTACTTGCAGGAGTCATATTCTCATCTGAGACTTGTCAGGTATAGGATGGAAGTGGGAGAGATGGGTAACAGCAAAGCTTAAAGTAAATGCAGAATAAATGTAGAGGTTGGTCATCTGCCTTCAGTAAGAAGAGAGAGTCAAAGTTTTAGGAGGAGAGGCTGAAAAGGAAGTAGTTGAGACATTTAGTCTTTGTAACAAATGATAAGGGGACTTCCTTGGTGGTCCAGTGGCTAAGACTCTGCGCTCCTAATGCAGGGGATCTGGGTTCAATCCCTGGTCAGGGAACTAGATCCCAACGTGCCACAACAAAGACCTGGCACAGCCAAATAAATACTTTTTTTTTAATTGATGATAAGAAACTATAATAGGTATTTGAGCAAAATAGTGGTAATGATCAGATTTGTCTTTAAGAGTCTTAGTGTAAAAAAAAAAAAAAAAAAGAGTCTTAGTGTATAGATTGGGGGCAAGGGCTTATGCTCAGACTATGTAAGTACTCATGGTGCAAAAGGCTGATAGAAACAGACTTAGGGAGGTCCAACCAAGAGAACAGAATGAGTTAGTGAGAAGATGATTAACAGCCAAGCTTGGACGGTGATACCTTTCGCTAAAATAGAAATGGGGTGATTGTACAGGAAGGGGAGCAGGCAGGGGATGGTAAAATCAAACTTGGATTTTGTAAGTCTGAGGTATTGCTGATACACTAAGATTTTTAGAACTCTAGGTTTAGAGCTGGAAAAATGGAGCTGAGTTGGGTGTGGGTCGGGAGCATTAGTCATTGCATCAAGGACTACAGTGAAAATCCCATGTATCTTGGACACATGTAAGGTCCTGTTGGGGCAGGTACCGAGGGGAAGAAAAGTTGACAGTGTTCCCTGCACTTACTGTTCCAGGGGCCTGTGGCAAAAGAACTGAGTGGCTTGCCATCTGGACCCTCTGCTGGATCTGGTCCTCCTCCTCCACCACCAGGCCCACCTCCACCCCCAGTCCCCACCAGTTCAGGTTCAGATGACTCTGCTTCACGCTCAGCACTGTTTGCGCAGATTAATCAGGGGGAGAGCATCACACATGGTAAGTGAACGCTTTGGCAAGAGGAGTCAGTAAACAACTTGTTTTGGCAAGAACTTACCAGCTAGCAACCTGGCAGTCTGTAAACCAGAATCATGGTTTGTTTATGGGAGATTCATTTGGGGTGTTACATTCTTTCAGGTTGCCTAAAGGGACAGCAGAACTGGCTTAAATGGAAATTGAACATGGGTCATTATAGTTGTGGGAATCTCTCTTCCCATTGGAAAGTGATTTAAGGGGCACATATAGAGTACCTACTGTATTGTGCCAAGGCATGGTGCCAGTGGTTTTCCCTAGAGCTTTTTCCATGTTACCACATGGTCTCTTTGGGAAGTCATCATGGAAGGGGGTGGTTAACTTCCTCCGAGGATGTATATTAGTCATAATGGAAAACTTGCATAAGAATGACCAAATGTTGGCATAGAAAAGGTAGACACTCTCATATACAGTAGGTTGAAGTCTAAATTATGCAACACTCTCCTAGGAATCTACCTATAAAAATATTCAAAGGACAAGTTTTAGGCATTACTATTTATAGTAGCTAAGAATGGTATAACAATCTATATATCCAACTTTAAGAGAAATGGTTAACTGTGGTATGTTCCTCATGATGGAATATTATGCAACTGTTAAGTCTTTTTTCTGCCATGAACCATGCAGTGTTTAAAGAAAAAAAACTAACCACATGGAGTGGTGATGCTAAAAAGCTAGCATTGCTTATGTAGATTGGGCTCTGTTCATAAGCAAGGCATGTGTCAGCCTATTGAGAGTGATTATGGAATTTTTTTTCCCTTAAAAAAATAAAGATATTTTTAGAAACTATAGGCTAACTTGAGAAAAATTTTACTGTTAATTGGTTAAACCAAATTTTTTTGGTCTAAGTGTGTATGCTTGCATCTAAATAAAAAACAACTATGAATAGAAAAATTATCGGAAGGGAAGTTTCAAGTGCCAGCACTGATTGAGGGTGGGTGGTAAGTTAGCTGTGAATGAGGTTATTTTTCCTTTTACCAAATTTTTTTTATTATCACATAGTACTTTTTCTTCCTCTATTGCTTTAAAAACTATGTATGTATTTTGTGAGTATATACTTAGTGTCTTTCTAAATCTTTTTCTTGTGTTTTTATCCCCATCTCCCCCATATATACATATTCTGCATTTTACTTATTTTTTAGTGGAATTTTATAATTTAACCTGGAGGTAGAAGAGAATTATAAAAGTGCTTCTCCAGCGGTATGAGAGAGAACATCTCAGAGGCTCTGGGTTTTGGCTTTGAATTTTTGGTTAAGGATCAGTGTAACTTCTGATAGCAGAAGTTGGTTATTGCTTCAGCTCAAAGCGCTGGTATGAAGGACAGGAACAAAGCAGCTGTTGTTCTTACAGCCCTGAAACACGTATCCGATGACATGAAGACTCACAAGAACCCTGCCTTGAAGGCTCAGAGTGGTCTGATACGAAGTGGCCCCAAACCCTTCTCTGCATCTAAACCAGATCCCCCCAAACCAGTCACAAAGAAGGAGCCAGCTCTACTTGAACTGGAGGGCAAGAAGTGGAGAGTGGTGAGTTAAAAATACCCAGAGTTGGGGAACAAGAAGAGGGGGCAGAGACTAAACGGGCACAGCCAAACAAGTGCAGGCTTTTGATTATAAGAAAGAAAGTTTGGCATAGTCTGGTTTTGGGGGTGTGCTTAGTGATGAGGTTCCTAAAAGGGGATCTTTTTAACAGGAAAATCAGGAGAATGTTTCCAACCTGGTGATAGAGGATACAGAGCTGAAACAGGTGGCTTACATATTCAAGTGTGTGAACTCGACCTTGCAAATCAAGGGCAAAATTAACTCCATTACAGTAGGTGAGTTCTTCTTGGCCAAGGCAGGCTCTGTCCTAGAGCTCAAGAAGGCTGGCACCCTACCTCCCCTATTTCTAGAGATTCTTAATAGAGTGCTTTCCTTTAAAGTTATACTATTAACCTGCTCCCTTTCTTCTCCTAGATAACTGTAAGAAACTTGGTCTGGTGTTTGATGACGTGGTGGGCATTGTGGAGATAATCAATAGTAAGGATGTCAAAGTTCAGGTAACTCGATACCTTGGCTCCTTCCTTTGGTCTCGGGGATTAATTGAAAGAGACACAGCCGACCCACAGATGTTGCTGTGGTAGAAATCTGACTCTCTGGGGTCTGTAAGCTGAGCTGCTCTGGATGTGGCAGGAAAGGAGTTGGCCCTTATTGTGAGCTGTTTCCAGCACCATCCCCACCCACCCCTAGTATCCAGTATCTGTTGTACACCTGTGAGTTGTTCCTGTGCTCCTGTGAAACGGAAAGCTTTTCCTACAGTTAACTGTTCTTCCAGAGGCCAGAACTCAGTGCTTTTGGTTTCCTCTGCAGGTAATGGGTAAAGTGCCAACCATTTCCATCAACAAAACAGATGGCTGCCACGTTTACCTGAGCAAGAACTCCCTGGATTGTGAGATAGTCAGTGCCAAATCTTCTGAGATGAATGTCCTCATTCCTACAGAAGGCGGTGACTTCGTAAGTTTCTTGATCCCTTTAGTAGTATGATGTGAAAACAGAAGGGCTTAAAGGCTAGTGTTGGAGAAAGCTAGTTGATGGACATTCTGTACCAAGTGGGTCCAACCCAGCTGTGCACACCTCGAGCACATGGAAGCCTGAGATGGTCCCACAAAGTAGACCCCCTAAGGAGAGTGGTTTCTGGCTTTCTTAGGTTGAGCAGATGCTCAGGGTAGCAGAAAGGACTGGGGTTGAGTCACAGCACGCTGCTGAGCCATTCACATTCCCATCTGTACCTCACAGGGTTAACAGCTGTCCAGGGTTACTGGTCAGTAGGAAATAGACTCCAGCCTCCATCTGTCTAGCTTTGGAGGCCCTGCTCTCATTCCTGCACTGCACGGCTCCTTCACTGTGGCAGTGGTGGGGGAGGTGGTCTCTGAGATGTGCTGCTGCCAGTTCCATAGCCCCCGTAGCCAGGCTTTCACAAGAGGATTCCATTGCTCTCATTACATCCTACTTGCTCTCACAGTTTAGTGCAAACAGGCATTGGGAGAAAAGTGTTAACATTTAATTAACTCCATGTTGCCTAGCTCAGGTTTAAACTTGTTATTTCTCTATTTGCAGAATGAGTTCCCAGTCCCTGAGCAGTTCAAGACCCTATGGAATGGGCAGAAGTTGGTCACCACAGTGACAGAAATTGCTGGATAAGCGAAGTGCCACTGGGTTCCTTGCCCTCTCCCTCACACCATGGGATAAATCTGTATCAAGATGGTTCTTTTTTAGATTTCCTCTACCTTTCTGCTCTTAAACTGCTTCTCTGCTTTGAGAAGCACAGCTACCTGCCTTCACTGAAATATACCTCAGGCTGAGATTTGGGGTGGAATAGCAGGTCAGTTGATCTTCCGCAGGAAGGTGCAGCTCTTTCATATCAGCTCAACCACAACGCCAGTCCATTCTTAAGCAACTGCAGACCAGGACAGGTGTGTTTTAGCTTTCAGCCTTTGGGGTTATTTGACCAACAAATAGTCTTTGGGGAAGACTATAGCAGTCCCAGGAATTAACAGGTCAGAATGTTCACACAAGTTAACCTTTTTCTAACAACGAGTGTGAAGGTAACAGCAGCTGATCCTAGTTAGTTCTTCTAACTTAAACTAATTTTCACTATTGACAAGTGAGGCAAGGGTTGCACGGGACCAAAGGCTGAAGCTTGGCCATCTAGCATTCCTAGCAAAATGATTTCCTACAAGCATTCCTTTTCTTCTGCATTCCATCCCGCACCTGCCCAAACCTGACCGTAGGTTGTCCTGTGTTAGCTGCTGTGGTGGTGCCCTGCACCCAGGCCAGCTAAAGGAGTCTCGGACCCTCTCTCTTGGGCCCCTGCCCAGCACCTTCCTACAGAGATGACTTAAAAAGAGAGAAAAAAAAAGGAAGACCGCACCATTCCCAGAAATGTGGCTTCCCTTTCCCCTTCCATTCTAGGTGCCCATCATCCACCTTCACTGCTTCCGTGGCACTGTCATACTCACAACTTTGGGCTTCTGTCTGGGCACCTGAACAAAGGACTAAAATCTCCACTGCAGGCTGTTTTTAGGTCTTGTGTAAAAATCTTGCACAGCCTTTCTAATGCAACTTTCAGTTTTTCCTCTAGGACAAACACTTTACCAAAATATGCAACTTTTTTTTGGTGGGAAGAGAGATTGTCCTGTGATTTCTACCCATTTCCTGAGGCCTGTGGAAATAAACCTTTATGTACTTAAAGTTATACAGAAAATAGAATAAAATTAATACCAAACTCACTTAGTATTTATGTATGATATTTGCTGAACAAAAATGTAAGAACTTTGAAAAGAAAAATGACACCAAGGATAAGAAACTACTCTTTATTTTAGACAACTTCATAAAATTGTTTTCACCCGTCCCCACTTCTTGCCTTTCATCCCCTTGTTTTAGTTGAAAAGTCTTGAAAGATGAAGGAAAACCAGAAGGTAAACTTTGTAGCACTCAATAAAGTGCTTCCCTCAGACGCAGCTAATCATTTCCACAGACGGAGCATTCTGCAGAAGTCTTCCAAAAGTGGTGCTAGGATTACATGGGGTAAGGGGGTCGGGCTAAGATGTCTTTAGCAGAAATTCTCAAGAGTCCTTAATATTCTAAGGTGCGTAGATCTCCAAGAGAAAAGGGTTATGGAATGTTCCCTAAGCTTTCTTGAGCAATCTTTTTTTCACAGAACACATCAGAAGCAGTTTGGAGTGTGCTGGTAATACACATTTTTGAGATGGAAGTTAGAAAGCCTGATCTGTTCACATTTTTTCCCCTCCCAGTCTTCGCTAATGCCAGCAATAGAGTAACTCTGGAATCCAGACCACCAGTCATATTCAGAAGGGATAGCTTTATCAAGGGTGGAATGGAAAGAACCAGCTACCGCCTCCTTTTTAAATTGTTACATTTTTCTTTAAACCTCCCTACCTTCCCCATCTAAGTTTAGCAATATGTATACTTCCTGCCTTAAGCAATCCAACTGGGTGCTACTTCCCTCCTTTTGTGACAGAGCAACTAATTCATCACTACCTAAGGAGACAGTGCTACCAAGGCAAGATCGTGGGCTGCCAGAATTTGTAAAATAATACCCAAGACACACAGAAAGTAACATACTCAGAGGAGGGCAGCCTTAAAGAAATTACGTGGTTGCATTAGCCAAGCAATACTTTTCCGAGCACTGGTCATATCACCAGAACAGTTAAGGAAGCATTTTATGTGAATACCTCAGGCCTGGGTATTGGCCCCTCGGCTTGAGATGCGGCTAGATTTTCCTGAGAAAGTCATTCATCTTAGACTATCTCATCGGTTTAGTTTGTTCAGTCTCTTCCAGGCCTGGGCAAAGCTCTGGCACTGACCTGCAGCAAACTCGATTCCTAAAAGAGTCTGACCATATCAAAGGTGGTAAGACAAGCTCCACGGCTGTTAGCTAATTAAACTGACATTCCACACCATCTGCTGATAGGATGAGGCAAAGGATAAGACTCGTATCTTGGATCTTTCCAAGCGGGGCATGTTCGATGATGACTAAAGAAAAGGATTAGTTGCTAGCTGGATCTGAGCTCAGGCTTGGGCATAGAGGGAACTGGTTTGGAAGTGGGAGGGGTTCCCTGAGCTCTGGTTCAGACTACAAGGGTTTCACTCAAGGAAGGGTATGATGTGGGCGTAAAACCATTCTTCGGACAGTTGAAGGTGGTCACCTTCAAGAGCCAGGAACACCAGCTGTCCGGCCTTGTCCATTGCCTTGAGCCCCAGGCGGTCCTGCAGAGAAAAAGGCCATAATTAAGCTTAATGGTTTCACAGTAAAATCGTAACAGTTAACGAGATATTCTCAAAAATGCAGTATTTTCTCTTGAGTATTAAAATTTAGGTAAATGAAATGCCAACAAGGGTACTTCCCTCCCATTCTTTTCCCTAATATTAAAAACGTGTTTTTGATGGCTGTTCCTCTCACTGCTTGAAGCTTTAGGTAGTAGGATTTTAGTCCACCATGTATCTAAGCTGACTTGTCTTCTCTTAGGACACCATGGGGATGGGTTGGTGGTCCACTAGTGTCTTCTGATTTTTATGGAGTCAAACAATTGGGGGGGAAAAAAAAAGTTATGTGCCACTGAGGTGGTTCTATACAGGGTTTTATACTCTGCTTTCTGGAAAGTTTCCCAAAGCTTCTGGAGGACCACCTACAAGTGGGCAAGCCATGCACAAAACTGCCTCAAAATATCAAGTGGGACTGAGCCAAAGATGGGAGAACATTAGCTAGAGAACTTAAAACATACCCAACTCTTAGATAACAAAACTCAGACACTTTGACATTCTGTAGCTGAACAAGTCATGACAGCTGGGGTGCTGAAGAACAAGAGCTGGGAAGATGAGCAGTCAGCATGCTGCTCCTGCTCTTCAGTCGCTCAGTCATGTCCGACTCTGTGACCCCATGGACTGCAGCACGCCAGGCCTCCCTGTTCATCACCAACTCCCGGAGTTTACCCAAACTCATGTCCATTGAGTCAGTGATGCCATCCAGCCATCTCATCCTCTGTCCCCTTCTCATCCTGCCTTCAACCTTTCCCAACATTAGGGTCTTTTCAAATGAGTCAGCTCTTCACATCAGGTGGCCAAAGTATTGCAGTTTCAGCTTCAACATCAGTCCTTCCAATGAACATTCAGGACTGATCTCCTTTAGAATGGACTGGTTGGATCTCCTTGCTGTCCAAGGGACTGGCAAGAGTCTTCTCCAGCACCACAGTTCAAAAGCATCAAACCACCAATTTGAGTTTCATGACAAGTTCTTAATTCTAACTTGCAAAACTTAACAAACCCTAGCTTCCTTTTACCTCACCCGTGGTGGGGCACCAGAGGCAGGAGAAAAGTCAAGAGATGACAATTGGCCTCTGAAATTACTTGGGATCTGAACAGAAGGCAAGTGGTTTAGATGCATCATTTCTGCACTTTAGGAAGAGTATCTCCAAGATAAAAGCCTGAGAGTGTGGGAGACTCCAGAACTGGGAGTGGTGAAAAGCTGCTTGAAAAAAAGGCCTTCTGCTGCTGCTGAGTCGCTTCAGTCGTGTTCGACTCTGTGCGATCCCATAGACGGCAGCCCACCAGGCTCCCCCGTCCCTGGGATTCTCCAGGCAAGATCACTGGAGTGGGTTGCCACTGCTGAACAAAATTCATAGCTCTGTTCCTCCCAGTCTCCTGCAGGAGCTTTCCCCTGTCAGTGCCTGGTTTAAAAACAGGACTTCAGCATCTATTGATATTAGTGTTTTGAAGTAACAGCCCTCCATATTTTTGTCATGTGAGGGCTCTTTGGATTTGTGATGGACTGCGCCTCAGCAAAGGAAGCCAGTTCTAACCCTGTTATCAGGAGTTAGAGATATGTCCCTTGCCCAGGCCTGAAAACATGAGGAACAGGTCCTTCAACCTTCAGGATGGAGACCAGTAAACCAGCCTGATAAGCTGGTGCCACAATCAGTAGTCTAACGAGCCTTGCCCACAGCACCTGCTGTGCCAGAGTGTACAGGATCAGGAATGTCACCAAAACACCTAGCAGCTCCCAGCGTCGGGCTGACAAGGACTACACCGCTCCTCCCCAGTTACCTGTGTGTAGAGGGTGCTCTCCTGTAAGGGAATGGTCTCCTTGGCTTGGCCACTTCTGTAAAATCCAAACCACTACAGGAGAGGAGGAAGAAAGGAGGTCAGATCAGACACGCGCACACTGCCAGACTATTTCAAGACTGGCTAGTAGCTAAGACTACTGACAAACAACTCCCTAAGGCTGCAGCAAGGAGGGACAACAAAGCATGTCTTGAGTCATTTTTTCTTAAGGGTGGATCCTGAGGTATGAGTTAATCATTCCGAAGAGCTTTCCCATTCCCTAGAATTGCTGCTTCCTACAGTTACTGAGCACCTACTCTGAAAATCCTTGTGCTGTATAAACATTCAAAGATGAATTTATGTATACAGTCCCAACTTTTAAGCAGCTCTGGTCCAATGCACAGACACAACTAATTGTTTAGCATGGGGGTCAGCAAACTTTTCCATAATCAACAAACACAAAATAATTTAGGCTTTAAGGGGCCATGTGGTTGCAACTACTAAATACTGCCATTGTAATGCGAAAGAAGCCACGAGACAGTATTTTTTAAATGAACATGGCTGCATTCTTTTTTTCCTCTGTCTTTCCCCACCAGCCCCCAGCTGTATCCCAGCATGGCATGTGGGATCCTGGCCAGGGATCAAACCCACGTCCCCTGCAGTGGAAGCTCAGAGTCTTAACCAGTGGACTGCCAGGGAAGTCTCAATATGGCTGCATTCTAATGAAACTATTTATAGACACTGAAATTTGTAATTCATGTAATTTTTACATTATCAAAATTTTTTACTTTTTTCTACCATTTTTAAAAAAAAACCATTTTCCTTCGTGGGCCCTACAAAAGCAGGTACAGGGTAGATTCAGCACACAGGCTGTGGTGTGCTCTGACACAGTGTGATGAACACTGATAATTCTTAAGAGGGAGCAAATTCTGCCTAGAAGAAGGGTGGCTTTCTGGATGGAGGAAATGACATTTGAGCTGAACAGGAGCTTGTCAGGTGGAGAAGGCCAGGGAAGGGCATTTTAGAGACTAAAGCATGAACAAAGGAGCACAAAAGAAGAAACACGTGCCAGGAGCAGGGCATTTCAAGTAGCACAATATGACTTGGTCAGAGAGGGGATGAAGTGATCAATGAAGTAAGATTAGGTTGGAAAGAAATCAAAGCCAAGTCAAGGCTGAACGTGAATGTGAACCTCAGGGAGTTACAGATTTTGGACTGGTGCTGCTGAACCTTTTCTGGATCACAGATCTCTGAAAATCTGATAAAAAATTTCTAGACCCTTCCTCAGAGAATGCAACTTCAGCTTACCCTTGAACAACATGGGTGTGAACTGCTTGGGTCCACTTATATGTGGGTTTTGTTCAGTACTGTGGATGCTGAGGGACAACTATAAGTTATATGTAGATTTTTGACTGTGCAAAGCACCAGAGTCCCTAACCCCTATGTTGTTCAAGGGTCAACTGTATATAAGTTTGCAAACAGTTTTGGGTTGTGGGGGGTTATAACCCTGAGTGTCCCATTTATAGACCTCAGAACCCCTGCTCTACACAAATGTGGGTGGAAGGGACTGACAATTCTTCCCAGCAGGCAGCTGTGGGTTTTGGGTTTTTTTTTCGTTTTTTTTAAATTGATTTATTTATTTGGCTACATTGGGTCTTGGTTGCAGCATGTGGGATCGTAGTTCCCTGATCAGGGACTGAACCTGCATCCCCTGCATTGGGAGAACAGAGTTTTAACCACTGAACCACCAGGGAAGTCCCCAGGCAGCTGTGTTTTAATGCCATTTTCTCCGTCAGTCTCCTGGCATGTTGTGGCCTAAGAAGCGTCTCACCTCAGAATCCACAGGGTCCACGATGGAATCATTGAGGAATTTCACCATCACAAACTTCTTGAGGGCCATCAGGTTTTTCTTGTAGGACTCATTGACACCCTGGAGGAAAAGTCAATAGTAAGAACCATCAGATTACCATCATTACCATCAGATTCTAGCCAGGGAATTAAAACCTTACAGTGCTCTGGTCTGCCTGACCCTGGGTTTCTTCTCCATGGTAGTGGGCTGCTTTTCTCGCTTCCTGCCCAGAATACACCAGGTACAGCCTTTTTCTTAACATGCCATCTGACTGACAATGCTCCCAGCAACCATGGCGTACAGATGGCAACCATGAATGGCCACCATGAATCTGTCACTGCACTCTACAGGTCTCCATCACATAGGTCAAAGACTTCTAGCCAGAGAAAGCCAAGGCAAAATAAGAAACTGCAAACTCTGAGTGGTTCTGCCATACTATTCTGTTCCCATCGCTCCCCTCTTCAAATTCTGGTTTTGTTTGTTTGTTTTAAACCTCCAGATAAGCCAATAAAAATTGAGCCAGAATCTCCCATGTTCATCTCTGGGACACACTCAGTCCCCTGTGCAGTCTCTCTCTTAAGTAATTCACTCTTCTGAAAAAATATGACCCCAAAGCGATCCACTGGAAAGGCTTCCCTCAGTAAGGCGGCAGTTGAGGTTCCTGCCAGCCAGCACCTATTGAGTTCACCCCGCTGCTTCAACATTAGGCAAGAGGAAGAATCCACAGGAAGAAAGCCAAGTGAATTTCAGCCTCCCTAGAAGGAACTGAACCTCATAAGCACCGCCTCCCCCAATACAGAACTTCCGTTTCCTGGGTTCTGCCTGGGATATTTTGGACAGTCACTGCTCATCTGTTTATAATGCCCCTAACAGGAAAGGGAATGCGCAATTATGGTAGCCTGGGTTGGGTACTTACTCTCTCTTGATTAATATCTGCCAGGAAGATGCTGTGGTTGCGGTATATGTCCTCCTTGATGGGGTCGTGCCAGTATTCTGCTTGCACCAGGCTGTGGGAGAAAAAGAAGGAAAGGTGACCAAGCAGCACATTAGTCAGTATGCCCGAGGCATGGCCCTGGGCACAGGCCACCGAGAGATCGAAGGGACAAGAGCCTTCTGTTCCTGCTGCCTGATCCCTTTTTCCTTAGCATCTCCTATGCTCCTTCCTTCTTGTCCTTGAGACCTAGCTTAAATATCATTTCTTCAAAGACCACTCTGGCCAAACTAGGCACCTCCTCCATTACTGTCCATCACTGCACCTTGTTTCTTTCTGCCACAGCCTTAGCTGGTACTAAGGGGGATCAAGTACCCTGATCAGGGATCGAACCCAGGCCCCCCTGCATTGGGAACTCAGAGTCTCAACCACTGGATCCGGAAAGTCCCCCGGGCTATCTTACTTTGAACTTCCAGGATCTCTCTCTTACTCTTTAATGATTGGTTTTATTTGAATTCTTTTCTAGAGTCATGGATGATCTCTTTATCTCTGAAGATAATAATATAGGCTTTTTTTTGTTTAAGGTTTCCTTCAGCTTCTTGAATTGCCATCTGTTTCTTCCAAGTCCCTTTTTACTTTTTGTTGTTTTGACTGTCTTCTATTTTGGAAGCTTTCCTCAGATGTCTGATGGAGGGGTGGGGTGGCGGTCCTTGGCTCACTGTTCATATTTAAACAAGAGCTTCCCTGATAGCTCAGTTGGTAAAGAATCTGCCTGCAACGCAGGAGACCCTGGTTCAATTCCTGGGTGGGGAAGATCGGCCAGAGAAGGGATAGACTACCCTCTCCAGATTTCTTGGGCTTCCCTTGTGGTTCAGCTGGTTAAGAATCCACCTGCAATGCGGGAGACCTAGGTTCAATCCCTGGGCTGGGAAGATCCCCTGGAGACAGGAAAGGCTACCCACTCCAATATTCTGGCCTGGAGAATTCCACGGACTGTATTGTTCACAGGGTCGCAAAGAGTCGGACACAACTGAGCCACTTTCACTTTCACTGAGCTGAATAGAAGTTCTTCACACAGTTCAGTTCAGTTGCTCAGTCGTGTCCGACTCTTTGCGACCCCATGAACCGACGCATGCCAGGCCTCCCTGTCCATCACCAACTCCCGGAGTCTACCCAAACCCATGTCCATTGAGTCAGTGATGCCATCCAACCATTCCATCCTCTGTCGTCCTCTTCTCCTCCAGCCCTCAACCCATCCCAGCATCAGGATCTTTTCAAATGAGTCAGCTTTTTGCATGAGGTGGCCAAAGTATTGGAGTTTCAGCTTCAACATCAGTCCTTCCTAAGAACACTCAGGACTGATCTCCTTTAGGATGGACTGGTTGGATCTCCCTGCAGTCCAAGGGACTCTCAAGAGTCTTCTCCAACACCACAGTTCAAAAGCATCAATTCTTCTGCGCTCAGGTTTCTTTATACTCCAACTCTCACATCCATACATGACTACTGGAAAAACTATAGCCTTGACTAGATGGACCTTTGTTGACAAAGTAATGTCTCTGCTTTTAATATGCTGTCTAGGTTGGTCGTAACTTTCCTTCCAAGGAGTAAGCATCTTTTAATTTAGACAGCTCTCTACTGGTGGTTTCACTACGTGGGAGTCAAAGGAGTCCTGATTTGTTGGAGGATTGTGAAATATCAACCTGCAGATCTCTCTGGGACCAGTTTTTTCAGGGAGGGATCCATCAAACTTCTGCCAAGAAGATAATAACCTGGCTGCTATCATTCTGGGAATCAAACAGGAGGAGGTGGGTTTTCAATATGGTGTCTTATCACCATCCTGTGTTTATTATCCCAAAGTCTGGTACTTCTTGAGTTAAACTGCTCCAGAAAATAAATTTGGCTTCTCTTGTCAGGGTTGGGGATGAGCAGTCACTTGGACATACACTTAAGGGATTCGGGGAGTCTGATCATTGTTTCTACAGATTTTCAACGAAGAGTCTCATGCACTTACTCCACCAAAGTATCTTAGATGTTAAACTCCTGACTCTTTCTGAGACTGTAAAAAGTGAACTGGTCCCTTCTTGTCAGTGTTTCCTTCAACAGACATAAAGGTTTCAGAATTTTCTGCTCTGCTAAAACAGTTATCACTCATTCATCTGCTTTCTTTCAAAAAACATATTGACATCTTTTTTATCATCTCTTCTCTCCTCTCCTGCTCTCTTTGCCCTTGTGAGTTTATCACAGTTTATTCTTTTGCTTTGTTGTTGTTTAGTCGCTAGGTTATGTCTGATTCCTTTGGGACCCCGTGAACTATAGCCTACCAGGCTCCCCTGTCCAAGGGATTCTCCAGGCAAGAATACTCGGGAGGGTTGCCATGCCCTCCTCCAGGGGATCTCCCTGACCCTGGGGTCAAACCCAGTCTCTTACGTCTCCTGCATTGGCAGGCAGGCTCTTTACCACTGGCGCCACCTGGGAAGCCCCATAACCATACTAGTTGATCCCGAATCTCAGCTATCACCCAGAATACTCCAGACCTACTAAATCCAAATTTCTAGGGATGAAGCTCTGGAATTCATTTTTAATGAATTTCTCAGGGGGCCTGACATATAATTTAGGTTTGGGAACAACTGAAGGACAACCTACTCCAAAAGTAATTCTGAGTATTTTGAAATACCCAAACATAGGTAGTTGAGGACACTGATGTAAGAGGTTAAGCCTTTGCTGCTGACAATATAAAGAATCTGTCCTTCAAATATTAACAGTAGTTTCTTAGCCTGAGTAATTTCTATAGGCTTGTTTTTTTTAAAGATGAAAATGTAATTACATTCTTCTTATACAGAAAAATGTCCTCCCTTTCTTTAAATTTACTATTAGAGCAGTTTTAGATTTACAATAAAATGAAGCAGATAGTATATTCACAGTCATCTGAATATCATTTAAATATCACTAGCAGCTACTCCTAGCATCACGGTTAGCATGAGAGTAAATAAGACATTATCACGCAGTGACAGTTCCGCATCCTTTTCGGCTAACCATACATACCGTTCCTGTATAGCTTTGTTGTAAGCCCCAGCGTTCAGTGTTTTTCTGATGAAGTCACAGATGTGTGAGCTTTCTCCTGGGCACCGAGGGAGTCCAAAAACACCTACAGCAGTAGAAGACAGATACTCATGCCTTTCATAATCATGTTCTGAATACCTACTATGTGCAGGGCATTGACAGAAACAAAAACCAGAAATAGATCCTGATTTCATTCATTCATTTCTTAAGGAAATAATGTATTTGGAATTGATACTTTAACCAGCTTCCTCCTGGTGTTCCCTCTCCTTTCTGCCTCAGGCCCTTTGCACCTACTCCCCTCCGGAGGATGTGCTTCTGTTACTGTTTCATTGGGGGGCCTCATTCTCACCTCTTGGGTCTTGGCTTAGAGAAGTCATATCTGAGAAGCCCAGGTCTCAAGCAGTGCTCAACCCCTGTTCCTCCCCCAACCCAGTTATACCTGTGTCCTCATCAATAACATTTTGGGAGGTACCAGACATACCAATTCTAAGCATATATTGGCAATAATTAATTTAATCCTTACAACCACCCTGTGGAGTAGAAATCATGATTTAGAGCATATTATAGACAGGAAACTTTTAAATAGAGAGGTTAGATACTTTGTCTGAGGTTAGACAGTAAGTGATGGAGCCAAGATATGAACATGAGCAGTTTGGTTCCAGTGCCCAGGCCTTTCACAAATATAACCACTATTCTTCCATTTTTTGTATTTTTTTCTTTATCACAGTTACTACTATCTGTATTTATTTTGTTTGCTTACTTGTTTCATGTCTAGTCTCCCCACACAAGGATGGAAGTTTCATGAAGGCAGAAACCTTATCTGTCTTGTTTTGAGGTTTTCAATAAATATTCATGGAATCAATGAATGAATGATAAAGCTGTTTCTACCAATTTGCATCTGAATAAAACATATACTTTTAAAAAGTATTTTCCTACCTGTTATTTTATTTCATCCTCTGAAAAACTCCCGTAAGATGGGCAGCATCTTATTTTAGCTTCTCTCTGTGAAAGGGACCCTACGATACCAAATTACTTGTCCAATTAACACTTAATTGGATGAATCCAATCTCCTGATTATAAGGAGAATCCTGCTCCTACACTCAACCAGCTTAACAGCTAAATCCATTAGAAGAGAAATAAAGTTCTACCCCAAGACACATCTGCCCCAAAAGTTTATTAATTCTGTCTAAATAGCAAACCTGTTGGGGTTTTTTTTTTTTTTGAAAGATTTCATCTCTGCTGTTAATTTTACAGACAAAAAAAGCCTAGACACTATTCATTGCCTAAGTCCCAATTCAATAGGACACCACTCATGTCAGAAAACAGGAAAGATTGTTGGACTTTCCAAATTCCTCAACCACTGCCTGCTACAGGGCTGCAACCATCTCAACTGCAGGAAACCATGCCAATTATATTAGAGAAAAGTAGGTGGTAATGTAATGACTCCCCTGTATGCCAGGTGTCTGGAATCCTGTTTTGTCATCATTGCTGGCTAGTCTGTTATAACTTAGAAAAACAGGATTTGGGGGAGGATGGCTGACTTCTTGTACAAACAGAGATGCTAGAATATTTTAGGTAAAAAGGACAAAGTTACCTTGATGTTGTCCCCCAACTGAGATGAGATTGACCATGGGAGGTGATGGGCATCTCTGAGCCACTGCCCGCCTGGAGGAAAAAAAAGGTTATCAGTTTCCACTGTCAGATGGAAACAGATCATCAATAATCAACTTCTCAGGGGAGCCTGGGGGAGAATGGGTACCTATATATGTACGGCTGAGTCCCTTCACTGTTCACCTGAAACTCACCACATTATCTGCTAATCAACTATACTTCAATACAAAATTAAGTTAAAAAAAAAAAAAAACCTTCCCAGATTAAGTTACTTCATCTGTGGTTCCCCAAAGCCACAAAGTTTCAGGATTTAGTTTCCTCTGATACAGCCAAACACAAATCTTTATTCCTTCATAGAAAATAAATTAAGTTCCACAGAGCTTCTTTCAAGGGGCTATTTCAGAAGAGCTTCCCATCCAAGGAAGATGAAGATTCCAAAAACACTAAACGGATAGATCTATCTGCATCAAAGGGCAAACAGTCAGTTTCACGTGATACCATATATAAGTGGTATGATATAACAGAAAGGGACTTACAGAAATTGGCCTCCCTGGGAGAACCCCATAGCATTGTAGCCTTGCTGCAGTTTAGGATCCTTAGCAAGAATCTGACACACTGTTGTTACTTGGGAGTTGACATTCAAAAAGAAGCTGTTCTCCACATCCTAAAAGAGAAGCCACAGAGAAATGAAAGGACGGGGCTGAACACAAGCACTGGCACCTTCTCTAAGAGGCAAACTTGTTTAGGCTGGTACCCTCATAAGCCACTCAAAAACTTAAGTATCACTGTATGGTCTTCCGCTAAAAATGCAAGGTAAAGCATTTTAATAGTACATTCTATGAAATCAGTCAGCAAGCCTTCAAAGGAACAGAACTGTGAAGCGCCTCACCTCTCTGAGAGTCTTCCCAATCTCTAAAGATAAGACGTGAATTCCAGGTATTTTCTTCTCAACCATTTTTTTAATAGCACCCATACTTAAGGGATTACAACAGCTGTCTCCTAGACAACAAAGACAATCATGGAAACTTATGAGTGAAAACAACATTATTTAACTTTTTAAAACTCTGTACTTCAAAGGCATTAATGAAAATATGCAAAGACAACACACAGAAGAAAATGTTTGCAAAACATACTTCATAAGAGTTTAACATCTGGAATATACAAAGAACTCTACGAGTCAGCAAGAAGATAATCTAATTAAAATAGGAAAAGGACTTGAACAGACATCTCTTCAAAGCAGACATACAAATGGCCAACAAGCACACGAAATTATGTTCACCACCACTGGTCATTAAGGAAATGCAAATCAAAATCACAATGAGGTACCAATGCAAACCTACCAAGATGCCTTTAAAGCCTTCAATTTTTTTTTTTAATTAACTTATTTAAAAATGGAAAATAACAGACTTACCTGGTGGTCCAGTAGTTAAGAATCTGCCTACCAATGCAGGGGACATGGTCCTAGAAGATTCTACATGCCACAGGGCAACTAAGCCTGTGTGCAACAACTACTGAGCCCCTCGCCCCAGAGCCCGTGCACCACCACAAGAGAAGCCCCCTCAATGAGAGGCCCAAGCACTGCAACTAGAGAAAGCCCTCACACAGCAACGAAGACCCAGTGCAGCCAAAAATAAATAAATAAATAAATGTTTAAATAGAAAATTGCAAGTGTTGGCAAAGATAGGGAGAAATAGGAACTCTTTACATTGCTGGTGGAAATGTAATATGGTGCAGCCACTGTGAAAACAATTTGATGGTTCCTCAAAAAGTTAAAGACACAATGACCATTTGACCCATTAATTTCAACTCTAAATACACAACCAAGAAAAGTGAAAACATACGTCCCTACAGAGACTTGTACAAGAATATTTAAAGCAGCATTATCTTTAATAGCTAAAAGGTGGAAAACACTCAAAAGTCTATCAATGGATGACTGGATAAACAAATTATGGCAGATATATACAGGAAAATATTATTCTGCCATAAAAAGGAACAAAGTATTGAAACATGCTACAACATGGATGAACCTCAAAAACGTTATTTTAAGTGAAATAAGCCAGAAATGAAAGGTCACATACTGTATAGTTCCTTTTATATGACACGTCCAGAATAGGCAAATCCATTGAAACAGAAAGCAGACTGAACATTTCCTGGGGTGACAGGAAGACGGGGTGAAGCGTGATTCCTTAAAACGGGGTACACATATTTTCTGCAGTGATGAAAAAGTTTTGAAACTAGAGAGAAGCGGTGGTTGCACAACATGAATACACTAAGTGCCACTGAACTGTGTACTTTAACATGGGTAAGTGTATGTTACATGAGTTTCCCCTCAACAACAACAAAAAGAACATTTTTTGCTCAGCTCACGTAATAGCTTCAAAAGCCCAATACAGTATCATGGGGACCCCAAATTCACAATTGAAAATAAGCAGAGGTGCATGGTCTCTTATCATCTAGCACATCTGCGGTTCACAGGCCCCAAAGCACCTTGAAATCTCTCTCTTTAGGGCCAGGACTAGACCAAGACAAGTAAAGAAAGCTCATGTAAGTGCTGACATTGAACTTACATTCTGCACTTTTTTTTCTTCCTGTTTCAAGGAACCAAGAACTAAGAATAGCAGGCAAAGTGACTGACTGCTGAGTAGGATAAGTGGGCTAAGATCATTTTCCATTTTGAACTTAATCATTCCATTTTCAACCTGAGAGCTAAACTTAAAAATTCGTTTTTAAAGAAGGAAAAGAGCTCAAGCATGTTCTGTTTCTCACACTGAACTATAATCATGGGTTACTTAGGTGGCTTCCAAATAGACTGGCTGTGCTCTGGGAGGACACAGAGCTCTCTCTCATGTTCTCTTTTATCTCCACTGCAGTAGCCCGAGGCCCTGGCACAGACTCTTGAAAAACATTCTCTACCTACTGACTCTAATTCCTCTCTGAATGTTTTTCTTTCACCTATTCCAATAAGGTTCTCACTCTTACCACTCCCCTAAAAGTGGTTTACTCAAGGTCGTTAGTGATCTTCCCATTGCTAAATCCAGTAACCAATTCTTGGCCCTCATCTTAGTTGACCTATCACCAGCATTTCACAGTTTGCTATCCCTTCCTCTTGAAACATTTTCACGTGGTTTCAAGACATTGCTCTCTTCTGACTCCACCTTCTCCCTAGCTGTTCTGTCTCTGTCTCCTTTGCTAATTCCTCTCCATCCCCTTGGGGGCTTCCCTGGTGGCTTAAGGGTAAAGAATCTGGTTTGATCCCTGGGTTGGAAAGATCCCCTGGAGAAGGAAATGGCAACCCACTCCAGAATTCTTGCCTGGAGAATCCCATGGACAGAGGAGTCTGGTGGGCTATAGTCCACAGGCTCAAAAGAGTCAGACACGACTGAAGCGACTTAGCACACATGCATTCCATCTCTTCATCCTCCAGGTGCTGGGAATGCCTCAGAACTCAGCCTTTAGACCTCTTTCCTCTTCTGAATATCCTCACTCCCTACGTGATTCTGTCCAGTCTCACGGCTTTAAATACTAGCCATATGCCACAGGTTCCCAACTTAATCCTCCAGCCTGTATCTGTCTCAAGACTTCACACTCCAAATGCCTCTACATCTCCTGAATATGTAACAAACATCTCAAATTTAGTAAGTCCCAAAGCACATTCTTGATTTTCACCCCAAATTTGTTCACCCTACAGGATCCCCCATTTTGGTAAAATGACAACCTTATCCTTCTTGCTGTCCAGACCAAAAACCATGGAACCATCCTTGACTCCTTTCTTATCTCATATATAATCTGTTAGCAAATCCTACTGGTTCTATCTTCAAACTGTATCCAAATGTTGACTACTTCTCAACATCTCCCCTTTTACTGTACTTTTTCAAGTCACCGTCACCTCGTTTCAGTTCAGTTCAGTCGCTCAGTCATGTCTGACTCTTTGCAACCCCATGGACTGCAGCATGCCAGGCCTCCCTGTCCATCACCAACTCCCAGAGTTTACTCAAACTCATGTCCATTGAGTCGGTGATGCTATCCAACCATCTCAGCCTCTGTTGTCCTCTTCTCCTCCCGCCTTCAATCACTCCCAGCATCAGGAATATAGGAACTAGAGTGCTTTTAAAATGCAAATCAGATCATGTCACTCATCTGCTCAAAACTCACAATAATGTCCCATCTCTTCTAGCCAAAGTTCCTACAGTAGCCTTAGTAGCCCCAACAACACATGCAGGCCATCCTCCTACCCCTATTTTCTTCTGATTCACTGCGTTTCAGCTACACTGACCTGAGTGTTGCTCCTTGAACACACTAGACATACTAGATACTTCTGCCTCATGACTTTGCATTTGCTGATCTTTCCACCATATACTCACATGGCATCTTCTCTCATGGACTTCAGGCCTTTGCTCAGATAATCACTTTTTCAGTAAATCCTGACTTTGCTCTATGAAACTGCAAGCCCCCACTTGCACTCTCTATCCTCCCCCTCCGCTGCTTTATTTTCCTCCATTGCACGAATCACCGTTTGACATATGTTTATTTATTTATCGTTTGTCTCTTCCACTGGGAAGTTCTAAAAGAGCAAAGAATTTAGTCTGTTTAGTTTACTGTATCCTCAGGATCCAGTAGGTAATCAATAGCTACGCGTCAAAAGTATAAACGAATTACAGGTGCCTAAGAAATCTGCGTTCAATGCATGAATGAACAAAAGGATGGAGATGCCGCGGTCACGCAGGCACAACCCTGCCTTCCCGAGCGAGAGTCCGATGCTGCACCCTGACGCCACTGCCCTGAGATTAAACTAGGACACCGCGTAAAATCCTACCGCAGTGCACAGCCCGCTGTGAGCGCTTACCAAAAGACAGTTCCCTCCTCAGCATCTCCCTTTCCAATGCAGGGTAACCCCTAAATCCTAAAACGTGGAGCCGGTCCGGTGCTGTGTGACCACGGTCCTCGCCCTCCACACTTGCACTTTGCAGACGCGAACCCAGGCTTGGAGAGGGAAAGGATCGCCAAACCTTTTTGACTCTCGTCTCACTCCCTCCTTCACTCACCCATCCCATGCCAGATCACCAGCGGCAGGGGAGCCGGCGGGTCGAGATCCCCCAGCGCCAGGGAAGTGCAGGAACCCAGCAGGAAAGCGAGAGCCAAGAGGCACAAGCAGCTGGACGACGCCATCTTGACTCTATCACGTGACCGCGCCCCCCTGCCCCGGCCTCTATGCGGGCGCGGGCGCGGGCTCGTCGCATCCGCCGCGCCTCGGCCTGCGTTGCTCCGGGCCGACGGGCGTCTCTCCTGGCTAGTTGCCCCAGTGGACTGCTCGCCACCAGAAATCAAACGCGTGTCAACATATACTCAGTGCTTCCTGTGCATCAAGCACTGTTCTCAGCGCTTTACATCTGCTAACTGCTTTAATCCCCATCACGCCCAAATACACTTCTCCCCATTTTACAGGTCAGACTCTTGAGGCACTGAGAATGTGGGTTAGCAACCAAGGTCACAGAGATAGTACGTAGGTGGATCCAAAGGCTTTGCTCTTACCCTTGCATCGCCCTGCCTTTGGAAGAAAAGTACTTTGTGGAAGAGAAGGAAGAGGGAAGGAGGAAGGAAAAAAGAGCTGACTCAGCTCTTTATCAGAAATTGAAGGAGAGTTATAATTTCCAGGGCTAATCATGACAGTGTGGTGTTCACTATCGTGAAGGAAAGATAGAACTTCAAAAGGCAAAGATAAAATGCCAGAGAAGGACTGGTATAAGCTAAGATAGAGAGGGAAGGTACGTGTTTTCTAGAAGTGTTGCAACTTCCAGATTGACAGAAACGTCTGATGGATGTAAGCATGGTGGAAAAAGCCACTGCCACTTTCTGGTATAAACTCAAAGCTGAATTATGGTAGGAACCTTTCATCCACCATTTCCTACTTTTTGCTTGCCTCCAGATTAATAATCTCAAGCCTTGCCCGCAAAAGAAGAAAATGATTTTTTTTTCAGCAAAACATTGAAATTGTTTAAATGGAGAGTTTAAGTGAATTAAAGTGTATCCATTATATAATGGAAAATTGTGAGGTGGATTTTATTAAAGGATAGGTAAATTTGTATATGTGGTGGTGGTTGTTTAGTCTCTTAGGTCATGTCTGACTCTGTTGCAACCCTATGGACTGCAGCCTGCTAGCCTCCTCTGTCCATGGGGTTCTCCAGGCAGGAATAGGGCAGTGGGTTACCATACCCTCCTCCAGGGGATCTTCCCCACCCAGCGATCGAACCTACCTCTCTTGCATTGGCAGGAGGGTTCTTTACAACTAGCACCGCCTGGGAAGCCCAAAGTTGTATATTGTGACATGGCAAAATGTTTTTGATTTATTTTAAAGGAAAAACTCATGAGAAGACTTGACTCATTGGAAAAGATTTTGATGCTGGGAGGGATTGGGGGCAGGAGGAGAAGGGGATGACAGAGGATGAGATGGCTGGATGGCATCGCTGACTCGATGCACGTGAGTTTGGGTGAACTCCGGGAGTTGGTGATGGACAGGGAGGCCTGGCGTGCTGCGATTCATGGGGTCGCAAAGAATCGAATACAACTGAGCGACTGAACTGAACGGAACTGAAAGGAAAACCTAGGAAATGTATTTCTACAGGAAATATATATGTTGTTCTGAGGGGCAACTACTGAGTGCCACGCTCTGCAACCAGAGAAGCTGTGGCTACACTCAGGGCAAATAGAGAAAGCCACAAGCAGCAATGCAAAGACCCAATGCAGTCAAAAATAAATAAATAATAAGTTTTTTTGTTTAAAGAAGTATATATATTGTGATGGATATACCACTCTATATTTACTGAAAATTATTGGGTTGTCCACATGAAATTGGTGAGTATTATGGTATGTAAAACCTAGCTTAATAAAGCTGTTCTTTCAACATCTGTATATTCACATATTTCTACTGATTTTGACTGAAAGGCTGAAGCACTGACAAGCAGAAAGAAAAGAAATATATAACAAGATCAGGAAGCTGTTAAAAGTGACGTCTGGGGGACAGTGTTATTATGTCCACTGAAAAAAAGTGCACAACACGAGAGCTGTGATGTAAGTTTTATTTGGGGCAAAGTGAAGACTATAGCCCAGAGATAACTTCTCAGAGAGCTCCGAGGATCTGCTCCAAAGAGGTTAGCAGGGGGATGTCAGTGTATAATGTGATTTCGGAGAAGCAAGAGACCTGCAGTCAAGCACTTACTTTGGCAGAGGGTGGCTGCTTTTCACTCTAAGGTAGCTGCTAGTCAGGAGGAGCAGATGCTTCATTAACGATTTCAGTGCTTTCCTGGGCATGAGAAGATGCAAAAATTGGGGCTCATAAAATCTTCTGAAAATCTCTGACTACCTGGAGACCTGTTCTGCCAGTTGTTTCCAGAGCCCACAGTGCTTCATTCCTGATCTCCACCCTGAACTCCCTTCAGGGGATGCTGAAGGTCAAAGATTGCAGTGGCTAGTGACTTCATTCTTGTAGCACCACATGGCGAGTGACAGTTTTTAGTTGCCAATTATAAGGCACTTTCATTTTGTGTTTTATACACTTCTGTATGGTTTTAATTTTTACAGGAAGGATATATAACTTGTTTATCCCCCAGTTTTTTTGAAATATAGCTACAACATTGTATTAGTTTGAGGTATACAACACAATGAATATGTATAATAGATACATAACTTTTAAAATCAGTAAAAGATATATGTATGTTAAAAATTATTGTGTTTCTCGGTGAAGGCAATGAAATAAAGCTTTCTCATAGACTCTGTTTCCACCAATACCCAAGAAAGTTTTTAAAAGTTAAAATTTCATCCACAGCAAGCAAAGAGTAACAGCTTAATGTCTTAAATATCAACAAGTGGCAGTCAAGGAAAGATACAGAAGATTCTGGTCTGGAGCATTCCATCAATACTCATACTGTTAAAACTCAAAATCCTAGAAATTAACACATACATATGCACATATATCCTGAGAGAAAAGTAAGTGGCTTCCTTATCTTTTATGTCTTCTCTCCGGAAATGTGAAAATGGCTGCTGGGGAGAAGGTGGAGTGAGAAGTGAAGACTAGACCAAGTCTTTAGGTAGCAGTGAAGACTCCAGGAAAGCCTAGTGAATCAGGGGAGGCTCTTTCCCATAGTAGAGTGAATTCTGAAATAGACCCTTGAAACCTCAGAAGTGACTGCAGAATATTTGTATTCTAACAAAAAGACTGCATCCTACCTCCCCTAAGTTCTGCCCCCTCCTCTCCTTCAAACTAGCTTATGAGTCATAGAAAAATAACAGCCTCAAGTTGCTGTTCCTTAGGAAAATCAAACCAGTTTCAGATCAAGTAGGAAGGAATTCAGGAGGCAAATAGAGAATCGGAAAAAATCACCCCAAGTGCTTTGAGCACTAAAATAATTTAAAAAGAAGATAAACTCAGTAGGCAAAACTCAAAAATGAGACAATAAAACAACTTACAGAGATGGACAGCAAAATTACACATATGATAAAGCAGAGACCAAACCAGTGTCATTAAAGAACTAATAAATACATTAAAACAGCAAGGAACAGAATAGACATGGCTGGAAGTTGAATTATTGATGTGGAAAACGATTGAAATAATTACATTAAAGGCAAATGAAAAAGCACCAAGAGATTAAAACAATCAGAAAGAAGCTACTAGATATGGAAGATAGAAGTTATTGGTATCCTCAGAGTTAAGAACTCTTAATGGAATAAGAAGTATTAAAAAATATAAGAACGTAAGTTCCTCTAAAATGATGTTAGTCTGTAGCTTGAAAGGCCAAATATTCGATACAGAATATTTAACCCTGAGATGTATTTCAGTTATTTTATTGAAATTCAGACATCCAGGCAGAAAAAAAAGGCAGATCATCTCTAAGAAAAAAAGTCAGACTGTCCTCAGATATCTCAACAGCAACACTCAGAGACAGAAGACAGTGAAGCATTGTCTATAAGGTTCTGAAAGGACAAATCTGTGATCTAAGAATTGTAAACCCAGTCAAGATGTCATTCAAAAGTAAAGGTATTGGGCAGTTCCCACAAATATAAAAGAACTTATAGAAAAGAGAAATACCTAGAGTGAAATTCAGTCAGTTAAGAAATAGGGCAAAATCAATAACCTCCGATATGCAGATGACACCACCCTTATGGCAGAAAGTGAAGAGGAACTGAAAAGCCTCTTGATGAAAGTGAAAGAGGAGAGTGAAAAAGTTGGCTTAAAGCTCAACATTCAGAAAACTAAGATCATGGCATTTGGTCCCATCACTTCATGGGAAATAGATGGGGAAACAGTGGAAACAGTGTCAGACTTTATTTTTCTGGGCTCCAAAATCACTGCAGATGGTGACTGCAGCCATGAAATTAAAAGACGCTTACACCTTGGAAGGAAAGTTATGACCAACCTAGATAGTATATTCAAAAGCAGAGACATTGTTTTGCCAACAAAGGTCCGTCTAGTCAAGGCTATGGTTTTCCAGTGGTCATGTATGGATGTGAGAGTTAGACTGTGAAGAAAGCTGAGCACCAAAGAATTGATGCTTTTGAACTGTGGTGTTGGAGAAGACTCTTGAGAGTCCCTTGGACTGCAAGGAGATCCAACCAGTCCATTCTAAAGGAGATCAGTCCTGAGTGTTCATTGGAAGGACTGATGCTAAAGCTGAAACTCCAAGACTTTGGGTACCTCATGCAAAGAGTTGACTCATTGGAAAAGACCCTGATGCTGGTAGGGATTGGGGCAGGAGGAGAAGGGGACGACAGAGGATGAGATGGCTGGATGACATGACCGACTTGATGGACATGAGTTTGAGTAAACTCAGGGAGTTGGTGATGGACAGGGAGGCCTTGGTGTGTTGCGATTCTTGGGGTCGCAAAGAGTCAGACACGACTGAGCGACTGTACTGAACTGAACTGAAGATTTTAAGAATTGAGGATCAACTGATTTTAATTTAAAACATGTTTTTTGAAAACAACAGGATAACAATATCAAAACTACTTTTTCTAACCTTAAATTGATATTTTAAGAAATGATAGCTCTTGTTGTGAATAAACCCTTATTTGATGTCTAGCTTTTCTTCTAGTTTTTTAAAATTCTGTTAAATTCAACTAAGTTTGAATTTAACACATGTTAATCTTTAAATATGGACTTCCCTGGTGGCTCAGACGGTAAAGCATCTGCCTGCAAGGAAATTTTTAAATAGCACATAAATTCTGATGCCATTTAAAAACATTAGATATATCATTTACATTCCTATTTATCTATCATTCTGTATGTAATAGAGCATGTAAAGATATTTAGAATGAAGTTAGCCAAAGGTTAATAGTGGTTATTTTAGATGGTGAGTTTTGAGGGATTTAAAATATTTTTCCTTTGTGTGTATGTGTTTTGCATTGCTTAAATTCTTTATCATGAAAATGTATCTTTTACAAGAACAACAGCATAATTTTTCTTAAAGCCAAATTGAAAAAATTTCAACACTTCTCCCTAGTCTTCAGGATATGGTTGATCCTTTTGCTCTCAAAAAACAAAAATCCCAAACTATCTTTCCAAACCTATCTCCCCCTCTAATCGTGAATTCACTGGTCTGATCTACTAGAGATGTTGCCTGAAATTCCCTTCTCTGCTCCTTCTCCAACATCATTCACACCATCTCGAATGGGCTCATCATCCTTATTCCAGGCAAATACCGTCCATCCCACAAAGCTCAACCTCTCGTCTGTCTCTTCCACTGATCTCTTCAGTTTATTCCCTGCCCAAGCAGTTTTTAATCAAATAGTTCAAAGTATCCGTGTAGAGAAGTACCAGCAGAGTTCTTTCTTCCTTTGGAGTTGGTTTTAAGAGGAACCATTTAGTATGAGACAAAGTTCTTTCAATTTAAGTCAATTCCAGATTGTTATTCTAGTAAGTAGCTTCTGATGCTTATTAATATTATAATAGGAAGTGAGAGCTTGCAAAGTCTGAATTCCCATGTAGCTTCAAAGAATACTGAAAGTTAATAAGATACATATACATTCCCTGATTAGGCAGGGAACAATGAAAACTTGGAGAAGTATCTGAACACTCATAAGTTTCAGTTCTCTTTTTTTGCAGATGAGAAATGCAAACACTTTTTATGGATTATTAAAATTTGGTAAAGTTGCTTGCTATTAAAAAACATGAAAAAAAAAATAAAAAATAAAAAACATGATTATTAATGACCAAGATCTAGACACCCACTGATTTTTCAATAAAATTAACAGAGATTTCAAGTGACCACATATTATAATTCTATAAGTAATAGTTGTAGAACCAAGTAATGTGATTAGATCCTTAGTGATAGAAATATATCCATATATCATCAAAACTTTGTAGCTCAAATGGAAGCCTTCCATGTATCAGGATCTTATGGATCTTTAATTTTTTTTCCCCAAGCCTTTTCACTTTGTCTAGTCTTATACTCTATCTTTTTTATCCGATGTTATATAGATCTTTGTTAGATTCGATTTTCATTTTGCGGAAGTGTATCTGTGAGTATTTTTTCACATAGAGTATATAATGTTACACATTTTGCATTCTACTTGTTTCTTATTTCGCCCTCACATTCAGCTGGCAGTTTGACTGTGTACAGAATTCTGACAAAGACTCCTTGACCAAATTTTAGACAGGCTACTCTGAGTCCTCTTTTTGACTTTTCTTCATCCTTGGGCTCTTGCCTAGCCCAGTTTTAGCAAGAATCCTGCCGAGTTAGTTTAGCAAGACTTGCCCCATTCTTAGTATCTCATCACCATTGATACCTCATGAAGTTACTGATTCCCTACCCTTAATATCTAAGTCCTTGGCCTGCTCTTAGCAAAAATCCTGTTGTGGGACTTCCCTGGTGGTCCAAGGGCTAGGACTCCGAGTTCCCTTTGCAGGAGGCCTGGGTTCAATCCCTAGTCAGGGAACTAGATCCCACATGTTGTAACTAAGATCCAGCACAGCCAAGTAAGTAAAACAAACAAACAAAAATTCTGTTGCGTGCTATGGATGCTATGTTGCTTCAGTCATGTCCAACTCTTTGCAACCATATGGACTGTAGCCCGCCAGGCTCCTCTGTCCATGGGATTCTCCAGGCAAGAATACTGGAGCAGGTTGCCATGTCCTTCTCCAGGGGATCTTCCTGATCCAGAGATTGAACTCACATCTCTTCCATTACCTGCATTGGCAGGTGGGTTCTTTACCCGCTGAGCCATAGAATCCTGTTACACATGTTTCTCAAGAATCCCTCTACCGTTCCGGTCTCTTCCCTTAATAACTTCCGTTCACTGACCCCCTCACTCTGCTCTTCCAGCTGTCTTTGTTGTATTCAAAAATGAGTTTTAGTTAAATTTAGTTTCACTGCCGTGTTGCAATGGTACTAAATAAAATCTGTCTTTATACAGCCTTTAACTAGTATCTGGAGAAGGCAATGGCACCCCACTCCAGTACTCTAGCCTGGAAAATCCCATGGATGGAGGAGCCCGGTAGGCTGCAGTCCATGGGGTCACTAAGAGTCGGACATGACTGAGCGTCTTCACTTTCACTTTCATGCACTGAAGAAGGAAATGGCACCCCACTCCAGTGTTCTTGCCTGAGAATCCCAGGGACGGAGGAGCCTGGTGGGCTGCCATCTATGTGGCTGCACAGAGTTGGACATGACTGAAGCAACTTAGCAGTAGCAATAACTAGTATCTGGCTCAATTTCTTCTTAACAATACTAGGTTCAAACAATTATTCCCTCATAATGACATTCATTGCTAATGATGACAAGTCTCATTTCTTTATACAAGAACTTGTTTTGTTTGTTTGCTTCTATGCCTCTTTAGACACCTGGTTGCCCATGCACATTCTTATATAGGGAGTTAGCTTGAATTTCCTCTGCATGTGTGTGTGTTTTCCCAGCAGACCTGTCCCTTAACTTTGGGCTCTAAGTGAACAAGAAGTGAAGATCAAATCATCATGCAGTCTTCTTCGCAGGTGCCTGGGATGTAGGTGATCTCTGATTCCCCCTTCAGATCAGATCCTTGTGGTGGAGAAGGGGCTTGCATAACTCAATGAAGCTATGAGCCACACCGCGCAGGGCCACTCAAGATGGGTGGGTCATAGGGAAGAGTTCTAACAAAACATGGTCCACTAGGGGAGGCAATATTAACCACTCCAGTAATCTTGCTGCAAGAACGCCATGCTCAGTATGAGAAGTCCAAAAGATATGACACCAGAAGATGAGCCCCCCCAGCTCAGAAGGTGTCCAGTATGCTACTGGGGAAGAGCAGAGGGCAATTACGAATAACTCTAGAAAGAATGAAGTGGCTGCGCCGAAGTGGAAATGACTTCAATTGTGGATGTGTCTGGTGGTGACAGTCCGATGCTATAAAGAACATTATTGCACAGGAACCTGGAAAGTTAGGTGCATGAATGAAGGTAAATTGGACAAGAATTTGAGCGAACTCTGGGAGACAGACAGTGAAGGACAGAGGAGCCTGGTGTGCTGCAGTCCACCAGGTCACAAAGAGTCAGACATGACCTAGAGACTGAACAACAAAATAACAAAAATTACTGAATTGTTTCCAACTGAAGCTGCTTTCCCACTCCCCACCCCTTGGTTCCTTTTATACAAGATCTACTTTTTGTTGAGTAAACTATTCTCTCTAGGAACCTGCTCCAGTCAAATCCCCACTGCCTTCAAAGAGCAGGTATACTGTGATTAGCAGACAATTCCTTAAAAGAAAGTGGTTAGGTTCTTCCTTTGATGAATGGCTGTGTCTGATTGTCTGTTGGAAATTCACCAGTGGAGTTCAGGTTACTGCCAGCCAATGAGTCATTCAGATGAGATTTGGAAAGCAAACGAGAAGTGGAAGCTATATATTGTTGCTTCTTGACCAGCAGCAGGAAGACAAGAGGTTTTGCAGTAGTCTCCAAGTAGTTCCCCACGCCTCCGTGCCGCTTGCAGGAGTAATCATGGCAGTTCCTAAAACTTCTGACTCATTGAAAGCTAGTGACAGGTCTGAGAACAAAGGACGACTTACTCTGAGCTTCAACCCTCCAGCTCTTCCAATGGTTTGAGAAAAAAAAAAAAAACTATTTCCCCGAAATAAATTCCTTCCTGCTTGAAATATCTAAAATAGTTTCTGTTTCCCTGACTGACTTCCAACTGAAACAGTGACATGACAAGGAGGGCTGAGAAGACAAATATGCTTTAAGACAAAATTGCTTAGAGAAGGTCCCATGTGGTGAAGGCAGGAGGTGTCAGCTCTGAGAAGAGAGAAGCAAGGATTGAATGTCAGGGGCTCATAGCAAAGAACAAAGGGTCCAACAATCCTCCAGAAGAAAGCGCCTGGGGGGTTGCTTTTAAATTGTGAAGACACATCCTTGTTTACTACTGTCTCCCGGGTGCATAGCACATGCCTGACACAGAACTAGTCTATGATAAACATGTCTAATAAATGTATAACCTCATAGAGAACAGTGCCTTTCGTTGTGCTTCAGTTATAATGATTTGGCTGCAAATAATAGAAATCCCAACACAAACTGGCTTAAGCAATAAAGTGAAATCATTCAGTTGTGTCCAACTCTTTGTGACCCCATGGACTGTAGCCTACCAGCCTCCTCCGTGCCTGGAATTTTCCAGGCAAGAATACTGGAGTAGGTTGCCGTTTCCTTCTCCAGGGGAATCTTCCCGACCCAGGGATTGAACCCAGGTCTCCTGCATTGCAGGCAGACACTTTATTGTTGCGGGCGCTAGGGAAGCCCTAAAGGGAATATATTCCGTTTAAGCAATATTCCTATAAGCAATAAAGGGAAATATATTATTCGACATAATTGAAAAATTTTCAGAACTGTGCTAAAACTTGGTATCAGAACTTCAGGTAATACACTAATCCAACAGCTCAACAAGGATGTAATATATTTTCATCCCTTATCTCTGCCTTCTGAAATGTTGGCAAAAAGTCAGTCGTAAAACTGACTTCTTTTTTTATGAGATATATGTTTATTGAGTGACACAAGGAATTCATTATTCTATTTTACAATATCATTCCAGGTGTAATAATGAGGATACAGCAAACATAAACACTTTCTTACCTTGACCTTCATTTTACTGGTGAAATATATCATTCAATGTATCTGGCTGGCATGATTATCCAGTTGTATTAAAAAATTTTTTTACTGGAGTATAGTTACTTTACAATGCTGTGTTAGTTTCTGCTGGGCAGCAAAGTGAGTCAGCTAAATGTATTCATATAGCCCCTCTTTTTTGGATTGCCTTCCCGTTTAGGTCACCACAGAGCACTGAGTTAAGTTCCCTGTGCTATATAGTAGGTTCTCATTTGTTATCTATTTTATACATAATAGAGTATGTATGCCAGTCCCAATCTCCCATTTCACCCCATGCTCGTTCCCCTCCTGATGTCCCTGCATTTTTTTCCCTACATCTGTAATATTGACTGCTTTTGTTAACTGATCGATGCCGAAAGCTCCAGGGTTTGGCATCAGGAATCTTTAGCCTAGGGTTTCTAAAAAAGCTACGATTGGATTGGATTAGATCATAAGTCCACCCCTGGACCTCTGACTGTGGTCACGTGTGCACTGATCCACTCCACCTCTGAGTTAGAGTCAGCTTCTCCAGACAAAATGAATAATATGAAGGGAGATTTTTTTTTAAGCTTTCTATTCTTAATATCTGATCTACTCAACTTTATTGCTATTTATTGGAGGGAGTGATTCATATCTCTGCATAACTGGGACTGGGCTTGCTGTGGGAATCACTAGATCCATGGAGATTTGACAATGAGTAAGACACAACCAACTGATTCCACTTAGGGAGAGAGGATCCCATCTATCTTGATGACAAGCCCAATCATTTTTTGGACAAGGATGCTCATTCTCCAGAACTAGTGCTGATAAAGAAGGGTCTCTACCCTAAGACCTGACCTATAAGAGGCAAGGCCTGGGTCTTCAGAATTTCCTGTAGCTACTGAAATGAGTGATCTAAAACCCTAAATCCCACTTCCTCTTGCCTACTCCAGGAATTAGCTCATGAATTTATTCTGTCTCACTTTACATCATCAGAATTACCCTATTTTATTGCTTCCATGAGCCTACCAACATGCTGTCATTTCTCCTCTCTTTAAAAGATGCCTCCCTTGAGCCTCACACCATCCTCTGGTAATGACTCCGTTTCCCACCTTCTCTTTACGGGAAAAAAATAGATCCCTTTTAAAAGCTTTGTGTACTAGGAGTCTCTATTGCCTCTCCTCTCATTTTCTCTTAAATCCATTTTAATCAAGCTCTTGTGCTAACCTGCTCTTATCGAGGTCGCCGGTGATCACAACTTCCTTAAATGCAAGGGTTTTTTTTTCAGTCCTCATCTTTCTCAGCTTCTCAGCAGCATTCAGCACAATTGATCCTTCCCTCCTCCTCCTTCTTTTTTTTTTTTCCTAGTATTTTAATTCATGAATTAATTTTTTTGGCTCTACGGGGTCTTCATTGCTTTCTGCGGACTTTCTCTGGCTGTGGCGAGCGAGGGCTGCTCTTCGTTACGGTGCACAGGCTCCTCGTTGAAGTGGCGTCTCTTGTCGAGCATGGGCTCTGGAGTGAGGCTTCAGTAGTTGCGGTGCATAGCTTTAGTTGCTCCACAGCATGTGGGTTCTTCCTGGACCAGGGACTGAACCCGCGTCCCCTGCATTGGCAGGCGGATTCTTACCCACTGGACCACCAGAGAAGTCCAAATCCTCCCTCCTTCTTGAAACCCATTTTTCACATTGCTTTCAAGATCCCACATTCCCTACCCTTTCCCTCACTTGTTGTTCCTTCTCAGCCCCCTCAAGTGGTTCCTAATCCTAATCTCCAAGGCAGAGTCATAGATCAAGTCTCTGACCTCGTCTCTATTTATACACACTCTGTGGCAATGTCATTTGTTTAAAAACAATCCATTATATACTGAAATATTTATGGGGAAAGCAATAAATATCCAGAATTTGTTTTAAAATGCTCCAGCCCTGAGAGGAGCAGGGGAAGATGGGCCAAGACTAGCAAAATATTAGTAACTGGTGAAGCTAGGCGATAGGTATGTACAGGATAGTTATGTTATTCTCTCTACTTTTGTATATGTTTAGAAGTTGTTTCATAATACAAATAAATAAATAACATCTATATACTGAACTCTTCTGTATTTATGCCTCTAGCCCTGACTTTTTCCCCTTGAACTTCAGATAAGTATTTTCAATTGCCTAGTCAGCATTTTTACTTGGTTGTTTAACAGTCATCTCAAACTCAACATGTCTAAAATGAACTCTGGGCTACCCTTCCTCTTTACTGCAACCCTCCCTACACGCACCGCCCCCCCCGCCCAAACCCTATTTCTCTTCCATGGTTTCCTGTCTCTGTAAGTGACACTATATTCACCCAGTTGCTCAGATCAAAACCTCTGGAGTCACCCTTCCCATTTCTCTTTCTCTTAGAACCCCACCCAATCCTATCAGCAAAACATATTCGGGATCTGGCAACATCTCACTACCTCTACGGCTACCATTCTTGCCTGTTATTTCTCTCCTGAGCTCCTGCAAAGGCCCCGAAACTAGTCTCCTTGCTTCCACTTTGGCCCCTACAATTTGTTCTCCACAAGCAACCAGACTGATTCTTTGAACATGTGAATCAGATGATGCTACTCCTCAACTTTCCAGTAAGGTCCAATCGCACTTAAAATAAAACCCAATATCCTTACGATGCCTGCAAGACCCTACATGACCTGTCCCTAGCCTCCAGCCTCACGTCCCTGGCTGCATCTCTTCCCCCGTCATTATCATCCCTGAGCTCTAGCGCACGGGCCTTCAGCTACTCCATGAGCCCACCGAGCAGACTCTCACCTTAAGATGCCTGCTATTCCTTCTGCCTGAAATGCTCTTCCCCCAAGTATTTGCGTGGCTGACAACCTCACTTCGTCCTCATCGCCACTCAGTGGTCACCTATGTAGAGAGGCAGCGGTGCTAAGTTACTTCAGTTGTGTCTGTGCAACGCTACGGACTGTGGTCTGTGAGGCTCCTCTGTCCCTGGGATTTTCCACGCAAGAATGCTGGAGTGGGTTGCCATTTCCTCCTCCATGGGATCTTCCCAGGAGGAAAGGGAACCGAACCCATTTCTCTTGTATCTAACTGCATCGCCAGGAAGGTTCTTTACCACTAGCGCCTTCTGGGAGTTTTCAGCAAATAATATATGTTAAATATACATATATAATTATTTATTTCCCTCTTCCTGTTTATTTTCCACCTGTTTTATATCCATGATTTTATGACTTGCTTTGTAATCTACCTAAGAGCAAGAACTTTGTCTTGTTTTCTACTATGTTCCTAACACACAAAATAGTTCATAGTCTACATAGTATAAGTCAATAACCAACACTGAGTGAATGAATGATTAAATGAGTGGGCCTTAGATAAGGGTTAAAGACAGCTCTGGTTTTGAACACTCTAGAATGAGAGGTAACTCTCCCTTCCTCACTCCCAGCTTCTCCCATGATCACTTGAACTGATAAAACTGTATCCCTTGAACATCCAAAGTTTGTACTTCACGTAAAAGTCTGTTTAAGTCAGATGGAGCCTGACTCCAGAGTCTAAGCCTTCATAAAGGAGTTGTGAAAATTCTGCTTATGATGGTGACACCCTGAGAAATGAGGAAAGGAGTACATGGGTTAGTCTGTTCACATAGGAAAGTGGGAGAGAGTGCAGTGGCAGAGAGGATTGGAAATGCTCTAAGAGGACTGAGTGTTCAGGGAATAGGCCTCCTGCTGGGTACAACCTGCTCACTCAGATGATATCCTGGGACCACAGATAACTCAGCGGATTTCTCTTTCTGATTACATACCTTATCCTTACTTAGCACAGGAATGGTCTTGGTTCAGGAGGGCCCATGAGCAGCCCTTCCAGATACCTCTGTCTCCAGAGAGAACATGGTTGGCAGAAAGAAGAGCAATTAGGGAGAATGAGGCTGTTGGTGCCCTGCTTTCTTTTCTCTCTGTTTGTACCCAATAAACAAGTACCTTTCTCCTTTCTATTAATTTGTCACTGTTGTTGAGTTGTATCTGACACTCTATGTGAGCCCCATGGTTTGCAGCACACCAGGTTCCTCTGTCCTTCACAATCTCCCAGAGTATTCTCAAATTCATGTCCATTAAATCGGTGATGCTATCTAACCATTTCATCTTTTGCTGCTTCATCTTGCCTTCCATCTTTCCCAGTATCAGGGTCTTTTCCAATGAGTCAACCTTTCGCATCAGGTGGCCAAAGTATTGGAGCTTCAGCTTCAGCATCAGTCTGTCCAGTGAATATTCAGGACTGATTTCCTTTTGGATTGACTGGCTTGATCTCTTTGCTATCCAAGGGACTCTCAAGAGTGTTCTCCAGCAACACAGTTAAAAGCATCACTTCTTTGGCATTCAGCCTTCTTTTTGGTCCAGTTCTCACATCCATACATGACTACTGGAAAAGAGCAAGAAGCTTTTAATCTCATGACTGCAGTCACCATACACAGTGATTTTGGAGCCCAAGGTCCACTTTCACTTTTCCCCCTTCTATTTGCCATGAAGTAATGGGACCCTATGCCATGATCTTCATTTTTTGAACATTGAGTTTCAAGCCAGCTTTTTCACTCTCCTCTTTCACCCTTATCAAGAGGCTCTTTAGTTCCTCTTTACTTTCTCCCATTAGAGTGGTATCATTTGCATATCTGAGGTTGTTGGTATTTCTCCCAGCAATCTTGATTCCAGCTTGTGATTCATCTAGGCTGGCATTCCATAAGATGTACTCTGCATATAAGTTAAATAGGTGGTGTGACAATATACAGCTCTGTCGTACTCCTTTCCCAGTTTGGAACCAGTCAGTTGTTCCATGTCTGGATCTAAGTATTGCTTCTTGACTTGCATACAGGTTTCTCAGGAGACAGATAAGGTGGTCTGGTACTCCCTTCTCTTTAAGAATTTTCCGCAGTTTGCTGTGACCCACGCAATCAAAGGCTTTTGCATAGTCAATGAAGTAGTAGATATTTTTCTGGAATTCCTTTGCTTTTTCTATGATCCAATGAATGTTGGCAATTTGATCTCTGGTTCCTCTGTCTTTCCTAAACCCCTTTGAACATCTGGAAATTCTTGGTTCACATACTGCTGAAGGATTTTGAGCATTACCTTGCTAGCATACGAAATGAGAACAATTGTAAAGTACATTGAACATTCTCTGTCATTGCCCTTCTTTGGGATTGAAATGAAAACTGACCCGAAAATGTCAGTCCTGTGGCCAGTCCTGTGGAAAACTGCTGAGTTTTCCAAATTTGCTGACATATTGAGTATAACACTTTAACAGCATCATCTTTTAGGATTTGAAATAGCTTAGCTGGAATTCCATCACCTCCACTAGCTTTGTTGGTAGTAATGCTTCCTAAGTAATGGTTTGTTGGTAAGTAATGTTTCCTAACTCCAGGATGTCTGACTCTAGATGAGTGACCCTACCATTGTGGTTATCTAGGTCGTAAGACCTTTTTCGTACAGTTCTGCGTGTTCTTGCTACCTCTTCTTAGTCTCGTCTACATCTGTTAGGTCCTTTCCGTTTCTGTCCTTTACTGTTCCCATTTTTACATGAAATGTTCCCTTGATATCTCCAATTTTCTTGAAGAGATCTCTAGCCTTTCCCATTCTATTGTTTTCCTCTATTTCTTTGCATTGATCATTTAAGAAGGCCTTCTTATCTCTCCTTGCTATTCGTTGAAACTGTTCATTTGGGTATATCTCTGCCTTTCTATTTCTATTAATACCCTCCTATTAAGAGAGATCCTTTCAATTGCCTCTTGTGGAGGAAGAATTGGAATTTCTTCTACTCTCAACTCTCCTAGCTCACTTGAGAACCATTCAGAACAAAAGAGAGGCCCATTTATTCATATTTTCTTTGAGGAGGTGCTCTTTTCTGCTGAGAAACAAAATAAAAGGCAGCAGTTTAGCCCTGGAAAGCACTGGGATGCTTGAAACTCAGCTTTAATGGATATTAGCCAGAAACACTAAGCCAACAGGGTAGACAGGGTCTATTCAAGCGGACATGGTCATTTATTTGCTTAAAACAAAGATTCTTATCAAAGTGAAATTTTAAATGCACATATGATTATTTCATCATAAGAGCAATTACCAAAACTTGCAGACTATACAACATTAATTGACCTATGCAGAGATCAGCAATCCCTGACTGCTGGTTAGCCTCAGAGCTTTTTGATACCATCTATCAAAATGTGATAACTCAACTGTTAGTAATAGTTGAATGGAAACTTATAATAAATAGATAAACTGAGTTACAATGATCAGTGGGCCTTAATAGAATAATATGATTGTGGCCATTAGGAAAAAAATCTAAAGATAAGAACGAATTGGATGAGTGCACTGAGTTTTTAATCTTGCTAGTAGAAACAGTGGCTGACTTTATTTTTCTGGGCTCCAAAATCACTGCAGATGGTGATTGCAGCCATGAAATTAAAAGACGCTTACTCCTTGGAAAAAAAGTTATGATCAACCTAGACAGCATATTAAAAAGCAGAGACATTAGTTTGCCAACAAAGGTCCGTCTAGTCAAGGCTACGGTTTTTTCAGTGGTCGTGTATGGATGTGAGAGTTGGACTAGAAAGAAAGCTGCTGCTGCTACTGCTGCTAAGTCACTTCAGTCGTGCCCGACTCTGTGCGACCACAGAGACGGCAGCTCACCAGGCTTCCCCGTCCCTGGGATTCTCCAGGCAAGAACACTGGAGTGGGTTGCCATTTCCTTCTCCAATGCATGAAAGTGAAAAGTCAAAGTGAAGTCGCTCAGTCATGTCGAACTCTTCGCAACCGCACGGACTGCAGCCAACCAGGCTCCTCCATCCATGGGATTTTTCAGGCAAGAGTACTGGAGTGGGGTGCTATTGCCTTCTCCGAAAGAAAGCTGAGCGTCAAGGAATTGATGCTTTTGAACTGTGGTGCTAGAGAAGACTCTTGAGAGTCCCTTGGACTGCAAGGAGGTCCAACCAGTCCATTCTAAATGAGATAGTTCTGGGTGTTCATTGGAAGGACTGATGTTGAAGATGAAACTCCAATACTTTGGCCACCTGATGCAAAGAGCTAACTCATTGGAAAAGTCCCTGATGCTGGGAGGGATTGGGGGCAGGAGGAGAAGGGGATGACAGAGGATGAGATGGCTTGATGGCATCACAGACTCAATGGACTTGGATTTGGGTGGACTCTGGGAGTTGGTAATGGACAGGGAGGCCTGGCGTGCTGCAGGTCATGGGGTCGCAAAGAGTCGGACAAGACTGAGTTACTGAACTGAACTGAACTGACGCAGAAACACCACAGTACAAAAACTTTGGCAAATGTAGCTTGTCTTATATAGATCTTCTATTTGGAACTTGTTTTAAGGGCACCTCTGCCAGCAAATCAGTGTGCCTGGATTTTACCAGAGAGTGCAAGGTTCAGTTCTATGCTACCAACACCCATTAAAGTCTATTGTAGGGACCTCCCTGGTGGTCCAGTGGCTGACTCCAAACTCCCACTGCAGGGAGCCCTTTCAATTCCTGGTTGGAGAGCTAGATCCCATTTGCTCCAATTAAAAATCCCAAAAATGCCAATGAAAATAGAAAATTCCATGTCATGCAACTGAGACCCAGTGCAGCCAAATAAATAAATAAAAATGAATATTTTTTCCAGAAGTCTATTATAATAAGTGCAAAAAGTATTTTTCAACTACAAAATTAACTGAAAAATTAAATTCGAACAAAAAGAACTTAAATATATGGATGATAACATGAGGGACACACATTCATAAAATGTGTTTTTTGAATGCCTCCTGTATTCCTGGCACTAAGTTGGGTCCTGGGGAAACAGATGAGCAAAAAGGAGTAGGTCTTGCCGTCATGGGACCTGTAGTTTGGTGGGGAGGCAGATACAAATGGAATATCTGTGAAAAAATTATGACATTACACTTCTGATTAGTTCTATCAGTTCTAGAAAGGGGACTTGACCTAGACTGGGAGGTCAGTGAAAGTTTTCTTTTGGAAGTCACTCTTGGCCTGCAATATGAAAGATATGTTTACTTTGCAGCATTGGAGTTGACGATGAACAGAACATTTCAGGCAGAAGAAGGAGGCCTTGCAGGAGTGAGTGCAGAATCTGTCCCTCATGTAGGTGCTCTTAACGCCACCTAAGGGTTGGATCAAAACCACCTGAAAGCTATGTATTTGCTTAGTGTTTGTTGGTAGCTGTAACTTCCCTGGAGGCCCAGAGTAAGGACAAAGACAGATCACTATCACTGTGAAAATTAATAAATGGAAATCTCACTAAAGTGGAGTCAATAGGCCAGGAAGGCGCGCTCTCACTGCAGTAGCACTCCACGTGGTTTACACGAAGAGCTGTCAATTACAGACCTCGATGAAAGAATCCACAGGAAACAACCATCAGTTACAGGCTCCAACAGGAAAGATAGATGGGGAACAATGGAACAGTGACGCACTTTATTTTTTGGGGACTCCAAAATCACTGCAGATGGTGACTGCAGCCATGAAATTAAAAGACGCTTGCTCATTGGAAGAAAAGTTATGACCAACATAGACAGCATATTAAAAAGCAGAGACATTACTTTGCTGACAAAGGTCCATCTAGTCAAAGCTATGATTTTTCCAGTAGTCATATACGGATGTGAGAGTTGGACTATAAAGAAAGATAAGCACAGAAGAACTGATGCTTTTGAGCTGTGGTGTTGAAGACTCTTGAGAGTCCCTTGGACTGCACGATCAAACCAGTCAATCCTGAAGGAAATCAGTCCTGAATATTCATTGCAAGGACTGATGCTGAAGCTGAAACTCCAATACTTTGACTACCTGATGTGAAGAACTGACTCATTGGAAAAGACCCTGATGCTGGGAAAGATTGAAGGCAGGAGGAGAAGGGAATGAAAGAGGATGAGATGGCTGGATGGCATCACTGACTCAATGGGCTTGAGCCAGACAAGCTCCAGGAGTTGGTGATGGATGGGGAAGAATGGCATGGTGCAGTCCATGGGGTGGCAAAGAGTCAGACACGACTGAGCGACTGAACTGAACAGGAAAAGATGTGCACTGCATCTCCTACAAGAAATTGACTACACCAGCAGCTCAGTCAATGAGAAATCTTCGTCACCCTGAACTCTCACTTTTCTCCAATAGATTTTCATTGCAAACAATCCCTTCCAACTTCCTCCTTTTTCTCTCTGTAAAGCAACATTGCTCTCATTTTGTTATTGGGTTTGCCTATGGCTTTTGCTATAACTTGTTTGTCCAAATTGCAATTCCCCAGCTGTTCCTGAATAAACCCGTTTTTGCTGGTGAAATAACTATTTTATTTTTAAGGTCAACATCACTGATATTTATTGAGCACTTACTATGAGCCATCAATTTTTTGTTTGGTTTTTTGCCTGTGCTGGGTCTTCATTGCTGTGTACAGACTTTCTCTAGTTGCAGAGAGCAAGTACTGTTCTTCGTTGCTGTGTGAGGGCTTCTCATTGTAGTGGCTTCTTTTGTTGCAGAACCCAGGTTCTAGGGCTTGGGCTTCAGTAGTTGTGGCACACGGGCTTAGCTGGCTGTGGCGCCACTGCATGTGGAATCCTTCCGGACCAGGGATCAAACCTGTGTTCCTTGCATTGGCAGGTGGATTCTCAACCGTTGGACTAGTAGGGAAGTCCCAGCAGCTGTGAATTTTGTTAGAGGTCATAAAGAAAAATCTACACTCCTGCTGTATCTTTCTCTTTTACTCTCACACTACTTTAACACTGCTTCTGACACCAGATGTGTGGGTTTTCCACACAAGTGATTCCATGACATCACCTGGATGATGTCAAGGAGTTTAAACCATCATCCTATGGTTTAAACTCAATTCTGATGCTATCTTGTCAGATCGCCAAAGTAAAGGGGCTCAATCTCACATGACTGGCTGCCCTCTTCAGATGCTAATCATAAGTCCTAGGTTGTTAACTGTACTTCTGACCAACCGGGTGTAAATCTGAGTTCCCAGGACTCCCTCCTTGGGTTCAATAGCTTGCTAGAATGGCTCATAGAACACAGGGAAACACTTTTGTTTACTGGTTTATTATAAAATTTATTGTAAAGATTATAATAAAGGATACGCATGAATAGAGAGATGAAAAAATATATACGGTCAGGTCTGTAGAGCTGGACTGTGCCACATTCCTGGTATATAAATGTGTTCACTAACCCAGAAGCTCTCCAAACCCTCCACATTTGGGGTTTTTAAGGAAGCTTCATTGTATAGGCATGATTGATCTTAACTCAGTTTACAGTTCCCTTCCCAAAGGATGGATGTGGGTGGGGTTGAAATTTCCAAGCATCTAATCATGGCTTGGTCTTTCTGGTGACCAGCCCACCACAGGAGACTCCTAAGAGTTGTCTCGTTAAAACAAAAACACTCCTGTTGCCCTCAAAATTTCAAGGGATTTAGGAGTTCTGTGTCAGGAACCAGAGACAAAGACCAAATATTAGAGCAAAAGATGTTCCTAGTGCTCTTGTCACTTGAGAAATTACAAAGGTTTCAGGAGTTCTGTACCAGGAACTGGGGGCAAAGAACAACATGCATCTTTTCTATTTCACAGAAGTTTATGAAGATTATGTAATGAAGCCAACAAGAGCCCTCTGAAGTGAGACCAATCAGCCTCAATTTTCAGATGAAAAATCGAGGACAATGAAGTTGTCAAGGTGAAGGGCAGGTAGGAAACAGAATTTGAAGCCAACAGTCTTTACTCCAGAGAACCAAGTAGCTAATCTCACTGCTACCTATGACTTGCAAATTCTTATGAGACTTCTGAACTCACAAGACACAAAGGCATCCTGGAGCCACAATTCTGAGAAGTCAACTTTTATAAAGGATTTTATGTGGTATGAGCCTGCATGTGCTAAAAAAAAAGTTGGGTGCCTAGCTTTTTCAGTTGATATGGTCCTACATTTCAATTTATAGTTTATGTGCTCTGGCTGTGAGTTGCTTCATATATTTTTTATATAAGCTTGAACATAAATAAATCTAATAAGCCATATATTGTTGGTAGAGAAACTCGTCTTTTACTTATGAGAAGGGGATGCGGTATAAAGAGATCAAGAGAAGGAGCCAGATCAGTCTACAACATCTCTGACCAGAGTTTTTTCACTTATAAAACTGCGAGTGGCAACGTTATGTGCCAGCCTGGATGGGGGAGAATGGATATATGTCTATGTATGGCTGAGTCCCTTTGCTATTCACCTAAAACTACCACAACATTGTTAATTGGCTATACCACAATACAAAATAAAAAGTTTAAAGTTTGAAAAAAAAAAACAATTGGAAGTGGGGTACAACAAGCTAAGTTATTGTTCAGTCCTTTTGGTTCCAAGATTCTGGGCTTCTATGGCGTCAGATTTATCAGTAGACCTTAATATTTTCCTACTTTTTTTTTTTTTAAAGAGGAGAGCAAGGAATAATTATACCATATTTCAGAATGTAAAGTGGTAGGCAACAGCTGCATATTTAGATACTGAAAACAAAATAATCTTAGAGCTCAAGACAATACAAATGTACCATGCTAGTACCATGTACTGAGCAAAGCACAGAATATAATAACGTTAAAATATATTAAAATACTCATACTAGAGATCAATATTTAATACATCTTCTTGATTTTTGAACCCCTTTCAGGGTAACTTATACTATAACAAAACTTAGTTTAGCATGTTTCTAAACATATTATTACTATACAGTTCATTGTTAACTTTGTTTAAATTATATTTATGATACACAGAGATAAATTTAAACTTATTCCAATTTAACAATTGACACACACTACTTATTTCATCTTAATTAAGAAGATTCATAATTTATCAACATATCAATTTAAAAATTATATATTTGTTGACCAGATATATTACAAAGTGAAAAACAAGCAAAAGTTGTCTTCCTAACTAATTTTTAAGTTACTGTGGGTGAAAATGAAGAATTATTTGACTCTATGTGGTGGGGTTGTTGACTGCCAAATAAAAGCTGCCTGACTCATGGAAATTATTTGGGAGTTTTCCAAATCTTTATGAACAAAAGTAAACTATTGCTTTTAAGGATAATTTTTCCTGTAATTTGTGTGCACATGTGTGTATGTTTATACTATACAGTCCATGGAATTCTCCAGGCCCGAATAGTAGAGTGGGTAGCTGTTCCCTTTTCCAAGGGATCTTCCCAACCCAGGTCTCCCACATTGCAGGCAGATTCTTTACCAGCTGAGCCACCCGGGAAGCCCGTATGTTTTTACAGGGAAAGTGTTTTCTCTATTTGCAGTTATTTGGAAAATCTACAGGCAAAAAAAATGAACAGTGATTGACTTAATTTTGTTAATCTAAATGCAGTATATTTTCAAAATACAATGAACAGAGCTAGAGTAAGCAGTCCAGTGCTTTATGAGAATGCAATTTTATCTTGAATATTCAATATGGAAGCAATGAGATTCTGGGAACCCAGTTGGTGTTTAACTGGCTACGCAATTTATTTCCTGGAGACCAGCACAGATAGTTTGATAGTTTCCTAATTCAATCCATAGACTCTCGAAAAGAAAATCTTGTTTGCAGGTGAGAATGTATTGTTAGGTATAATTTATAATACGTAATGTGGATTTTTAGAAAATTCTTGATTTTTAAAAGTCTTTTGGAATTTTGAAATTGGTAGTGAATAGAGAAGATATATATGCTTTTTCAAAAATCTATTGACGTATAATTGATTTACAGTGTGTTAATTTCTATTGTACAGCAAAATGATTTAGTTATACATACATATACATATATGTATATGTATACAACATACTTTTTATTATTTTTTTCATTATGGTTTATCACAAGATGTTGAATTCCCTGTGCTATACACAGTAGGACCTTGTTTATCCATTCTATTTATAATGGTTTGCATCTACTAATCTCAAACTTCCAATCCATCCCTCCTCGGCCCCTCCCCCTTGTCAACAAGTTTGTTCTCCATGTCTGAAGTTTGTTTCTCTTTCACAGATAAGTTCATTTATGTCATATTTTAGATTCCACATATAAGTGATATCATGTGGTATTTGTCTCTCTGTGACTTACTTGACTTAGTACGATAATCTCTAGGTCCATTCATCTTGCTGAAAATGACACTGAAAATACCTAAATACTTTAAAAAGCTTTGGAAATTGTCAAGTTCATCCATTTAACTCATGCAATTGATATTTATTGACCGTTACTGGTGGGCTTCCCTAATGACTCAGCAGGTTAAGAATCCACCTGCAGTGCCGGAGGCACAGGAGACAGGAGTCCAATCGCTGGGCTGGGAAGATCCCCTGGAGAAGGAAAGGGCAACCCACCAGTATTCTTGCCCGGGAAATCCCATGCACATTAGAGTGTGGTGGGCTACAGTCCTTGGGATCGTAAAGATATGCCAGGCAGTGTTCCTTGGACATCCCTGGTGGTTCAGCTGGTAAAGAATCAGCCTGCAATGCAGGAGACCTGGATTTAATCCCTGGGTTGGGAAGATCCCCTGGAGAAGGGAAAGGCTACCCACTCCAGTATTCTGGCCTGGAGAATTCCATGGAATGTATAGTTCATGGGGTTGCAAAGAGTTGGACATGGCTGAGCAGCTTTCACTTCACTTCAGGAAGTATTCCAGGCACTAGGGGTAGGTCAGTGAGCAAACTGCACAAAATTTCTTGTGGTGCTTATCACAGGGATAACAGACAACAGCAATAAATACAATAAATAAGCAAAGTAAAAAAATGTTAGTAAGTGATAAGTAAAATAGAATTAAAAGAAAACAAAAATAGAATTGAGCAAGGATTGCTAGTGCCTGTGCAGGTATTGTAATTTTATGTAACATGGTCAACATAGATCTCATTGAGAAGGGACATTTCTTCCAAAACTTGTAGAAAGAGGGGGGATTGAGCTGTGTGGTTATTGGGGGAAGAGTCTCCTAACTAAAGGAACCAACATATGCAAAGCCCCCAAGGCAGAAATGTGCCAGGTGAGTCTGAGAAAGAATAGATCAGTGTGGAGAGTGGGAGGAGCTGACAGTAGAGGCAGACAGCATCAGATCAGGAGGAGCTGTATCAGCCTTGGTAAGGACCTTGCTTTTTACTCTAGATCAAGATGGCTCAGCCATGGCACTGCAGAGATTTGGGGCTGAATATTTCTCTCGTGTGGAGGACTGCCCAATGTATTTTAGGATGCTACGCAGCATCCTTGGCTTCTCCCCACTAGGTGCCACTAGCATCCTGCCAGTGAGACAAGTCAAAATGTCCCCAGCCAATGTCAAATGTCCCGTGAAACAAGTCCTCTTCCCTTCTGACCCTGGTCAGGAAATTCTACCTTTCAGCATCTTCCCCACTTTTACCTCCAGACCTTCTGTCTTCTTTATTTTTACATGATCAAGATGGGAAATATTTACATCCAGTCTTCTGTGCTGTGCTTTGTCTATAGGTTGATTCTTAAACTGGAAATCAACAGCATAGAACTTCTGTTGTTCTATGTAATTATTATTCAAAGCAAAGAGAAATAACAACTGCTAATTTATATAAATTTCTTGCGGTTTTCATACAGAAGGTAAGAGGAATAAAGCAGAGTTAGAGCTGTGCTTGGTAAAGCAGCAGCTGCTCTTGCTGTTATTCAGGCATTAAGTTGTGTCTGACTCTTTGTGAGTGTTGGACCATAAAGAAGGTTGAGTACCAAAGAACTGATGCTTTCGCATGGACTGCAGCACACCTGTCTCCTCTGTCCTTCACTGTCTCCTGGAGTTTGATCCAATTCAGGTGATTGAGTCGGTGATGCTATCTAACCATCTCATTCTCTGCCACTTCCTCCTTTTGCCTTCAATCTTTCTCAGCTTCAGGGTCTTTTCCAGTGAGTTGGCTCTTCACATCATTTGGCTAAAGTTCTAGGGCTTCAGCTTCAGCATCAGTCCTTCCAATGAGTATTCAGGGTTGATTTCCTTTAGGATTCACTGGTTGGATCTCCTTGCAGTCCAAGGGACTCTCAAGAGTTTTCTCTAGCACCGCAATTCAAAAGCGTCAGTTCTTTGGCACTCAACCTTCTTTACGGTCCAACACTCACATCTACACATGACTATTGGAAAACCCATAGCTTTGACTATACAAACCTTTGTCAGCAAGGTGATGTCTCTGCTTTTTAAAACACTTGTCATAGCTTTTCTCCCAAGGAGCAAATGTCTTTTAATTTCATGGCTGCAGTCACCATCCATTGTGATTTCGGAGCCCAAGAAAAGAAAATCTGTCACTGCTTCCACTTTTCCCCCTTCTATTTGCCATGAAGTGATGAGACTAGATGCCGTTACCTTAGTTTTTTAATGTTGATCTTTTTTTTTTTTTTTTTTGGACGTCCCGCTGGGATATGAACTTAATGTTGAGTTTTAAGCCAACTTTTTCAACTCTCCTCTTTCGGCAGTGGTCACTCATATTACCCAGGGAAAGGGAATGTGTTATTGTGGTTTAGACAAGCTTCTTGTTTTTGTCTGCTCAGACATGATTATGGAGTGGTCTTGTTTTGTCTGCCTCTCTCATAATCAGAATGCCCTTATCTGATGTTTGTGTCCTGTAAAATTGTTTGTGCTCAACAGGGGAACTCTGTGGCTGAGTGGTGAGCCCCAGGCTAGCTTAGGCCAAGAAGTGAGTGCCAGGACAGTTCCAGAAAACAGTCAAGGACTGCTTTCAATTTTTAATGATATTAAGAATGTGGGACTTTCCTGGTGGCACATTGGATAAGAATTCGGGTGTCAGTGTAGGGGACACTGGTTCGATCCCTGGTCTGGGAAGATTCCACATGGCACGAGACGACTGAGCCTGTGCGGCACAACTACTGAGCCCGTTTGCTGCAACCACTGCAGCCCAAATGCCCTAGAATGCACGTCGTAAGGAGAGAAGCCTCTGCAAGGAGAAGCCTGGGCACCACGGTGAAGAACAGCCTCAGCCTGCCACAACTAGAGAAAGCCTGTGCAGACAGCAAAGACCCAGCACAGCCAAAAACAAAAAATAACATTAAAACATTAAAAACAGAGAGAGAGATCAGGAATATTGGAGAGGGAGAATTGTACTGGTAAATAATTAGAATTAAAATCTCTATTTAGAATTATTATTCACATTAGAGTAAAATAAAAGTAAGGAGATTAGCGTTGAATTGAGCTCATGACTCTGAAAGGCTTCCATTCAGCCAGTGAAATGATTAATGTTTATTTTTGGCCAGTTGACACCCAACAGTCACTGAGAATGATACAAATGTAGCTCTAATACTTAAATCCTTCAGGTTTATCCCTCACAGAAAAGGAACCCAGGCTTCTTGGAAGAGAGCCAGTGCCAATTCTCCAGGCAGAGAAACACCTAGTACATACTGTTACTGATGGGAAGCACCAGTTCTTTGGGGAGTTCATGTATACTGTTGGAGGAGGCAAACAGGACAGTTTGAGAAGAAAGTTTTCACACACAGGGACAAACTAAATATTGAAAATCAATGACTGTAATTAACTGAAACAAGTTGAATGTAGAAAATGTCTTGAATTCAGGATAATATGGGGGGAAAAGAGATATAAACATGAAGTACGGTTAAAATATAATGGCATGACATGGACGGAGGAGCCTGGTAGGCTGCAGTCCATGGGGTTGCTAGGAGTCAGAGACAACTGAGCGACTTCACTTTCACTTTTCACTTTCATGCATTGGAGAAGGACATGGCAATCCACTCCAGTGTTCTTGCCTGGAGAATCCCAGGGACAGGGGAGCCTGGTGGGCTGCCATGGGGTTGCACAGAGTCGGACACGGCTGAAGTGACTTAGCAGCAGCAGCAGCGGAGGTAAATTATTAACATATCTTTATAAACATTTGGAAATGTTATAGATTAAGCAAAATTATGAGAAGTCCAGCTTAAAGCTGTGGTCATAACTTGAAACAATCACAAATTGTTATGCTATGAGGTAGCACTGTCCAGTTGAAATGTGAACCACATATGTAACTATTTTTATGAAAAAAAATTTTAGTGAACTTTATTTTTCAGAGCAGTTTTAAGGTCGTCTAGTCAAGGCTATAGTTTTCCAGTAGTCATGTATGGATGTGAGAGTTGGACTGTGAAGAAAGCTGAGCGCCAAAGAATTGATGCTTTTGAACTGTGGTGTTGGAGAAGACTCTTGAGAGTCCCTTAGACTGCAAGTAGATCCAACCAGTCTATTCTAAAGGAGATCAACCCTGGGTGTTCTTTGGAAGGAATAATGCTAAAGCTGAGGCTCCAGTACTTTGGCCACCTCATGCGAAGAGTTGACTCATTGGAAAAGACTCTGATGCTGGGAGGGATTGGGGCGACAGAGGATGAGGTAGCTGAATGGCATCACCGACTCGATGGATGTGAGTTTGAGTGAACTCCGGGAGTTGGTGATGGACAGCGACCTGGCATGCTGCGATTCATGGGGTCACAAAGAGTTGGATATGACTGAGCGACTGAACTGAACTGAAGGTCACAGCAAATTTGAGGGAAATTATGGTGATTGCCCATATACATCTGGCCCCTGTATATGCACAGCCTCCCCCATTATCAACATACCCCACCAGAGTGAAACATCTATTACAATTGATAAACATACACTGACACATTATCACCTAAAATCCATAGTTTACATTAAGTTTCACTCTAGGTGTTGTTCAGTCTAATGGTTTTGATAAGTGTGTAATGACATATATTCACCATTATCAGTTCAGTTCAGTCACTCAGTTGTGTCCGACTCCTTGCGACCCCATGAACTGCAGCATGCCAGGCCCCCTGTCCATCATCAACTCCCGGAGTCCACCCAAACCCATGTTCATTGAGTCAGTGATGCCATCCAACCATCTCATCTTCTGTCGAACCCTTCTCCTCCTGCCTTCAATCATTCCCAGCATCAGGGTCTTTTCTAATGACTCAGTTCGTCGAATGAGGTGGCCAAAGTATTGGAGTTTCAGCTTCAACATCAGTCCTTCCAATGAATATTCAGGACTGATTTCCTTTAAGATGGACTGGCTGGATCCCCTTGCAGTCCAAGGGACTCTCAAGAGTCTTCTCCAACACCACAATTCAAAAGCATCAATTCTTCTGCGCTCAGCTTTCTTTATAGTCCAACTCTCATATCCATACATGACTACTGGAAAACCATAGCCTTGACTAGATGGACTTTGTTGACAAAGTAATGTCTCTGCTTTTTAATACGCTGTCTAGGTTGGTCATAACTTTTCTTCCACAGAGTAAGCGTCTTTCAATTTCATGGCTGCAGTCACCATCTGCAGTGATTTTGGAGCCCCCCAATAGTAAGTCTGTCACTGTTTCCATTGTTTCCCCGTCTATTTGCCATGAAGTGATGGGACTAGATGCTATGATCTTAGTTTTCTGAATGTTGAGTTTAAACCAACTTTTTCGCTCTCTTCTTTCACTTTCATCAAGAGGCTTTTTAGTTCCTCTTCACTTTCTGCCATAAGGGTGGTGTCATCTGCATATCTGAGGTTATTGATATTTCTCCCAGCAATCTTGATTCCAGCTTGTGCTTCATCCAGCCCAGCGTTTCTCATGATGTGCTCTGCATAGAAGTTAAATAAGCAGGGTGACGATATACAGCATTGACATACTCCTTGCCTGATTTGGAACCCGTCTGTGGTCCCATGTTCAGTTCTAACTGTTGCTTCTTGACCTGCATACAGATTTCTCAGCAGGCAGGTCAGGTGGTCTGGTATTCCCATCTCTTTCAGAATTTTCCACAGTTTGTTGTGATCCACACAATCAAAGGCTTTGGCATAGTCAATAAAGCAGAAATAGATGTTTTTCTGGAACTCTCTCACTTTTTCAATGGTCCAACAGATGTTGGCAACTTGATCTCTGGTTCCTCTTCCTTTTCTAAAACCAGCTTGAACATGTGGAAGTTCACAGTTCACATACTTTTGAAGCCTGGCTTGGAGAATTTTGAGCAGTACTTTGCTAGTGAGAGGAATGCAATTGTGTGGTGGTTTGAACATTCTTTGGCATTGCCTTTCTTTGGGATTGGAATGAAAACTGACCTTTTCCAGTCATATGGCTACTGTTGAGTTTTCCAAATTTGCTGACATATTGCGTGCAGCACTTTCACAGCATCACCTTTTAGGATTTGAAATAGCTCAACTGGAATTCCATCACCTCCACTAGATGGGGGTAAAGTGGAAACAGTGACAGATGCTTCCTAAGGCCCACTTGACTTCACATTCCAGGATGTCTGGCCCTAGGTGAGTGATCCCACCAGTGTGATTATCTGGGTCATAAAGATCTCTTTTGTGCAGTTCTTATGTGTATTTTTGCCACCTCTTCTTAATATCTTCTGCTTCTGTTAGGTCCATACCATTTCAGTCCTTTATTGAGCTCATTTTTGCAAGAAATGTTCCCTTGGTATCTCCAATTTTCTTGAAGAGATCGCTAGTCTTTCCCATTCTATTGTTTTCCTTTATTTCTTTGCATTGATTACTGAGGAAGGCTTTCTTATCTCTCTTTGTTATTCTTTGGAACTCTGCATTCACATGGGTATATCTTTCCTTTTCTCCTTTGCCTTTTGCTTCTCTTCTTCTCACAGCTATTTGTAAGGCCTCCTCAGACAGCCATTTTGACTTTTTGCGTTTCTTTTTCTTGGGGATGATCTTGATCATTGCCTTCTGTACAATGTCATGAACCTCCATCCATAATTCTTCAGGCACTCTATCAGCTCTAATTCCTTGAATCTATTTGTCACTTCCACTGTATAATAGTAAGGGATTTGATTTAGGTCATACCTGATTGGTCTAGCAGTTTTCCCTGCTTTCTTCAATTTGAGTCTAAATTTGGCAATAAAGAGTCACTTCATGGCAAATAGATGGGGTAAAGTGGAAACAGTGACAGATTTTATTTTCTTGGGCTCCAAAATCACTGCAGACGGTGATTGCAGGCATGAAATTAAAAGACGCTTGCTTCTTGGAAGAAAAGCTGACAAACCTAGAAAGCGTATTGAAAAGCAGAGACATTACTTTGCTGACAAAAGGCCCTTATAGCCAAAGGTATGGTTTTTCCAGTAATCCTGTATGGATGTGAGAGTTGGAACATAAAGAAGTCTGAGTGTTGAAGAATTGATGCTTTTGATCTGTGGTGCTGCAGAAGACTCTTTTGAGTCCCTTGGATACCAAGGAGATCAAACCAGTCCATCCTAAAGGAAATCAGTCCTGAAGGAAGGACTGATGCTGAAGCTGAAGCTCCAATATTTTGGCCACCTGCTGCAAAGAGCTGACTCACTGGAGAAGACCTTGATGCCGGGAAAGATTGTGGGCAAGAGAAGTAGCAGGCAACAGAGGATGAAATGGTTAGATGGCATCACTGACTCAATGGACATGAGTTTGAGCAAATTCAGGGAGATAGTGAAGGACAGGGAAGCCTGGTGTGCTGCAGTCCATGGAGTCGCAAATAGTCGGATAGGACTTAGTGACTGAACAACAATAACATACAGTCACAACATCTTTAATGACACAGTATCACCCAGAAGTATAAAATGATCTGTGATTTATTTCTTCGAACAATACATTTGAAAGCAAATCTTCAACATAACCCTCCTGTAAGACCAGAAAAAATAATAAGTAATGCATATTTTTAAAATAAGCATACAAATTGTGGATCTGCACTTAATAAATGTCTTTGTGTCTCAGATTTTAAAAAAGGAATAATGAAAGAAATAGCATCATATGGTTGCCTGAGGATCAAATGCATTAATATATATAAACTTTGAAGAACACTTTTATATAATTGCCAATGATTATTATTACATTACTGGGTATTGGCAGATTAAAATTAATGAAATAACTCTGAAACTGAGCAGGGCTCTATGGGGCTCCCAGGCATGGAGGCTTTTCTGTCCCCATTTTTGTAGGCAAGACTCCAACCTCCATGACCTTCCTTGAGTTCCAAAGGGCAGATCAGAATAGTTCCCAAAGGCAGATTAGAATAATCAAAGGAGAAACAGGCAAGGAATCATCTGAGGCAGGGTTAAAGGGATCAGAGACTAGAAGGACAAACAAGCCCTCATTTCAGTTCAGTTGCTCAGTCCTGTCCGATGCTTTGCACGCTATGGACCGCAGCACGCCAGGCCTCCCTGTCCATCACCAACTCCCGGAGTTTACTCAAACTCATGTCCATCGAATCAGTGATGCCATTCAACCATCTCATCCTCTGTCATCCCCTTCTCCTACTGCTCCCAATCCCTCCCTGAATCAGGGTCTTTTCCAATGAGTCAACTCTTCGCATGAGGTGGCCAAAGTACTGAGTTTCAGCTTCAGCATCATTCCCTCCAAAGAGATACCAGGGTTGATCTCCTTTAGAATGGACTGGTTGGATCTCCTTGCAGTCCAAGGGACTCTCAAGAGTCTTCTCCAACACCACAGTTCAAAAGCATCAATTCTTCGGTGCTCAGCCCTCTTTCTAGTCCAACTCTCACATCCATACATGACTACTGGAAAAACCATGGCCTTGACTAGACGGACCTTAGTTGGCAAAGTAACATCTCTGCTTTTGAATATGCTATCTAGATTGGTCATAACTTTCCTTCCAAGGAGTAAGCGTCTTTTAATTTCATGGCTGCAATCACCATCTGCAGTGATTCTGGAGCCCAGAAAAATAAAGTCAGCCACTGTTTCCTCATCTATTTCCCATGAAGTGATGGAACCAGATGCCATGATCTTCGTTTTCTGAATGTTGAGATTTAAGCCAACTTTTTCACTCTCCTCTTTCACTTTCAACAAGAAGCTTTTTAGCTCCTCTTCACTTTCTGCCGTAAGGGTGGTGCCATCTGCATATCTGAGATGATTGATATTTCTCCCGGCACTCTTGATTCCAGCTTGTGTTTCTTCCAGTCCAGCGTTTGTCATGATGTATTCTGCATATAAGTTAAATAAGCAGAGTGACAATATACAGCCTTGACGTACTCCTTTTCCTATTTGGAACCAGTCTGTTGTTCCATGTCCAGTTCTAACTGTTGCTTCCTGACCTGCATACAGATTTCTCAAGAGGTAGGTCAGGTGGTCTGGTGTTCCCATCTCTTTCAGAATTTTCCACAGTTGATTGTGATCCACACAGTCAAAGGCTTTGGCATAGTCAATAAAGCAGAAATAGATGTTTTTCTGGAACTCTCTTGCTTTTTCCATGATCCAGCGGATGTTGGCAATTTGATCTCTGGTTCCTCTGCCTCTTCTAAACCCAGCTCAAACATCAGGAATTTCACGGTTCACGTATTGCTGAAGCCTGGCTTGGAGAATTTTGAGCATTACTTTACTAGCATGTGAGATGAGTGCAATTGTGTGGTAGTATAGCATATTCAAAAGCAGAGACATTACTTTGCCAACAAAGGTCCATCTAGTCAAGGCTATGGTTTTTCCAGTGGTCATGTATGGATGTGAGAATTGGACTGTGAAGAAAGCTGAGTGCTGAAGAATTGATGCTTTTGAACTGTGGTGTTGGAGAAGACTCTTGAGAGTCCCTTGGACTGCAAGGAGATCCAACTAGTCCATCCTAAATGAGGTTAGTCCTGCGTGTTCATTGGAAGGACTGATGTTGAAGCTGAATTCCAACACTTTGGCCACCTGATGTGAAGAGCTGACTCATTTGAAAAGACTCTGATGCTGGGAAAGATTGAGGGCAGGAGGATGGTTGGATAGCATCACCAACTCAATGGACATGAGTTTGAGCAGGCTCCAGGAGATTGTAAAGGACAGGGAAGCCTGGCGTGCTGCAGTCTACGGGGTGACAAAGACTCAGACAAGACTGAGCGACTGAACAACAACCACTCTGCATATAAGTTAAGTAAGCATGGTGACAATATAGTTTTAAAGTACTCCTTTTCCAGTTTTGAACCAGTCCGTTGTCCCTCGTCTGGTTTTAACTGTTGCTTGTCATTCATATGAGTTTCTCAGAGACAGGTAAGGTGGTCTGGTATTCCCATCACTTTAAGAATTTTCCTCAGTTTGTATGGTATTTGTTGAATATTTTTCTCCATGAATAAGGTAAAGCAATCCTATCAAAAATGTTAAACTCCACATAACTCTTAAAATGTCTTTGGAACAAATAAACCAAGGTCAGATAAGCTCTCTTTTCTGATGCAATAACTTTGGGAAAAGAGGACCAGGAGGGTTACAGAGTCTGATCTCTTATGGGTAGAAACAAGGACTGGAGATATCATGAAATACTGTCTTAGGAGTTTTGATTCCTCTGTACAGACATTAAGGCATGTCTCCAAAGGTTCCCTAATTTCATCTCCGTGGCTAGTCACAAGCTTTCTAAGGAGAATCTTGAATTTTAAAAATGTGTACCAAGGATTTCTCTGGAAGTTTGGTGGTTAGGACTCAGTGTGTTTACTGCTGTGGCCTGGATTCTATTTCTGGCTAGGGAACTAAGATCCCGCAAACTGTGTGGTTTGGAGGAGAAAAAAAAAAAAAAAGTATACCATTTCTTTCCATAGAAAAATATTTCTAAAAGTTTGTATTTTTATAGAAAAAAAATCAGCCTAAAATTCATATAGTATCTCAAGGGATCTCTAACAGCAAAAATAATATTGAAAAAGGACAAAGCTGTAATTCTCACAGTTCCTAATTTCAAGTCAGCTTAGCAACTAAATAACAATAATGGATTAGCTACAACAGAGTACAAATTGTGAACTATTCCATTAATTGCCCTTGTGTCTGTGCTCCATAGATCAGCTGTGTTCGACTCTTTGCAACCCTATGGACTGTAGCTTGCCAGGCTCCTCTGTCCATGGGATTCTTCAGGCAAGAATACTGGATTAGGTTGCTCTCCTCCCAGGGATCTTCCTGACTCAGGGTGTGAACCTGAGTCTCTTAAGTCTCCTGCATTGGCAGGCAGGTCATTTGCAGCTAGCTCCATCTGGGAAGCTCCTCCTGGTTTCAAAGCTTAATCCAAAGATACAATAATCAAAACAGTGTGGTATTGATGTAAAGACAGACATATAATTCAATGGGAAAGAATAGAAAGCCCAGAAAAAATAACCTTGCATCTATCTATCTATCTACCTATCTATCTATCTATCTATCTATGTGGTCAAATGATTTTGACAAGAATGGCAAGTCCACTGGACAGGGAGAGATCAGGCTGGAGGCTCCAGGGGAGAATCTTTTATTTATCTCTTCCAGCGTCTGGTGGCTGCTGATATTCTTGCCTTGTCGTTATACCACTCCAATCTGTCCCTCCTGCTTTGTCATCTTCCCTCCATGCTCTTCTTCAGAGCTTCCTTAAAAGGACAATTGTGACTGTATTTAGAGTTGACCTGGATAACCCAAGAGAATTTCCCTGCCTCAAGATCCTTAATTAACTTCATCACATCTGCAAAGACCCTTTTCCATGTAGAGTAACATTTATGGGTCCCAGGATTAGAACCTGATATGGATGAGGGTCAATATTTAGCTTACTACCTCCTCATTCTTTGACCAATTCTTTTAGTAAGGAACAAATAACATATTTTACTACCCCAGTCATGGGATCAGCTATTTCTCCATATATGTTTCTTCTTTTTTGAATGAAGAATGGTATTTGGAAGTCAAAATGTAGATGCTAGGTGGGCTTATGGCTGTTAGAGTGTCATTCTTGTACATCCTTTCTCTAGGACTAGGAAATAGGACACCCACTGGAAAATAATGTATGATTACACACACACACGCACATACACATGCAAACACACACACACACAAAGATACATATTATGTGCACTCTGAAAGGTTGATCTGGAATCAACTTCCAAGGGTTTGCAAAAGCCTACAATTAAATATTCTGGAATACTGTTAAACTAATGGCAGTTTGAAATCAGCTATGGTGGGAATACTTACACCATTGAAATCAGCAAACATTTTAAAGCAGTTTTTGTTTTAAATAAGAAAGCCCTTTTACTAGTATATAATTACATATAACACACACATACCTTCTCTCTCTCTCTACTTATAATGGTTAATATTATACACACACACATACACCAAGTAGGCTCACATCTCTACTTCTAATTCTAGCCCAGCATCACATAGTTTGTTCTAGTCTTTCCTGCTTCCTATATTTCTATCTTCTTCAATAGTCAGAAACCTGGCTCACATTATTCTCAACATATTGACTTATTTACTCATTTTCCTGGCTATAGGAACCATCTCATTGGCCCTGTCCTTAGTGACCCCAACTAAAAGAACTGCCTCCTTAGCCCTGAACATGAAGGCTTTTTTCTGTCCTGACCTTTTGAGTTAGACCTAAGCCACAGCCCTGCCAGCCCAGACCATCAGAGTTGTCTCCTTGGCCTGGGACCCCCAGCCCTAAATTCAACAACCAAATCTTGCCTTCAGTTAAGTTCAGTTCAGTCACTCAGTTGTGTCCGACTCTTTGTGACTCCATGAACTCCAGCCAGCCCTCCCTGTCCATCACCAACTCCCAGAGTCCACCCAAACCCATGTCCATTGAATCGGTGATGCCATCCAATCATCTCATCCTCTGTCGTCCCCTTCTCCTCTGCCCTCAATCTTTCCCAGCATCAGGGTCTTTTCAAATGAGTCAGCTCTTCACATCAGGTGGCCAAAGTACTGGAGTTTCAGCTTCAAAATCAGTTCTATCAATGAACACCCAGGACTGATCTCCTTTAGGATGGACTGGTTGGATCTCTTTGCAGTCCAAGGGACTCTTCAAGAGTCTTCTCTAGCACCACAGTTCAAAAGCATCAATTCTTTGGCGCTCAGCCCTCTTTATAGTCCAACTCTCACATCCATACATGACTTCTGGAAAAACCATAGCCTTGACTAGACAGACCTTTGTTGACAAAGTAATGTCTCTGCTTTTAAATATGCTATCTAGGTTGGTCATAACTTTCCTTCCAAGGTGTAAGTGTCTTTTAATTTCATGGCTGCAGTCACCATCTGCAGTGATTTTGGAGCCCAAAATAATAAAGTCAGCCACTGTTTCCACTGTTTCCCCATCTATTTGCCATGGAGAGATGGGACCAGATGCCATGATCTTCGTTTTCTGAATGTTGAGATTTAAGCCAACTTTTTCACTCTCCTCTTTCATTTTCATCAAGAGGCTCTTTAGTTCTTATTTACTTTCTGACAAAAGCTCCTTAAGGATCATAAGCTCCCTAAGGATCTTGCCTTAGCTCCCCATATTTCCTTCTTTGTATACTCTTCCCATTAAAAATGTTTATTTCCCCATTTTCTTTTTTAAGTGCATGGTGACAAGTGGTCAGCTTGACTCATTTATGTAGTTTGTCATATAAAATACTGTTAAGTTTGGATCTGGGACATAATTATACTGAAACATTGTTTATCTCAACTGGAAATCTAACTGGATGCTCTGCATTTTTCTTCGCTAAATCTGGCAATCCTAGTTAGAACTACAGACAAGCTTCTTTTAATCCTAAACACCATCTATAACTCTAGACTTCCCTGCACCTCTGGGCTTCTAGCTCTTAGGTGTGCCTCTCTCTAGGCTTACTTTCTATACCACACCGTTTCTCTATCTTTGACCTTCACATACTGTTTTTGTTCCCTCCAAACAGCTATCAGAATTTGGGAGAGTGTCACACAGTTGCACACAGTCTACCACTAGAGAGTTAATTTTACTAATTAGTTCAAGTGTTTTTATCTTGGAATACGCATAAAGAAGATGAAGCAGCCTCATCAATCCTCCAGAAACCTTTACCTAGTTAGCCAGTAATTTGTACACCCATGGAATTCTTCTCATTCCTCTACCATTATTTTCATCTTCTGTTAACCATAATTTGAGAAACAGAGAACTGATTGAAATGAAAGGGTGTTTATTTGTGGTTTGTTAGGATTGCAGCCCAGGAAACACAAATTCAAGAAGCACTTGAGGTCGCAGACCCGGGACCCGGAGCAGCTCAGAGGCGGTGAATAATAGCTCTTCAAGTCTGCAATAAAAAATGGCCTCCAATAAAACTACATTGCAAAAAATGGGAAAGAAGCAAAACGGAAAGAGTAAAAAAGTTGAAGAGGCAGAACCTGAAGAATTTGTAGTAGAAAAAGTGCTGGACCGCCGTGTAGTGAATGGGAAGGTGGAGTATTTCCTGAAGTGGAAAGGATTTACAGATGCAGACAATACTTGGGAACCTGAAGAAAATTTAGATTGTCCAGAGTTAATTGAAGCATTTCTTAATTCTCAAAAAGCTGGTAAAGAAAAAGATGGAACAAAAAGAAAATCTTTGTCTGACAGTGAATCTGATGATAGCAAATCAAAGAAGAAAAGAGATGCTGCTGATAAACCAAGAGGTTTTGCCAGAGGTCTTGATCCAGAACGAATAATTGGTGCCACAGACAGCAGTGGAGAATTAATGTTCCTCATGAAATGGAAAGATTCTGATGAGGCAGACTTGGTACTGGCAAAAGAGGCAAATATGAAGTGTCCTCAAATTGTAATTGCTTTTTATGAAGAGAGACTAACTTGGCATTCTTGTCCGGAAGATGAGGCTCAATAATTGTTTGCATTGCCTTTTATATATATTTATATATATATATAAAATGTGGGTCTTGGTTTTTTGATTTATTAGTGTGAAGAAATAACTACATTCTAATGAAAATCAGGTTTGATACGTTTGTTTTGAAGTAATATTGGGGAAGTTATATTGGGTTTTTGTTTTTCCATCTGTAGCACTGGTTACTTTGAACAAATAAAAGCTTTCTGTAGTTGCCTCCTTCAGTAGGAAAGAATTTGATACCATGATATATTATTTCCTCAGCATTAGAGAACAGTTTTTCTAAATGTTGGAGGAAATCTCCATAGTCATTACTCAATCAGAATTTAGAATTTGCATTTAACTCATATATGCCTGAGGACCATTCTGAGTTTTTTAAGACATGTAAATTGTTTGGGAGTTAATTTTTGTTGTGGTTTTTGTTTTGGTAAATATATTTAAACAACAGCCTTTCATAACCATGGATAAGCCCATGTTCTGGAATTACATCATTTTGAGCAATATAAGAACTTCAACTTAGATTAAAAATTTAAGTCTTAACCTTTCAAATTAAATAATTTTGCAATTAATTAGATAAATTAAGGAGTTTAAATTGGGTAATTTTTTAAAGCATCCCTATCAGAATCTGCATATAAGTGCAGTTTTATATGCAGAAACCCTGGAAGAGAATTTTATCACTGTCAACAACCTTCCCAACCAAATGAAAAAGTAGAAAAATTCTAGTATGTTTTAATATAGCAAAGCAAAACTTAGTTAAATGGACACTTGATGGTTCCTTTTGGTGAACCATTGTTTTACAAGAAATTGAAGTCTCTGTGCTATATTTAGGAAATGTTGTGATACATGGGATGTCTCAGATTTGTTCATTGAAACCTAATCAGATAGTTTTAAAATATTGGCAGTTTATGATCTACAGGAATAAATGAGTGAACAAACTTTTCTAATCTATGCTTGACCTACATGTTTTTTCAGACTTGACTCCGATCCATTCCTTACACGAAGGCTCAATTTTCTCAGTATATTGGGTTACTAGTTCAGCAGAAGCCAAGAAAAACAATAACTTTGTAGTAATCAGAATGTTATTCAACTGTATATTGTTTACTTTATTGTAAATACTGGTGAACAGTGGTCAATAAATAGTTTTATATTCCTTTAAAAAAAAAAAAAAAAAAGAAGCACTTGAAGTGTGTTCCAACGGACTGAAAAATGAGGGGGGCTTATAAAGGCAAAAGCTGCAAGGTTACAGTTAGTTACATGAATTGTTTATCAAGAGTTGTAATTGGAGCTGGCAAAAAGTAAGGGTGCATGCTAAGTAAGGATTTCTTGGGGTTGAAATGGTTGTACAGTTACAAGGACAGAACTTGAGATCATAAGGTGGCAGGTGGCAGGTGTTCTGAATACAGCTGGTGGTGTCCTTGGGCCTGCTACAGTTCAAAGAAAGTTCCAGTTCTCAGTGGTACAAAGAGGTGTCTGAGACCAGATCCTCCATGGCCATCTCACTCTATTTTGGTATGCCTGAACTGTGATTACCCCCATTATAATTTCAATTTGTCATCACTTCTTGTATTGAAAACTACCTATTTGATTTGTTTGTTGTGGAATTATCTCCAGAGTAGACTGTTCAGTTAAAAGACAAACAACAAGGAGAAGAACTAGAAAAAAGAGAAAGTAAAGCTAATATATATAAAGCTATCATATCTATACTATATACAAACATGTGTGTATATGAATAAAGTAATCTCTGTTTCGTGATAGTTGCTTTCAAGGAGGAGAATTATGAGACTGAGAGACAGGGAAGGGAGGGACACTTTTAATATCTATCAATAGATATTTGATAGATAGTACAAATGTTTAGTACAAACATTCAGTACAAATGTTTAAAAACTAAATGCATATTTTAATTATTCAAAAATATTTAATTTTTTAAAGGCGAAATTATCTTTCTCTATGGATGTGCCCCTCCTTAGACAGTAAGCTACTGCTTGAGATCAGGGACCATGTCTATCTCGATTTATACCCCAAGAGCCCAGCACTGTGTCTAAGTCAGAGTCATAATTTTGGTTCTTTATATGTGTATAAAAATAGCATGTCCCCTACCATTTCATTTCCATTGCTATTACTGATATTGTCTAAGTTAAACTAAACTGTATTAAATTATTTAATATCAAATTTAAAAATTAACAAATAATAAAAATAATAAATGCCAAATTCAGTTATTAAATTAATTTAAAGGGGATAACTATTAAAATAATAAGGCCTATAAAAACACTGAAATTAAAAAACATAGCTCTACTGAGGTACAGTATACAAACAATAAAACACCCATTTAGATTGGTTTGATGAATTTTGACACATGTATATACACATGCAATGACCGCAATCAAAAGACAATCAATTTCTGTTACCCTAAAAAGTTCTGGATGTCCCTTCTCAATCAATTTCTACCTCTACCTCTCACCCCTGGCCACTGGCAACCACAGAATAATCACATTGCCACCTATTAATGAATTTAAATAAATTTAACTACACACGTTTATTAACAGAAAGTTTATATTTTGCTATAAAATCAAAGAGCAAAGACTGCCCAGTTCAGTTCAGTTCGGTCGCTCAGTCTTGTCCGACTCTTTGCGACCCCATGAATCGCAGCATGCCAGGCCTCCCTGTCCATCACCATCTCCTGGAGTTCACTCAGACTCATGTCCATTGAGTCCGTGATGCCATCCAGCCATCTCATCCTCGGTCGTCCCCATCGCCTCCTGCCCCCAATCCCTCCCAGCATCAGAGCCTTTTCCGATGAGTCAACTCTTCACATGAGGTGGTCAAAGTACTGGAGCTTTGGCTTTAGCATCATTCCTTCCAAAGAAATCCCAGGGTTGATCTCTTTCAGAATGGACTGGTTGGGTCTCCTTGCAGTCCAAGGGACTCTCAAGAGTCTTCTCCAACACCACAGTTCAAAAGCATCAATTCTTCGGCATTCAGCCTTCTTCACAGTCCAACTCTCACATCCATACATGACTACTGGAAAAACCATAGCCTTGACTAGACGGACCTTAGTTGGCAAAGTAATGTCTCTGCTTTTGAATATGCTATCTAGGTTGGTCATAACTTTTCTTCCAAGGAGTAAGTGTCTTTTAATTTCATGGCTGCAATCACCATCTGCAGTGATTTTGGAGCCCCAAAAAGCAAAGTTTGACACTGTTTCCACTGTTTCCCCATCTATTTGCCATGAAGTGATGGGACCGGATGCCATGATCTTCGTTTTCTGAAAGTTGACCTTTAAGCCAACTTTTTCACTCTCCTCTTTCACTTTCATCAAGAGGCTTTTAGCTTCTCTTCACTTTCTGCCATAAGGGTGGTGTCATCTGCATATCTGAGGTGATCGATATTTCTCCCGGCACTCTTGATTCCAGCTTGTGTTTCTTCCAGTCCAGCGTTTCTCATGATGTACTCTGCATATAAGTTAAATAAGCAGGGTGACAATATACAGCCTTGACGTACTCCTTTTCCTATTTGGAACCAGTCTGTTGTTCCATGTCCAGTTCTAACTGTTGCTTCCTGACCTGCATACAGATTTCTCAAGAGGCAGGTTAGGCGGTCTGGTATTCTCATCTCTTTCAGAATTTTCCACAGTTGATTGTGATCCACACAGTCAAAGGCTTTGGCATAGTCAATAAAGCAGAAAAAGAGTCCGAAATGCAGTACTTGGATGCAATCTCAAAAACGACAGAATGATCTCTGTTCGTCTCCAAGGCAAACCATTCAGTGTCACAGTTATCCAAGAGTATGCCCCAACCAGTAATGCTGAAGAAACTGAAGTTGAACAGTTCTATGAAGACCTACAAGACCTTTTAGAACTAACACCCAAAAAGATGTCCTTTTCATTATAGGGGACTGGAATGCAAAAGTAGGAAGTCAAGAAACACCTGGAGTAACAGGCAAATTTGGCCCTAGAATGCGGAATGAAGCAGGGCAAAGACTAATAGAGTTTTGCCAAGAAAATGCACTGGTCAGCTTTAGGAGCGGAAGCCGAGAATCAGCCTTTGATAACAGCGGGAGAGAGGGACTCTCCTGGAGCAGTGGAAGGTACTGAGGATCCACAAGCTGCCGGAGAGATGACGCCTCTAGGAACAGCTGAGAGAGTTCCTCTGGAAACAGCCAGAGAGCCAGGATCTCAAGAAGCTGGAGGAAAGGGTGAACGGTCCCAACTCCCAGAGACAGTTCCCAAGGAGACAGAATCTCCGGAGATGTTGGAAGGCAGTCAGCCTATGGAAACAGCTGAGACGCAGCACCTTCAAGAAACAGTTGGAGAAGATGAGCAGTCCCAACTTGTAGAAACAGTTCCCAAAGAGAATGCATCTCTGGAAGTGTCGGATGGAAGTCAGTCTGTGGGACCCGAGAGAAAAAAGCAACTTCAGGAGACGCTGGGGAAAGATGAGCAGCCCGAGCTTCGAGAGACGATTCCCAGAGAGCATGGCGGACCAGAAGTGTCAGACGGAAGTCAGTCTGAGGGAGCCGAGGAAGAGAAGCAACCTCAGGAAACGCTGGGGAAAGATGAGCAGCCCCAGCTTCGAGAGACGATTCCCAGAGAGCATGGCGGACCGGAAGTGTTGGACTCAAGTCGGTGTGTGGAGACAGCTGTAAAGGCCGATTCACTCCATAAAACTGCGGAAGGTCCTGGGAACATGCAGAAGCTCCAACCTGAAAGAACAGTTGAAAGCATGGAAAATCTGGTGGAAATGGCCAGGAAAATTCACACTAACGAAGAGGACCAACACATTGAAGGTGAGACAGGAGAAACGGTTGAAACAGAGATGGAGAGTGAGAAAGTCGGTGAAGCAGCTGAAACAAAAGAAGAAGAAACAGGAGAAGCCATGGATCTTTCAGCAGCCACACAGATAGGTCTGGATGGAAGGGTCAAGGGACACAGCATGTTATAACAGAGAAGATAGAAAACTGCAGTGAAGTTTGGTTACAGATGCTATCTTTCAACATCGACATGTTTTATACCAGGAAAATGTGGTTATCATGTTCTTCATTACATTGTTCCATAGAACTGCTAAGCTATAAATGGTTTTCTTAGCTACTTAGAATTCAGAACTACAGTAGCCAGAGCCGGTACTGACTAGAGTATATGTTCATTTAAGAGTGTGAGGGCATTTTCTTCATTGTGGCAATGGGTCCATTCAGTGTAGAAGAGTGAGACCCTAAAAGAAAGCATACACCTCTAAGTATAGGTGACTGGAGAAAGGAGTTAAGTAAAAAATTTTAGGCAGCTCATGATAATGAAATCATACAGAATTAGGATGGAATAAGAATAATCAACAACAATGGGGCAACTTATATCTAGTATTTCTTTCCTATCACAGAATTTAAAGCTAGTAGGAACCTGGGAAAGTGTGTCATTTAATTATCTTCTTACCTTAAGTCTGTCTACTACCAAGGATCCTTAATGATCATGGTGTATGAAAAATGGTAACAAAATTCTCATAAAAGGAATACAGACTCTGGTGCTGTTATAAAATTAGGCATTTTTCACAATGAAAGGCTACACATTTTTAATGTGCCATTTTGAATCATTTAGTAATTTTATATGTATATGAGGTGTTTCAATTGGTGTTATTCCTTTAACTAACATTAAAGGTATTTTAAATTGACGTTTAAATATATTTCAGAGGCAACAAACAGCAAGAATTAAAAACTAGATTTGCTGACTATGTGGAGTCTATTCCTTGGGCTCTATTTTTTTTAAAGATTACTTTAATATTAGACTTTAGAGGTGGGAAAGAGCTAAGAAATCAAGATTTAAAAACCATTTACAATATTTCATTAATGTTAAAATGATATAGAAAGTCACCTTTCAAGAATTCCTCCAAAGTTGCCAAGGGATTTTGGTAAATTATTATCTGTGATTATATGTGAATAAGAATAATGATAGCAGTCTTTTTCACCAGTGAGTGCCTTGTGCTTATGAATATCAGGATAGAATTATATTCTGGACACATTTAGTATCTTTATCTTATTTGTAAATATATAGTTTAAAAATAACTTCTTAGATGAATTAACTAGACTCTTTTACTTTATCTTCTGTATCAAACTATGAAGATGATATAATTAATTTTAAGAACATAGAATAGAGGGGAGAATTATCTTTACTCTGATTTTAATGTTTTTATGTTCCTGACAAAGAAACTGGATTGTGATTTTATTGAGAAGGACTATTTTATGTCTTTGAATTCATGCATTTTACTCTTTTAATGGAAAAGATGGGTGCTTTCATGAAAATGATAGGTGCTCGATAAATATGTTAAATCAATAAGTGAATAACAAGTACCAAGGGTTCCCATTTATACTTAACATTAAAAAAATATTTAAAATATGAAAAAAAAAAAAAGAAAATGCACTGGTCATAGCAAACACCCTCTTCCAACAACACAAGAGAAGACTCTACACATGGACATCACCAGATGGGCAACACCGAAATCAGATTGATTATATTCTTTGCAGCCAAACATGGAGAAGCTCTATACAGTCAGCAAAAACAAGACCAGGAGCTGACTGTGGCTCAGATCATGAACTCCTTATTACCAAATTCAGACTCAAATTGAAGAAAGTAGGGAAAACCACTAGACCATTCAGGTATGACCTAAATCAAAGACCTTATGATTATACAGTGGAAGTGAGAAATAGATTTAAGGGCCTAGATCTGATAGATAGAGTGCCTGATGAACTATGGAATGAGGTTCGTGACATTGTACAGGAGACAGGGATCAAGACCATCCCCAAGAAAAAGAAATGCAAAAAGCAAAATCACTGTCTGGGGAGGCCTTACAAATAGCTGTGAAAAGAAGAGAGGTGAAAAGCAAAGGAGAAAAGGAAAGATATAAACATCTGAATGCAGAGTTCCAAAGAAAAGCAAGAAGAGATAAGAAAGCCTTCTTCAGTGATCAATGCAAAGAAATAGAAGAAAAGAACAGAATGGGAAAGACTAGAGATCTCTTCAAGAAAATTAAAGATACCAAGGGAACATTTCATGCAAAGACTGCCCCCACACCCCAAAATGCATAGTTTTATCATGTTCTTATTTCAAGTCATTAAAAAAATTCTTTATTAGAGTAAATTTGCCAAGTAGCATAAGAAGGAAAAGTAGAAAGCCTGCCTTCTTTTCAAGAGCAGTAATAGCAGTTGCCATTTATTGAACATCTAATATCTATCCGGCACCATATTTGCACTTTACATGAATCTCTTTTCTCATTAGATTCTCACATCTACCCTGACAGCTGAAATATTCATTATTATCTTCCTTTTGCATATGGCTTTGAAGTATCCCTGACCTCAACTATGGTTAACACAAATGGATCACACATTTTAAAATACCCCAAATTCCAAGCTCTAAACAACCCATGGCTACCTTCAGTTTCAGTTCAGTTGTTCAGTCATGTCTGACTCTTTGCAACCCCATGGACTGCAGCACGCCAGGCCTCCCTGTCCATCACCAACTCCTGGAGTTTACTCAAATGAAGTGAAGTGAAGTCTCTTAGTTGTGTCCGACTCTTTGTGACCCCGTGGACTGTAGCCTACCAGGCTCCTCCATCCCTGAGATTCTCCAGGCAAGAGTACTGGAGTGGGTTGCCATTTCCTTCTCCAGGGGATCTTCCCGACCCAGGGATCGAACCCAGGTCTCCCGAATCGTAGGCAGACGCTTTAACCTCTGAGCCACCAGTGAAGCCCCTTCTATTGAGTCGGTGATGCCATCCAGCCATCTCATCCTCTGTCATCCCCTTTTCCTCCTGTCTTCAATCTTTCCCATCGTCAGGGTCTTTTCTAGTGAGTCAGTTCTTTGCATCAGGTGGCCAAAGTACTGGAGTTTCAGCTTCAGCATCAGTCCTTCCAATGAATATTCAGGACTGATTTCCTATAGGATGGACTGGTTGGATAGTAAATCCAGTCATTCAACCAGGTCCCCTCTGTAGTTCTCAAAAACTCTGTGGTTCAGGATTGCTGATCTTATCCAAGTCTGTGCTTGGATAGAAGCAAAAGGCAAAGGAGAAAAGGAAAGATATATCCATTTGAATGCAGAGTTCCAAAAGAATAGCAAGGAGAGATAAGAAAGCTCCTCACTGATCAATGCAAAGAAATCCAGGAAAACAATAGAATGGGAAAGACTAGTGATCTCTTCAAGAAAATTAGAGATACCAAGGGAATATTTCATGCAAAGATGGGCTCAATAAAGGACAGAAATGGTATGGACCTAACAGAAGCAGAAGATATTAAGAAGAGGTGGCAAGAATACACAGAAGAACTATATAAAAAAGATCTTCATGACCCAGATAATCATGATGGTGTGATCACTAATCTAGAGCCAGACATCTTAGAATGTGAAGTCAAGTGAGCCTCAGGAAGCATCACTATGAACAAAGCTAGTGGAGGTGATGGAGTTCCAGTTGAGTTCTTTCAAATCCTAAAAGAGGATGCTGTGAAAGTGCTGCACTCAATATGCCAGCAAATTTGGAAAACTCAGCAGCCACCACAAGACTGGAAAAGGTCAGTTTTCATTCCAATCCCAAAGAAAGGCAATGCCAAAGAATGCTCAAACTACAGCTGTACTCATCTCACACGCTAGCAAAGTAATGCTCAAAATTCTCCAAGCCAGGCTTCAGCAATATGTGAACTGTGAACTTCCAGATGTTCAAGCTGGTTTTAGAAAAGGCAGAGAAACCAGAGATCGAATTGCCAACATTCGTTGGATCATGGAGAAAGCAAGGAAATTTCAGGAAAACAGTTACTTCTGCTTCATTGACTATTCGAAAACCTTTGTGTGGATCACAAGCTATGGAGAATTCTTAGAGACGGGAGTGGCAGACCACCTGGGACTTCCCAATTGGTGCTAGTGGTAGAGAACTGCCTGACGATGCAGGAGATGTAGGAGACCAGGGTTTGATCCGTGAGTCAGGAAAATCCTTAGAGGAGGACATGGCTATCCACTCCAGTATTCTTGCCTGGAGAGTTCCATGGACAGAGAAGCCTGCAGGCTACAGTCCATTGGGTCACAAAGAGCCAGACATGACTGAAGCAACTTAGCACACACACACTAGACCACCTTACCCGTCTCCTGAGAAACCTGTATGCAGGTCACGAAGCAACAGCTAGAATCTGACATGAAAAATCTGACTTGTTCCAAATTGGGAAAGGAGTGCCAAATATACAAGGCAGTATATTGTCACCCTGCTTAACTGCTATGCAGAGTACACCATGCAAAACACCAGGTCTGATGAATGACAAACTGGAATCAAGATCAGATATGCAGATGATACTACGCCAATGGCAAAATGTGAAGAACTAAAGAGCCTCTTGATGGGAGTGAAAGAGGAGCGTGGAAAAGCTAACTTGAAATGCAACATTAAAAAAACTAAGATCATGGCATCTGGTCCCATCACTTCATGGCAAAGAGAAGGGGAAAATGTGGAAGCAGTGACAGATTTTCTTTTCTTGGACTCCAAAATCACTGCAGACAGTGACTGCAGCCATGAAATTGAAGGATGCTTGCTCATTGGAAGGAAAGCTATGACAAACCTAAACATTAAAAAGAGGGGTATCACTTTGCTGAGAAAGGTCTGTGTAGTCAAAGCACTCCAGGCTTCCCTGTCCTTTACTAGCTCCCGGAGTTTGCTCAAATTCATGTCCATTGAGTCGGTGATGCTATCTAACCATTTCATCCCTGCTGCCTCCTACTCCTTTTGCTTTCAATCTTTCCCCAGCATCCAGGTCTTTTCCAATGAGTGGTGTGGCTCTTTGCATCAGGTGGCCAAATTATTGGAGCTGCGGCTTCAGCATCAGTCCTTCTAATGAATATTCAGCCCTTCCTTTATGATTGACTGGTTTGATCTCCTTGCAGTCCAAGGGACTCTCAAGAGTCTTTTCTAGCACCACAAATCAAAAGTGTCAATTATTTGGCGCTCAGCCTTCTTTATAGTCCAATTCTCACATTCATATGTGACTACTGGAAAAACCATAGCTTTGACTATATGAACCTTTGTTGGCAAAGTAATGTCTCTGCTTTTTAATACACTGTCTAGGTCTGTCATAGCTTTCCTTCCAAGGACCAAGCATCTTTTAATTTCATGGCTGCAGTCACTGTCTGCAGTGATTTGGGAACCCAAGGAAGTAAAATCTAGATGATACGATATCTCAATTCTATTTAGTCAAAGTGGGATGGAGTTTCAGGAAGAGGTGACAGATTGAGCAAAGGCATAGGCAGGAAAACTAATGTGTGATGGAGTGGGGACATGATTGGGGAACTACCAAACAACTCTGTGCTTTTAGAAGTAGCAAGCAGTTGACCTTAAAAGGCAGGTTGAGTATTTTTATTCTATTTGAAGCAAGAAAGGGCTATCATGTTTAAGCAATGGAGGTAGATTTAGAAGATGAATCAGGGAGTAAGTGGTAGGATCTCAAAATAGCAATATCCCTTGAAGGGGTCCTGCAATAGCCTAAGCAAAAGAAAAGTAAGACTTGTCTATGAGTGGTTGTGCAATGAAGGAACTGATCCTTCCTTAACCCCAACAGATAAAATTCCCCAAAAGGAAGAGCAAAGAAGAGTTGTCTGGGGGGAATCTCCTGCAAAAGGGAAAAGGCTGAAGCAGTCTGTGAGGTTTTCAGAGTTTCCGCCTCCTTTGGGGGTTCTCTACCTGTGAGGCCCCTGACTCTTCAACAAGACACAACAAAAAAGCCTCCTAGCAAGGAACACCTGAGTTCCCAGGGTTTCAGAGAGCTGACCATCCCAAGTCCAAAGGTGAGGGTTTAGGAGGGAGTGGTGACAGTCATGGTGGATAATCACTCAAAAGGAGATTCTAGGGTATAAACACTGCTCCCTGGAGAAGGAAATGGCAACCCACTCCAGTACTCCTGCCTGGAAAATCCCATGGATGGAGGAGCATGGTAGGCTACAGCCCATGGGATTGCAAACAGTTGGACACGACTGAGCAACTTCACTCACTCTTTATAACTTAATCACTATAAGTATGAAGGGGAAAATTACTGTTTAAAGAAAACTACGTTCCCACTTTTGTAAGTCCAATGCAAATCACATATTAAAACTGAAAAATCTTGAAAAAAAAAAAACAAAACAACACTGCTCCCACCCACCAAGCTCTTCTTGGATGTTTAGAGGAGATGTTGTCATGCCCCTGGGCAAGGCTAAGTGGAACTAGATTAGAGAAGAGGTGTGTGGAAGAAAATTTCCTAAGGACAAATTGATAGGATTTGGCTTCTCACCTGATTAGATTTTGAGGAAAGGAAAGAGAGAGAATGGAAAATAATTCTCAGAAGCCTGGGTGTTGGCACCAGGGTGACTTAAGACCTTCTAGCTGCCTTTCCACTGATTCTTACCCTTCCTAAGCAAACTTCTGGTGCTAATTTTGTTTGTTTCCCAAGCCATCTTTTCTATAGGGATTCCATTATATTTCTTACAAAAAATTAGTAAATTGGGCTCTTGTGATTTAATTACCACCTGAGTGATATCATAGAAACAAGTTTTTGAATTTGCAAGTCAGAAATTCTAACCTGATCAATTCCTTTAATAATCCACAGTATAGGTCTGTTCTCTGATCATTTTATTACCCACAGGGTAATCATGAAAATAAACCTTTTCTACAGTCAGTATATGTGTGTGGGTCTGGAAGGTCTACAATAAGAGAAGCTAAAGCTATTCTCTGAGACTGAACCTCATAGAAGTAATGGTAATATTTACTTAGAGATTTCTCTGTGTCTGTCCTAAAGATAAACTCTGGCTACATTTTATTAGATCTTATGGCATTCCTATGAAATACAGGCTACAGTTATGCCCATCTTAAGAACCTGAGGTTCAAAGAAATTAAATGATCTAAAGGTACACTACTAACAAGCAATGGAACTGGGGTTCAAAGCCAGCAATTTGCATTTTTACATATATTTATATGAAATTATCACTATGATAGTAGGCATCCACAATGCTTTTTGAATTGGAATAGATGAATCTGCAAAAAGAAACAACCCTACTTCATCACTTGTAAATGTGTGGCTGATGGTGTATTGAAAAATACCCAGCTTCAATCAACGGGAACTTCGAGTACCCATGAAACTGGAATATAAATTTTAAAAGTTGCAAATAAATTGTTGCTGTTGTTGTTCAGCCGCTCCATCCTGTCTGACTCTTTGTGACCCCATGGACTGCAGCACACTAGCCTTCTCTGACCTTCATCATCTCCCGGAGCTTGCTCAAACTCATGTCCACTGAGCCGGTGATGCCATCCAACTATCTCATCCTCTATTGTCCTCTTTTCCTCCTGCCTTCAGTCTTTCCCAGCATCAGGGTCTTTGCATCAGGTGGCCAAAGTATTAGAGTTTCAGCTTCCGCATTAGTCCTTACAATGAATATTCAGGATTGATTTTCTTTAGAATTGACTGGTTTGATTTTCTTGCAGTCCAAGGGACTCTCAAGAGTCTTCCCCAACACCACAGTTCAAAAACATCAATTCTTCAACAGTCAGCCTTCTTTATGGTCCATACATGACTAATGGAAAAATCATAGCTTTGATTAGATGGCCTTTTGTTGGCAAAGTAATGTCTCTGCTTTTTAATATGCTGTCTAGGTTTGTCATAGCTTTTCTTCCAAGGAGCGAGTGTCTTTTAATTTCATGGCTGCAGTCACCATCTGCAGTGATTTTGGAGCCCAAGAAAATAAAGTCTGTCACTGTTTACATTGTTTCCCCATCTATTTGCCATGAAGTGATGGGACCAGATGCCATGATCTTAGTTTTTCGAATGTTGAGTTTTAAGCCAGCTTTTCCAATCTCTTCATTCACTTTCATCAACAGGCTCTTTAGTTCCTCTTCACTTTCTGCCATAAGGGTGATGTCATCAGCATATCTGAGGTTATTGATATTTCTCCCAGCAATCTTGATTCCAGTTTGTGATTCATCCATCTCAGTGTTTCTCATGATGTGCTCTGTATATAAGTTAAATAAGCAGGGTGACAATATACAGCCTTGATGTACTCCTTTTCCTATTTGGAACCAGTCTGTTGTTTCGTGTCCAGTTCTAACTGTTGCTTCCTGACCCAAACACAGAGCTCAGGTGGCAGGTCAGGTGGTCTGGTATTGTTGTGATCCACACAAACACTTTGGCATAGTCAATAAAGCAGAAATAGATGTTTCTCTGGAACTCTCTTGCTTTTTTGTTGACCCAACAGATGTTGGCAATTTGATCTCTGGTTCCTCTGCCCTTTCTAAAACCAGCTTGAACATCTGGAAGTTCACGGTTCACGTATTGCTGAAGCCTGGCTTGGAGAATTTTGAGCACTACTTTACTAGTGTGTGAGATGAGTGCAATTGTGCAGTAGTTTGAGCATTCTTTGGCATTGCCTTTCTTTGGGATTGGAATGAAAACTGACCTTTTCCAGTCTTGTGGCGGCTGCTGAGTTTTCCAAATTTGCTGACATCTTGAGTGTAGCACTTTCACAGCATCATCTTTTAGGATTTGAAATAGCTCAATGGGAATTTCATCACCTCTACTGGCTTTGTTCATAGTGATGCTTCCTGAGGCCCACTTGACTTCACATTCCAGGATGTCTGGCTCTAGGTGAGTCATCACACCATCATGATTATCTGGGTCATGAAGATCTTTTTTGTACAGTTCTTCTAGTGCATTCTTGCCACCTCTTCTTAATATCTTCTGCTTCTGTTAGGTCCATACCATTTCTGTCCTTTATTGAGCCCATCTTTGCATGAAATATTCCCTTGGTATCCCTAATTTTCTTGAAGAGATCTCTAGTCTTTCCCATTTTATTGTTTTCCTCCATTTCTTTGCACTGATCACTGAGGAATGGTTTCCTATCTCTCCTTGCTATACTTTGCAACTCTGCATTCAGATGGGTATAAGTTTCCTTTTCTCCTTTGCTTTTTGCTTCTCTTTTCACAGCTATTTGTAAGGCCTCCTTGGATAGACATTTTGCTTTCATCAGGCACCTTGTCTATCAGATCTAGTCCCTTAAATCTATTTCTCACTTCTACTGTATAATTGCTAGGGATTAGATTTAGGTTATACCTGAATGGTCTAGTGGTCTTCCCTACTTTCTTCAATTTAAGTCTGAATTTGGTAACAACGAGTTCATGATCTGAGCCACAGTCAGCTCCAGGTCTTGTTTTTGCTGACTGTATAGAGCTTCTCCATCTTTGGCTGCAAAGAATATAATCAATCTGATTTTGGTGCTGACCATTTGGTGATGTCCATGTGTAGAGTCTTCTCTTGTGTTGTTGGAAAAGGGTGTTTGCTATGACCAGTATTTTCTCTTGGCAAAACTCTATTAGCCTTTGTCCTTCTTCATTCTGTACTCCAAGACCAAATTTGCCTGTTACTCCAGGTGTTTCTTAACTTCTTACTTTTGCATTCCAGTGAAAAGGACATCTTTTCTGAGTGTTAGTTCAAGAAGGTCTTGTAAGTCTTCAAAGAAGCATTCAACTTCAGCTTCTTCACAATTACTCGTTGGGGCATAGACTTGGATTACCATAATATTGAGTAGTTTGCCTTGGAAATGAACAGAAAATTACCTAGCACATATTAAATTTAGAAAATTACCTAGCACATATCAAATCTCACTGAATATCAATGATGATGATTACTATTATTATTAGGATCTGCTGCCTTACAGGACATGTGCATCTTTAATTATTACACATTCTTCTTCTAATGATGTATCAATTTATACTTCTATCAGCAGCATGTAAGTTACATTTTCCTAATTCCTAACACATGGTACTAATTTAAAACTTCTGCCAATCTGATGGGTATGGAATTATATCTCACTGCTGTTTTAATTTGTACTTTGATAGTTACAGTAAAGTCAGGTATCTTGTCATGGGTTTAATCGCCATCAGTTCTTTTTTTTGGGGCGGGGTGACCTACCTCTTAATATCTTTTCTCTACTTTTCTATTAGATTGTTTGCTTTTTTCCTTTTGATTTTGGTGACTTCTTGGGAGATTAATCCTTTGATGGTTATATATGTAATCAATATTGTCTAGTTTTGGGTTGTCATCATGCACCACCTTTTATCATGGGGTAGTCTTCATTTCAACCTCACAACCTTCACAACCTTGCTTGTTATTATTTTCTACTGGGGATGCTTTCCTTTAAAAAAGGCTCTTCTCCTGGCTACATCTGTCTCGTTCTTCAGATCGCAGCTCAAAGTCATTCTTTCATATCTAGATTATGTCTACATGTATGTCCCATCTCAGTGACCCCGTAACTCCAAAAGTAATGGAAGGACGGCAGTGGACAGGAACTTCTGGTCAGTTGTTGCCAGGCTGTTGCCAGGGCGGCTGTTGAGGAGGCCGCGCAGGGGAGGAGCGTCCAGAGTTCCAATGACGGAATCCAGCGGGCGCCCGAGTCGCCCCGGAGTGCGTCACCACGCGCGGTCGGCCGGGGGCGGGGCCAGGTTTGAGTCACGTGGCTTGGTTGCCTACGCGCTGCTGGGCCGTGGGAAGATGGCGGACGGAAAGGGAGACGCCGCCGCCACCGCCGGGGCTGGGGCTGAGGCTCCGGTGGGAGCCGGAGCCGGAGACGGAACCGAGACTGAGTCCATGGCTCGGGGCCATAGTCCCGCATCTCCGGCGCCGGTAGCCTCCGGATTGCGACCCTGTCTGTGGCAGCTGGAGACAGAACTGAGGGAGCAGGAGGTGTCGGAGGTCTCATCTTTGAACTACTGTCGGAGCTTCTGCCAGGTGAGGGGCGGACTGGCTGGCTGAGGGCGGCGGGGCGGGGAGGCCAGGGGAAGAGGCCCCGGATCTGTTGCTGCTGCCGGGGCTGGACTGAAAGGCGCCACCTCCGTGTCTTGCCGCGCCCCCGGGGCCGGGAAGGCCCAGTTCGAAAGCCCAACCGCTGGCCCCCCTCCGCCAAGTGCCCGACTTTGGCCACCGCCAGGGAGGGTTGCGCTGGGTCAGACTGAGAGCTGGGAGGGCGCCGGCGGCTCCCTGGAAGGGCCGTGCCCTGTCGTCGTTGCCTGTCCCCCAGCCGGGTGGTTGGAGCGCCATTGCCTCTTGAAAGATTGATTGCTCGTTTCTGCCAGGAGATCCTTTTTTGAGTGCAGATCTCCAAATTGGAATGCCTGGATTTTCCTAAATAATTCGGAGATATATGTTGGGGCCAGAGACTTATCTTTGGAGTCAGCGTCTTTTGGGCCCCTGAAAGGTATGACAGTTGGCTTTGAAAGGCGTCTAGGGCTTTCTGTTTAGGGATGGTGGAGCTGGTTGGTTGTTTGGTTTTGGCTGCCTTTTGGGGAGGGGGGGAGGGGGTATTAAAGCGGTTCTTTCTCTTTTTCTGTGTTCTTTGGAGAATTGTGCTGCCAGAAATGAGGCTCTTAATTCTTGCAATGGTTATTCGGGTCTTTGAGTAGAAGAGGATTGGGAAAGATGTGGAGTGTGGTCTGTTTTGGCAGTTCTATGACCATTTCTGTGCCATAGTGGGTCCTAACCTATGATTATATATTTCTTGGTATGCTGAGTTTTCTTTCCATGATCACGTCGCGATTTTTCTTTGTAAATTTGAAGATGTACCATGATTATTTCTTCGTCTGCTTGTTCTAATCAGCTTTTGGAACCGCCCCTCTGCTTCTCACCTGGTGCACCTTAAAGAATGCAAAATAGTCGTAGTGTTTTGGCACTTGGGCTTTTAATGAGTAGTTGAGCGTGCAGAATAAATTGCGGTGTTCCAGAGTTATTATTTTGAGGGACAATTTGCTCTGTTGGTCCGGAGGAGGATCAAAAATTGACTTGATTGATTGCTTTTCTCCCTCCTCTCTGCTGAGCCCGAACCACTTCCTCTTGAATGGATTTTGTCCTTGCTAATGAATCTTTTCCATACATTGTATCACTCCAGTTTGCCTACAACCTGCAGCCTTTACCCTGAACTGTGAAGTACTAAGGCGTCCTCTGCATTTTCACTCTCAATGAACATTCTTACTATACAAATTTACAAACTTTTACTGACTCCATAGGATGGTGCCAGACATTTTGCCAAGTGCTGAGGAAACATGAATCAGACAGCATTTACCCTTGATGAGTTTACCATTTGGAGGAGGTAGTAGAAATAACAGTATTGCCGATGCAGTTTTGGTGATGATGGAAGAGGATACCTTGTACAAAGGGGGGCGGGGCTCATGGGACATCTTACGGGAAGACAGTCAACTAGTAAAAATAAATGTGAAAGTTAACTGCAGACTGTAATGCATATCAATACTTAGAAGTAACTGGGAGAGGCCAATTTAGATGGAGTGGCCTGAGAAGGCCCTGTGCCTGAAGGGTTGAAAATGAGTCTTGTTAAGTATTGGGAAAGGAGGTGGCATTGTAGTGTTAATGGTGGAGATGAGAAGGAAAACAGTGCTTTGGGAGAAGAGGGAACTAATTGGACCAGGATTAGTGAGGAGGAGAGCAGAAGAATTGTTGGTTTGGGATAAGCCTTCTAAGCTTTCGTAGTCTTCTTGGAAGGCTAGCAGGAATGGATATAACCAATCAAATTGAAGCTTGTCAGAGAATAACACACACAAACACACACACACACATACAGAGCTTTAAGCCTAGTACTGGCGGCTTCGATTTTGACTGATTTTTAATGTATTGTCTTTGCAACACTTAGATGTGAGGGCACAGAAGAATTTTTAAGAGAAAATATTTTTGTAATTTTTTTTTTAGTGAATTCTTTTTTTAATCTGAAATTTTCCCAAAACAGTTTTTTACACTAATAAAAGTATCAGTGACAATATGCAGTAATAGAAAGCACATTGGATTGGGAGTTATTTGGGTCTTAATTGTGACTCTACCACTTACTAGCTAATAACCTTGGGCAGAATGTGACTGTGAGATTATGTTCTGTTTTCTGACCTTTATCTGCTTGTAATGCTTTATACAAATAGAGCAGAAAGTTTATCTTCAACTCTTCACAATATTTGTCACATTATTTTGGCACATTTTTCCCCATAGCCCAGTCAACTTAGGGTGTCCTTTCTTATCAGATACAGATTTTTTTTTTTAATTTTATGATGAAGTAGGAATAATTTCACCATCCAAATTTGGTTGAATAGCGTTTGGTTTCACATTGGAAAGGCAGAGTCAGATTTTTTCACCTACTGACTGTGTGTGTGCCTGACATTGCACTCAGTGCAGGAAATAGGGACCTGTCCTGCAGGGAGTACCTAAGGAATGTGTAAAGAGAAGTAGTGATGTTATATTATCATAAAGGCCTCATCTATGCTCTCGGGGATGCTTAACTGCCACAAAAGGTATTTTTATCATGGGTTTAATAGGCTGGGACCATATTCCCTCTAGCTTTTGCAGCACTTAAAAGAATGGCTCTGTCTTTGGAATTGCACCAAATCAAGAAATAAACTAGCATATGAAAGGATAAAGAAGCTTGTTTCATTCTGGGCATGGTTTCAATTTTCAGAAGTTTGTAAAGATGATCAAAATGAAACTTCATAAGTAATAGTTACTAAGAAAATGATCTTTAGATGAAGTCGTAGTCAGTGAAAATTTGTATTCAGTGACTATTGGATGTGGATTTTTCTTTCCCCCTCTCCCTCCATTCCTTTTCTAAAAACATTGTCTGCCAGACATTGTGGATAAAATTAACTCTAGAAAACAGTCTTTCTTTGTTCTGCTGAAAAATTGATGATATCCTCTCAGGTTCTTACTATGTTTTGGGAACCCAGACTCCTGAAGTTTTCCAACTGGTTGATGTATTTGTAACACAGATTTTGAAGACTTGACAGTAGACTTCACTACAAAATTGACATTATTGAGTGAATGATTATACTTTGAGTGTATCAGCACAGTAGCTTTATGAGTAATCCTTGTTTATGAGACACTTCCAGTTTTGAACTAACAGTGACTTTGTAGATTTTTAAATGTTAACTCGGTGAGTATTGAATATATTTCAGTTTTCCCTAGATTAGTGATTGGGTCCAAAGGCCTAAGTCAGATTGTCATTCTATACCATCTTTACCAGTTAAACTAGCTGTGTGACCTTGGGTCATGTTAATTTTCTTTAAACCGAAGTTTCTCATTTGTAAATGTGATAATAGTACTTATTGTTCTCTATGTAAATACATTGTTGTGTGGACTAGATAAAACAATCTCTGTAAAAAGCCAGTGGCTTTGAAACTGAGTTATCCTGATTTCTTGGGATGAAAAGTCATAACAGCCTTGCCCCCAGCTTAATTTTTAGCTCTTAAGTAGCCAGTCCCACCACCCCAGTTCTAGTCTTATTCAGAATTACTGTACTTGGATACCATGGACCAAGTATGGGATCTCAGTTACTCTGTGGCTAAAATTGTGCCTACAAGTTTTTAGGTGCATTATTTTGGAAAGATGATCTTAATTGTCATTGGATTCATCAAGATGCAAAACACATATTAGGCTTTCAGTAAATATTTCCCAGGTGACTGATCTACAAAGGATGGCATTACTACTTTAACAAGAACACAGTTCATCAAGCATTTTTAGGTCTTTCCCTTTCATTGTGCTGTGAAAAGTGAAAATCCCTTGGTTCTTTCCAACTCTTTGGGACCCTATGGACTATACAGTCCATGGAATTCTCCAGGCCAGAATACTGGAGTGGTTAGCCTTTCCCTTTACCAGCTAAATCACAGGGGAAGCCTAAAAGTATTAGAATGGGTAGCCTATCCCTTCCCATTGGATCTTCCCGAGAATCAAACCAGTGTCTCCTGCGTTGCAGGCGGTTCTTTACCAACTGAGCTATCAGGGAAGCCCCTTCATCATGCCTTTCCATCCTTTCTCACATTTTCTGCATGGCTGACTTTCCTTCTTTAGGGCCCTGTGCAAGTGTCACCTTATCTGTGACGCTTTCTTTGATTTTAATAGATTTCCTTTTAGTTATTTGCTTTCTTTTGACACTTTGCATATACCTGTTGTTCAGTTGCTCAGTTGTGTCCAACTTTTTACAACCCCGCAGACTGCAGCACACCAAGCTTCCCTGTCCTTCACCATCTCCTGGAGTTTGCTCAAACTCAGGTCCATTAAGTCAGTGATGCCATCCAACCATCTCGTCCTCTGTCGTTCCCTTCTCCTCCTCCCTTCTATCTTTCCCAGCATCCAGGTCTTTTCTAATGAGTTGGCTTTTTGTATCAGGTGGCCAAAGTATTGGAGCTGCAGCTTCAGCATCAGTACTTCCAATGAATATTCACGGTTGATTTCCTTTAGAATTGACTGGTTTGACCTCCTTGCAGTCCAAGGGGCTATCTATCAGGAGTCTTCCCCAACACCACAAACTGATGTTTGAAAGCATCAGTTCCACGCTGAGCCTTCTTTATGGTCTAGCTCTCACATCCGTATATGACTACTGAAAAACCATAGCTTTGACTAGACAGATTTTTGTCAGCAAAGTAATGTCTCTGCTTTTTAATGTGCTATCTAGGTTCGTCTTAGCTTTTCTTCCAAGGAGCAAGTGTCTTTATTTCGTGGCTGCAGTTACCATCTGCAGTGATTTTGGAGCCCAAAAAAATAAAGTCTGTCACTGTTTCCTTTGTTTCCCCATCTATTTGCCATGAAGTGATGGGACCAGATGCCATATTCTTAGTTTTTTGAATGTTGAGTTTTAAGCCGGCTTTTCCACTCTCTTCTTTTTACCTTCATCAATAATCTCTTTAATTCCTCTTCACTTTCTGCCATAAGGGTGGTGTCTTCAGCATACCTGAGGTTATTGACATTTCTCCCAGCAGTCTTGATTCTGGCTTGCATATACCTATTTGGTTTTAACTCTTTTTCTTGCTGTCATGGTCTTAGTTCAGGCTTCATAATGTCCTTTTGCAGCTCTTCACTAATCTTCCTTGCCTTCCAAGTGACCTTATCTACAGTCCGTTTCGGTGTTCCTTCTAAATTATAAACATGATCTTGTTGGTCACTTTATTCACTAAAATTCTTCCTTTTTTTTTTTTTTTTTTTTGCCCCAAAGGGAAGATAAAATTCACACTTATTAACCTGGCAAGGAAAGCTTTTTAGGATCTGGACTGTTTCACCCCTTACACCCAACTCTCTCTTTTTTTTTGTCTATCTTCACCCCAGTGTTCATCTCTCAGTCTGCTTGATTAATCCCAGGGTCCTCCCTTAACTCATCTGCTTATCTATCCTTGAATACCTGGCTCAAGTAAGAAGCTTTTTCAAACATTTTCTGATTTCATTAGATAGAATGAGGTGCCTCTTCCACTTAGAATATGTACTCCAGTAGCATCTTGTACATCAGCATGGTACCTGAATTTTTTTTCCATGTTTATTTCTTGTATTGACTAGTAAGCCAACAAGTCCTTGTTTTATTCTTAGTACCTAGAAATTAATACAATGCCTGGCCCACAGAACTAATATGTTGAATAAATTTTGTAGGAACACCTAATGTAAAATTTGGTATGTTAAAAGGCAGCTTTACCACAGGAAATTACTGTGAAGAAACAGGATAGGCGATTTTGGTCATTTCTTAGAGACATTACTTGTCAATTTGGCTTACATTCATATTAAGGTACACATCTACATGTGTGAAATGAGGGCTAGAGTTGATGGAGAGGGGCAAATAGGCGACATTATGTAGTACTGAGAAAGATGCTAGGGCTTCCCAGATGGCTTAGTGGTAAAGTACCTACCCGCCAATGCAGGAGACTCAGGAGACTCGGGTTCGATCCCTGGGTTAGGAAGATCCCTTGAATTATGAAACGGCAACCCATTCTGGTATTCTTGCCTGGAAAATCCCATGGACAGAGGAGCTTGGCGGGCTGCAGTCCATGGGGTCGCAGAGAGTCAGACAGGACTGAGTGCACATGACTTGGAGATGCTGAAATAGCAAGGATCAGTCTTCCAAACTCCTTGAAGTTGGTGGCCATGAAGACTCGTGAGCAATATCTTTTTATTTTTGCTTCTTTCAGTTATTTAGTTTAAAGGGTTTTTATTAAATGCATTAGCTTTCCTTCTTGTGCTGCCTTCTCTTGGGAGAAATCTATATAGGAACTAGAGAACAGTTATAATCACAAAAGCTAGTTTTTCAGTGCATATAACCAAAACATTATTGTAAATGTGATCTGTGAAGCAGTGGGAGCTTTGGGTGCTGTCATCTACTGTAGCCTCTAGTGACTTCTGTGCCTACCAGTGGATCATGCTCTTCTGAACCTCGTTAGTAAAAAATCTAAATAGAAAACGTCACTTATTTCAAGACTGCAGAGGCATTTGCAGACCAAAAAATATTTGTTTTCATTCTGTTCTAGACACCTGACACGTGTCCCAGAGGTCTCCCTTGACTGTGTTATCTGAAGCAGCTCATCTCCATCTTCTTTTGACTCCTTAACACTCCTTTATAGTTCTTTTAATCACTGACTACTGTTTGATATGTCTCTTTGTCTGTATGCCCGCCTGGAATGTAAGCAGCATGAGGGTGTTGATTGTTTTGTTTACCCCTACCTATATTAGTCCCTGGCTTTTAATAGCTACTCAGTCAGTATTTGTTGATCCTTTGTCTCCTTCCTTCCATAAATCCTTGACTAGACGTCTTGAGAATAACAAGTGAGTTTTAACCTATCTTAATCAAGAAATAAGAACTTTATTTGTCAAGAAGGTCATGCTGCTTCCAGTAGGGATCAGGTCTTACTGTTCTTGTATTTTGATTAACTAAAAGTAGAATCTCGTTTTATTTACATTTTCTAAGAACTTCCCCTGGTTTCTTATATTCCACAAACATTTAAAGTAATGCAGTTTTCAGCAAGGTTTATTTAGATTGAAGTGTTTATTTTGGATATGATTGACACCATATTAGAAAACCCGAACATAGATTGCAAGTTCATATAAAAAAAAAATAGATTCCTGAAACTTTCATTGCTGACATAAGCCAACATGGAAACCATGTGAAAAAATAGATATTTAATTTATTGAGCATCTTTTTGTGTGTCAGGCACTTGGGTAAGTGGTGGTATTTTCCTTTTACAGATAGAAAACTGAGACTCAAGGAAATTATGTAACTTTCCCAAGATCACACAGCTGTGGTGAAGTCTGGCTCCAGAGCCTATGCTGGTTTTTTTTTAATCAGCATTTCCTAAATTATGTTTGCTCCATGAAATACATGTATTCATAAACACTTCTTGAAATAAGGATTCTGTATTCATGTAAGTTGGGGTGATGTTTGGAGAAATGCTTTTTTAAAAAAATATAAGACACGTTGTGACTCCTAGAAAGACATTTAAGTTTTGCTATGATAAGGGTGTCTATAAAACATTTTGCCATGTTCTAAACCTTGTATCAGCCCCCAAATCACATGTTTTGCTTTCATTATAGTAAAGCAAATCACTATGGTGAATAGTTGATTGCTTTATGTTTCTGCACACCGCTGAGTTTTGATTTCTTGGTTTCAGCCTAAATGACTGTGAGCTTTTTATAAAAAAATTTCCCTCCAAAGTTTTTGCAGTTTTTAGATTATACTTATTGTTCCAAATGAACAATATTTTAATGTATTATAACTTTTTGGAAATTGAGAATGAATTGCATTTCAGACATATTTTGAGTTCAGGTTTATTCGTCTAGAATTTTCCTGTATTTCTGCAACACAGCTAGCTTGGAAACTATTAATACTGATGTATTTATCTGTTTCTCCTCACTTTTGTGCTATACTGATTTCTCAATGTGTTTTTTGAGGCCTTTTCTTATCCTTTTGAGGGGGGATCTAGTAGCTGATTGTGCTGACATTTATTTGGTTTTAAAGTATTTTTACTCCCAAAGAGATAACCCGAGTGTGCCACATTAGCCAGAACAGTAATGCCTTTTAATATGGACACTTATAAGAATTATTACCAAGTATGATAGAATAAGTGACTTAGCTTGGGAATTGTATTTTTATGATAAATGATTGTATAAAATAGGTGTATTTTAATTAGATTTCATTTTCTTTTTTTATGTGTATATATTTGTATATATATATTTAAGGTATATAAGATATCTTAAGGTAATAGAACTGAATACTTATTTTTTGTTTTTTTGTGACTGATGCATGCTCTTTCTAGAAGTTTAAGACAAGACATATAAATGCATAAAACAAAAAGTGAAAGTACCATGCAGTCTCACTGTTTAACTCATAAACACATTCTAATTGTAAAAAATTAGAATGTAAAAGAAGAGAAAGTAAAGATGAAAGCTATCATATACTCTCTATATTTCAGTGCTACATTTTCTTTAGATAACAGTTTGGGAATTAAAAGTTACAATACATTAAAGTATTTTTCATTTTCATCATTCATATACTTACAGAATTTTTCTGTATGATATGTTCTGTCTTTAAAAAATAGTGTCAAGTTTATATACTAAAACTTGCTTATTTCATTTAATGTAGATATCTTTCAAATTGTGCAGGTAGCAAAACCATCAACACTTTGAAAAATTTTATTTATTTATTTGACTGTGCTGAGTCTTAGTTGTGACACTTGATATCTTTAGTTGTAGCATGTGGGATCTCTTTCCCTGACCAGGGATCGAACCCAGGCCCCCTGCGTTGGAATGTGGAGTCTTAGTCACTGGACCACCAGGGAAGTCCCAACAGTCTTAATTGAAAACTTTTTTTTGACTATGAAAGCAGTGCTCATGGCAGAGTATATAAAGTTACAGAAAAGTTTAAGGGAAAAGTAAAAGCCCTCTTCTGCCTTCAGTTCCTCCAGTCACTTGGCAGAGAAGTTAACAGTGTCTCGTGTGTTTTCAAAAATGAAAATATGCACTCTTCTAAATTTGCATTTTAATTTATTATATTGAGGACAATTTTCTGTATCAGTATACCACAGTTAAGTCATTTGTGTTCTTTTTTGTTGTTATCGCAAATATTGAAGTGAAGAACCTTAAGCACTAAGCACCAGTTATTTAAATCCATATCATGAATTTCTGGAATTGAAATCACAATACTGGACTAAAGAGAATGTTTTTTAAAATTTTGATAAATACTGGCCTTGCCATTTCTGATATTACTGAACTTATTAATATTTTCCCATCTGGTTATGGCAGATAATTGCTATTATACTATTAAATTAACAACATTTGTGTATTTTTTCAAGTATATTAGGTATTTACTTTTTCCCCCTGTGAGATTTGTCTTTACTTTTTAAACATACCTCTGTTTGAAAATGTTATCAGTTAAAAGTCATTAAAATTTGATTGTGTCTGGTCATTCAGTGTGACCTTGTAACCTTAGGATTCCATGCTGTTTGAGGTTCTCAAGAAGCAGAACACACTGTAGAGTTAGTTGTGGCCTCACTTGAGGCCGTTGGAATGTATGATACAATTTAGTGATTTTTATGAGAGATTTGTCAGTGTACTCATTTCCAACAAACATTTATTGATCGTTCCTATTTTGGGGAGATTTGGGAATCTTTAGAGAGACTAATTCATAGCTGAATAAATGGAAAGACCCTCATGCTTTTCATTAGTTATTTTCTCTGTGTTGTTATCTTTATACATTTTTAAATAAAGTTTCACTAAATGGACGTGTTACCTTGAGCCAAATCAGTTTGTTATAGGGCTTCAAATTGCTACTTAAATGAGATGACCTTTTAGATGTGATTCTCCTTCAAAAGTAAATAATTCTAGTGGGAAACATTTGCTAAGGATTATTTTCTAAGTCGTCTCCAAACATTTGCCTTGTGCATCCTTACTGAAATAAATGAATATTAAAGTTTTTAATGCAATACCAATATATAAAGAACTAGCAAACACAGAAGTATAAAAAGGGTGAGGTTTTAAAAACTAATTTAAATAAAAGTTTCAATATTGGACTTCCCTGGTGGTGCTTGTGTAAGAATGCACCTGCCAGTGCAGGGGACACAGGTTTGATCCCTGATCTGGGAAGATTTCACATGCCGAGGAGCAAGTAAGCGCGTGTACCACAACTATTGAACCTAGACTCTAGAGCTTTCAAGCCACAACTGCTGAGGCTGTGTGCCACAGCTGCCAAAGCCTGCACACCTAGAGCCCATACTCTGAAGCAGGAGAAGCCACCCCAGTGAAAAGTCCACGTACCACAACAGAGAACAGCCCTTTGCTCGCTGCAACTAGAGAAACCTCACATGCAGCAACAAAGACATAGTGCAACTGAAAAAAAGTTTCAGTATTATATTTCTGCCCCTTGATGAGTTATCATTTATCCCTCTAGGGTAAATGGCCATCCCAGTGGAAGCTACTCTACTAATTTGAGCTGAAATTGTTTACATTCGTTGTTATGCTCACTATCCTTATTTGGCTCTTCCTTCATAGTGAAATCTTGACTTTGATGTTTAAAGGACTTGGTAAATGAGAATGTTAAACCTAAGACAGATTATCCCATGAAGTTCTAACAGTAAGTATGGGTAAACATCATGTTTGGTCAGTCGTGTTTTATCGTCTAATGAAATGGAGAACATACGCAGGAGTGCACATTTGAAGTAAAGAGGCTTCATTTTAAGTCCTTATTCTGATCCTCTCGTGACCTTATCTTTGCTGTGCCTCTGTATTCCTGTCTATAAAATCGGGAGTAATTAAAAAGTTCCAGATGCTGGGAAAGATTGAGGACAGTCATATCGCTACATAATTACTGGAAAAACCATAGCTTTGACTATACAAACCTTTGTCTGCAAAGTGATGCCTCTGCTTTTAAATACCCTGTCTAGGTTTGTCATAGCTTTTCTTCCAAGGAGCAGGCGTCTTTTAATTTCATGGCTGAAGTCACCATCCACAGTGATTTTGGAGCCAAGAAAATAAAATCTGACACAGTTTCCACTTTTTCCTCATCTATTTGCCATGAAGTGATGCAGTGAGAATTTGAAATTAAATCTCCTTAGTTTGAATTTGTTTTGGTATATAGGCATATTAATCAAAGATATGTATCTGAAAAGCTGTCTTAATCAAACTTCAAAAATAAGTTGTCAATTATATTTAAAATGAGTAGCCAACAAGGACTTGCTGTACAGCATAGGGAATTCTGCTCAGTGTTATGTGGCAGCCTGGATAGGAGGGGAGTTTGAGGGAGAATGGGGACATCTATATGCATGGCTGAGTCTCTTTGGTGTCTACCTGAAACTATCACAATATTGCTAATCTATGATACTTCAATATAAAATATTTTTTAAAAAATTGTAAAAAAAATAAGATCTTTAATAACTTAGCAAGGAATCAAAAAGCATTAATTGTAAAATACGTGCTACGTACTACTCAGGGTTCTGGTCTACAGTGAGCTTATTGTCTAGTGGTGAAGATAAATATTAAACATTTTTTCCTATTGCATTTGCTTATTGTTAGAGTAGAGCAGTAGTCAGTGTTTGGTAGTCATATGTATTTATCCACCTTCCAACTAGTTAGGGTTACATAAGGTGACTCAGAGGTTAAAGCGTCTGCCTCTAATGTGGGAGACCTGGGTTCGATCCCTGGGTTGGGAAGATCCCCTGGAGAAGGAAATGGCAACCCACTCCAGTATTCTTGCCTGGAGAATCCCATAGACAGAGAAGCCCGGTGGGCTACAGTCCACGGGGTCGCAAAGAGTCGGACGCAACTGAGCGACTTAACTTTCACTTTCCAACTAGTTGTCCTTAGGTAACAGGAATGTAAGTAAAACAATTCCCTTGCCTAACTATTATGTAGTAATTTAAAACATAAATGTTTTTGAGTAAACAACATTATCTCTCCTTCCAGTTGGTGTAGACCATAAAGAGATGAATTTCCATGCCACTTTTCTATAATCAGCTTCATTGCCAAACTAAAAATTTGAAGCAAGTGTATGATTAAGAAGAGAAAAAAAACCCCACTAATTTAAGGGAAAGCAGGAATGCCAGAAATCCATCTTGAAATGGATGAGGGCTATTTTATTTTGGGTTTGAAAATGCCAAAGAAACAAGTACCCGTTGAACATCCCAGAGCCATAAAATGTTTGAGCTCAGGAGATTATTACAAAGAATCAGAAAGCTTTTCTTTACGTATATAAGGTGTACATACCAAGACATACCAAATTGTATTTATCAGAGTTATTTGGCCGTAGAAAGTAGGAATAAAGTTAGATGGAACACAGGCATGATCTTTTCTTTATTGCATACAGAACTTTAAAGTAGCAGGATTATGTGTGAATTTTCCTTTTTGGTGTATTTCAGTATTTTTTTTTTTCAAATTTAAACAGGCAAAAAGGGGTACTCTTTCTACCCCCTTCTGATGTCTATGTCAGAAGCTTTCTCTATCTCCTTTATACTTTAATAAAACTTAAAAAAAAAAACAGGCAAAAAGATAGTGCTGTATGTATTGATATGAAAGGTTATCCAGGATCTGTTGTTTTTTATAAAAAGCTGTTAGAAAACTAATATACTGTTTTATAAAGCAGTGATAAATGAAAAAAGTTTGAAACACAGTTACTAAAGTGTTATCATTTATTGCATTTCAGTGAAGAGTAAGTGGAACATTCCCTTTGTATTTCTTGTGTTTTTGTATGGTTTGTACTTACATTACCGTTTTAAGTTAATTTTCATTTTATCATCTGTTGTTTCAGTACTTGTCTTTGCTTTTTTCCCTTGTTAGATCCTGTTTTCTGGCCCTCATGCCTTTGACTTGCTTTACTCCCCTGTTTGGGGTGTGAGTTACTCTTCAGTAGTTCCTGAGGAGGTTTCCCCTCTCTTTTGGGTTAGTTAGGCTGGGTATAGGAATCTAGGTTGAAAATTAGTTTGCTCAAAACTTTGAAGGATATGCTACTTTCCAAAACAAATATTTCCAACATGCAAGTAGTAAAGTGCATACATAATGCTAAAATGAACACAACCTCAGAAATAATTGAAGCTACTTGTGTATTTTCTACTTCCCACCATCATCCTGGTTTTGCTATTTAATCTTTCTCTGGCATCTCTTAACTTTGTATTTGTGAATTTTAATACAATGTGTAGTATTATTTCTTACGTTTTCCAACTTTGCTTAAATGATGTACTATATAACACTAGTGGTAAAGAACTCACCTGCCAATGCAGGAGATGTAAGAGATGTGGGTTTGGTCCCTGGATTGGGAAGATCCCCTAGAGGAGGACATGGCAACCAACTAGTATTCTTGGCCTGGAGAATCCCATGGACAGAGGAACCTAGCAGGCTACAGTCCATAGGGTCACAAAGAGTCATACTGAAGTGACTTAGCACGAAGGCATGCACATGCACTCTTCTGAAGCTTTTTGAATACTGTTTCTAAGAGTTATCTAGTTTCATGTATACTTTTTGGTATATATAGTTTTGATAACATCCATTTTTTGATACATTGATGATATGTAGTATTTCATTATGTAAACACATCACAGTTCATTCTTTTATTAATGGATTTGGAGGCATTTACATTAACTGCTGGGGTAGACATCTTTTCTTTGTATATTTATATGTGGATGCAAGAATTTCTTTCAGGGTATATGCTTTGAGTGGAATTCCTGGGTTCATATATAGGCCTATCTTCAACTATAATAAATACTGCCAAGTTATTCTCCACAGTATTTGTAGCAGTTTATGCAGTTATCAGTGTTTGAAAGTTACTATTGCCTTGTATTCTTGCCAATACTTGGTGTCGTCAGTTTAATTTTAGCCATTCTGGTGGGTGGACTGTGCCATCTTATTGTGGGTTTTTGTTTTTGTTTTTCTGATGTGGAGAGTTGCTTATCTTTTTGGTTACATTTATTGCTATTCAGATTTTCTCTTTTGTGAGTTATCTTTTCCCATTTTCTGCTCATTTTTCATTTGGGTTGTCTTTTTCTTAACAGGTTTTATGAAAGTATATGCTAGACATGAATTCTTTGTTGGTCATTACTTCAGAATTATATTTTTTCAGTTTATCTTTTCACTTTTTGTATTACCTTTATGTGCAGAATTTTTACATTTTATTGCACTGAAAATAGTACATCTGACAATTAAAATGTGAAATTTATTGAAATTTTTTTATGGTTTTATACATTTTGTGGACCATTGTCTTTTCTTAAAAATAGCTTTATTAAGGTATAATTGACATACAATAAACCTCTCATATTTAAAACTTGATAAGCTTTGGCATATTTTTATACCCATGAAACCACAGTCAAAGTAATGAATATACCCATCACTCCTAGAACTTTCTTTCTACTCCCATTGTATTTCCTCTTTCTTACTTTCCTTCAATAATAACTTTTTATCCTCACTCAGTTATGCTGCTTTCTATATAGATTATAGATTACATTACATTTTTAGAATTTTACATCAAAAACCTATACAGTCTCTTTTTGTTTTTTTTTTTCCAGCCAGTATAATTATTTTGAAATTCTTTTATGTTGTATATATTAATAGTTAATTCCTTTTATTGCTGAGTATTCTTTGTATGGCTTTATCATGATTTGTTTGTCCATTCACCTGTTGGCCATTCAGCTTGTTTCCAGTTTTTGGCGAATACAAACAAAGCTGTTGTGAACATTCATGTATAAGTCTTTGTGTGAACAAATGCTTTCTCTTTCTCTTGGGTAAATGAATGGCTGGGTCACATGTCAGGTTTTTCAAAGTAGTATCGTTTTACATTCCTAACAATAATGTATGAGAGTTCTAGTTTTCCACTTCCTGATCAACACATGGCGTAGCCAGTCTTTTTATTATAGTTTTAGACATCCTAAAATTAATGGCAGCTCATTGTGGTTCTTTATTTGTATTTCCCTAGTGACTTTTGTTGCGTATCTTTTCACCTGCTTGTTTACCAACCATATATCTTCTTTGGAAATGTATCTTTTCAACACCTTTACTGACTTGAAAAAATTGGATTGTTTTCATATTGTTGAGTTTCGAGAGGAGTGTGTGTGTGGTTCTGGACCCAAGCCCTTTATTTATTATATTCTTTTTTTTTTGCCTTTTTAAATGTTGTGGCTTAGATGGCAAACGGTAGACAGATTGAAGGTGGTGATTTGTATCACCTTTAAGTTACATACATTCTGTCACTGGTTCACTTGGTATCTCTGGAGGGAACACCCTTGACTGTGATGCAGATTCTATTGTGCTGAGGGTGGGCATGAAGAGATCTGCTTAGGGAGAGCAGATCATGACAAGGATGAACTGAGGCAGAACAACATAGTGTCAGCCACACATTGTGGACAGAACTGTTGGTAAACTCACACAAGACACTATCAAGAACTCCAAGGAAAAACTAGGTGAGACATTAACAGGAAAGAGAAGGCCTGCATTACTAGATGGCCCAGGAGCAGCCAAGCCATGGCTTGTTGGCATGTATTTTCCTAGGCTGTGGCTTGTCTTTTTACTCTCTTAACAGTGTCTTTTGGAGACGGCCATGGCAACCCACTCCAGTACTCTTGCCTGGAAAATCCCGTGGGCGGAGGAGCCTGGTAGGCTGCAGTCCATGGGGTCGTGAAGAGTCGGACACGACTGAGCGACTGAAATGGCAAACCACTTCAGTGTTCTTGTCTGGAGAATCCCAGGGACCGCGGAGCCTGGTGGGCTGCTGTCTATGGGGTCGCAGAGTCAGACATGACTGAAGCGACTTAGCAGCAGCAGCAGCAACAGTGTCTTTTGAAGAACACATGTTCTTAATTTTGACAAAGTTCAGTTTATCAACTTGTTCTTTTATTGATGATAGTTTTCATGTTATATCTGAGAAATCTGCCTAACTGAAGAGCACAAAGATGTTCTATGTTCTCTTCTGTAAATGTTACTGTTTTAGGTTTTACATTTAGATCTATGATCCATTTGGAGTTACTTTTTGTATGTTGTGTGAGTGATGGATGGAAGTTCTTTTTAAAAAAATATGAGCATCTAAATGTCCCAGCAGCATTTGTTGAAAAGACTGCTTTCCCACTGAATTGAGAAATCTCCTTTGCACTTTGCTGAAAATCAATTAGCCATATGTATGTAGGTCTATTTCAGGACTTTATTCTGTTCCATTGTTCTATTTGTATACCTTGATGCCATTACCACACTCTGTGTTGCTTTTTTCAAACAAAATATAATATTATGAAAGTATATTGCATACGTACAAGAAGTAGAATGGTGGTTGCCAGGGGGTGGAGGGAAGGAGGGCTGAGGAGTTACTGTTTAATGGGTTCAGTTTCAGTTTTGTAAGATGAAACAAGTTGTGTGGATGGATGTTGGTGGTGGTAGCACAGCAGTGTAAATATACTTAATATCATAGAACTGTTCGCTTAAAAATGATTAAGATGGTAAATTTTGTTAGTGTGTTTTGCCACAGGTTTTTTGTTTGTTTGGTTGGTTTTTAAGCTATATTGCACAATGTCTGGTGCAAAATGAGTACTCAGTCATTTCAGTTGAATGTTTTAAAAAAAATCAAGACCCGCTGTTAGCTGGCAAATTGACTCCCCAACTGAAAGGCATTTTTATTTAACTATTTTACATAGCTGCCTCAGAATTTTAATCCTCCCGAGTGATAAAGCTCAGATTTTAAAATTTTCGTATTCAAGAAGTATCCTAGATCTCTTTAGTAGTAGTGACTTACTAAAACAGAAATGGGAAATATTTGAACTTATCCTCCTTTCTTTCCCCACCTTCCTGTTCATGCTCACCCACTTCTGTTTCTTGAAAATTGCACTCCTTAAATCTCAAGACATAAAGTTAACTTTTTTGGGTATTTTTTTACATTGTGGTAAAGTATGCATAATATAAAATTTGCCATTTTAGCTATTGTTACGCATACACTTCTGTGGCATTAAATAGATTATGTTGTTATGCATCCATCACCACTATTCATCTCCAGAACATTTTCATCTTCTCAAACTGAACTCCTGAACTCATCAGACGCTAATTTTCCATTCCTCCCTGTTTTTTGCCTCTGGTAACCACCATTCTATACTTTTTGTCTATGAATTTGACATAAGTGGAAACATGTCACTTTGTGGCTTGCTTATTTCGCTTAGCATAATGACTTTAAGATTTATTGACTTGTAGCATGTGTCAAGTCTCCCTTTTAAGGCTGAATAATATTCCATTGTGTTTATATGCTACAGTTTGTTCATCTGTCCCTTGATGTGTTCTTGGATTGCCTCCATCTATTGTAAATAATGCTGCTGTGAACATGGGTACAAGTAACTCTCCAAATCTGTACTTTCAGTTCTTTTGGGTATATATTCAGAAGCGAAATTACTGGATCATATGGTAATTCAGTTTAATTTTTGGAGAAACAACCATACATTTTGCACAGTGGCTGCACCATTTTACATTCCCATCAACAATGCACAGGAGTCCCAAATTTTCCACATCTTTACAAACAATTGTTATTCTGTTCGATCTTTTCAGGTGCTTATTGGCCACTTCTGTATCTTCTTTGGAGAAGTCTAAGTCCTTTGCCTATTATTGTTGGTTTTTTTTGATGTTGTGTTTTAAAACTTCTTTATATATACTGGATATTAATCCTTTAACAGGTATATGATTTGGCAGATCTTTTCACCTGTTCTGCAGGTTTTCTTTTTACCACAAGGATAGTGTCCAGCTTTCAGGATAGACAAGTTTTTATTTTGATATAGTTCAGTTTATATATTTTTACTTTTGTTACATAATGCTGTGGTATCATATCTAAGAAATAATTTCCAAATCCAATATCGTGAAGCTTTTTCCCATTGTTTTCTTCTAAGAGTTTTATGATTTTAGCTCTTAGATCTATTTTTTTCCTTTTTTTCTTTTTTTAAATTTGAAGTATAGTTGATTTACAGTATGTGTTAGTTTCAGGTGTACGGCAAAATTATTCAGTTACTTTTTTTTTCAGATTGTTTTCCATTATAGGTTATTGCAAGATATCGCATATAGGTCTCTGTGTAATACAGTAACTCCTTCTTATCTGTTTTATGTGAAGCAGTTTGTATCTATTAATCCCATAGTACTCCTAATTTATCGCCCACCTCCCCCTTTAGTAACCATAAATTTACTTTCTGTGTCTGTGAGTCTGTTTTTTGTATATGGATTCATTTGTAGTATTTTTTAGATTCCAAGTATAGGTGATATCATAAGGTCTTTGTGTTTTTCTATCTGATTGACTTCATTTAGTATGATATTCTCTAGGTCCCATCTGTGTTGCTGCAAATGGCAATATTTCATTCTTTTTTATGACTGAGTAATATTTCATTTTGTGTGTTTGTGTGTGTACATGTCCACACATACTTGTACCACATGTTCTTAAGTCAGTTGTCTGTTGATGGGCACTTGCATTTTTTCCATCTTGCTGCTGTTGCTGCTGCTAAGTCGCGTCAGTTGTGTCCAACTTTGTGCAACCCCATAGACAGCAGCCTAGCAGGCTGCCCGTCCCTGGGATTCTCCAGGCAAGAACACTGGAGTGGGCTGCCATTTCCTTCTCCAATGCATGAAAGTGAAAAGTGAAAGTGAAGTCTCTCAGTCCATCTTGGGTTTTGTAAATAGTGCTGCTGTGAACATCGGGATACATGTATCTTTTTAAATTAGAGTTTTTGTCTTTTCAGTATTTATACCCAGGAGTAGAATGACTAGATCACATGTAACTCTAGTTTTAGTTTTTGAAGTAACCATACTGTTGCCCATAGTGTCTGCACCAGTTTACATTCCCAACAAGAGTGTAGGAGGGTTCCCTTTTCTCCACACCCTCTCCAGCATTTGTTATTTTCATACTTTCTGATGATAGCCATTCTGACTGATGTAAAGTGATACCTCATTGTGGTTTTAATTTGTGTTTCTCTAATAATTAGTGATGTTGAGTATCTTTTCATGTGCCTGTTGGTCATCTGTATGTTTTGTGTTTGGAGAGATACCTGTTTAGGTCTTCTGCCCATTTTTTGGTTGTGTTGTTTGGTTTTCTGATATTGAGTTGTAGAAGTTACTGGTATATTTTGGATATTAATCCCTTGTCAATCATACCATTTGCAAATGTTTTCCCCCATTCCCTGTTTCAAAAAAAGACATTTCATTTTGTTGATAGTTTCCTTTGCTGTGTAACAGTTTTTAAGTTTGTTTAGGTCTTGTTTAGGGTTTATTTTTGCTTTTATTTCTTTTCCTTGGGAGTCTGATCTTAGATCTATTTTGAGTTAATTTATGTATATGGTATAAGGTAAGAGACAAATTCTTTTCCATATGAATATTCAGTTTTTCCAGTAGCACTTGTTGAAAAGACTGTCTGTTCCTCTGCTGAATAGTCTTGGCACCTTGGAAAATCATTTGACCATATATATGAGGGTTTATGGCCCTAGTGGTAAAGAACTCACCTGCCAGTACAGGAGACATAAGAGACGCCAGTTTGATCCCTGGATCTGGAAGGTCTTGTGAAGGCGGGCCTGGCAACCCACTTGCCTGGAGAATCCCATGGGCAGAGGAGCCTAGTGGGCTACAGTCCATGGGGTAACAGTCAGACGTGACTGAACCAATTTAGCACACACACAACGATTTATTTCTGGACTCTCTAGTCTGTTCTGTTGGTCTGTGTGTGTTTATGCCAGTACATACTGCTTTGATTACTGTAGCTTTGTAGTAAACTTTGAAATAAGAAAGTGTGACATAGGGAAAGAAAAAAAGAAAGTGTGAGATCTACAGCTTTATCCTTCTTTTCAAGTTTGTTTTGGCAATTTAGGGTCCCTTGAGATGCCCCCCCCCGAAAAAAAAATTGAGATTTTGGTAGGGATTTCATGAATCTGTGCATTGCTTTGTGTAGAATTGACATCTTACACTGTTGTCTTCCATTCCATGAACGTTTTTGTGTCATGTCTTGCCATTTATTTGTGTCTTCTTTAGCATCTTTGATTAAGTTTTAATATTATAGTTTTCAGTGTGTAAGTCTTTCACTTCCTTGGTTAAGTTTATGCCTCTGTTTTTAAAATTTGTTAATTTTTGGCTGCACTGGGTCTTTGTTGTAACTCATGGGCTTTTCATTGTTGCATGTGGGCTTTCTCTAGTTGGGGCACAAGAGCTACTCTTCGTTGCAGTACATGGGTTCTCAATTTGGTGGCTTCTCTTGTTGAGCACGGACTGTAGGGTGGGTGGGCTTCAATAATTGCAGCAGATGGGCTTAGTTGTCCAATGGCGTGTGAGCAGACCTGAGATGAAACCCATGTCACTCGCATTGGCAGGCACATTCCTAACCACTGGACCAACGGGGAAGTCACTACTCCTGTATCTTTGATGCAATTATAAATGGAATGGTTGACTTCTTTTTCAGATTGGTCATTGTTGTATAAAAACACAACTTAGGGAATTCCCTGGTGGTCCAGTAGTTAGGACTCTGTGCTCTCATACCTGGCTGGGGAACTAAGATCCTGCAAAGCTGTGTGTTGCAGCCAAAAACAAAAAAACAACACAGCTGATTTTTGTGTGTTGATTTCATATTGTGCAACTTTTCTGAACTTGTTTATTTGTTTAGTTTTTTGATGTGGAATTTTCAATATTTTCTACATATAAAATCATGTCATCTGTAAACAGTGATACTACTTTTATTTCCAATTTGGATGCCGTTTATTTCTTTTTCTTGCATAATCGCTCTCACTAGGACTTCAAGTACTGTATTGAATAGAAGTGGGGAATGTGGACATGTTTCTTCCTGACCTTTGAGGAAAAGCTTTAAGTCTTTCACCATTGAGTATAATGTTAGGATTTTTCATTCATGGTCTATATTATTTTGAGGTACTTTTTTTCTCCTAGTTTATTGAGTGTTTATCATGAAAGGTTATTGAACTTTTCAAATATTCTTTCTACATCAGTTGAGGTGACATGTGAGGTTTTTTTCACTTCATCCTCTTAATGTGATTTTCATATGCTGAACCATCCTTGCATTCCAGGGATAAATCCCACTCGGTCATAGTGTATAGTTTATTTTAATATGCCATTGAATTCAGCTTGCTAATATTTTGTTGATGATTTTTGTATCATAAGGGACATTGGGCTGTAGTTTTCTTTACTTGTAGTCTTTGGCTTTGATATCAAAGTCATGCTGGCCTCATAGAATGAGTTAGAATTTGTTCCTCTTCAATTTTGGGGGGAAGTTTACCTGTTGATGCTGTTCTCATTCAAGCTCTCTTCCTTACTATTATTGATAATTGAGATGAAGATACCATATAGATGCTATAGTGATTAATATCATAAACATGAAAACTTTTATTCAATTACAGTAGTGATGGAAGGATTGTAAGTTGAATAAACAAAACTGTATTTGCCCTATCCATGTGACCCTGAAAAGATTGTATTTAGATTGTAATATACAATAATTTGTGATAATTTCTCCATCTGTCAATATCTTACATAAATAATAGGAATATAAATTGGAACAAATTTTCTGGTCCAGAATTTAGCACTATGTAAATTCTTAAAAATTATACATCCTAAAAAAAAAAAATTATGCATCCTTTGACCCAGCAATTCTATTTATAGAACATTGTGCTAAATATTATAATAATTATATAAATATTGCATATAGAAATTTCTAACTCTGCATAGTAATAAAGTTAGAAACCATCATGTCCAGAAACAGGGACTTGAGTAATAAATTGTAGTATACACATGAGGTATAAAAATATTGGTGTTGAAAGTTTTACAAAATAATATAGCTTGGGTCCATTAATATGCTACTATTTAGGCATAAAAACCCCTCAAACTTAATTTTATCTGCTAACAGTGGTCTGTTTGGGAGTAGTGGTAGTGTTTATTAATGACATTTTTATTTTTACTTCTCCACTTATCTATATATTTTTAAACAATAAAGGATATTTTATTACAAAAATTTATTATTTTATTAAAGCAAAAGATGTATTTATAAAATATTTACGTATTTAGTTTTGGCCTTACTGGGTCTTCGTTGCCGCAGGGCTTTTCTCCAGTTGCAGAGAGCTGACGCTGCTTTCACGGTGGTGGTTTCTCTTATCGCAGGCTTTAGTGGTTGTGGCTCCTGGCCTCTGGAGTACAGGCTCAGTAGTTGCAGCGCACAGGCTTAGTTGCTGCGTAGTATGTGGCATCTTCTCGGATCAGAGGTTGAACCTGTGTCTCTTGCATTGGCAGGCAAATTCTTTACTACTGAGCCACCAGGAAAGCTCAGCAAAAGATATTTTTTAAAAATTGAAAATGAAGTTAGAAAGCATAGTTAAATCCCATGACAGAATCAGTATCTAAAAATAATCTTGGTCAGCTAGGATGATGGATTGCATCCAGTGAAAGTTAATCAGAATAGATAAATAGGAGGTAGATAAAGTAACGAGTCATATTTCTGGGTTTAAAAAGCCAACTATAACCAATATAAAAAGTGTGAGGTGCAGTCTAATAGCCATGTGTGTTGTAAGACTTAAAAGTTATAATTTACTCTAGCCGCTTTCTGAATGTAAGCAGCCAGCTGTTCATTTCCCATTCCATTTCATCTCACACCCAGCTTAGTCTCTTCGAGAGAAATCTCCCATGCTTCCTCACCAAGTGATGTTAAGTCTTGTCACTGTTTTGCCCCATCTGTTCTATTGATTTTTTTCTGATTTTGTTCAAGTTGCTGTCTACCTGAATTTCTTTTCCCCTCACTTTCGCATTTTCAAACTTGACCCATACCTCAGACATCCAACTGAAGTGCTACCCCTGCTGGAAGTCTGTCTGTCATAGTACAGTCACATTTTACTCAAACTTATTTAATTCTGAGAATTTCACATGTTGAGAAATTAAAATCAATAAGATTTCTCACTTAATGGCCAAAATTTGAAATAATGCAAATCCTCTTCTATTAAAAGTCACATACAGACAGATTTAACAGTAAGGACCAAGTACCAGATACCATTGGTCATTTCTGTGTGAACCACCAACATTCTAAAGTGTGGAGCATCAATCTCACTATTGCTGAAAAACTTTCGCCAGAAGCAGTCATTTTAAATGGGAATTAAATGTTGTCAACTCTTGGGAAGAAGATCAAGTGATGCCCATGATACTACTAGTTGTAAAGATTAAACCTAATGCTTGGGGGCAGGAGGGGCAGAATTTAAAATACAAGTAAAATAGTTGTAGAATTGTGCATTCTTGAAAGTCTTGTAGCAGAGTGGTTAAGTGTGGGCTCTGGAATCAGATGACCACAGTTCAAATCCTAAATCTGGCATTTACTACAGTGGTGACTTTCAGAAAATAATCTCTCTGTGCTTTTGTTTCCTCATTTTAAAAATCGGCTGATGATAAATCACTTACCTCTTTGGGTTATTGTATTAAATGTTAGTACCATGTGAAGCTCTTAGGAAAATACCTAGTGTATAGTATGTGCTCAAAAATATTAACTATGATTATTCTACTGGAAAAGTTAGTCTCAAACCACTTGAGTCTTAAATTGGAATGCATCCCTGCATAAAAAATGACCATTATGAAAAAAATTTCTCCTTCCAAGGTAGTTTTCAGAGAATAGTCCAGATGCTAATCAACCTGTTTGAAACCATATAGTGAGGAATGTAGATAGGATTGGGATAAGGGGAGATAATCTTTCCTTCTTCCTGTAAACATGATAATGCTTAATAAAGAAAATTTGGAAAGAATTTCAGAAAAACATAAAAATGATACAAAATTGTTTATAATCCTACTACTGTTGTTCAGTTGTCCAGTTGTGTCTGACTCTTTGCGACCCCATGAACTGCAGCACGCCAGGCCTCCCTGTCCCTCACAATCTCCCGGAGTTTGCCCAAGTTCATATTCATTGCATCGGTGATGCCATCCAGCCACCTCTGACACCTGCTTCTCCTTCTGCCTTCAACGTTTCCCAGCACCAGGGACTTTTCCACTGAGTCATCTGTTCGCATCAAATGACCAAAATACTGAAGCTTCAGCATCAGTCCTTCCAGTAGTTCTTCCTAACATTAATATGGCTGAATTCCTTCTAATTTTTCCCCCTGTGCATCAGTTTTTTATGTACAAGTAAGTTATGATTATAACACATACACAGAACTGAAGAGTATTTAACCTAGAGAAGTAAACTGTTGTGGCGTTCCAGATGAAGGATGTTCAGAGCCTGGTCTAGGTCACTGGCTATGGAAATAAAGCATAAGATCATTGACAGAGGTATTAACGATTTTGCCATTGAGTCAATAAACTTTGGAGTGGTGATTTCAGAGATAGTTTTTTTTAGCTCTGGCTCCTGAAAAGAGACAGATGGAACATAGGAGGAAGAGCATATTTGCTGGGGAAATTGTTTGTTTTCACCATGTTGAATTTTAGATTTGAATAGGACATCCAGATGGAAATGTCTAACAGGCATTTGAGGTATATAGCAAGGCCTTGAGAGATAATCTGCCTGAGATATGAATGAGAACCTCCTGTGAGAATATTTAAAATAAAGATGGTACCTGATCGGGCTAAGTGTACTTAGTTCTTTAAGGGCAGGAATGGAGTCTTCATCTCTGTTACCCTCCATATTATTGCTACATAGTAAACTTTAGTGGAATAAATAAGTTTACTGAAACAAAGAGAAGAGGCCATTAATTTGGTCATTAATTTGGTTTCTGAAGAATGCCAATGAACTTGAGGGAGTCATAATTATCATTTACTGCCCCTTTCTTAGTTTTGTTGGTGTCTAAAACTTAAATTTCTAAAGAGAAATAAAAGACTCCCATTTTTCTTTTCTGCTTTTGATGGAATTTTGTTTACATGAGTTACTTAAAAATGTTAGTTCAGTTCAGTTCAGTCGCTCAGTCGTGTCCAACTCTTTGTGACCCCACGAATCGCAGCACGCCAGGCCTCCCTGTCCATCACCAACTCCCGGAGTCCACCCAAACTCATGTGCATCGGATCGGTGATGCCATCCAGCCATCTCATCCTCTGTCGTCCCCTTCTCCTCCTGCCCCCAATTCCTCCCAGCATCAGGGACTTTTCCAATGAGTCAGCTCTTCACATCAGGTGGCCAAAGTATTGGAGTTTCAGTTTTAGCATCAGTCCTTCCAGTGAACACCCAGGGCTGATCTCCTTTAGAATGGACTGGTTGGATCTCCTTGCAGTCCAAGGCACTCTTAAGAGTCTTCTCCAACACCACAGTTCAAAAGCATCAATTCTTCGACGCTCAGCTTTCTTCACAGTCCAACTCTCACATCCATACTTGACCACAGGAAAAACCATAGCCTTGATTAGACGGACCTTTGTTGGCAAAGTAATGTTATTTGGATGGCTATAATTCATTGTTTAATCTTGGCGTTCTTAAAAACGATGATGGTGAAGATTGTTCCAGTGGTTCTTCAGTGTCCAGAGTACGCACATAGTGGATATGTTAAGAACGCCTCCGTTGTAAAAAAATTTTTTTAACCATTTTAACTTTTTGTTTTATATTGACATATAGCCAGTTAACAATGTTGTAACAGTTTCAAGTGAACAGCAAAGGGACAGCCATTCTCCCGCAAACTCTCCTTTCACCCAGCCTGCCACATAACAATGATCAGAGTTCCCTGTGCTATATACAGTAGGACCTCACTGGTTATCCATTTTAAATATAGCACTGAAGGACACTTCTTTAATGTGATTAACATATAAGGGGGAATAGATTTAGAAATATAAAAAGTATATAAATAAGTATAGGGGAAACTGTAAACGTAAGTACTCCCAGGGTATTGAATCTTGTGTGACTTGGGAGGCTTAATTGGACGTCTGTGTCAGAAGATATTAGATTGGTGGCGGGAGCTTCTGAGTGGGAAGGGGGACTGTGGAAAGAACAGCCTCATCTCTGTTCCCTCCATGCTGCTCTTTGCATACATGAGCCAGCCGTGGGTTAATTTGCACATGTGGTTTCAACTGTCAGATTGTGTTGACTCATTCTGAAAGCTCCAGAATAGGCCCCTGTGTCTTTCCCCCTAGTGCCTAGCTCCTTACTGGGGTAGGTTATGAAAAAATATATGGCAAATGAATAGAATGATGAATTTATTCAGTAAATGGTAAATTTATTCAGTAAACATTTAATGAGACTTGAATGTCCTGTGGAGATGGAAGTGAGTGGAGGAGTGTTTGGCCTACTAAGGTTGATAAGATATTATCTGACCTTAAGGAACATAAATTCTGATACTGAATATAAATTTGTAAAGCCTTCTGATTTTCAGATTAACCAATGCAGAAAATAAGTAATTTGCTGACTTAAAACAGTTTCTTTCTGACATAGATTTTAAGAGATTTGTTAAGAGATGTTATGTGAAATAATCCAAAATCACTGTGGATGGTGACTGCAGTCATGAAACTAAAAGATACTTGTTCCTTGGAAGAAAAGCAATGACAAACCTAGACAGAGTATTAAAAAACAGAGACATCACTTTAAAAAGCAGAGACATCACTTTAAAAAGCAGAGACATCACTTTGCTTACAAAGGTCTGTATGCTGCTGCTGCCGCTGCTAAGTCACTTTAGTCGTGTCTGACTCTGTGCGACCCCATAGATGGCAGCCCACCAGGCTCCCCCATCCCTGGGGTTCTCCAGGCAAGAACACTAGAGTGGGTTTCCATTTCCTTCTCCAATGCATGAAAGTGGAAAGCGAAAGTGAAGTCGCTCAGTTGTGCCTGACTCTTAGCGACCCCATGGACTGCAGCCTTCCAGGCTCCTCCGTCCATGGAATTTTCCAGGCAAGAGTACTGGAGTGGGGTGCCATTGCCTTCTCCGTCAAAGCTTTGATTTTTTTCTAGTAGTCATGTATGGATGTGAGAGTTGAACCATAAAGAAGGCCGAGTGCCAGAGAATTGATGCTTTCGAACTGTGGTGCTGGAGAAGACTCTTGAGAGTCTCTTGGACAGCAAGGAGATCAAACCTGTCAGTCCTAAAGGAAATCAACGCTGAATATTCACTGGAAGGACTGATGCTGAAGCTGAAGCTTCAGTACTTTGGCCCCCTGATGTAAAGAGCTGATTCATTTGAAAAGACCCCAGTGCTGGGAAAGATTGAGGGCAGGAAGAGAAGGAGGCGATAGAGGATGAGATAGTTGGATATCATCACCAATTCAATGGACATGAGCTTGAGCAAACTCCAAGAGATAGTGAAGGACAGGGAAGCCTGCAGTTCATGGGTTTGCAAAGAGTCAGACATGACTTAGCGACTGAACAGCAAGTGTGAAATCTTATTTATGTAACTAATAAGCACACAATTCTGCATTCCTTCTCTTCACTCATTTAGCTAGGAAGGATTATTATGGGATCAGTTTTTATGATCCTCTGTTATCATTCAGTTTTTTTCTTATTTTATGAAAGTTTGGGATTTGATTAGATGGGGACATAATGCTCTTCTGAAAATGTAGAAGGAGTCCACTTCTCTAACGTAACTGCGGTAAAGCAGCAAGATACTTAATTGAATGCATGTACTGAAATATTAAGTTGGTGCAAAAGTAATTGTGGTTTTGCATTGTTGAACTTTGCTGTTTGAAATTGTAACATATTCTTAATGTGGTTATGTTATACATCATTTTCATGCACTTTTCTCACTTTATGGGTTTTGCTAATGACTTCTTGCTTGATATATATTTTATATTTGTTTTAGGCTGTGGAAATGATGTTAGACAAAAAGCAAATTAGAGCAGTTTTCTTGTTCAAGTTCAAAATGGGTCGTAAAGCAGCAGAGACAACTCAACATCAACAACACATTTGGCCCAGGAACCCCTCATGTACATACAGTGCAGTGGTGGTTCAAGAAGTCTTGCAGAGGAGACAAGAGCCTTGAAGATGAGGGGCATAGTGGCTGACCGTCAGAAACTGTTCAGTCGCTCAGTCGTGTCTGACTCTTTTGCAACCCCATGGACTGCACCATGCCTGGATTCCCTGTCCTTCACTTTCTCTTGAAGTTGACAGTGCCCAATGGAGAGGATCATCGAAGCCGATCCTCTTACAACTACATGTGAAGTTGCCGAAGAACTCAACTCTCCCATTCTACGGTTGTTTGGCATTTGAAGCAAATTGGAAAAAGCTCAGTTAGTGGGTGTTTGACTGCGAAAAAAAAAAGATCGTCTTTTTGAAGTGTTGTCTTCTATTATTCTGCACAACAACAATGAACGTTTCTTTTTTAAAAAAATTTTTATTTCATTTGTTTATTTGGCTGTGCCTGGTCTTAGTTGCAGAACATGGGATCTTCGATGTGGCCTGTGGCTTCTAGCTCCCTGACCAGCGCTTGAACCAAGACCTCCTGCTTTGAGAGCACGGAGTCTTAGCCGCCAGGGAAGTCCCCAGTGAACCATTTCTTGATTGGACTGTGATGTGCAACAAAAGGTGAATTTTATATTACAGCTGGTGATGACCAGCTCAGTGGTTGGACTGAGAAGAAGCTCCAAAACTCTTCCCAAAGCCAGACTTGCACCAAAAAAGGTCATGGTCTCTGATGGCCCGATCCACTACCCCTTTCTGAATCCCAGCAAAACCATTATCTGTGGGAAGTGTGCTCAGCAAATCTAGGAGATTCACCCAAAACTGCAATGCCTGCAGGTGGCATTGGTCAATAGAATGGGCCCAATTCTTCTCCAGGACAGTGCTCGACCACACGTAGCACAACAAATGCTTCAAAAGTTGAATGAATTGGTCTATGAAGTTTTGCTTTTTCCACCTGACCTCTCGCCAACCGACTACCACTTGTACAAGCATTTTAACAACTTTTTGCAGGGAAAATGCTTCCACAATCAGCAGGAGGCAGAAAATGTTTTCCAAGAGTCTGTCAAATCCCCAGGCACGGATTTTTATGCTACAGGAATAAACAGACTTCTTGTTGGCAAAAATGCATTGATTGTAATGGTTCCTATTTTGATTAATGAAGATGTGTTTGAGCCTAGCTATAATGATTTAAAATTCACAGTGCGAAACCACAATTACTTTTCTTACCAACTTAATAGCTTAAGTATCTTGATCATTCAAGTATGCAATAATCAGAACATTCAGTGTGTAAGTTAGTTCAGTTCAGTCGCTCAGTCATGTCTGACTCTTCGCAACCCCATGAATCGCAGCACGCCAGGCCTCCCTGTCCATCACCAACTCCCGGAGTTCACTCAGACTCACGTCCATCGAGTCCATGATGCCATCCAGCCATCTCATCCTCTGTCGTCCCCTTCTCCTCCTGCCCCCAATCCCTCCCAGCATCAGAGTCTTTTCCAATGAGTCAACTCTTTGCATGAGGTGGCCAAAGTACTGGAGTTTCAGCTTTAGCATCATTCCTTCCAAAGAAATCCCAGGGTTGATCTCCTTCAGAATGGACTGGTTGGATCTCGTTGCAGTCCAAGGGACCCTCAAGAGTCTTCTCCAACACCACAGTTCAAAAGCATTAGTTCTTCGGCGTTCAGCCTTCTTCACAGTCCGGCTCTCATATCCATACATGACCACTGGAAAAACCATAGCCTTGACTAGGCGGACCTTAGTCAGCAAAGTAATGTCTCTGCTTTTGAATGTACTATCTAGGTTGGTCATAACTTTTCTTCCAAGGAGTAAGCGTCTTTTAATTTCATGGCTGCAACCACCATCTGCAGTGATTTTGGAGCTCAAAAAAATAAAGTCTGACACTGTTTCCACTGTTTCCCCATCTATTTCCCATGAAGTGATGGGACTGAATGCCATGATCTTCGTTTTCCGAATGTTGAGCTTTAAGCCAACTTTTTCACTCTCCACTTTCACTTTCATCAAGGGGCTTTTAGTTCCTCTTCACTTTCTGCCATAAGGATGGTGTCATCTGCATATCTGAGGTGATTGATATTTCTCCCGGCACTCTTGATTCCAGCTTGTTGTTTCTTCCAGTCCAGCGTTTCTCATGATGTACTCCTCATATAAGTTAAATAAGCAGGGTGACAATATACAGCCTTGACGTACTCCTTTTCTATTTGGAACCAGTCTGTTGTTCCATGTCCAGTTCTAACTGTTGCTTCCTGACCTGCATACAGATTTCTCAAGAGGTAGGTCAGGTGGTCTGGTATTCCCATCTCTTTCAGAATTTTCCGCAGTTGATTGTGATCCACACAGTCAAAGGCTTTGGCATAGTCAATAAAGCAGAAATAGATGTTTTCTGGAACTCTCTTGCTTTTTCCATGATCCAGCGGATGTTGGCAATTTGATCTCTGGTTCCTCTGCCTTTTCTAAAACCAGCTTGAACATCGGGAAGTTCATGGTTCACGTATTGCTGAAGCCTGGCTTGGAGAATTTTGAGCATTACTTTACTAGCGTGTGAGATGAGTGCAATTGTGGGGTCGTTTGGGCATTCTTTTGCATTGCCTTTCTTTGGGGTTGAAATGGAAACTGACCTTTTTCCAGTCCTGTGGCCACTCCTGAGTCTTCCAAATTTGCTGGCATATTGAGTGCAGCACTTTCACAGCATCATCTTTCACGATTTGAAATAGCTCAACTGGAGTTCCATCACCTCCACTAGCTTTGTTCATAGTGATGCTTTCTAAGGCCCACTTGACTTCACATTCCAGGATGTCTGGCTCTAGATGGGGGATCACACCATCACGATTATCTGGGTCGTGAAGATCTTTTTTGTACAGTTCTCCTGTGTATTCTTGCCACCTCTTCTTAATGTCTTCTGCTTCTGTTAGGTCCATACCATTTCTGTCCTTTATCGAGCCCATCTTTTCATGAAATATTCCCTTGGTATCTCTAATTTTCTTGAAGGGATCTCAATCTAGTCTTTCCCATTTTGTTCTTTTCCTCTATTTCTTTGCATTGATCGCTGAAGAAGGCTTTCTTCTCTCTTCTTGCTGTTCTTTGGAACTCTGCATTCAGATGCTTATATCTTTCCTTTTCTCCTTTGTTTTTGCTTCTCTTCTTTTCACAGCTATTTGTAAGGCCTCCCCAGACAGCCATTTTGCTTTTTTGCATTTCTTTTTCTTGGGGATGGTCTCGTTCCCTATCTCCTGTACAATGTCTTGAACCTCATTCCATAGTTCATCAGGCACTCTATCTATCAGATCTAGGCCCTTAAATCTATTTCTCACTTCCACTGTATAATCATAAGGTCTTTGATTTAGGTCATACCTGAATGGTCTAGTGGTTTTCCCTACTTTCTTCAATTTGCGTCTGAATTTGGTAATAAGGAGTTCATGATCTGAGCCACAGTCAGCTCCTGGTCTTGTTTTTGCTGACTGTATAGAGCTTCTCCATGTTTGGCTGCAAAGAATATAATCAATCTGATTTCGGTGTTGACCATCTGGTGATGTCCATGTGTAGAGTCTTCTCTTGTGTTGTTGGAAGAGGGTGTTTGCTATGACCAGTGCATTTTCTTGGCAAAACTCTATTAGTCTTTGCCCTGCTTCATTCCGCATTCCAGGGCCAAATTTGCCTGTTGCTCCAGGTGTTTCTTGACTTCCTACTTTTGCATTCCAGTCCCCTATAATGAAAAGGACATCTTTTTTGGGTGTTAGTTCTAAAAGGTCTTGTAGGTCTTCATAAAACTGTTCAATTTCAGTTTCTTCCACGTTACTGGTTGGGGCATAGACTTGGATTACTGTGATATTGAATGGTTTGCCTTGGAGACGAACAGAGATCATTCTGTCATTTTTGAGATTGCATCCAAGTACTGCATTTCAGACTCTTTTGTTGACCATGATGGCTACTCCACTTCTTCTGAGGGATTCCTGCCCACAGTAGTAGATATAATGGTCATCTGAGTTAAATTCACCCATTCCAGTCCATTTTAGTTCGCTGATTCCTAGAATGTCGACGTTCACCCTTGCCATCTCTTGTTTGACCACTTCCAATTTGCCTTGATTCATGGACCTGACATTCCAGGTTCCTATACATCATCGGACCTTGCTTCTATCACCAGTCACATCCACACCTGGGTATTATATTTGCTTTGGCTCCATCCCTTCATTCTTTCTGGAGTTATTTCTCCACTGATCTCCAGTAGCATATTGAGCACCTACTGACCTGGGGAGTTCCTCTTTCAGTATCCTATCATTTTGCCTTTTCATACTGTTCATGGGGTTCTCAAGGCAAGAATACTGAAGTGGTTTGCCATCCCCTTCTCCAGTGGACCACATTCTGTCAGACCTCTCCACCATGACCTGCCCGTCTTGGGTTGCCCCGCTGGCATGGCTTAGTTTCTTTGAGTTAGACAAGGCTGTGGTCCTAGTGTGATTAGATTGACTAGTTTCCTGTGAGTATGGTTTCAGTGTGTCTGCCCTCTGATGCCCTCTTGCAACACCTACCATCTTACTTGGGTTTCTCTTACCTTGGGCGTGGGGTATCTCTTCACGGCTGCTCCAGCACAGCATAGCCGCTGCTCCTTACCTTGGATGAAGGGTGTCTCCTCACCACCGCCCTTCCTGACCTTCAACGTGGGATGGCTCCTCTAGGCCCTCCTGCGCCCGCGCAGCCACCACTCCTTGGACGTGGGGTTGCTCCTCCCGGCCGCTGCCCCTGACCTCCAATGCAGGGTAGCTCCTCCTGGCCATTCCTGCGCCGTCGCAGCCTGGCACTCTCGGCCGCTACCCCTGACCTTGGATGTGGGGTAACAACTCTTGGCCGCCGCCCTTCGGGCATGGGGTCCTCCCAGCTTCTGCCCTTGACCTCAGATGTAGGGTAGCTCCTCTCGGCCGCAGGCTTTTATTAAAGTATATGATTTAACAGTTTATCATTCATTCCCCCTTTTTTTTTTCAATAATCAAGACAGTTCTTAATTATCAGAACTGATACAAGGACTGTTACTGTGAAAACTACAGAAAAAAACTACAGAAAATCAGTGGAATCCTGCAATACCACCAAGCTATTTGTAGTTTGCTAGGCGGAAGGATCAGAATATAGGAAGTTAGGAATCCTTGAAGAGATTATTACTGAAGTAGCCTTAACTGCCTAGCTACCCAGTCAGAATGTGTGTTCTAGGGGGTGAGAAACTTGCATAATTCAAGTCTTAACCTGTTAATTAAGCATGTATCAGTTAAGCATAAGCAAAACCTATTCAGTTGTTAGAGGAAAGAAGTATATTACTAGAAGGGAGAGCAACTTTGTGGAACCTAGAGAGACTCCAAACAAGAACTTAGTCTATTTTCCACACTGTCCAAAGAGAATAGAAGCCAGCTTTCCATTGTGATTTGAACGTGTAATTTTTCAGGCCTTATTGTGGTTCTGGTTTTCCTTTGTTTTAGATTTTTAATTCACCAGAAAACCTATTATATCAAAATATGGGGAATGAGGTACTCTAGGTGTTAATATGACTGTCCCCTTTGTAAACAAATAAACTGGCATCTGGCATTGTTGTTCGGTCGCTAAGTCATGTCTGGCTTTTTGCTGCTGCAAGACCTGCAGCACGCCAGGCTTCCCTGTCTTTCATCTTTCACTGTCTCCCAGAGTTTGCTCAAACTCCTCTCCATTGAATCAGTGATGCCAACCAACCATCTCATCCTCTGTCACCCCCTGCTCCTCCTGCCCTGAGTCTTTCCCAGCATCAGGGTCTTCTCCAATGAGTTGGCTCTTTGCATCAGGGGGCCAAAGTACTGGAGCTTCAGCTTCAGCATCAGTCCTTCCAGTGAATATTCAGGGTTGGTTTCCTTTAGGATTGAATGGTTTAACTTCCTTACTGTCCAGAGGACTCTCGAGGGTCTTCTCCAGCACGAGAGTTTGAAAGCATTATTTCTTTGGTGCTCAGGCTTCTTTGTGGTCCAGCTCTCATATCCCTACATGACTCTCGGAATAACCATAGCTCTGACTATAGGACCTTTGTAGGCAGTGATGTCTCTGCTCTTTAATATGCTGTCTAGGTTGGTCATAGCTCTTCTTTTGAGGAGGATGCGTCTTTTAATTTTGTGGCTACTGTCACTGTCTGCAGTGATTTTGGAGCATCTGGCATGTATGTTAGTTTTTGAAATAACTTCATTAAATATAACCACACTAAGTCGCTCCAGTCATGTCTGACTCTGTGCAACCCCAGAGATGGCAGCCCACCAGGCTGTCCCGTCCCTGGGACTCTTCAGGCAAGAGCACTGGAGTCGGTTGCCATTTCCTTCTCCAATGCATGAAAGTGAAAAGTGAAAGTGAAGTTGCTCAGTTGTGTCCGACTCAGCGACCCCATGGACTGCAGCCCACCAAGCTCCTGCGTCCATGGGATTCTCCAGGCAAGAGTACTGGAGTGGGGTGCCATTGCCTTTTCTGAAATATAACCATAATCTTTTATAAATTAGTAAGTGTAAATTAAGCCTAATCAGTTCTATGTGGGAAAAAAGAGTAAAGAGCTAAGGACCACACACAGCAATGTCTTTTGTATAAGGCAGGAATCATAATCTTGTATAACCAGTGTCTTGGTACATGGTTGGTGCTCAATTTAGTGTTGTATTAATGAAACTAATTACTAAATTTCAGAGATGATAACTCCAGACCTCTATTGAGAACAACTATTGGCATTTTATGGCTCTGTTCGTAGATTTATTCTCATGTCAAAAGAGCAGTTCTGCCTATTCTTTAATTCAACAGAAATAATTCATTAAGTGATGAAAATAGAATTCTCTCCACAGACTAGTGCCAAATAAAAGGTGTATGCATCTGTTAGAAAAAAGGGAAGGGGTAGTGCATTTGAGAACAAAGATAGTCTTGTTTGTTTCATTGTCTTTATTTTTTAAATAATTAAATCTTTATTTTTTAGACCTTGTTGCAGTATGCAAGCAACAAGAATGCATCAGAACATATTGTGTATCTCCTGGAGGTATATCGACTTGCCATCCAAAGCTTTGCCAGTGCTCGCCCATATTTAACTACTGAGTGTGAAGATGTCCTCTTAGTGCTTGGCAGATTAGTTCTGTAAGTTTGAGAACTTAAATCACTTTTAAAATTGAGTATTTTTGGTTGTAATGTTTGCCTGACTTCTTTTTACTATGGCATCCCATTGTTTAAAGAGTCATACCTTTGAATGAAATTTCCTTTGCTCTGACCCCTTTATATTCCCATTTTCAGGAGACAAGTATACGTGAAACTGCAGCCAAGCAGCGTAATATTTAACTGCCCCTAGAGTCTCTTTTTCTGCTCAGGCTTAGATTGATAACTGTCCTTTTCTTTCTGTCCTTAGGTATAGATCAACTGAAGCGACAGAGTATCTGGAAGGTGTAGTGGTCTTTTAGGGAATTACTGTGAAATTCTGCACCGCAGTTGTATTATTTGCATTTTACTAGCAGAAAGTCTCAGGGCACAGTATAAAATTACCACCCTGGGAACTCGTAATGATTGAGTTGATATTTTAATACCTGACTGCCTAAAGCAGACAGAATTACACCTTTAATGTATTTTATCTGCAGAGTGAAAAATATAACAGCTGTTAGTTTTTAGTTCTGGAATCATCTTGATTCAGTTTACAGATTGTTGGTAGGATAAATTTTAGTCTGGGTGATCGATTTTACTTTTCTGTGGTCTTAACTTTTCTTTCCTATTTTCCAAAATCCCAGACCTCTAACATCATACTTTTTTTTGGAACAGAAACATTCCTTGTTTTACAATCCTGTTATTCCTTCTCTAAAGCTTCACAGTTTTTCTTTTTTCTCTTTTTTAAAGTTGTAAAGTTAATAATATAACAATGTTGAATAAAGTTTTGAAGAGTAAAAAACAAATTTGAAATAGTCTAAATAAATCTAAAATGTATATTGAGTCACTGTCATATTGTACTTGATTATGACTATAACCAGTGTTATATACTGACTTAGTTTTTCATATTCTAGGAGTTGTTTTGAATTACTGCTTTCAGTGTCTGAAAGTGAACTGCCATGTGAAGCCTGGGTACTCTTCCTTCAGTCTTTACAGGTGGGTTGATTTGGCCTCAAAAAAGGTCTCTGTTTGGATATCCAAGACACCTAGTTAATTTCTCCCAGCAAACTGAAATTGGAAACTTACAACAAAAACAAGTTCATTATCTATTGTATTTAGTTCATGGAATGAGAAAGAGGCCTTCCAGATGAAGAGAGTATCCTAAAAATTATTGGTTTTTTTCCTTTCATTTGGTTTTGTTAGTCTTTACATAGCTTAAAAGGCAACAAAAAATTTTTCATTCTTCAGAAACAAAATTTTAGAATAAATCTATTAAAATATAAAATTATATATGTTTATTATATAATATTATTTGGTTCATTCATGGTACATTTATCTAATAATTTCCCCTAAAATTTCATGGATTTATAATGCTAACAATTAAAAGTAGTCATCAGGGATTCTGTTCATGCATCTTACTTACAGGAGAGCTATGTTAGTTCATCTGTTGGCTTGATAATAAGCATTCTCAGATGAGCAGATCAGAAAATAGCAAGTTGGGGAGAGGAGAGTAAGGTAGGAGAAAAAAAGCAAGTGTACTCCAGCAATAGAAAGCAAATTTGCCTGTTAGCAGTAGAGATAGAAAAACTGTTTAAAGAAAATAGTAAAAAAGCTATTATTCAGTTATTATCATTAGTTATGTGGCAGTCAGTGCTCTACATTGTTTTTACATTTTGTATGTTTTAATCAAATTGCAAACCTTATATAACATAGAGATCATTTGAACCACAATTTATAAATAGGGAGGCAGGCATAGAGAGGTGAATTAACTTGCCTAAAGTTAACACCTAGATTTATACCTAGAACTTGCTTTGTTTAACTGTTTTCTCAAGGACACAAACGCCATAGTAGCCTGGACCTGTTTCATGCAGGCATAAGCCAAGGTTTGTGTGTTAACAGACACACCTCATTATTTGAAAATTTCTTTCTTCTTGACTGTATAATCCGAAGCGAAATGATACAATGTTCAGTTCAGTTCAGTCGTGTCTGACTGTTTGCGACCCCGTGGACTGCAGCATGCCAGGCCTCCCTGTCCATCGCCAACTCCTGCATAATTGTTACTGTTTAGATTTTCTGTTTAAGAAGAATTCTTTGTCATGTTCTTGGCATGTTCTAATCCCTATAATGGCCTTCCTGCCTGCCTGTACAACTTTGTTAAAATATTTATCAGACAATTTAGGATATATATATTCACATTTCTGAATATGTGCTCAATAAAATAAATACAGTAGAGGTACAGATAAATCTGACACAATCCCTGTAGAAACATAAAGCATGAACAATGGAAGTTTTCTTACTTTAGGTAAAAATGGGTAAGGCATCAGGATATGTTTTGAGGATACCTTTGGGAAGAGAATCGTTTTACCAGGCAGGCCACAGAGAGCATTCTCAACCACTATTTACAGCTTGTGTAACCCTTCCAGACCTTTTCTTTATGGATATAAAAATACATTCTGAAATGGAGTTTTAAATAAACAAAAATGAGATCCTATGTTTTGCAACCTTTTTAACTTAACGATCTTATCATGGACATATGTCTAGGATTGCGTATGTCTAGGACTGCATCTTCCTTGATGACTGCCTGGGATTCTGTTATGTGGCTGCACCATAAATTATTTGGCCAGATCTCTTTGCTGTTTATTGTAAATAACGCTAGAGTGAACATCTTGCACTTGTATTTCTATATTGTAGATCTCAAGATGTGGACTTTGGATAGTTTTACCTTAAACAAGAAATTATTTTTAAAATTCCACCATAGTTTTTGAAGACTCTATTTGAGGTTATTTAAAATTTTTTTGTCTTTATTTGTTTATTTGGTCATGCTGCTCAGCTTGTGGAATCTTAGTTTCCCAACCAGAGATTGAACCTGTGGTCCCTGCATTGAAAGTCCCTGGAGCCATCTGTCGTTTAAAAAGTCTTTTGATAGAAGAATTTAAACAATTAAAAAGATATATAACAATAGATATCATTGTCATGCTTATCTTAGAAGGAATAGGTTGCCTATGTGAATACTGCAGAATCTTTTAAAAGAAAGCTGTGCCAGTGACCTTAAAATGATTTAGTAATTCAAGGATGTAAATTGAATTGTGATAATTTTACATAGGAGAATTCAAGAAAACATTTTAAAGGTACTCTTTAACTTAGTGAAAATGCCCTAGTTTCATTATTTAAACGCAGCAACAGAATTCCATAAAACTTTGAGGATAGCTATTTTTTTTCCTCTTGCTTATTTATTTTTAGGAAATCCAAGATACAGGACTTTTCATAGACTTTCAGATATATTGAAAAGGCAAAAAGACTTTATATTGCCTGTTTTCTGGATATGCTTTTTTTTTTTTTTTTTTTTAGGAGTCACATGATGCATTATTGGAATTTGGGAATAATAACCTACAAATACTGGTTCATGTTACCAAGGAAGGGGTGTGGAAAAATCCTGTTCTTCTTAAAATTTTGTCTCAACAGCCAGTAGAAACAGAAGAAGGTAAGCTTAAAACTATACTGACTACTGAAGGAGGATTTAGTTCTAAGAGAATGAAAAATTTTATGGGTTAAAATTTTATGGATGTCACCTGTGTGAAATAACCAGTCATTCTGGTCTCCTTTGAATAGTAAAAACTAACCATTAGCACTTAATGTTTTGTTTAAAGATTCTTGAATTTTAACCTAGAGTTTTAAAAGTATCCCTTTGTACTTGTTTTTAAATATTGCTTTGAATAACAATGTTTATACAGAGCTCCTGTGATAGAAATTAATAATCTGCTTCTAGTCCTTGGTATATAGTAGAGCTTTGCTTATATTTTGTTTACTGGTTACTAGAGCTGAGGACTATTGCAGAAAATTACTCTTTATTTTAGATTTAAGAAACATTGGAATTTAGCATTTTATAGAGATACACAAAGAAGAAAATTTTTATTTAAAAATTATCAGTTGAAGACTAACAGATTTATGGATTTGGGTTGATGTTTCCATTTAGATGCACAAAATATCTCATTTTACATGTCCAGCATTTATGATTTTGTTTGCTTTAAGTTAGAAAATTAACAAGGATCACATCTTTGTTAAGTATGTTTCTGGAATAAGAATGAGTTTCAAAACAGTTTTTATTTACACTTTTGATATATCTTTAGTTCAAGTCTCAGGCCTTTTGTATGTTGATGTCTTAAAATATGGGCCTCCCTGGTGGCACTAATGATAAAGAACCTGCCAACGCAGGAGACGTAAGAGACAAGGGTTTGATCCTGGGTCAGGAAGATCCCCCATGGCAACCAACTCCAATATTCCTTGTTAGAGAATCCCATGGTCACAGGAGCCTGGTGGGCTACACTCCATAAGGTCACAAAGAAATGGGCACAGCTGTGGAAAATTCTGAAAGAGATGGGAATACCAGACCACCTAACCTGCCTCTTGAGAAATCTGTATGCAGGTCAGGAAGCAACAGTTAGAACTGGACATGGAACAACAGACTGGTTCCAAATAGGAAAAGGAGTATATCAAGGCTGTATATTGTCACCCTGCTTATTTAACTTATATGAGGAGTACATCATGAGAAACGCTGGACTGGAAGAAGCACAAGCTGGAATCAAGATTGCCGGGAGAAATATCAATCACCTCAGATATGCAGATGACACCACCCTTATGGCAGAAAGTGAAGAGGAGCTAAAAGCCTCTTGATGAAAGTGAAAGAGGAGAGTGAAAAAGTTGGCTTAAAGCTCAACATTCAGAAAACGAAGATCATGGCATCCGGTCCCATCACTTCATGGGAAATAGATGGGGAAACAGTGGAAACAGTGTCAGACTTTATTTTTTTGGGTTCCAAAATCACTGCAGATGGTGACTGCAGCCATGAAATTAAAAGACGCTTACTCCTTGGAAGAAAAGTTATGACCAACCTAGACAGTATATTCAAAAGCAGAGACATTACTTTGCCGACTATGGGCTTCTAGTCAAGGCTTTGTTTTTTCCTGTGGTCATGTATGGATGTGAGAGTTAGACTGTGAAGAAAGCTGAGTGCCGAAGAATTGATGCTTTTGAACTGTGGTGTTGGAGGAGACTCTTGAGGGTCCCTTGGACTGCAAGAAGATCCAGCCAGTCCATTCTGAAGGAGATCAGCCCTGGGATTTCTTTGGAAGGAATGATGCTAAAGCTGAAACTCCAGTACTTTGGCCACCTCATGCGAAGAGTTGACTCATTGGAAAAGACTCTGATGCTGGGAGGGATTGGGGGCAGGAGGAGAAGGGGAGGACAGAGGATGAGCTGGCTGGATGGCATCACGGACTCGATGGACATGAGTCTGAGTGAACTCCGGGAGATGGTGATGGACAGGGAGGCCTGGCGTGCTGCGATTCATGGGGTCGCAAAGAGTCAGACACGACTGAGCGACTGAACTGAACTGAACTGAACTGAACTGAACTGAAGCTACTTAGCATGGAGACATGTCTTAAAATATTTCAGTTAACTTATTCATTCCCCAAGTTTGATAACCTATTGTATGCATGTTATTTGGGTTTTTCTTTATAGTGAGATGATTGATAATAAGAGCGCTTAGATTTTCTCTTGGTTCCTTATCTCTGATAATTCTACTGCTTATCAGTTATACTGATAAGGAAAAAAAGACCTGTTAAATAGAAAATAGATTTGTATATATGTTTTATGTTGAGATTCTTGATAAATGGCATCCTTTTGTAAATATAGGCAGGTAGATGCTCAGTGATTGCCTTTATCATTATTAAAAATTGCATTGGCAGGAGGGATGTTTACCACTACTGCCACCTGGGAAGTTGAAAAAAAAAAACTAGAGGACAACACCAAATAGTTGCAAAAGGATCCTAGAATTAGCAGATTCCCAGATAAGGATCCAGGAGTGAAGAGTGCATGACCTTTGTAGACAGGTTCAAGCCCCAGAGGGAAGAGATGGAATTGCATTAAATGTCCCTCATTTATTTTTCCTGATGTAACTAATCAAATATTTCACCCTCCTACCTCTGGAATTAATAGTACTCAGTTTTGGTTTTTTTTTACATAGAAAAAAACGAAATGGGGAGAAGCACTGTTTGCCTAATATCCTATGTTATCCTGTATATTCTGTAAAATTCTGAATGGGTAAAGGATAGCTACATATGTAAGGAATTTTTCTGAGAACCACAATGTAAGTGGTGAGCAGCCTGTGACCTGCTTGCTTTTGCAACTGGCCCTTACTCATTTCAGATCAACAGATTTAGAAAGCCTCCTGTGTAGCTTCATTGCCCTTGCAGCCCAGATATTAACACATTTGATGCTTGAGAGCAGTGACTATCATTTCATTAATTGCTGTTTTTCAGTAGTGTACTAATCAGAAACATTAAAAATAAATTTTTTAACTTCCAAGTAACTGAGTATATGCCTTTTTGTTTAGTTTTTTGAATTAAAAAAAAGGTGCATTAGATTTTTATTTTTCCTGCCATGAAGTCTCAAATTTAGTACTGCCCCCTCTCCCGACCCTCAAAAAAAAGGGTTTCCTTTGTGGCTCAGCTGGTAAAGAATCTGCCTGCAATGTGCGAGACCTGGGTTTGATCCCTGGATTGGGAAGATGCCCTGGAAAAGGGAAAGGGCTACCCACTCCAGTATTCTGTCCTAGAGAATTCCATGGACTGTATAGTCCATGGGGTCACTAAGAGTCTGACACGACTGAGTGGCTTTCACTTTCACACCCCTGCACCCGCGGGCCCCCCCCCCCCCCCGCGTGCCAAAAAAAAGACGTTTTTTACTGAAGCATGTAATATGTACCAGTTGTTAACACTTTTGCCTGGCCTGATGAGCAGAGAAATGAACAAGTCCTCCCACCCAGGTATGGCCTGGGCTTTTACCCCAGGCCACCCTAGCAGCCTACCACAAAATGTAGAGATGGCAAGACCAAGCCCAGCCAAGGTCCCCCTAGTGGTTCCTGGCCTGAGCTTCAGTGCCCACAAACTACCCATACTTCCAGTGGTGATGGCAGCAACCCACAGCTCAAAAGTCCTCAGGCCCATCAACCTTGGAGACCCCCTTTCACTGTGCTAGAGGAAACCCAGAGCTGCCATCTGGCATCTGTCATTTTTTCCAACTGACTTGTGCCTTCCCCAGCATCCTCCTCCTCTCTTAATTCATGACATCAAAACACTGGCTTTTCCTTATTTTTCTTGAGACTCAGGAGGGCGAAATCAATAGGCTTTTGCTCTTTTATTTCTCTCCCTACTAAGGGTTGAGGGAAGAGAGCCATCTTAATTGTTCAGAGGCAGTAACTTCCTCCCCTCAATCTAGTAGAGAAGGAACCTGCCAGCTCTTACTTCTTCCTCGTTGTTTTTCTTCCCACCCCAGTCTGTTGTTTCCCTTCTACCACATACCTCTAAAGCCATTGTATGACTTGTCATGTGTCACCTGAGCCTTCTGTAAAATAAGCAAACAAACAGCACTCTTTTGTTAAAAAAGGCAAAGATAATTTTTCACTGGACCTTAAATGTTACAATTTATTACATGTTGAAGTATATAGGAGGTAAACCGTCATGATGTTTACAACTTACTTTTAAGTGGCTCAGAAAAAGAAAAACTAGACAAAGAAATATGGCAAAATGGTTCAGTTGTTGAATCTAGCTGGAGGGGAGGCTATATGGTTAAACATTTTTTGTATTAAAATGTTTGAAAAATGAACACAGAAGGGAACACAATTGGGAGTGAGACTTCTTAGTGTACACTTTATTGTGTCGTTTTAAATATTGAAGTGTATGGATGGATTCCTTTTTAAAAGTACAGTTAAGTAAGGATTGATTTTAACATAACAAAGTGTTTTTAAAATGCAGCTTTGATCTCTGTTAAAAATTGATATAGTGGTTTAACTGTGACTGTAATATATTGAGTAAAGTAGTTTTACCTCATAGAAGTAATAGCTGTGATTTATAGCGTGCCTGTTATGTGATGGGCACTGTGTTTTCCGTCTCATTTAATCCATTCAACAGGCAAGAGATTACACATGGGCAAGGCCATATAGTTAAAATTGTGGAGACAGAATTTGAGCCCAGGTGAGGAAATATTTAAAGGTTTTTGATTGATTAAAAGTGATAACCATTTGGTTTCTAAATACATGGTTTTATCCAAAAGTTAACAAGACACAGTATTTGTGCTCAAATTGCTGGTAGTATAATGTAGATATCAGAGTCAAAGAAAAGCAAGTAGTATTGAGCATTCGTTCTGCCTGGCCACTGTGTTCCGTGTCTTACTTGCATTCTGGTGTTTCGTTTCTCTGTGAGGCAGTCTTTTCATAGTTATAGAAACTTGAGACTCAGGAAGGTCTAATTTGTCCAAGGGCCTCACAACTAGTATGTATGAGAGTCATGATTTGGCCTCAGTTAATTGATTCCAAAATCTAAGATCTTGACCTTTATATACTCTGATCATTTATTACTATATGTAAAGAGAAAAATAAGTGTGGTAAAATAAGTAAAATGTTACAGGAATTTAGAGTGGTTGAGTGGTATAGCTAACATACCTGTTTTCAGGTATGAGATTTGTGAAAATGCATATACTTGATAAAGTAGATAAATGGAGCATAATCTGATGTTAGGGAGTTTAGGATGGAGGGGACAGATGTGGCAAGAAATAACATGAAGTAATTAGGTTGGAGAGAATTTTTAAAAGAATTGCTAGGACACGGTAACTAAGTTGATTTTCTTAGGAAAGGAGTTGGTAAGGAAGGGTAATGCCAGAATTTCACTTTTTTAAAAAATTGAGAGAATACCATTACTGAAAACAGAAGTAAGGAATGAGGAGCTCTTTGAGATATGATTGTGAGTTCATTTTGTGGAATTTAGTGCTTGTGGGACTAAAATAAAGAAGTCCAAATGCAAGTGATCTATTTTCTGTCCATGCCTTTTGACCTTGACTGTGTATTAAAGTATCTGTGGAATTTAAAGCCAGAACACACAGACACATATCCCAGGTCCAGGCTCCATCTACTAAATCAGAATCTCCAGAGTTGAAGCTCTGAATACTGACCTTTCTGAAGTGCCACAGGAAACAAGCCCCTTCCACCAATGTGTGCTGGGAGTATAAATTGGTACAATCTCTGCACATCCACCTGGCAACAGTTTCACTTCTAGGAATTTTTTCTATAGATGCAGCCTTGCACTGTGAAATGGTCCCTGTACAGGGATGTAAATTGTAGCATTATTGACAGTTGCCAAAGATTGGAAACAACTTGCAAGTTTATCAGGAGGGGATTGGTTAAATTAGTTGTATTTGATCTGTACAGTGGAATAAACACACTTGTTAAAAGTATTGAGCTCTCAGTGTACAGTGATGTGATAGAATGACCTGTATGATATATTAAATAGGAAAAGAAATCGGTCTTCTGTACTCAGAAGGATGAACAAACTGTACTGGCTGCTGCTGCTAAGTCGCTTCAGTCGTGTTTGACTCTGTGCGACCCCATACGACGGCAGCCCACAGGCTCCCCTGTCCCTGGGATTCTCCAGGCAAGAACACTGGAGTGGGTTGCCATTTCCTTCTCCAATGCATGAAAGTGAAAAGTCAAAGTGAAGACGCTCAGTCGTGTCCCACTCTAAGCGACCCCATGGACTGCAGCCTACCAGGCTCCTCCATTCATGGGATTTTCCAGGCAGGAGTACTGGAGTGGGGTGCCATTGCCTTCTCCGAACTGTACTGGAAGGATAAACAAAAGTGATTATTGTTTCTTGAGGAAAGAGACTAAGAGACTGGAGTCAGAGTAGAAGGGAGACAACTTTTAACTATACATCTTTTTGTGTGCCTTTTGACTTTTGTGTCATTTGCATGTATAATGTTACCTATTTTTTTTAAAAGAGAAAATTTTAAAATCTCTACAGTTGATTCTCATACGTAGTTAAGATTGGGCCAATGGTTCCCCCAACCCTGGTGGTTTATCATTAATTTTAACGATTTCTGTTCGACATGTGGCCTGTAGGCCTAGTAGCAGGGATACTGTGAGGCTTATTAGAAAAGCACAATCTCAGATCCCATTCCAGACCTGCTGAATTAGAATCTGCATTTTAATAGGACTTCCCTGGCGATTCAGAAGCACTTTCAAGTTGCAGAAACACTGTGTTAGGTGAACCATCTCGCTTGCCACTCACCTTAACATGCACATTCCCACCTCTGTTCTTTAAATAATACTGTGTAACAGTGCCACACACTTGTTTACTATTTATAAATCAAGGGCTTGTTCACAACACTGTACAAATCAGTGTGAGTCCTGCTCCGAGCAGCATTTTCCAAAGTGTGTACTGAACCAGGAATATGGACTTTATGTCGTGTTAATGATATGTGTAAAAGGGTTCTCTGGTCAAATCAGTTTGGGTAACACTGGGTTTAAATAAGAGTGAACAGTTTTCTTCATTGCAGGACTGTTCAGAGATTTGACCAAGGAATCCCTTTTTTTTCTAGGACTATCTCTCAGGTCTTTTGCTCGGTGGAACACACTTTGAGAAATGCCTGGTTTAGAGGAAAGACCACCACTGGCTTTGGAATCCTTGGCAAGTTACCTAATTTCTCTGAGTATTGATTTTCCTAACCTTAAACCGGGGATAACAATACTTGCCTTGGTGGTGGTGTGAAGAATAAATGAGAGGTGTGTGAAAACACTCAAAGCTTGGTACCTCATGAGTGTTTAAGTGGTAGTTGTTAATATTACACAGGATACTTCATTTTTCCGTGTTCTTATGTTTATAGTTCATTTCACTGTTCCTTACTATCCTTATCAGGATGTGAGGGAGGAGAAAGTGAAAGAATGAATTTTGGTGAAATGTTAGTAGTAGCTTTATTAAAAGGTTTGGTGTTTGTGGGATTTCCCTGGTGGTCCAGTGTTTGGGGCTCTATGCTTCCAATGCAGGGGGACGTGGGTTCAGTCCTTGGTCAGGGAACTGGGATCCCACATGCTGTTTGGTATGGCTAAAAAATAGAGTTAAAAATTTTTTTTTAATGGTTTGATGTTCAAAATAAAACTGCTAAGTAATATGGGAATAATTAGCAACGTTATTTTGCTCTTTGCTCTGTTAAATGAGTACAGAGATCAGAATAAACTTCCAGTAATGTCAACTGACCTTTTATCTGCTGAAAACAAACAACAACAAAAGATATCAAACTTTCATCTTCACAACCTTGATATGTTATGTGGTGTGTTATCAAACTGTTTTATTTTTCCTTTTTTCTAGTCAATAAATTGATTGCACAAGAAGGACCTTTCTTTCTGCAAATTCGAATAAAACATTTGTTGAAATCTAACTGCATCCCCCAGGCTACTGCTTTATCAAAACTGTGTGCAGAATCTAAAGAAATTTCAAATGTGTCATCTTTTCAGCAAGCCTATATCACATGCTTATGTTCCATTCTTCCTAATGAAGATGCTATTAAGGAGGTAGGTAAAGCAAGTAACTGCTGTTGTCATTCATACAATGAATTTATTAGATTTTAATAATTGTTGCATGACAAGATGAAAACCAAGAATTTTTTTTGGTACCATTTTAATTGTATATTTAACTGTTCAGCACATTGAATATAAAATTGTGTCTTTTAGGTGTATTTGAAAAGTAGATAATTAAAAATATGCAGATAAATGCTTATGAATTTGGCTGATGGTTTGTTTTGAAATGTTTAAATGTGAAAGTCACTTTTTCTTCTTAAACTAAATTTCTCTGGGAAATGTAGACATTATTAATAGTGGTGTCAAGAGATAAACTAAAGATAATGGCAGTTAGCTTAAGTTACTTTATACATTTAACTCTGTAAGCAGAGAAGTATAGGACTTCAGAACTTATGGGTACACGTTGAACAATAATTAAGCAGACAAACAGGGTTTTTTGTTGTTGTTGTTTTTGGCCTAAATTGTTTTCCTTAGAAAAGATGGAATTAGTCTTTTGATAAATTATACAGAGAAAAATAATAGATATTTCATCATCTGCCTTTAATTCTCTTACCTGCCATTCAGGTCTTAATATGGATTCTCATTTTACCGCTACACCGAACTTTCTTGTTAAATGAAGGAATCACGAGGATCTGGTTCTATGCTGTAGTGATTCTTAAACTTTTATGACAGTTTCAGCTATAAATATCTTATTTTCCAAGTGAAACTGTCTTTCCAGTTTAATAGTTTTGTTTGTTTGTTTCTTTCTGGCTCTGCTGGGTCTTCCTGGCTACGTGGGCTTTTCTCTAGTTGCTGAGAGTGGGGGCTACTCTAGTTGTGGTCCTCGGGTTTCTCGTTGCGGTGGCCTCTCTTGTTGCAGAGCTGGGGCTGAAGGACGCGCAGGTTCCAGCAGTTGCGGCTCCCAGCCTCTAGAACACGGGCTCAAGAGTGAGGCTTAGCTGTTCCTTGGCACGTGAGACCCTCCCAGGTCAGGGGTGGAACCCATGTCTCTTGCACTGGCAGGCGAATTCTTTACCATTGAGCTACAAAGAAAGCCCCTATCTTTAGACTTTAATATACAGACTCCACCAGGACCAACAAATCTATTGGTCCTATCTGCTTTTCACTCTCCTTCACTCTTCTCATGTCCTCACTTCCCTCCTTACCCTGCTTTTCCATAGTCAATCACTATTATCACTCCTTTGCATATATCCTCAACTCCTCTGCTGGTCTCTTCCTTAATTATACTTATTTGACTAACCTGTATCCTCATTATCCCTACATCTCCACCTCCTTTATATCTTTACCTGCATTAGTGGTTTGGATGGGGAAAAACCTGCCAACTGATTTACTTTAATTGAGTCACACTATGTTTCTTTAGTCTATTCACTCTCCCCCTCTCTGAGGTTACTATTTCATACTCTGAACTTTTTCTTTTAACCTATACTACAGTACCTTCTGTCCCATCTCTGTCCCCACTGATGAGCTTTCTTCCTCTTTCCCTGAGGAAATTGGGAATGTTGGAAGAGAATTTCCATGGCATCTATTGACCTACCTGCATTTATGTATTTACACCTTCTCTTCTGTTCTGAGGATAAACTATGTCTGCTTTCCCCCCACAAAGGCCAGCAGTCTCCTAGACTTCTGTGTCAGACCCCGTCTGCTCTTGTCCCCTAAGGCTGATGCTGCAGCAGCTCTCCTTTCTCTACTGCGTTATCAATTCCCCTCTGCTTGTAACCATCTTCGCAGCACTTATGCTGTTATTTCTTCCATTTTTTAGGAAGAAATGCTTCTTTCAGCTATCACCTCGTTTCTCTCCTCCCACCTTTGAGTATAATTTCTCAAATGAATTTTCTGAATTTGCTGTTTAATGTTTTTCTCCTTGAACATATTCTGCTATGGTTGGTGCCTTGTGCCTGCCTACCACATCACTAAAGCCAACTACAAAAGCACTTCTGAGAGGGAGTTTTATAGCAATACAAGCCTACCTCAGGAAACAAGAAAAATATCAAATAAACAACCTAACTTTACACCTAAAGGAACTTAGCAAACAAAACCCAAAGTGTAGAAGGTAAGAAATCATAAGGAATAAGAGCAGGAATAAATGAAAGAAAAAAAAAATAGAAAAGATCATTGAAACTTTCAACAAGCTGGTTCTTTGAAAAGATAAACAAAATTTGAGGCCTTTTAGCCAGACTCATCAAGAAAAAATGGGGGCCCAAATCATTTCAGAAATGAAGAGAGCTCACAGCTGGCACCAGGGAAATACAAAAGATCATAAGAAATTACTGCAGACAGCTATATGCCAATAAATGGATAACCTGGAAAAAATGGACAAATTCCTAGAAATGTACCTCTCCCTACACTGAACCAGGAAGAAATAGAAAATAGGAACAGACCAATTACCAGTAATGAAATTGTCAGTAGTTTTTAAAACTCCTAAAAAACAAAACTCCAGGTCAAGATGGCTTCACAGGTGAATGTTCCAAACGTTAGAGAAGACTTAATAACTGTCCTCAAACTATTCTAAAATCTTGTAGAGGAAGGGATACTTCAGGACTTCCCTGGTTGTCCAGTGGTTAAGAATCCACCTGGCAATGCAGAAGACACTGGTTTGATCCCTGGTCTGGGAAGATTGCACACACCTTGGGGCAGCTAAGCCTGCATACATCAACTGCTGAAGCCCAGTCCCCTTTAGCCTGTGCTCTGCAACAGAGAAGCCACCACAATGAGAAGCCCATGTGTAGCAACAAAACCTAGGCACAGCCAAGAATAATACATAAATACAATTAAGAAGAAAAAATACTTCAAATTCATTACACAAGGCCAGCATCACCCTGATACTAAAACCAGACAAAGACACCATGAAAAAAGAAAATTATGGGTTAATATTACTGATGAACATAGATGTAAAACTTCCCAGTGAAATATTAGCAAAGTGAATTCAATAATAAAAGATCATGTACTATGATCAAGTGGGATTTATCCCAGGGATGTGATTATGGTTTGATATCTGGGCTTCCCTGTTAGCTCAGCTGGTAAAGAATCCACCTGCAATGCAGGAGACCCCAGGGTTGATCCCTGGGTTGAGAAGATCTCCTGGAGGAGGGCATGGCAACCTACTCCAGTATTCTTGCCTGGAGAATTCCATGGACAGAGGAGCCTGGTGGGCTACAGTCCATGGGGTCGCAGAGAGTCAGGAATAACTGAGCGACTAAGCATGCACACATCTGCAAATTGATCAGTGTAACTCAGCACATTAAATTGAATAAGAATTATGTTAATCTCAGTAGATGCAAAAAAGGCTTTGACAAAATTCAAAATCTGTTTGTGATTAAAAAAAAAATAAAAAACTCAAAACGTGTGAATAGAGGGTACATGCCTCAACAAAGGCCATATCTGACAAGCCCACAGCTAACGTCATACTCAATGGTGAAAAACTGAAAACATTTCTTCTAAGATCAGGAATAGAATGAGGATGTTCACTTTTACCACTTTGATTCAATATAGTATTGGAAGTTCTAGCCAGAGTGGAAGTGAAAGTCACTCAGACATGTCTGACTCTTTGCGGCCCCATGGACTGTAGAGTCCATGGAATTCTCCAGGCCAGAATACTGGAGTGGGTAGCCTTTCCCTTCTCCAGGGGATCTTCCCAACCCAGGGATCGAACCCAAGTCTCCCACAATGGAGAGTAGTCAGACAAAAAAAAGAATCCAAATTGAAAAGGAAGAAGTAAAATTGTCACTGTCTGCAGATGACATGATGTTTTACATAGAAAGTTCCAAAGACACCACCAAAAAACTACTAGAGCTCATCAGTGAGTTCAGTAAAGTTCATCATGAGTTTAGGATACAAAATAAATATACAGAAATCTCTTGCACTTTCTATATAGTAAAACTGTCAGAGAAATTGAATCTCATTTATAGTCACATGAAAAAGAATAAAGTACCTTGGAATGAGTTTAAGTATGGAGGAAAATACCTGTATTCAGAAAAATATAAGACCCCCCTGGAGTAGGCAATGGCAACCCACTCTAGTATTCTTGCCTGGAGAATCCCAGGAACAGAGGAGCCTGGTGGGCTACAATTCATGGGGTTGCAAAGAGTCGGACACGACTGAGTGACTGAGCACACAGGTGAATGGATAATTAAACTGTGGTACATCCAGACAATAGAATATTATTCAGTGTTAAAAATACATGAGCTCTTGAGCCATAAAAACACTTGGAGGAAGTTTAAATGCATATTACCAATTGAAGAACCCAGTCTGAAAAGGAAGGGAGGGAAGATTAGGTGGAGCAAGTGGGAATTTTAGGGCATTAAACTACTCTGTGTGATAATATAATATATCATAATTATACTGTAATATATGTGTAATGCCACAGTACTATAACATAATGTATAAAACATGTCACTGTGTCTTTGTGCAAACCCGTAGAATGTGCAACACCAAGAGTGAACTGTAATGTAAACTATGGACTCTGGGTGCTTGTGATTGGTCAAGTAGTCTCATCAGTTGTAACAAATGTCATGCTCCAGTGGGGGAACGCTGATAATTGGGGAGACAGTGATAGGGGCTACGTGGGAAATCTCTGTACCTTTCTCTCAAGTTTGCTATGAATCTAAAATGGACCTAAAGAAATAAAGTGTTTTATTCTAAAAAAAAAAAAAAAAAAGGAAAAAAAAGGAAAACTATAAGACACTCATGAAAGAAATGGAAGGTGATACAGATGGAAAGATACACTGTGTTCCTGGATTGGAAGAATTACTACTGTTAAAAAGACCATATTCATGGCAGTCTGCAGATTTCAGTGCAAACCCTATCAAGTGCCAGTGGCACTTTTCATAAATTAGAACAAAGAATTCTAAAATTGTATGGAAACATGAAAAATCTCAAGTAGCAAAAAGTCTTGAGAAAAAACAACAAAGCTGGAGGTATCATGTTCCCTGACTTCAGACTGTACTACAGAGCCACTGAAATGTTGGGAAGGGTAAGGAGATGGAAGATTGCTTGCCTCTAATAACAGCTGCAATATTATGTGTTGGGAAGCTTAATCAGAGTAAGGTGGAGTAATGGTTAGTCTCAGCACCTGATATATGCCAGAAGAACTCAGAAGAAGCAAAATAGCTAGACCTTGGATTTTATTCTTCTTCTATAATAACAACTTTTCCTTTAATCTCTCAGACTTCGTTTATTTGAAACCTGTTTTGTTTTTAGCATTGTATTAGGTGTTGGCAAATACAAAAGTGTGTGTATGGCCTTGTTTGGTTTCCAGAAACAGTAGTAAGATACTTAGCTGTATGATAGTTCCTTGAGATTATGTAGAAATGGAGAGCATATTTTTGTAGAGAGGTGTAGAGCCTTTTATAAGGCTTTATAAAAATTGTTCCTTGAGTTGGACCTTGAAATAATGGTGGGGTTTATGTAGGTAAAAAGAATGGTTTAGGGATAACTGTGATAGTGAAGGTACAGAAAATGTGCACTTTGTAGGGAATCACTAGAGAACACCTCGCCTGGGGAAAAGCGTGGATGTTGAGGTCTTATGAGAAGTAATGGTACCTGTTGGATAGGGAAAAGTGAGGCCTCGGAAACGGCAGTGCATTCGAACTTTTGATGCAGTAGAAATTAGGATGGTTTTGAACATAGGAAGTAAAATGACTGAAACAGTGTTATAGGAAGCATAGACAGAAATAGATTTAGGAGAAGAGATTGGAGTTAGCAAGAGAAAAAAGAATGGGACTTGCTGACAGGTCCAAAATAGAGGATAACGTACAGAGATCCCTTCAAGAGATTCATGAGACCTTGAGAGTTTGGAAGAAAGGGAGTGTTCTGCTGCTGACAAAAATGGCAAAGAAGGGAGAATATGGGACACTTTGTGCCGAATCTTTCCTGGTTTATTAATAACAAGGAAAGAAAATAGGATTTCTTCCTGAGGTTATACAAATATCAACAAATTTGTTGAGAATATGAGGAACTGGGTTATTGGAAGTATGAATTGGTTTTTCTGCAACAGGGACTGGCAAACTATGGCCTGTGGACCAGATCCACCTTGCTATTTGTTTTTGTAAATAAAGTTTTACTGGAACACAGTCACAGCCATTGGTTTATTATCTGTGACTAGCTTTGCTCCACAGAAGCAGAGCTGAATAGCTGTTACCAAGACCATTTGACCAGCAGCATTGAAAATATTTTCTCTCACCCTTTACAAAAAATGTTTGCTGACCTTTGTTATGCAAGATTCAGATTTCCTAGTGTATTACAACCATTAAATATCATTTAGTTTAACCTTCCATGTTTTATCAATGGTGAGACTGAGGCCAAGAGGTAGTGTTTCCAAGGCCCTACCTTCATTAAGCTAATTATTAAGTCCAAGCCCAGGCTAGAACTCAGATCTCCTGACTGGCCAGCTGTTTTTACACTGTACAACTTCCTAGTTGGTAAACACTGATGAGTCATGTTCTCATAGGAAACGTTTTGGTGGTATTTCATTTCATTCATGTTTATACATTTATGTATAGGTGCAACTTAAAATATTTTTATAATGATTGGGGTTAATTTGGTAAGTATATTGATGTGAAAACATTTGGCATGCTTCATAAAATTATTTTTAAAGGAACACTGGTACCATCATAATTAGTCTTTTATCCAGTGATGCTATTTTTTGCAAGTGAGAGCACAATTAAAGAAATCTTTAAAATTTGCTTTGGAAAAAGACCAGTGAATCACTTGATGTTCATTAATTGGAGTTTAAAATCAGCATATGTTCTAAGGCAACAAAGTTATATACACGTTTGCCATCTTCTTCTGATTCAGGAGGAGAGTCAAATTAACTTCAGCAACAGCTGGGAATAAAAGTACTTACCTATTGGCACCTGTGGGTATCACAGTAATGGGTGTGTGTAATGGGAAACCTCTGCTGGGGAAGATTTAGCCAGGCACAATTAAGATTAATTGATGGAGTCAGCTTCAAAGCCAGAATTTGTATATTTTTATTACTGAGAAAGAGAATCTTTGCAAAGATCAAGTTTTCCACATATAGTATAAAGGATAAAGCTGTTTTAAACATGAAGCACTTCTGTTACAACAAAGAGCAAGAAATCTGTCTGCAGAGTTGTTGGCACAGATAAGGTAGGGGTTCAGTCTTGATCCTTGAATGAACTACATCTTCAGTGTCTGATGTGGTTACGAGGCTTGTTTCTTCTCTTGATGAGAAAAGGAAAAGACAAAGACAAACAGGACCTGATCTACTCACTGGTCTAACACTGTTGGGAATTAACATAGTCACTAGGTATATAAATGATAAACAGAGCAAATACATTTAAACAGGACCCACTGGGAATTCAGTTTGAGAATAGAAGAAACAGTAAACAAGAGCATAGAAATTCCAGGTGTAGCTTAAATAAAATTAAGATGGATCCTGAATGAGGAATAATAACGTGTGTAATTAAAATCTGGATAATTTACTTCATGTAACCTTATGATCATATGGTGAATAAGATGTACACTCAGAAAATACACTAAAGGTAGATTGTATGAAGAAGTGGAAGGTTTGCCAATTTAAATATTTATCCCCTAAAGCAGAGTTCTTTTATTAATTTATTTTTTAAATATTTTATTTACTTGGCTGCAGTGGGTCTTAGTTGTGACATGAGGATCTTTCTTTGTTCTGCAGCGTGTGGAATCTTAGCTTCCCCATCAGAGATCGAACCCATGTTCCCTACGTTTCAGGATGGATTCTTAGCACTGATCGCCAGGGAAGTCCCCCAGAGTTCTTTTGAATAACTTTGAGGAAACTTCTTCCTGGAACTCAGTGCGCATTTGGATCTCACTTTTACTGTCACTTTCATGGTTGTTTTTTGTGCTCAGTTGCTTCAGTCGTGTCTGACTCCTTATGACTCTGTGGACTGTAGCCTGCCAGGCTCCTCTGTCCATGGGGTTCTCCAGGCGAAAATATTGGCGTGGGGTACCATTTCTTTCTCCAAGGAATCTTCCGGACCCAGGAATTGAACCCACATCTCCTGCATTGCAGGCAGGTTCTTTACCAACTCAGCCACTTGGGAAGCCACTTTTATGGGGTACATGTGGGTATTTTGGTTGATACTTGATTATAGTGTAGGGATCATTATGGAGGGTTAGTCAGACACAGTCATTTTCAAGAATTCAGTAGGACAGTTCAGGTGTCTGTCAGATACTCATAGGATTAAGCCATAGGATTTAATCAGAAGCATCAGTGACCATTTATTTCTTCAAGAAACATACAAGTGGCCAACTCAATAGCATAGTGTTGGTCTGTGGTATTGCTGCAATTTAAAAGAAACCTGGTTTTTAGAAGCACAGCCTTTTTTTCAGGTGATGTCTATGAACCTGATGAATAATTTTCCCAAAGTAGACTCAGGGTTATTAGACATGAAGACTTGCTGAGAGTAACTCCTCCCTTTTTCCTACTCAGGGATGCCAGTGAGAGAAATCTCATTATATGGATAACCTTAAATCCACTTTGTCTCTGTTTTGAAAGAAATATTTACCAGCTTGTTTTTTAAGATCTCCTATTAGGAACAATGGAGAAGAAAATGGCAACCCACTCCAATACTCTTGCCTGAAAAATTCCATGGACTGAGGAGCCTGGTAGGCTACAGTCCATGGGGTCTCGAAAAGTTGGACACGACTGAGTGACTTCACTTCGCTTCACTTCATTAGGAACAAATTGCTTGCCTTATACCCCAGAACTGATCAGGAGAATACTAGATTGAAAACCATTATTCTCGAGGAAGGTAAATGTTAAAATATTACAGTAATGTCACTGGCCAGAATACTGTTTACCTTGGTAGCCTAAACATGATGATAACTAAACAAGACAAATAAGTCATCTAAATGCACATTCTTTATGCCAGTGACTACCTCTTGTACCATTGGTGTTTAATTCACTGATTATCATGAAAGCCTTCTTTTAACATCTGTTCTTGCCCCAGAATTTATTTTCTGCAACAACTGAGGTGATCTTTTCTTTTTTATTAAAACATTTTATTTTGAGATAATAGTACATTCTCTTTGTTACTATAAGAAATAATACAGGCATGCCTTCCAGTCATTTAATATATATTCATTGGGGACTGTGCTAGGCACTGGGAATACAGAGATGAACAAGACACAAGGGAGAACCAACAGCAGACAGTGTTCACACAGTGTGAGATTTGGGGAAAGGCTGGTGCTGGAAATTGAGTTTCAAGTTATTAGCATTTGAAACCAGAGAGTGGAGGGCATTCACTTTTTTAGACCTCCGGAAATTAAAGGCTTACCGTAATCCTAGAAAGTTTTATTCAAGAAAAACACATGAATGTCAGAACAGTGAGCTTGGTGGCATTTGAACCTTGAACCAGTAAGCTTCCTAGCAGCCACCTGAGGAAGCAGAATGGTTGTTCAGTTCAGTTCAGTTGCTCAGTCGTGTTCGATTCTTTGCGACCCCATGAATTGCAGCACACCAGGCCTCCCTGTCCATCACCAACTCCCGGAGCTCACTCAGACTCGCGTCCATCGAGTCCGTGATGCCATCCAGCCATCTCATCCTCAGTCGTCCCCTTCTCCTCCTGCCCCCAATCCCTCCCAGCATCAGAGTCTTTTCTAATGAGTCAACTCTTTGCATGAGATGACGTGGAACTCGGCAAAAGCCAGTTTCCACAGAATTGTCACTCTTTGACCTATTTGGCAACATTCTGAAAACCTCTGCTCTCAGCATTTGTTTTTATTTGATTCAGAACCCACTCTGCTAAAAGGTCTGTTCCAGGGCACTTATCAGAAATATTCATTGGGAATTGTTTAACATGACATTTGTCTGAGGAGGAATTACCAGTTCAGGTAACAAAAGGCTGACAAATTTAAAAAGAAAAGCTGAGATAAAGGATATCCATAGAGGACTTTGAAAACCTCTGATGTATTCCTAGTACTCTGGAAGGTAACACGAATGTATAGTGCTATGTGTCTGCCAAGGAATGACTTGAGAAGGCTATAATCCCTCACTCTTGTTTACTGAGAGGTTGCATACAAGTAGATGAAGGGCAAGGCAGAGCTATTAACTTCCTACTGTAATATTGAAAGGATGCCCCAACACACACACACAGCTGTTTGGCAAAAACAGAAAGACTACTGGTAGTCCAGTAGTAAAGAATCCACCTGCCAGTGTAGGGGGACACTGGTTCATTCCTTGGTCTGGGAAGATTCCGCATACCTTGGGGCAGCTAAGCCCAGACACCACAACAACTGAAGCCTTCATGCTCTAGAGACCATGTTCCGCAACAAGAGAAGCCGCTGCAGTAAGAAGCCCGTGCACTGCAACTAGGGAAAATAGCTTGCCACAGTTAGAGAAAGCCTGCACGCAGTGCGACAGTGAACAGAAAACAGTGTTTTTAAAAGAGGTAGACTTACCTTTTCACGGCATTTAGGCAACATATTTAGCTTGTTGAATTAAGCTAATGAAGCAGAGACCACATATGACAGAATATAGGCCTTACAGAATTCCAAGAAAATCACTAAGCAAATAGTAAACCCTAAAGAGGTGGAAGATTCTGATTTCTCGAGTTGCCACAATATATTTTTTTAAATATTCACTTATTAAAAAAAAAAAAAAAGTAGCCCATACACAGGGAAACAGTATGAAAAGGCAAAAAGATATGAAACTGAAAGATGAACTCCCCAGGTCGGTGGTAAAGTCGTGTCTGACTCTTGTGATCCCATGGACTGTAGCCTGCCAGGCTCCTTTGTCCATGGGATTCTCCAGGCAAGAATACTGGAGTGAGTTGCCATTTCCTTCTCCAGCGGATCTTCCTGATCCAGGAATCGAACTCGGGTCTCCTGCATTGCAGGCAGATTCGACTGAGCTATGAGGGAAGCCCTGTGAGGGTACCCAGTATGCTGCTGGAGAAGAGTGGAGAAATAACTCCAGAAAGAATGAAGAGACAGCCAAAGCAAAAACAACTCCCAATTGTTGATGTGACTGGTGATGGAAATAAAGTCTGATGCTGTAAAGAACAGTATTGCATAGGAGCCTGGAATGTTAGCCCCATGAATGAAGGTAAATTAGAAGTGGTCAAATAGGAGATGGCAAAAGTGAACATAAACATTTTAGGAATCAGTGAACTAAAATGGGCTGGAATGGGTGAATTTAACTCAGATAACCATTATATCTACTACGGTGGGCAGGAATCCTTCAGAAGAAATGGAGTGGCCCTCATAGTCAACAAAAGAGTCTGAAATGCAATTCTTGGGTGCAGTCTCAAAAACAACAGAATGATCTCTCTTCGTTTCCAAGGCAAACCATTCAGTATCACAGTAATCCAAGGCTATGCCCCAACCAAATAATACTGAAGAAGGTCAAGTTGAACAGTTCTATGAAGACCTATAAGACCTTGTAGAACTAACATCCAAAAAAGATGTCCTTTTCCCAACCCAGGGATTGAACCCAGGTCTCCCACATTGCAGGCGGATTCTTTACTGTCTGAGACACCGGGGAAGCCCATGAGGAACAAAAGAGCCCAAAATACATGAACTAGCAGAGTCGAGGGTGAAACAGACAATGTAAACACGAAGGTTGGAGACTTTAATACCCCACTTTGAGTAGCGGATAAACCAACTAAACACAGATATGGAAGGCTTGAGCACTACTGTAAACCAACTAGACCAAGCAGACATCTGTGGAATACTATATCCAAGAGTAGCAGAATATACATTTTTCTCAATTGCTCATGAAACATTCTCTAGGATAGAAATACGTTAGGCCATAAAACAAACCTTGGTAAATTTAAAAGGATTGAAGTCATACAGTGTGTTCTCTGGCCACAATAGAATGAAATTAGAAATCAATAACAGAAGGAAATTTGGGAAATTCACAAATAATGTGAAAATTAAACACCACCTCAAAATAGGCGGTTGATCGAAGGGAAAAAGTGGTAAATCAGAAAATAGTTTGGGATGAATGATAAAAACACAATACACTGAAATTTATGGGATGCAGCTTGAACAGCACTTAGGGGAAATTTATGGTTGTAAAATGTCAGTCTTAAAAAGGAAGAAAGATCCTGGGAGTTCCCTGATGGCTTAGTGGTTGAGATTCTGGGCTTCCACTGCTGTGGCCCGGGTTCACTCCCTGGTTGGGGAACTGAGATCCTGCAAGCCACATAGTGTGGCCAAAAGAAAAAGGAGAGAGACCTCAAATTAATAACTTAACCATCTGCCCTAAAAGACAGGAAAGAAGAGCAGACTAAACCCAGAGCAAGCAGAAGGAAGGAGGATGGTAGTGATTGCTGCTGTTGCTGCTAAGTACTTCAGTCATGTTCGACTCTGTGCGACCCCGTAGACGGCAGCCCACCAGGCTCCCCCGTCCCTGGGATTCTCCAGGCAAGAACACTGGAGTGGGTTGCCGTTTCCTTCTCCAGCACATGAAAGTGAAAAGTGAAAGTGAGTCGCTCAGTTGTGTCCGACTCGTCGTGACCCCGTGGACTACAGCCTACCAGGCTACTCCACCCATGAGATTTTCCAGGCAAGAGTACTGGACAATGATTAGAATGTAAATAAATGAAATAAAATCAATCAAAAAAGCAATAAAAGTTGCTTTTGTTTTTAAAGATCAACAAAATTGATAAAGTTTTAGTTAGACTGAACACGAAAAAAGAATACTCAAACTACGAAAGTCAGGAACAAACGAGAGGACATGACGACTGACATTGCAGGAATAAAGATTATAAGAGTAGTCCTTGAATGACTGTACGCCAAGACGTTGGATCTGCTAAGATGAAATGGACAGATCTTAGAATGAAATGAGCTACTAAAACTAACAACAACAAAAAAAATACTGAATATATATATCTATGACTAGTAAAGAGATTGAAAATGTAATTTTAAAACTTCCCATAAAGAAAAACCCACGCCTTCACTGGTGAGTTGTACAAAACACATACAGAAGAATTTACACCAGTCCTTCACAAAGTCTTCTAGAAAATAAAAGAGGAGGGGGTGCTTCCAAACTCATACACTGAGGCCATTATTATCCTGACAACTAAAACCAGATGAAGACATCAAAAGAAAGATATAGATCAATATCTGTAATGAGTATGGATGCAAAAATCCTCAACAAAACCCAGCAATATAATATAAAGGACTGCTGGCTGCCCTCTGTATCTTTAGGTTCTGCCTCCAACTATGGATTAAAAATATTTAGGGGGATATTTTCCAGAAAATTCCAAAAAGCAAAACTTGAATCTAGGCGCTCCAACAACTGTTCACATAACCTTTACATTGTGTTGGGCTTCCGCGATGGCTCACGGGTAAAGAATTCACCTGCAGTTCAGGAGATACTGGTTTGATCCCTGGGTGGGGAAGATCCCCTGGAGGAGGAAATGGCAAACCATTCCAGTATTCTTGCCTGGAGAATCCCCTGGACAGAGGAGCCTGCCGGGCTACGGTCCATAGGGTCACAGAGAGACAGACATGATGGTATTATGAACAATCTAGGGGTGATTTAAAGTATATGGAAGGTTATATGTCCGTAGGTTATATGTAAATACTGTGCCATAGAATAAAGGACAAGAGGTATGTTTGTCTCTGTCATCAGAGACAGAAAAAGCATTTAACAAGATCCTGCACACTTTTGTGTTAAAAACATTCAGCAATCTAGGAATACAGTGAAAACTTCCTCGCCCCAATAAAGAGCATTTGTGGAAACCCATGGCCAACTTTATACTTAATGATGAAAGATTGAGTGGTTTTCCATAAGATCAAGCACGAAATAAGAATGTCTGCTTTCGCTACTTCTATTCAATATTGTATGGGAAGTTTTAGCTGGAGCAGTTAGGCAGGGGAATAGCTAAAAGGCATCTCGATTGAAAAGGAGGGTGTATAAGTATTTCTGATTGCATGTATCATGATCCTATATATAAATGATTCTGAGATCAATATACAAAAATGATTTTTATTTATATCTAACAATGAAAAACACGAAACTATAATTAGGAAAACAATTCCATGTACAATAGCATCAAAAAGAATAAAAAATCTAGGAATAAATCTTTTAGAAAGTACAAGACTCATTTGTATACTAAAGACTTCAAAAATTTGTTGAAAGAAGTAAATGGAGCAACATCCCATGTTCATGGACCAGAAAAGAATAGTTTGAAGATGGCAGTACTCCCCAAATTGATCCTTAGATTCACTGCTGCCTCTATCAAAATTCTGTTTTTTTCTCTTGCAGAAATTGACAAGATGATCGTAAAATTCATGTGGAAATTCAGGGGCCTTGGATAGCCCAAACAGTCTTGTAAAAGAACAGAGTTGGAGGGCTCATTCTTCTTTATTTCAAAGGTCACTAAAAATGTCAGTAATCAAGACAGTGTTTTCCTGGCAAAAGTGTAGGGGGAAAAAAATCAATAGACTAAAATTGAAAGTCCAGAAATAAGCCTTCACACTTAACGGCCAGTTGATTTTCTACATGGCTGCCAAGATGATTCACTGGGGGAAAAAATAGTCTTCAATAGTTGGTTTTTTAACAAATGGATATCTACTTGGCAGCAGAATGAAGTTTGACCCTTAATACCATGTGCAGAATTTAACTCAGAATGAATCACAGACTGAAAGGTACTAGCTAAAACTGTATCATCTTCAAAGAAAATACAAGAATTAATGTTTAAGACCCTTGATCATGCTGTTATATCCAACACCAATAACACAGGTAACAAAAGGAAAAACAAGTAGGACTTTATCCAACTTTGTATGTCCAAGTCAACAACATGAAAAGTTGATCTGCAGAATGGGAGAAAATATTTGCTAACCATATATATTTTTTTTTTTTTTTACCAACCCCAAGAATATATATTGGATTGAATATATGTAGAATTGAACTGAATTCTTGAATCCTGAATATATATAGAACTCTTAAAGATCAGTACTAAAAAGACAAATAATTATTAAAATGATCAAATTGTTTTTGATCATTAGATTTTTTTTTTTGAGCAGTTTTAGATTTACAGAAGAATTGTGTGGAAAGTACAGAGTTCCCATATGTACTCTCTCAACCCTAGAGTCACCTGTTGACATCTTGCCATTGATGTCTTAAATTTGTTAACAATAGGTGAGCCAATACATCATTATTTACTAAAATCCAGAGTTTATATTAGGTCCCACTCTTGGTGTTGTACCTTCTATGGGTTTTGACAAACCTATAATGACTTGTACCTACCATTGCAGTGTCATACAGCATAGCGTCACTGCCCTAAAGTACTCTGCCTGTTCATCCCTCACTTTCCTCTCATGCCCCTGACACTCACTGGTCATTTTACTGCCTCCATGGTTCCACCTTTTCTGGAATATCATGTAGTTGGAATCATACATTATGTAGCCTTTTCAGATTGACTTCCTTCACTTAACTGTGCATTTAAGGTTCCTACGTGTTTTTGTCTCTGTCTCTTTTCCCCAAATTATTATCAAACTCATATTGCCCTTATTTAATTTTTAAAATTATTTTTTATTGAAGGATAATTGCTTTATAGAATTTTGCTGTTTTCTGTCAAACCTCAGCATGAGTCAGCCATAGGTATACATGTATCCCCTTCCTTTTGAAACTCCCTCATCTCCATCCCACCCCTCTAGATTGATACAGAGCCCCTGTTTGAGTTTCCTGAGATATATAGCAAATTCCCCTTGACTATCTATTTTACATATGGTAATGTAAGCTTCCATGTTACTCTTTCCATACATCTCACCCTCCTCCTCCCCTGTCCCCCTGTCCTGTAAATAAATTCTTCAGTACCATTTTTCTAGATTCTGTATATATGTGTTAGAATACAGTATTTATCTTTCTCTTTCTGATTCACTTCTCTCTGTGTAATAGGTTCTAGGTTCATCTACCTCATTAGAACTGACACAGATGTGTGCCTTTTTATGGCTGAGTAATATTCCATTGTGTATAAAAGCCAACCAAAGTCCATGTTAGGTTTCAGTCTTTGTGCTGTGTATTCTGTTATCTGAAATTCTCAGGAGTCTAAATCTGCCATTTATTGTGTGTGGTGACATTTCTGGAGTGGTTTGTTTATTTGTGCTTTTTATAGTTTGGGTTGTGAGAGCATCAGTTTTGTTGGGATGGATGGGGGGTAGGGAATGCTTTATGTCTGAAAATTTTCATAGGCCCTGGTTAACATGTATCTCTTAAATCATTTTTACATTTGCTTCTACCAGGTGATTCAAAGATATTACCAGCCAGAATCTTCTTTTTATTTTGTTTTTCTCAGTTTGGGTTTTTTTAGACAAACAGAATAGTATTGTATCAGACTTCTAGTTTGAATGAGGACAGATTAAAATTCCCAAAAATGTTTTGGTCCTACAAGAACCAGGGTGAGATGGACAAACATATTTTCCTGTTATATCCCTGTTTCTCCCCTTTTTTTAGTCTGTACTTTCTCTGAGCTCTTCAGGGGTTCCAACCATATGTTGAAGGGCTCAATGCCAACTTCCTGTCAGGTTCAAGCTTTATCATCTAAACACAACTTGTAAAACCCAAGCCTCTTAGTGAAATTATCAACAACCCAGCAAGTTAAGGCAATTGTCCATTCACACTTCTTTCTTGAGTTTTCAACTGTGTATTTAAGAAACATATTAGTTGTGTTTTATCCAGGATTTCTAAGTGCTTTGCCATAGGAGAATTTTCAGACAGTATTGTTGTCAAGTCCAGCTCTTTGTTTTTATTCCTTATTCAGCACCAGGGCTGGCAGGGAAGCATATAACCATTATATATAAAATTCATACGGTAAAGTCTTATGTGTTTTTTTGTTTTTTTTTTTTGTCTTTTTCACCTGAGTTTCCAGCATTAGCCTTTATCCACAAAATTTTGATTCTGGTATATTTAAATGTCATTAATAATGTTTCTGCACGATTTATATTTTTGTATATTAAGTTTATCAGACTTTATGACGTAAATCTTGATAAGGAAAAATCTGAGGAGACTATTCAGGGTTTGGAAGAAGCTTAAGGTGAAAACATGGTGTATAATGAATGAGCCTGAGTAGTCTTTCAGATGCTTCTAAGTTCTTAGCTGGTTTTGCTCACTGTCAGTTCATTACAATTCAGTAAATGTCTAGACATAAAACAATCACCATATTCCTTGCCTTCAAAGAGCAAACAGTTGGGAATATAGTTTCCTTTCTATTTAGTGATAGTGTATTGTCAGTTCTACCCTTAAAGCATCTCAATAGAGCATAAGTGGCCAAGAGTATGGACTCTAGAGCCAGATCATCTGGGGTAGATCTAGGGATGTGTACTACCTATAAAACTTTTGTCAAGTTACTTAATCTCTCTGTGCTTCAAGTTTTGTAATCTATAAATAGGGATAACAGTAGTTTTTCTACATTGTAGGACTGTTGTGTAGATGTAATAATTTAGTTTATATAAATTGTAGAACGGAACGTGACATACGTCTTGCTGTATAAGGTTTAGAAATATCATCATCATTATTATTACATTTACAATGCTTTTTTTTCCTTCACATCTTACTTCTCTGTCTCTGCCTTGACAGTCTCTACATTCTCCTTTCTCGTGGACTGATTTTAAAAACCTCTTAAGTCACAACAGAACATTAGGATAAAAGAACAAATGTACAATCAGCATAATCCAACCTTTCTCTAGGATAGGTACATATTTGCAGTAGTCATCTATTGAACCCATGCTATGTAGTTAGTGATATAGACAGAATACTCGATTAAAATTCACTGTATTTTTATATTAGTTATTATTTAGTTGTAAGGTTTAAGGCTAATTTTCATGTTTTTCAGGTTTTCTAATATAAATATTTTTATAATCAGGAGAAATATAATAAATATAAGTTAATCAAACTAAAAATTATGCTGAATTCCAGTCATCCCTTTCAGGTATATATCCAGAAGAAACAGTAACAGCAAAACCTCTGATTCCCCATAAAACACAAAGGATAAATTCCATGTCCTAGAGTCTCCACTAGCATTAGCCTACAGGTACTTTTATGGAAATCAGCAAGATATACCATGCTCCACTGTTCCCCACCCCCCCTCCCGTCTCACGTGATTGCCTTTCAGAGGTCTTGCTTCTAAGAGGAAGTGCCACATGTTGGAACTTAGGGCTTGGCAAGCTGACTAAATTTTAGCCCCTGTTAACCTCAGCTAGTTACCTTCGTGTAATGTGAAACTGCACAACTCTATGGCATCGCCTCATTCATGACACCTTCTGGTGTGCAGTCGAGCTCTGTCCTAAGTCTCTGTGTGCTGTGTGCTCAACTGTGTCCGACTCTCTGCAACCCTATGGACTGTAGCCTGCCAGGGGATTGTCCGTGGGGATTTTCCAGGGCAAGAATACTGGAGTGGGTAGTACTGGGTTCGATTCCCAACCCAGGAATCAAACCAGGGTCTCCTCTTTGCAGGCAGATTCTTTACCAGCTGCGCTACCAGGGAAGCCCACCCTAAGTCTCTAATCTTACTTATTAATTCAGCCTTTGTTTCACTGAGTGCCAGCTAAGTGTAAATATCACTCTTTACAGTTTTATCAGATAATCCTCCTCCCCTCGTATGCCATTGACTACTCTCACATTTGTTTGTCTGCTCATTCTGGCAATGTTTGAGGGGTCATTTACACCTTTGTTCATCTAGACACTGGTATCCCCTGAAGAGCTATTTTTCTTAAACCCTTCTTTGCTTACTCCAGTGTACATTATACTTCTTGTTTTCAGTCTTTCTCACTTATCCTGCCATTTTGTGGTCACTTACTTGTTTATCTTGTAGTTATCTTTCATTCCAACAAATATTTATTGATATTCCTTCATGTGCCTGGCACTGTTGTACACTGAAGATACAGTAGTGAATGAAATAAACTTTTGCCCTCCTGAAGCATGTATTCTGGTGGATAAGATAAACAGTAAACAAAGATTTAATTATTATTTGATGCATGTATTATACTTGTCTTAATAGCTATTAAATGTAAATCCAGAAATAAGATTCATATTTAAGAATAAAAAAGTTATTTCAGTACCTGTCCAGGTACAAAGTATTTCTAGATACTGATTGAAATTCTCAAAATCTTGTCAGTGACCTTTGTTTTAATTTACTTTAGCTGATAAGTATTTTGTGGCATGTATTTTGTTTTTAGTGTGCTTTTAAGCTTTTTATTGCAGTAGCTGGGACAAGTAATATAATTACTAATGAGGTGTTGAAAAGTATGTCGTCTTAATTTTTGTGTCATATTTCCACATTTCCTCTCCATTCAAAAAAATGCAGGTATTTGGGGCAAAATACTAATAAGATTCTCTTTACCTCCACCCCAAGAAAAAAAGTTAACTGGTGTTTATTTGTTAAACAGTGATGCTGAAGCAGGCATTTGGCGGTGGGGGTGGTGGGGGTGGGGAGGGTAAAAGTACAAAATGAGGGTATGGTATTGCTTTTTGGGGATTTAGAGCCTGTAAGGAGGGACAGGTAACAGACACAATCAGATTTGTTTATTACTTAGTAAAATGAAAGTGGAAAGTAAGACTAGAGGAATGTTCCAGTGTTAATAACCTAGATAGGTGTGTGTGAGGCAAATGAGTTCTTAATCAGAAGGTTAAAATAATTCTACTATTAAATAGGCCCACCATAAAATAGTGCTACTTTCTCAATAAAAACCTTAATGGAAGTAAAACTATCAAGTTAATTAAAAAAAAAAAAAACAAAAAAAAAACGACGTGTTAAAATTATGTGCTTGGCTTCCCAGGTGGCGCTAGTGGTAAAGAACTTAACCTGCCAATGCAGGAAACATAAGAGATGCAAGTTTGATCCCTGGTTGGGAAGGTCCCCAGAGGAGGAAATGGCAACCCACTCCAGTATTCTTGCCTGGAGAATCCCATGGACAGAGAAGCCTGGCAGGCTACAGTCCATAGGGTCACAAAGAGTCGGACACAACTGAAGCGGCTTAACAGGCTTGGGTGTGCTTGGGTGTTATGGACCTTGTGTTAGAAACGTCATTATCAGGCATATTCTAAAATGTAAGGTAAATGGCAATAGTGAACACAAACTAAAAGAATGTTAGTATTTAAAATTTACTAGAAATGTTGGACACAGCTGAGTGGCCTGTGGCAGACTCAGAAGGCACGGCAGCGCTGGAAGAACAGAAGTGCTTCTCTTCCTGGGAATCGCTCCTTGGATGTTCCAGCAGTGCTGCTCTGTTACTCTGCCATGTTGAAATATTTCTGTTCCTTCAGTACCATGCTCACTTTCAGGCCCTTGCATGTCTTTTTCTTCCTGTCTGGAACAGTTTTCTTATTTCTCTCTACTCTTTCTCATGGCTTATTCCTATTCATTCTTTTAATTCACATATCAGTTGTGACTTCATCCAAGAAGTTGTTTTCAAATCCCTCCCCCCAAATTTCAGTTAGATTTTTCTGACAAAAGGTATTGGAAAAATACGATGTACCCCTCCAGTGTAGTCTTTAACATAAATTATAATCTTGCTTATTTATTATCCCTGACTGTGAGTTACATGAGGGCAAAAATGACTTGTATCCCCAATGTCCAGTACAGTACATAAGTATTTAGTAAATAGCAGTACTTTGACTGAAGGATACATACGTTTTCCTTCTGACCAGATTTAGTGCACAGAGGATTTTAGATATCATTTATAAGACTGCTCTTCTCCTCAAAGTGTTCATCATCTAGTTGGAGGGCCAAAGTAAAATCATGTGAAAAGGTAAAATAACAAGTGATGAAGGCCAACATGAATCACTAGTTTAATGGTTGACTCAAAGTTGAATTAAAAATAGCCCGATTAAAAGTGTTGACAACATGCTATGAATTCAGGGCAAGGCAACAGATCACTGGATGCTTGAGTAACCTGTGAATGGAGACTTGATAATGGAAAAAGAGTTTCAGTTGGATGTTGGAGGAGGAGAAGGATTGGTTAGGCGAGAGGAGGAGGGACTGTTCTGGCCTGTTAGACACTGTTACTGTTCTAAACACTTTGGTTCCAAAGGATGAAAGCCTGTACATCTCTGAAATGTACCTTTTCAAAATTTAAGGATTTCCCTTTAGGAGTAAAATGACATGAGATTAGTTTTTCACTTTGTTTACCACAGTTGGCTTCAGACAAGAGACAGTCTGTCTTAGGCTCATTTTTTGTGTGGAGTAAGAATACCACCTGCCTTGCCAATCTTACAGATCTTACCATGTGGATAAAATGAGATATTACAGTAAAATTATTTGAAACGAATAAAAACATTCTAGAAATGCAGCTTGTATTTATTTCCATTCTAATGTATATGCCTGGCAATAGAGAGCTTCTTGAGCTATTTTTCAGCTTGGAGATGTTATACTGCTGCAGAAATTGAATGTTAGAGTTCTTGGTTTTCAACATGAGCTTTAACATGGTGTGGAGGGTAGGTGGTGGTGGTGGCTCTGGAGCAACTCTTGTTACTTGCTGTGGAATCCTTATTTTGATCCTTCAGCCAGCGCAATTTTAAGGGGCTCTGTTCTGGGCATTTCGTCTTTGGATGACCCTTCTGATTGATTCAGCTATGGTAGAGGACATGGAATTCCATTTTCATAATGTATGATTTTATTTTTTTCCTTGAAACCTGAATTTAATTATGTTTAGGCTTTAACAACTTTTCCTTCCAACACTTATTAGATATAAATTTGCATCAAGTGATTTTTGCATCTGAGAATGATCTTTTTAATTACTTTCTAGTATCCCAAGGTTCACTTTCTTTTTTCTTTTTAAAATTTATGTGTTTTATGAAAACAATTTTTTATTATTTACTTTTAATGAAAAGCTTTAACTCTGACTTTAACAGGCACATGAGCCACATCTTTAAAAACTGAGATATAATTGACATACACTCTTAGCAGATTTCGTATAAGCAGTATGGTATTATTAATTGTAGTCACTGCGCTGTACTGAAACATACACTTCTTGCAATAACTGTGAGAGAGGTTCTATTATTCCCATTTGATAGATGAGGAAAGAGGCAGTAAGTTACTGAGAGGTTATATAACTTATCTAGGATCACACAGCTAGTAGCTATGAGCTGGGAAGAGAATGTATACAGTCTGGCTCTACAATAATTGCTTTTAACCACTGTACTACGTTGCTGATTATGTCATTGGATTGTCCTTGAAAACATTAAAAAAACACAGAAATAAGATTCACTTTGTAAACATAAACTGTTTACCCTGGTTAGACTGGATTTCATTTATTCCATTTAGCACATATTTACTAGGTGTCTTTATGTTTTGGACACTGATAAATGCTGAATTTTGAACAAGATGTACATAATCCTGAACTCATGAAATAAGAGACTTAGAAACACCAGACATGAGCTAAACTATATGCTTCATTTGCCTTGATAATACACCTCATTTGTCCTGAAAGTATCATTGTTTTGTGTGGTTGGTGCCTAGTATAATTGACATTTATAGTGCTGACACAGTCATGAAATAGATTATGTTCTTCATATCCTGTTTGTTAAGACAGGAAGAGGATAAAATAGACTGAGAAAGGTTCTTTAGAAGTCTTAATCTCCTGTTTTACCACTATACAAAAAGATCCCCAGAAAATTCTGCTTATTTGCTCTGAGATTGGTTTTCTGTCGTAAGATTCCTATAAATAGTATAAATATAAAAGACAAGTTTCTGAAAGTGTTTTAGTTGTGCGAAAAACTTATTTATACAAAATATTTTTTCCTTAATTATATGAGAAAACTGTATGCATTTATATGAGAAAACTATAGCATTTATATTTAAAATAGTTTCTCAGCAGGCCTCCTTTAGCCCTACTGGGAGTAAGGGTAAGCATGGTATTTTTCTTTCTGTAACTTGAGTGACTTGAATAAAATTGAACAAGAAAGAAACAAAAAACAAGAGGAAAAAAAAGATGATGGTACTTCAGGTGAAAATAACCTGAAGTTTTGCATAATTTGATTCTTTTATATAGTAACAGTGTTCATGAGTAATTTTTTTTTTTTAACTCTACAAAAATGTTTTTATCTGTGTTGGGACTGCAGTGGAACTTCCTCATAGGTGTCTGTTTTCTTCTGTTTAATAATTTCTTGTATGAAATATTCCAGCAGACTCAGCCATTAGTAGAAGAAAATGATACGCCTCTAATTCTTGCCTCATGAATTATCAAAGATAGAAAACGTTACATAAAGAAGCTTCATGTTATATAACAAAGTTTATAGAAAAGTCACCATTTTCTTTTTGACTTAGTCATCTCATTTTTGATAGATTGCAAAGGTCGACTGCAAGGAAATACTAGACATCATATGTAATCTGGAATCTGAGGGTCAGGATAACACAGCATTTGTTCTTTGTACGACTTACCTTACCCAGCAGCTCCAAACTGCAAGTGTATATTGTTCTTGGTAAGTATATTTAGTTTTTATTCCCTTTATTTGTTAGTACATAGTATAGCATTTAGGGTTTATGTGAAACATTGGTTTGTTTTAAACTTAAAGTCTTAAGTGGGTTAAATGATGACATGACAATTAAATCTCACTTACAAACTAAACCATTTAATTAAAAATATTGAGTCCAAAAATAAAGAAAGAGTGAAAAGTCTGAGCTCCTCTTGATTATTTCATGGAGGGTTGTCTGTTAACTTCTATATAAATCTTCTTCTTTGAAGATAAAATTATGGCAGTATGAACCAAATAGGTGTGAGTTTGTTATCCTTTACATTTATTTCACATCTTCTGGTAGTCACTTTCACCCTCATATTTGGAAACGCATTAATTATCTAGGTTTCTAGGTCAAACTTGCGCTAGAGAGGGAAATCATTTTGAATAGTAATCTTTTTTGCAACTTTAGTACTGTTCAGCAAAACTGCATTATTTGGTTTTAATTCAGTTTATGTCTTGTTTGCATACAGAGTACTTAGTTGCTAAAAAGGAAACAATAAATGTAGCCCATGGTTCTTTCATCCTAACTGTACTGAAGCTATTTAGGACAGCAGGACAAACCTCTAAAATGTAACACTCTGTCAGTAAGTATCAGATTAGTGGTATGGATAACACTGTAAGGTATTAGAGAAAGATGCTCACTGTATACCAGAATTTAAGCAAGGGTGTTAAGAGAGGAAGTAGTATTCAAAGAATGGATTGGTTAGCTTTGCATCATCTTGATTAGAAGAGCTTTTAAGGATGGCTTGAAGTTGGAAATAAGCATTTTGTTTATAGGAAAACCTAGTAAAGCCTTTTATATATACTTCAGCCCTTATGGAGAAGGCAATGGCACCCCACTCCAGTACTCTTGCCTGGAAAATCCCATAGACGGAGGAGCCTGGTAGGCTCCAGTCCATGTGGTCGCTAAGAGTCGGGCACGACTGAGCAACTTCACTTTCACTTTTCACTGTCATGCATTGGAGAAGGCAATGGCAACCCACTCCAGTATTCTTGCCTGGAGAATCCCAGGGACAGAGGAGGCTGGTGGGCTGCCGTCTATGGGGTCGCACAGAGTTGGACACAACTGAAGCGACTCAGCAGCAGCAACAGCAGCAGCAGCAGCCCTTATTGATCTCCCTCTGGAGCATCTGTATATATTTGTAAAGTTTTATAGCTGTTAGCATTTTTTACTGTTACTGTATTTCTTTTTATTTACTAATTTATATAGAAATATTATTTGTGTTCCATAGATTATCTCACCCAGTCCTCATAATAATCATTGTACAGATAAGAGAGTGGAGGATCAAAGGAATTCTAGAAGTCTTCATCTGCACACGGTCTCAGGGCTAAAGTCATAGAGTGGAGCACAGGGTTTTGGCTCCTCATAGAGTTGTTTTCTTGACACAGGGCCAGAATTCCAATGGCAATCTTCTGCTGCCACTTCCTCTATGCTAGAGTTATATCTCCCATGAGGGAGGAGATAGTGGGGCAGGACTTAACTATATTTTGTAATAATCATTGCGGGCATTTTATTAGCCAACCAAAAGAAATGATGTATGTAAAAAGAAATTTTAGCAGAGCAGTGAGATTTTTGATCACTATCAAGTGGAAGAATTTGTTTGCTTTTCATGCATAAGAAATTGGAGATTTAACCTCAGTAAAGCAGATGTATTTATTTACTGCTGGTGGAGCAACCCCCATTTTTTCTTGTTATAGTTATTTTCTTTGCCTATAATGAATATAGGCATTTTTTTCTTTTATAGTTACTTTCTTTGCCTGTAAGGAGTAATATCAGCTAGCTGCAGCTAGGTTTTTAGTGCAAAGAAATCACATTAAATCACATAGGGGATGTGTTACAGATTATAAAGAGTTTTTAAAACTGTAGTCACATGGTTCTTGTAATATTCTTGATACAGCTTCCCTTGTTTCCCTAATGGGTCTAGGATTAATGCTCTTCTCCTGCAGCAGGAAGGGATTAACAGGGATTTCCCACTTGTTGGCCTCCTGAGGAGCTGTAATGAGTAAAGGAAAGGAAAGAAAATCTTAAATCACTTCACACTTTGTTAAAAGTAAGCTTCTTCCAAGCATTTCAGAGGGAAATAGAATATAAAATTTTAGAATTTTGAAGTAGTCTTTTACCCTTCTATTTGGAGAGAGGGGAGTGGGTGGTAAGGTAGTAGATAGTAGAGTTAGAATAGCCATGACATAAAAACTGAATTTTACTAAGGAAAATAAATCCCAGGAATTCTGTTCAAACAGATTAGATTCTTTTGTTGTGATCGAGATGTTCCTGTGTTGAAGATAGTAGGCTATATGGGAGTATTTGTCTAGAAAAGAAAAAAAAAATTAATTGGCATTTTATTGGCAACAATAAAGTTGGAATATGATAATGAAAAGTCATTTATTTTTAAATACATATACTAGAATTTATAAAGTGTCATTCTTGAGCTTGGTTACCATTGAAGATAGTTGAAAGGTAAACTATGTAACTGTCGCCCAAACTTTTTATTCTTTTAGAAATTTCCTTCAGAGAGGCTTAACAAATTGCAGTAAGTCTTACTACTTTATAGCAGTTACCATATTATTGATCTCAAAAGGTATATCACTTAGCTTATTCATTAAGCTTGGCCACAAAAGATTTTTGGCTGTCTACAAAAGTCAAGGAAGGGCTGAGTTCCCTGTAGACGTTTGGCAGTGGTAATGTAATTAGAGTAGCCATGCGAGTGAGAAAGGGAACCGTTTTGAATGAGACAGTGTGCATACAGATGGGTAATTACCACTGCTACTTTGAAAGTAAAATCATACAGTTGAACTTTAATCTCTACTCTAAACTTTCAGTCAGTGTTTGATACATTGACCTCTTTTTTTTGTAGCATCTCTGAGCTTAAATCTTGTCTGTTATGTATTTATGTTTCTTCAGATGTAATTTCATGTCTATTCTCTCTCAACTAGACTGTGATGGATATACCAGGGTCTTTATGTATGTTGTCCAATTTACAAGTCAGTCCCTAGCACCTGGCAAAGATGAGATCCAGGATATCCATATGTTTTGTTAATATTTAACTGAAATTTTTAATGAAAAAAGGTCATGAGAATCAGCCTTTCCAGGAGCCCTTTTTAGGGGATGGTCATTCCTTAATTCCACAGTTATCTTTGCCTTGCTTCTAAAATGTCTAAATTCTGGATCACAATGTGACATCGTGGGCCTCCTGCTTTGCAGAAACATAGTTTAAAGTTCTTACTTGGTAGATAGATGTCTGCCAGTTTTTCCTTTAAATTTCCTTTCCTTTTTATAAATTTGTATGTAATTTATTATCTTGAGGTAGGCAGTGACCTAATTTGAAGGTGAAATAAATCATCTGAACATTGGAAGTATCCATACAGTAGAATCATTTTCAGTATATTCTTTAATGATTGTCTCTTGTAAAAGATCACATCATTATAGTGGTTAAAGAAGCATTATCCTAGTACATGTATGATCCGGGAGACTACAATTTGCTGGTAGTAGTTAATTATTCTGGTATGTAGGTTTGAATGGATGGTTAAAGTGACATTGTGACTTTCTCACTAGTAAGTAATCCACTAGTTGTCATGGTTTCAGGCATGGTTTTATGTTTGGGAGGGCAATAGTAGTTTTAAATTGTTGAATTGAAACTGTGGAAATATATATACAGATATAAAATACATGATAGAAATTCTCTTTTTTGATCATGGTTATTTGGAGTTAAGATAACCAGAGTTTGAAATACTTAATTTGGAATAAATCAGACCCCACACATTCTTACTTATTAAAAAAATATTTTGAGACTTTTTAATTTTCAATGTGCCTTTTATCACTTTATCAAATTTGCCTAACTTTAAACTTCTAGCTAGTTGATGAATTTTAGATAGTAGATATTCTTTACCCTTTTATCTTTATAATCAGATTTCACTAGCTTTGATGATTTTTTCTTTTCAAATAGCATAGATTTCATGTACATATATTTCAGTAGGTACTCCTTTTTATCTCTGAGCATATGTAATTCTCCATTTTCTAAAGTTTTGTTAGTAAGATAAACATATGTGTAAGTCTTGTAAGTTTAAAAATGAACAGTCATCCCAATTACTTGCCTGGTAGCTATTTTCATAGCTGGCCTAGCTTGTATCTATGTAAGAATTTTACCATATCCAAATGCCAGTTACCTCCTTAAAAATATGAGAAAATGATAACATTTCTCTTCTGTTTTGCTAAGTAACTTTCCTTGCATTCACATTTCATATTCACGTTATAACTCATTTCTGTCCTGGATGATTTTGAGTTTCTAGTGCTTTTTCTTAAGAGTTTTCTCTGAACCCATTCAGTGCTTTTATGTAACTTATTCTTTTCAAGCTTTTCGTTGTATATTTGTGGGATTCTTCTATTGTAGCCATTTCTAAAAGTGTTATTTTACTAATTTTATTAGTAATATTTAAGCATTCCAAGATACAGGCCTAAGTAGCATTATGACATTTTAGAGATGGAAAAGGATTTCTCATGAGATTAATGTGGAGAAGTATACCATTAGACTATGTCATAGCTGTATGCACTTTGTTAGCAGCATAGTGTTGTCTGATGATCCCTGCCCACTAGAACAGGGCTTGATTCAGTCAGTATAGTATAATTACCAGTGTAAGGAGTAAAACCTTTTAGGATAAGGTGGGATCTAAAGAAGTCTTTGAAAATGTCAGCATAAAGGAAGTAGTCTTCTGTTGTTTTTATTTTTCCCCAGGCACAAAGAAGAAAGTGGGGAAATTTTCAAGGAGGATTCTTTTTAACAATTTAACCAGTTTGAGAGGAAGCAATAGGGAATACGGAAAGGGAGGTGGCAACCCATTCTAGTGTTCTTGCCTGGAAGATCCCATGGACGGGGCCGCTTGGCAATCTACAGTTCTTGGGGTCACAAGGGAGTCGGACATAACTTGGCCACTAAACAGCAAAAATAGGGAATATAGATAGTTTGTTCTTCCAGATTTTGTTACACTACTACCAGCTTACTTTCACAAACTGAAAAACTGGGGTAGCAATATAGTTCCTTTAAATGTTTTATCGTAATCTCTCTCTTTTTTTTAAAATAGGGAATTGACTCTCTTTTGGAGTAAACTGCAAAGAAGAATCGACCCTTCTGTAGATACTTTTTTGGAGCGCTGCCGTCAGTTTGGTGTCATAGCTAAAACACAGCAGCATTTATTTTGCCTGATTAGAGTTATACAAACTGAAGTGAGTAATTTATGCTTTTTGTGCTGATTGTTTATGGAGGGAAGAAATAAGTGGGGAGACAACTTCTCAGGCAACTCTTTTTAAATAAGGGAAAATGAGAAATAATGGGGTTTAATAAGATTATGGAACTGGACATAGCTAGCTGTTTCTGCAGATTTATTTTCTAGGAATCTACAGTTTTTCTTCGTGGAAAATAGTGATTGACATTACAGACCACTGGAGGAAGGAAAGATTGTTTCTTGATTGTCCCCTCAGTCACCCTAACCTAGGTCTGGTTTTCCTAGAATAGTGTTCTGTATTATATACAGACATGTTTGTTGGCAAATTAGGATAATAATTATTAGTGAAGAAAGTATAATTGTATTTTCCAGCTCCTTGATAATGGAATGACTAACTCCTTGATGATGGAGTGATAGATTCTCTACGTTTTAGAGGAATGGACTGTACACAGATTGCAAGCTTCTGTGCAAATTAGGAAGCAAGTTTTGTCTTGTTTTTTAAGAAATATTTCCTAAACTGAAGTGCTGTGTATAAAACCTTGTTTTTTTAATTCGGCCCCATAAATTAATGCTAAGACTGGAGATTTAGATGAGCCTTATGCTATGCTTGGTTTCTGTTTTTAGTGTCTACTCAAAGACAGAGAGCCCTGTATACCCCTATCTATGATGGTTTATGGGTATGTTTTATGGGTTGCTTCTTTGACAACATCCAAGGATTGTTTATACTAAAGTCAAGGCACAGTTGTATCACTGATATGTTCTATCTCCTTTAATGTACCCTGTTTTAGTACTATCTGTATCCTATTTTAGTACTATCCGTATCCTGTTTTAATACTGTGTATCTGGTCTTCTCTGGTGAAGACAGGAAAATGTAAGACAGTTTTCAGAAGCAAATTCATACTTAGACAAGCTAGGCGATTATTATTTCTCATCACTACAAATGAAGTTGTGTCCCTATCATCAGAGCATGTTCAAGTAATTACAGAACTTGCCTGTTTAAAATAATCAGTGGTACAACTGGCCTTTTATAAGTTTTGGCTTTAGGGTTTGCTTGTTTAATCTTTAAGGAAGGGCTGATTTTTTACTTGCTGCATAAGAGATTATCACAGCTTAGCCCTAAAGTCAACACCCATTTAATAGCTCACAGTTTTGTAGGGCAGAAGTCCAGCGCAGTGTGGCATGGCTCACGGCTCAGTATCACAAGGCCAAAATTGAGGTGTTGGCCAAGCTGAGTTTTTATCTGGAGGCTCTGTAGACAATCCACTTCTAAGCTCATTCGTGTTGTTAATAGAATTCAGTTCCTTGCAGTTGTGGGGCTCAAATCTTCATTCTCTTGCTGGCTGTCAGCCACAGCCTGCTTTCAGCTCCTGGAAGCCACTGTCATTTTCATGCTTTCATTTTGAAGCTAGCAAAGACACAAGGAACTCTTCAAATGTGACCTCCTTCACCTCTGACTTCCAGACTTAGATTTAAAGAGCTTGAGTGATTGGGTCAGATAATCCACTTGTCTTAAGATCAGTGGGTTTGGGGCTTTAATTACATCTGCAGGGTCTCTTTTGCCATATAACATAGCGTAATCATAAGAATAATTCCATATTCATAGGTTCTGCTTATACTCAAAGTGAGGAGATTATACAAAAGTGAAGGTCAGGGGGTCATTTTAGATTTCTTTTTACCTCAGGGAACCACAAAAATGGGAAAATGTTAGAGGATTGGAAAAGGTGGGTTTCTGACACGTGCCAAGGAACTTGCTGTGCATTTGTGTAACCAGAACCCGTTTGTTTTCATCCTGCTCTAGGATATTTTCCCCCTGTAGTCTTTACTTACGATATTTGTCCTAAAGGGTAGAAAAGCTATGGCCTGGTAGATGAAATGGGAGTGAGATGGAATTCCTTTCAAATTGAGGGAGACACCTTTAGGTTTTTAAAAGTGAGAGGTGATCTGACCTCTGTCATTTGGGATCTGGTTCTACTGTGAATGGAGATATCCCAGATGATAGTGATGTAAAAAAGAAAAAAGTTTTTCCCTCTCTTACACAGATCGATAACCCAGCTAGACAGGCCAAGGATCCTCTTATAGCTCCACATATCAGAAACCTAGGTTCCTTTTATCTGCTGTTAACACATAGCTTCCATCTCATGTTCCAAGATCCAACTATTCCAGTCCCAGCTATAATGTCTTCATTCCAGATAGCGAGTAGAGCGGGGAGCAGACCACACTGTGACACAGCTTTTCCCCTGTTCCTTCTAACACATTCACAAACGCGGTCACCTAGCTGCAAGGGGAGCTTGGAGATACACTGATGATTCTGGGTGACTTTTTAACCAGATAAAATCAGGCATTTGGTTTTTGTGAAAGATGTGAAATGATCTTAGTGCATAGAAACCAGTTATATAGCCCTTGGGAAGGAAAAGATTAATGATGCTGAAAAGCTTTTGTGGGCATTGGGTCTCTTGCAGAAGACAGGCCTTGTATAGTACCTCCTTATTTTCTGGGTTTTAGTTTTCTCTAAATAAAGAGCTTAAAGCAGATAATCAATTAAAGGCACTCAAGAGTTGTTAAACTTTGATTCTGTGACTTGAGAAACTCATATTGAAAGGGATGACTTTAGAGAATCTAGAGTTTCTCTCAAGGCTTTAAAAGTAGTATGACAGAAGAATGGATATAGATGTTGGTTATATTTGAAGTGGAAGGTATAAGAAGAGGGATAATCTTGAAGCCAGTTTATTTGACCATTGAGCTCTTTTTGGTGGAACATACAAGTTAGAATAATTTTGCAAAATTTTGCCTAGTTTTATTCCCTTCTCTTTAGTAATGAAGAAGCTGAAGATTAGAAATGTGTGACTTGTAAGGATCTAGACCCTGGGTATCTTGACAAATGGCGTAATGGTTATCATTTGTAAGTCAGATACAATGGTTATCATTTGTAAGTCAGAGCATAGAGGACTTGGAGAAAGTCCATTAAGTTTTAAAATCTTTCATAGGTTCTTAACAGGTTACTCAACCCCCTTCGCAAGACTCTGAGGTAAACAGCAAAGAATCCAGATCTGTTCTTTCTTAAACAGCCCCATCTAGTTGAAATGGTAAAATTTGTGAAATCACTAAGAATACTTTTCTAAAAGAAACCCCACAAAACTACCATTATACATTCTGAACAGATAGTTACTTGTTAAAGGAGTGGTGGATAAATTAGAATTAGGGTGTGGAATGTGGAACTGAATTTTGAAGAAACTGATGGATATGAATAATTTGATAGGTTTTAGACAGGAAACTGAAGAAGTGACTTGGCATATTGTATCAAGGGCACGTGGGATATAGCGAAGTCAAATGAGGATAATCTATACAAAAAGTTTATTCAGAATAATGTCCAAGATTAATAACGGTTCTGTATATTGATGGCAGTTATTTCATTGTGTTCTCAACATTTAGAATGGTACCCAACACAGAATAATTGCTTAGCAAATTGATGTTTGAACAGTGGGATTTATCCTCAAGTATTTTGTATGGGATTCTGTTGAATATGTACTATGTGCCAACATTGTATTAATCATTTTATGTTACCTTACATCATTTTTATAACAACATTAGGAGAAAATCTAATACTGCCACTACAGTTGTCATTTTACAGATAAGGGGACTGAGGCTTAGAGGAGTTAAGAACTTGTCACTGTTGTAAAGCTGGGGTTCAAAGGCAGTCAGAGTCTGGCTCAAAATTCAGTGCTTTTCAATACCGTGTTTTAAGCTACTCTGCCATAAGATCCTGCTTTTCTTCGTTCATATTATTTTCACATATCCTTTCAGCCTCTCACATGAAAGAATCATCTGAAATACACTTGCCTTTTATCATATGCAACCAGGTCTTTTTCATGATTTTTTGACTAATTTCTGAGAACCTGCTGCTATAGAGAAATTTTCTTTTGTTTTTCTGTGGGAAACAGATTCAGTACACCTGTAACTATAAAGTACTGATTTTGGGGGGAGGAAATGGAAAAATCATTTATTTTACCCTTGAGGTTTTGAAAATACCCAGTTGTTCATGATACATGAATTTTTTAAATTGAATTCAGTCTTAAACTCCTTTTTACACATGTATTTCCTCTTAAACCCATTTATTTAAGCCCTATCCTTCCTACCCAGCTTGAGACAATTCTTTTTCTAATCTTTCAGTGACCTTATTTATTCTGAGCGCCTCTGAATTTATGTGCCTTTCTAATTTACACATTTGGCACATAGGTAGATTCCTTGAGGGTTAAGGACTGCTCTAATATGCGTGCTTTGGGACTCCTGGCGGTCCACTGGTTAAGACTCCACAGTTCAGCTGCAGGGAACATGGGTTCTGTAGCTGGTTGGGGAACTAAGATCCTGCATGCTGCACAGTGCGGCCAGATAATAAGAATATGCAGTGCTTTATAAAGTTGGATACTCTACAAACGTACATTGTTGTTGTTTATAAGTTTTAAGAAGAGTGTACATGCATATCTTATCAGTGAAATTTATGTAGTGTTTCCAAATTTATGTAGTTTTCCAAATGGAAAAAAAACCTTTTCTTCCCTGTTTTTCTTAACAGGCACAAGATGCTGGTCTTGGGGTGTCGATTTTACTGTGTGTCAGAGCTCTTCAACTCAGAACAAGTGAGGATGAAGAAATGAAGGCATCAGTTTGTAAAACAATTGCTTGTCTTTTGCCAGAAGATTTAGAAGTTAGACGAGCCTGTCAACTTACAGAATTTTTAATTGAACCCAGTTTGGATGGATTTAACATGTTGGAAGAACTGTATTCCCAACCAGATCAAAAATTTGATGAAGAAAATGCACCAGTTCCAAATTCTCTCCGATGTGAGCTTTTACTAGCTTTAAAAGCCCACTGGCCTTTTGATCCTGAATTTTGGGACTGGAAAACTTTAAAACGACACTGCCACCAACTTCTAGGACAAGAAGCCTCAGATTCTGATGATGATCTAAGTGGCTATGAAATGTCTATTAACGACACGGATGTTTTAGAGTCATTTCTCAGTGACTATGAGGAAGGTAAAGAAGACAAGCAGTATAGAAGGAGAGAGATGACAGATCAACAAAAGGAGAAAAGAGACAAGAAGCCCATCGGCTCTTCTGAAAGATACCAGAGATGGCTTCAGTATAAATTCTTCTGTTTGTTATGTAAGCGAGAATGCATAGAGGCCAGGATTCTTCATCATTCTAAGATGCATATGGAAGATGGAATTTACACCTGTCCGGTTTGTATTAAAAAATTCAAGAGAAAAGAAATATTTGTTCCTCATGTGATGGAACATGTTAAAATGCCACCAAGCAGAAGGGACCGCTCTAGAAAGAAATTACTGTTGAAAGGCTCTCAAAAGGGAATTTGTCCCAAGAGCCCCTCTGCAGCCCTGGAGCAAGGTCAGTCACTGAATGAACAAGCCAAAGGAGAGTCACATGAATATGTCACATTCAGCAAATTAGAAGATTGCCACCTGCAAGACAGAGATTTGTACCCATGTCCTGGCACAGACTGTTCCCGTGTGTTTAAGCAGTTCAAATACTTAAGTGTGCATCTTAAAGCTGAACACCAAAATAATGACGAAAATGCCAAGCACTACTTAGATATGAAAAATAGAAGAGAGAAGTGTACTTACTGCCGACGACATTTCATGTCTGCTTTTCACCTGCGAGAGCATGAACAAGTGCATTGTGGTCCTCAGCCTTATATGTGTGTATCTATAGATTGCTATGCTAGGTTTGGATCAGTGAACGAACTGCTTAACCATAAACAGAAACATGATGATCTGCGTTATAAATGTGAATTAAATGGCTGTAATATTGTTTTCAGTGACTTGGGACAGCTTTACCACCATGAGGCACAACACTTTAGGGATGCGTCTTACACATGCAGCTTCGTTGGCTGTAAAAAGTTCTATTACTCCAAAATTGAATACCAGAATCACCTCTCAATGCATAATGTGGAAAGTTCAAATGGAGATGTGAAGAAAACAGTGAAACTTGAGCCAGCAGCAGGTGAAAAGCAGGATTGTATTGATCAGCCCCATCTGCTTGACCAAACTGATAAGTCACGTTTACCAGAGGATCTTCTCTTCTGTGCAGGATCAGCTAGTTCTCAGATAGAAACTACAGAAAATCTGAAGGAAAACAGTGACAGTAATTCTAGTGATCAGTTAAGTCATAGCTCTTCAGCTTCCATGAATGAAGAGTTAATTGACACACTGGATCACTCTGAAACCATGCAGGATATATTATTATCTCATGAAAAAGTTTTTGTGCCCTCCAGCTTAAAGGAGAAATGTTCCAGTGTAGCAGTTTGTTTTGATGGGACTAAGTTTACCTGTGGTTTTGATGGCTGTGGTTCCACATACAAAAACGCAAGAGGCATGCAGAAGCACCTAAGGAAGGTTCATCCATACCATTTCAAACCCAAAAAGGTAAAGACAAAGGATCTCTTTCCCTGTTTGGGTAATGAACACAATCCAGCGACTGAAAAGTTTGATACAGAACCTAAACCCAGCTCAGACACAAACAGTGACTCCCCGGATGAAGGTCTGGATCACAGTATCCATACTAAATGTAAACGAGAACATCAAGGCTATTCCTCAGAAGCCTCCATCTGTGCATCTAAAAGGCCCTGTACAGAGGATACCATGTTGGAACTTCTGTTACGCTTGAAACATTTAAGCTTGAAAAACTCAATAACCCATGGATCTTTCTCAGGGTCATTGCAGGGGTACCCATCCGGTGGTGCTAAGTCTCTTCAAGCAGTTTCAGCTACAATCTCAGATCTTAATTTTCAGAATCAAGATGAAAATATGCCAAGTCAGTACCTGGCGCAGTTGGCAGCCAAGCCTTTTTTCTGCGAGCTTCAAGGATGCAAATATGAATTTGTGACTAGAGAGGCTTTGTTAATGCATTATCTTAAAAAGCATAATTATTCAAAAGAAAAAGTCCTTCAGTTAACCATGTTTCAACATCGATATTCCCCGTTCCAGTGTCATATTTGCCAAAGGTCATTTACGAGAAAAACACACCTTAGGATTCATTATAAAAATAAACATCAAATTGGCAGCGACAGAGTAACTCAAAAACTATTAGATAATGAAAAATGTAATCATGAAGGCCCATGCTCAGTAGAGAGATTGAAAGTTGATTGTCCTGCAGAACTTGGAGGTGATCCCAGTGGTAACTCTGAGAAGCCACACTGTCATCCTAAAAAGGATGAGTGCAGTTCAGAAACAGATTTGGAGTCATCCTGTGAAGAAACAGAAAGTAAAATATCTGATCTCTCATCACCAATAGGCAGCCATAGAGAAGAAGGAGAAGGAAGAGAAGGCAGAGGTAGCAGGAGAACTGTTGCTAAAGGAAATCTCTGCTACATTTTGAATAAATACCACAAACCATTCCATTGTATTCATAAAACTTGCAACTCCTCCTTCACCAATCTCAAAGGCTTGATTCGCCATTACAGGACTGTACATCAGTACAACAAAGAGCAGTTATGTTTAGAGAAAGACAAAGCGAGAACCAAAAGGGAACTTGTCAAATGTAAAAAGATATTTGCCTGCAAATATAAGGAATGTAACAAACGCTTCCTGTGTTCCAAAGCTCTTGCGAAGCACTGTAGTGACTCTCATAACCTAGACCACATTGAAGAGCCGAAAGTGCTTTCTGAAGCTGAGTCAGCGGCCAGATTTTCCTGTAACCAGCCTCAGTGCCCTGCTGTTTTTTATACATTCAGCAAGTTGAAGCACCACTTGATGGAACAGCATAACATTGAAGGAGAAATACATTCAGACTATGAAATTCATTGTGATCTTAATGGCTGTGGCCAGATTTTCACCCATCGCAGTAATTATTCTCAACATGTATATTATCGACATAAGGACTATTACGATGATCTGTTTAGAAGCCAGAAAGTGGCAAATGAAAGGCTACTACGGAGTGAAAAGGTGTGTCAAACAGCTCATCCTCAGGGGCATGAACATCAGACGACCAGGAGATCGTTTAATGCCAAGGCTAAAAAGTGTGGCTTAATCAAAGACAAGAAAGCTCCAATTAGTTTTAAAACGAGAGCTGAAGCCCTCCATATGTGTGTGGAGCATTCTGAGCACACACAGTACCCCTGCATGGTTCAAGGATGCTTGTCCGTGGTGAAGTTGGAGAGCAGCATAGTAAGGCATTACAAACGCACCCATCAGATGAGTAGTGCCTACCTAGAGCAACAGATGGAAAACCTTGTCATGTGTGTTAAGTACGGTACCAAAATTAAGGAGGAGCCCCCTTCTGAAGCAGAGCCCTATATAAAGAAGGAAGAAGATAGAAGCTGTGAGTCAGAGCTCACACAGCACAGCCATTGCCCAGGTGACACTAGCGTGCCTGTCCAGCCCGCTGACCCCCTTCATCCAGGCGAAAGGGATGGAGGCCAGAAAGGATGTACAGAGAGCAGCCCAGTTTTTGATGCGGATTCTCTGCTCTACAGGGGAACTCTGAAATGCAACCACAGTTCAGAAACCACTTCTTTGGAACAATGTAATATAGTTCAGCCTCCTCCTTGTAAAATAGAAAATTCTATACCTAATCCTGATGGGACTGAGAGTGGGACTTATTTCACAAGTTTCCAGCTGCCTTTACCAAGGATCAAGGACTCAGAAACTGGGCAGCAAAGTTCAGGGCAAGAAAACACTGTAAAAAATTCAGCCCATGTTCCAAAAGAGAATTTCAGGAAGCATCCACAGCCCAGGTCATTTGATTTGAAGACTTATAAACCTATGGGATTTGAATCTTCATTTCTGAAATTTATTCAGGAAAGTGAAGAGAAAGAAGATGATTTTGATGATTGGGAGCCTTCAGAGCACTTAACATTAAGTAATTCTTCACAACCCTGTAATGACTTAACAGGGAGTGTTATGGCAAATAATATGGTGAATGACAATGACCCTGAAGTTGACATACCTCATTCTTCCAGTGACTCTTCAATTCATGAGAACCTGACTGCAATCCCACCTTTAATAGTAGCTGAGACGACAACAGTTCCCTCCTTGGAAAACCTGAGGGTCGTATTGGACAAAGCATTAACAGACTGTGGAGAACTTGCCTTAAAACAGCTTCATTATCTTCGGCCAGTGGTTGTCCTTGAAAGATCTAAGTTTTCCACACCAATTTTAGACTTATTTCCAACAAAAAAGACAGATGAGCTTTGTGTAGGAAGTTCCTAAATAGCAATTTTGTTTTAGAAACAGACTGGCTCCAGCACTGCAACATGGGGACAATTGCCAACTTGAACAAAGGCTGAGAACCAGCCACACCGTCGTTTAGGGTAGAATAGGCTGTGTATTTACATGAATGTATAATATCTATGTCAGCAGTATTGGCTGAGTCCATTAGCTCTCCAGTTGGTTTATTGATTGGGTTTTTTGTTTTGTTTATTAAAAAATGGAACTGTATTCTTGTTTGGTGCTAATTAATACATCAAAATATATCGGGGCTTCCTTTTCCAAATTAAGTGTGCATGATTGTGTATGGAACAGATACTAAGACCCCAGGGTGGGAGGGCTGGGGAAAGGGGTATGGAGTTCTTACTTGACTTGAATGTGCGCCTGAGGGTGCTTTGTGTAATATATTGTACACTACAGCATCTTATATTTTTTGAGTTGAGTTTCAATAAATTACAATTTTTCACCCATTTTTTTGGTTTACTCATAATGAGTTTTCATGCCACACATGACTTGGAATTGCACATGTATTTTCTGAAGTGTGCACTTATATTTTACCCTGGTTATTAACCAAACCATTCAGATCAAGCTTCCTTTTGAATGACTGTTGTCTTAAAAATTTTGTGGAAAGAAAATTCTGAGAGAGAGTAATAGAGTAATTAACTCTGGGAGTCAAGGTAGCTCCTAGAAGAGGATGTTCAGGAGTTTTTCAGGTAGAAAGGAGAGGATATGCCAGGCATAATGTGAAGGGCTCAACGCATTCGGAGATAATAAAGCCATGTTTCCAGGCAGCTACAAATAATGTGATAGGCTGGCAGTAAAAGGGGAGCGCTGGAGCAGCTGAGCTGCTTGTAGAGATAGGAACCAGACCACGAACACTGAGGACTGTGGACCTGAGTCCATAGGCAGCCGAGAGCCTTTACAGAATTTTAAACAACTTTCATATTAATCTGTAGATTGCTTGAAATGAGTGTGATTTAAGGGGCTGAGAATGGAAACAGATCTAAGACTGTGAAAGTAATTGAGGCAAACTTGGTGAGAGGCAAACAGTGGCAGCAGAGGGACGAGTAGATGAAATCGAGAAATTTAAGAGGATTATTAGGCACTGGAGGGTAGAGAAAATGTTTTGAGGAAAACTTAAGGTTCTGTAGTGATGGATGCAAGCAAGTGAGGCAAGACTAAAAAGGAGTTTGGGGGAAGAGAATAGAAACAGAAGATGAGTTTGGTCTCTGTTAAAGTTTCAGTGGACTGTGGGACATCCATGTATAATAAGAAAAGCAGTGTTTTCTTATATAGCATCTTCTCTGTTCTTTTGAAGTCACTTCATCATTATTTAAAAATGAAATGATACAGATACTCCTAAAATCCCCTTATGCCTCTGGTTAAAATTTTAAGATCTTTTCTCTGGCCGTTAAATCTTGTCAGCTCTTAAAGAATTTTATTCTACCATCTCCTCACCCTAAGCGTTTAAAGCACCCCACCACTACCACCACCACCACCAAGCTGAAGTAATTTCTTGGCTCAGATCTTAATAGGATACAAGATTTTCAAACAAGATGCTGTTGAAAGCAAAAGTGGCAGAAACAGTGGAACTTCTTAGAGGCTGAGGTCACTACTGACTGAGTTCTTTGGGATCTTGAGCTCATTTCCCCACGGGGCTTCAGTTTCCTGCCTTACGAAGTGTTGAGGTGTAAGTGACCATTTCAAAAGGTCCTTTACCTGTGGTCTGAGCATGAGAAATAACCAGTGGCCCCATCTTAAGAATTCCTCATTCTAGAGATTTTTAGACCAGACCAAGAGAAAGCTGCTAATCTTAAGACTCAACTGTATCCATCCAAAAAGGGGAAGTCCCCAGTGGTCCAGTGGTTTAATTAGGGCTCTGCACTCCTGCTGCAGGGGGCACAGATTTGATCCCTGGTTGGGGAACCGAGATCCCACATGCAGTGTGGTTTGGCCAAAAGAAAGAAAAAGACTGTATTCATTCAACCGCTCCTAACTCCTACACCCTGGAAGGACCAAGGGAGTCCACTGACAGTAGTACCAAACCCTAATTTTTAGAACCCAGTTGAAAGTTGTCTTGAATATGATCCTAGAAGCATTTTCTGTTCTAGTTGGAGTGGGTTGCTCCTTTTGATCTTTTTTTTTTTTTTAAAAGATGTTTCAGTGTGGACCATTTTAAAAGTCTTTATTGAATTTGTTACAGTATTGCTTCTTTTTATGTTTTGGTTTTTTGGCTCAGAAGCAGGTGGGATCTTAGCTCCTGGACTAGGAACTGAACCTGCACTCCCTGCACTAGAAGGCAAAATCTTGACCACTGGATCGCCAGGGAAGCGTTTGGTCTTTATTAAAGATGATGTTCTGTTAAAACCAGCATGTGTGGTTATATGATAATACAGAAGGTCAGAGGGTTATTTTTGAAGCTTTTAGTACTATCATTTTTACTTGATATCTCTTTGGGGATTGTCCTCCAAGTCCTCCAGACCTGGAAGCACTGAGTTTGTGCCCCCTAAAATTAATAGGTAGAAATCGAGAATGCCAGACACTTTGATTCTTGCACTTTACCCAGAATTCTCCTGCTTCTGTGTTTCTCCATGTTTGTGAGCACATATGTGAAAGAGCGAGTGGGGCAATGATGGAGAAGAAAGATTTTGATGAGCCTTCCTAGGGATTTCAGCCCCAACCTATCCCTTCCGTCCCAGGTTGCCTGCTTCTGAGCTGCACTGGCAAGGACAGTCATTGAAGGACAGAGTCATTAACCAAACAAGTACACACATACTTAAAGATAATTACAGGTATTTGGGGGAGATAAAAACAACGAATTTGTTAAGGAGTCTGCCATCATGGAGCTTCAATGTGAGGGCTGGGGTAGGCTTTCCAGGTGGTGCTAGTGGTTAAAAAAAAAAAACATCTGCCAGTGCAAGAGACTTCAGTGACACTGGTTCAATCCTTGGGTCAGGAAGATCTGGAGAAGGACATGGCAACCCATTCCAGTATTCTTGCCTGGAGAAGCCTATGGATAGAGGAGCCTGGTGAGCTGCGGTCCATGGGGTTGCAAAGAATCAAAGAATAACTGTGGGCCGGCAGCATGGATGTCATCTAGGAACTTGTTCAAAATGTAGAATGTCAAGTCCAGACCTTCTTGACCAAAATCTGCATTTCAGTAACATCTCCAGATGATTCATAGGCACAGAAAAGTTCTAGAGACAGAGGCCTAGAATACAAAGTGGAAAGTGCTGTGAGATTGCAGGATAATTATACTTTTTTTTAGTACTTCACATAAAATTGTTGAATTTTCATAACTCCATGAAGTCAGTACTGTTAGTATTCTTATTTGACAGCTTAAAAAGATAGGGATGCAGTGTCTAGCTGATAAAAGGAAGAAGTGGAGCTAAGTTTCTTTCCCGTCTCATCTGACTGGGAAAATAACAGGAAGGGGAACTTAACGTGAAGGATGAAAGATGGAAAGTCGCAGGTGGCATTTAAAGTACCAGAAATTCCAGTTTTGTAATTAAGCCGTACTTCCTGTGAAAGTGAGTAGTGGGAAGTAAAGTTGGAAGCATAGGTAAAAACCAGGTCATGCACATCCAACTCCGAGTCATGCAGGTTCAACTCCAGTTATGCGTCCAGTGCTGACAGTTCCTCATTTGAGAAAGAGATGGAAAACAGAAATTACTGTTTCTGTGAATAACATGTGACCTTTGAAAAGGATTTTCTTTTTTTTTTTATTGCCACACCACAGGCTACTTGCAGTTTCCCCAACTAGGGATTGAAGCACAGCAGTGCTCCCACTCAGCAGTGGAAGCACAGAGGCCTAACCGCTGGACCGCCAGGGGAGCCTCTCAATGTTTCTGAAAGAAACTTCTAAAAGAGAAGTTGCTCTATCCTCTCTTTATACCCATCGTAGCCTGTGAGACCGTGTGGCTTTATACTCCTGACTTGGGACATGGCCTCCTAGTATGTAAAACAGCCTGCAAAGAGTGGTCCACTGTGCTAACAGGCCTGCTTGGTCTACACTTGCAGAAATATACTCTGTAACAGCCTGCATTTGGGGGCCTGAACCTCTTCGAGGAAGGTAACCTGTTCAACAAACATTAAACAAACTACAAATAATTAAAAGTGCTACGAAAGATGCCCAGACTGGGGGAACCAAAAAGAACAGAAAAGGTTTCCGTAAAGAAAGCAATGTTTAAACCTGGAAAAACGAGAAGTTGGGATGATCCAATTCTGTGCCAAATCTTTGTGGTGTAACAGCTGGGTGTGTTAGCGACGTCTAGTAGAACCAGAGGTAAGGGAAAGGGAAAGGGTTAGAAGATGAGATAGGTCAGCAGCCAGTATTTCAGTGTCTATAACCATGTTCTAGATTTTGGGTATTGTTTGACAGAAAATGAAGAGCCTAGTGAAGGTTTGAAAGTGTACCAAATAAATCACAAGTTGCCGCGTGTTTTAAGTCAGAGTCAATAGGGCACTACTGTGGAAATGTCTGAAGGATGGATGGATGGATGGATGATACTAAAGCAGGGCTGAGATATATCTTCCATTGTGATCAATTCTTCCTCAGCGTTCAGAAGTCCAAGAGGAGTCAAACAATAAATGGGTTTTTCAGACTAGATTCTCTTTGAGGAGCTCTATATGGTTTTTCCAGTGGTCATGTATGGATGTGAGAGTTGGACTGTGAGGAAGGCTGAGTGCTGAAGAATTGATGCTTTTGAACTACGGTGTTGGAGAAGACTCTTGGGAGTCCCTTGGACTGCAAGGAGATCCAACCAGTCCATCCTAAAGGAGACCAGTCCTGGATGTTTATTGGAAGGACTAATGCTGAGGCTGAAACTCCAATACTTTGGCTACCTCATGCAAAGAGTTGACTCATTGGAAAAGACTCTGATGCTGGGAGGGATTGGGGGCAGGAGGAGAAGGGGACGACGGAGGATGAGATGGCTGGATGGCATCACCGACTTGATGCACACGAGTTTGGGTGAACTCTGGGAGTTGGTGATGGACAGGGAGGCCTGGCATGCTGCGATTAATGGGGTCGCAAAGAGTCAGACACAACTGAGTGACTGAACTGAACTGATACTATTGAAGTCTGCAATACCTAGCATTTGATCATAAACATCACTATAAATAATAGTTGCCTTACCTTCTACACAAATTACCGAATTCTCATTACAGTAGTCCTATAAGGGGAATTACTCTTGCTTTACCAATGAAGATACTGAGCCTCAAGTAACCTGCCCAAAGTAACAAAGTTTGTTAATAGTACAGCCAAAATTTGAAGCCAGATCCATTAGACTCCTCTTTTAACAGCTACTCTGTAAAACTTCTATAGAAACAAGCACACCAATGGAATAGGCACTTGATGATTAAACAGTTCAGGCTATAAAGATATTTGGAATTCTTCTAGGGGACTTTGTATTTAGTTTAAAATACTCGAATGCCTGCTATGTACCAAGCAGTGAATACAATGAACATGTCCAATGAACGTGCCCAACTCTTTGCGACCCCACGGACTGTAGCCTACCAGGATCCTCAGTCCATGGGATTCTCCAGGTAAGAGTACTGGAGTGGGTTGCCATTTCCTGCTCCAGGGGATCTTCCTGACCCAGAGATCAAACCCAGGTCTCCTGCATTGCAGGCAGACGCTTGACCTTCTGAGCCACCCGGGAAGCCCACAATGAACATGCAGTAGTGAATAAAATGAATGTGTCCCTGTCTTCCTTCAGTTCACAGTAGTCACGGAAGACACATCAAACCCCAAACTGCACAAATAACCTTAATCATGTCAAGTGTTTTGAAAGTAAAATACGAGGTGCCATGTAATGGGGATCTAGTGTAGGATGTCTTAGGTAATGATTCTGTTGTCACAACCATATTTTTCTCCAAAAAATTTCTGGTTACCATTCTTTAATGGTTTCTGGCCTATGTTTAACTTGTTATGGTAAAACAATTACCTGAGTAATTTTTGTTCCTTTTTAGAAAAGATTCTCATTGTGATCAGTCACAAGCAGACTATAGGTTTAACATCATTAACAGTCATGCCTAAATCAGTATGTCATTTTGACCTGACATGGTTTTAATACTATATATCCGACAGCATTCTGGACTCCATGTTCTAGATGTATCCCTGACACCCTGGTAGCTCAGTTGGTGAAGAGTCTGCCGGCACTGCAGGAGACCCAGGTTCGACTCCTGGGTCGGGAAGATGCCCTGGAGCAGGAAATGGCAACCCACTCCAGTATTCTTGCCTGGAGAATCCCATGGACAGAAAAGCCTGGCAGGCTACAGTCTGTGGGGTTGCAAGAGCCGGATACGACTGAGCAACTAAGCACACGGCACACATTGACACCTGAGCAACTTGCCGTACCTCCCCTTCCTGCAAGAACAAGACAGTTAGGACTTCCCTGATGGTCTAGTGGTTAAGAATCTGCCTGCCAATGCAAGGGACACAGGTTTGATCCCTGGTCCAGGAAGATCCCACATGCCACGGGGCAACTAAGCCCATGCACCCCAACTGCTGAGCATAGGGCCGCAGCTAGCAAGCCCACACACCTAGAGCCTGTGCTCCGCAGCAAGAGAAGCCACCAAGTGAGAAGCCCACACCCCCAACAGAGTAGTCCCCGCTCACCAGAACTAGAGGAAAGCCGAAGAAGCAACGAAGACCTAGCACAGTCAAAACTCAACAACTTTTTAAAAAGAACAAAATAGTTATATTTTCCAGCCATCCCTATCCATGTTTTCTTTCAGTCAACCAGATGAACAAACCAGAAGAGCATCAGACAATATTTTTCTAAAAGTTTTCATAATTCCCCCTTTCTCTCCTTACCATGCCCCTCCTCTCCTCTTGGTACAAGCCCTTTGTTGGATTCTTGCTGTCTTCATAACTGATCTCGCAATTTATGTGATTCACTTGTGTGTGAACTACCTTTTTTCGTGTAAGACTTTGGGGAACAGACCTTGTATTTTATCTTTTCATACCTCCTTGTCAAGTACATAGGTACTAGTCAGTAAATAATGGATTTGATAACATGGCATATAGGTTACGGGACAGCATGCTACTCTTTACAAAGTGCTTAGGCAATTATACCATTTGTTCCTATATAAATCTTAGGAAGGAGATGTAAATAGGTGAGCACAGTGAGGCTCAAATATGTCAAAAGCTTTCCCAAAGATACAATTTCTAAGCAATAGTGACATCCAAAAAAGGAAATGCTACAAAATGATCCAGTAATAACCTCCCTGCACATTTACCAGGTACACTGTTAGCTTGGATGTGTGTGTGTGTGTGTGTAGTCGTGTTGGACTCTGAGCGACCCTGTAGTCTGTAACCTGTCAGGCTCCTCTGTCCATGGGATCTTCCCAGGCAAGAATACTGGAGTGGGTTGCCATTTCCTGCTCCAGGGGATCTTTCCAGCCCAGAGATCAAACCCGTGTCTCCTGTACTGGCAGGCAGATTCTTTTCCACTGAGCCACCAGGGAAGCCCAGCTCTTTAGAAAGTCCCTCTTCAAATCCTGTCTCCTCAAATCTCCACTTAACCTCACTTTTCTTATTTGAAATGTGAAAATAACTGCTCTCCATCCCGTGGATTGTTGGAAATGCACTATACACGAAGAGGGTAACCACATGTGTCTACTTAAATTTAATTAAAAATAAATAAAATGTAAAATTTACTCCCTCGGCCACACTCTCCACATTTCAAGTGACCAGTGGCTTCCACGTTGGAAAGAGCGATACATCATTGCTGAAAGTTCTATTGAACAGTGCCGTGTCAGTGCTAGGACTGGTCAAAGATCAGATAAAGTGATATGATTGAACTGAAAACTCAAGCCATTGCCTGGTTGGTTTTGAGTGAGAAGGTTCAGTGGGTGGGTGGGAAGCAAGCTGACCTCCAGAACAGTGACATCACAAAGAACAGCTCACAGTGGCTCCAGAACACCTGGACCCCCAGACCACTCTTCCTAACTCATATCCAGGTTCCTGAAGCCTCTGCACATGTAGTTCCTGGAGCTGCTGGTATATTAAAATGTCATCTTCATCTTCTATCTGGGACGCCATCATAGATTATCTCTCTCTGAGCTCGATATGGAATTATCTACAAGCAACTCTTCTGGGAGAGACTAGTGTGCCTCAGGAAACAAACTGGGGGCCACTAGATAACCTTGCTCCGGCTGTGCAAGTTATCCTGGGAATTTCCTTTTTGATTTTGTTGGGAGTGGGAATGTATGCCTTATGGAAACGAAGTGTTCAGTCAATTCAGGTTATACTCTTTTGTTATGGAGAAATTTAAGTAGTTACGCATTGTGAAATTTGGTCGGTTCTCTCCCATATTGCTGCCACCCAGTTTTAAGACCATGCAGATGAGCGAGAGTGCACCTTTTGTCTCTGTAGTTGGTTGAAATTAGGTTATTCTTAACATTTTTCCTTCAGTTAGCTTTTTGACATAAAAATGCTTTCTCACAATGATCTTTGGCTTGCTTATAATAAAACAGATTAAAGAAGCTTATAACATGAGAAGGCAGCCTTATCTCCAGATTTCTTTGATCATGTATTGGTGTTCATCTCTGAGTGTCTAACCACGTGCCTGACACCATGTAGAGTACTTCCTATAGAATAGCACCACAAGTATAACTGGCATCTTGGGTTTTGCCTCTCTGTTCTTACTGCGCCTTTGCTCTGTAACTGATGAGGAAGCATGTATATGTCTGTTAAGTCATTGCAATGAAAGTACAGGTGCTCTTTTGGGGATTAGGAGTATAACTGGCTGGAATTACAAGAAACATTTAGGATTTTATATACTTCTGTTTAATTACCAATAATAACAGCTATATTTATAATATAATTAAAATCTTTTGAGAATTTCAACAATTCCATGAAATGGATAGAGTTTCTTTCCATGTGACAAACAAGGAAACAGGTGCATTGACGTTCAGCCTAAATTTAAGAAGATGGGGTTTAAAGAGGACTTTGTTAAGGAGTGACTGGTTTACTTGGTGAATGCTGAAAGAAGTTATTATTGGATTATTTTGTAGCATTCACTTAATTTTGTGTCACTCCTCTTAAATCACTCACCTGCATTTCTCCCAACCTTTGAAAACTTGCGCTGCATGGTAGGCAGGGCAGGGATTATTGACTCCATTTTGTAGGTGAGGGAATTTGCTTATCACCTACCCAAGGTGGCATAGATTGTAAATGCTGGCCAAGCTGAGATTCGAACTCAGTTTTTAGCATTCCAAATTACATTCTCCAAAATCTCATTTAATATAGTCCAACTGATCGAAATCCCTAACAGGGATTTGTGTGTCTACATATTCATATTCTGCATTTCAGCTAGCTAGTAGAAGAAGAGAAGGCAAAACACCAAACTCTTATCGTGCTACTCAGTTCTGCTCTTGTTTGGTTTTTGCTTAGTTCAATCAGATGAATTTGCAGCCCCCCAGGCACTTCATCCAAGGAAAGGAGGTGTACAACAGAGTGGTTAATAAACTCTGGAGTCAGACTACAGGGGTTTCTTGCTTTCACCACTTCCTGAGTGAGCTGAGAGCAATCCCTTAGGCTCTAAACCCGTTTCCTTATCTGTGAAATGGGTTTGATAACAGTGCCCCCTTGGGGTTTTTTGTGAGAATGTACAGGGAGGCCTGGCATGCTGCGATTCATGGGGTCGCAAAGAATCGGACACGACTGAGAGACTGAACTGAACTGATTGTATGTATGAAACAGCTCGTAACAGTGCTCAATAAGCAAGGCTAGTTATTAAAAGGGGAAAAGGTGATTTTTTTTTCTTTTCCTAGTTAGACTCTGACCTAGCATCTTTAAAAAAAATTTCCATTACCAAGAAATCCAGTGTTTCAGACTGCCGTGTCCTAAGAGAATATACATGGGAATCAGAATTCCTAGATTCCAGCTGTGGCTCTACCATTTCCAAGTATATGACCTTGGGCAATGACAGGGTCCCAACTGGAAGGTATCTAAATGATTATCTGGTTCTTTTTTTTCCCTACATAAATAGGTCCTGCACAGGCAAGGAAACTTCTAGCACTGAGCCTTGCATGAAGCAAACTTTCAGCACACATTATCTACTATTATAATCTTTATTAATTAGATGCAAATAATAATCCCTGACCTGCCTACCTCTCCACTTTGTGGTAAGTAAAGATCAAAAGACAAAATAGGTGTGAGGATGTTTTGTTAGGAATGAGGGGTCATTATTACTATTAGAGTTTTGTTTTTGCATCTACAGTAGACTGTGCCATTTCATGTGAATACACAAGTAACGTTTAACTTCTGTTGTTTTATTTTAGAAAATACTGTTGTTTGCAATCACACTCTACAAATTTTACAAGAAAGGCTCAGATTTTTTTCAGGCTTTGCTGGTCAACCCAGAAGGGAGTGATCTCACACTTCAAGACAATAATATTTTCCTGTCTTTGGGTCTGCAAGAGAAGATTCTGAAAAAGCTTCAGACAGTGGAAAACAAAGTGAAGGACTTGGAAGGGATGATCATTTCCCAAAAACCTACCACAAAGAGGGATTACTCCTCTGAGCACTACTGCAGCTGCTCCGACTGCCAGAGTCCCTTGCTCACGTCAGGGTTTACATCCACATCTGAAATGTGATGGACTCCAACCTTTTCTAGAAAAACGCTGTTTTCCTCATGTGTGTGGTGGTGTATCAGTAAAGACAGAGAACTATATTGAAATGACCTGGCCAGGACTGGTTCTCTATTCAGCAGGGCCGTTTCCACTTGTGTGTGTGTGGTGGGATCACATGGGGGATCATGGTGGTTAAAAATGTCTGAGTTTGTGGGGCCTGCTTGGCAGGCTGGAGACCATAAGCAGCCATATAGAAAAGGAACCATGGCGGAGGGAACAGAAGGGAGAATGGTCAGGGATGTGACCTTGAGTTCCATGCTGAAGAGGTTAGATTAGATACAATAAAAACAGGGGAGTACTGTTACGGGCGATGCTGTGGACTGTCCTGTAGAGAGGGAGGCTGACCTTTTTGCTTGCTTTTGGTCTAAAATATGTGGCCTGGAATCTCCTTGCATTAATTGTTCAGAGGTGGGCAAGGATGGGGCTGGACATAAAGGAGATTGTTTGAATTTATCCAACTTTTGCTAATTCTTACTCTGTGCTGAGTAAGAGCATTATGGTAATTCTTGGGAATCTGTCCTGAATGCTTCTGGGGCACTCAGTTTTGGTAGCTGGTTGGGTAATTTCAGAATAAGGAATTACAAAAACAATACAGGGAATTCCCTGGAGGCCCAGTGGTTAGGAGCCTACACTTTCACTGCCAAGGGCATGGATTCAATCTGATACTGTGCAGGGCCTTGTGGGGCTCCTAGGCACAAGGTCTTTCTGCGTGCCCCATTTCTTTGATTATAGGAGATGGCCTTCGTTCAGCCTCCGTGGCCTTCCCTGAGCTCCAGTGGGTAGATTCAACGTTGTTAATTAGGGAAGGGCGGTGCATGCATTCATGAGTGCTTGGTCTTGTCCGACGACTCATTGCAACCCCATGAACGGTGGCCTGCCAGGCTCCTCTGCCCATGGGATTTCCATGGCAATAATACCAGAGTGGATTGGCGTTTCCTACTGCAGGGTATCTTCCTGACCCAGAGATGGAACCCATGTCTCCTGCATTGGCAGGCAGGTTCTTTATCAGCCGGGCCACCAGGGAAGGCCATAATTAAGGATGGAGGAGATAGAAGACTAGGGAGAAACAGTCAAGAGCAGCCTTGGGGCAAGGTCCTGTAAGAAGATCTTTGAGCTGTTTTGCAGATACTGAAACCCCTCCTGGTGGGACAAGTTATTGATTAATAATGGTGTGCTGCCCACAGCATGGAGACCCCACACCAGTTGGACCTGAAGGTTGTTGATGCTGACTCCAACTTACTCACCACCAACCCATCAGAAGAATGTCCAGGAATTGATCATGCCATCTTTGAACAATACTATAAAACTTCTTGCTATCTTCCCCAGTGGGACACATGATTTTGAGGGCATTAGCCCACTGTGTCCCTCTTCATCTGACCAGGCAATAAAGCTATCCTTTTCTGCTTCACCCAAAACTCTGTTTCCCAGATTCAATTAGGCAGCAGTATACAGAGAGGCTGAGGTTTCGGCATCAGATCCCTGGTTGAAGAACTAAGATCCTGCAAGCCGTGTGGTCAAAAAAAAAAAAAAAAGATAATACTGAACAAGGGTCATATCATCTCGACTTATGTGAATTTTCCACATGTGAATCCTGGCTTAGCAGGGAGGGAAGAAGGGAAGGAGGCACCTATCTGCTGTTCCACTCAATGAGTGTGTCCCCCTGATTAGATAGATAGATAGCTTCCTGGAGAGATGGTGGTAGGTGGTCCTCTCAGTGAGTCTCAGATTCCACAAACTGTGTCTTTTGTTCAGTCACTTAGATGTGTCCAACTCTTGGAGACCCCATGTATGCTAGTCTTTGAGACCCCCTGGATCCCAGCATGCCAGGCTTCCTGTCCTGAACTATCTCCTGGAGTTTGTTCAAATTCATGTCCATTGAATCAGTGATGCCATCCAACCATCTCATCCTCTGTCACCTCCTTCTTCTGCCGTCAATCTTTCCCAGCATTAGGATTTTTCCATTAAATTGGCTCTTCACATCAGGTGACCAGAGTATTGGCACTTCCGCATCAGTCCTTCCAAAGAATATTCAGGCTTGATTTCCTTTAGGATTGACTAGTTTGATCTCGTTGATGTCCAAGGGACTCTCAAGAGTCTTCTCTAGAACCATAATTCAAAAGTATCAATACTTGGGCACTCAACTTCTTTATGGTCCAGCTCTCACATCTGTACACGACTACTGGAAAAACCATACCTATATGGACCTTTGTCGATAAGGTGATGTCTCTGTCTATGTTTGTCATAGCTTTTGTGTGTGCTTTTTGCCACAACAAGTGTGATTACAGTCATGGAAACACTTTGACACCTAAATGAAATATTTTATGTGCAAATAAACAGTGATTTGTTGCCATACTCGAGAAAAACTGGCTGCCTTGCTCCACAGGAGACAATATAGCAGTCTCTCAAGTGACATCTTCCTAAGGGATTTCTTCAGGTAATTCTGATCATAACTTTTGTCTAGTGCACAGGAATTAAAATGTAACTGCTGAATAAAGATGAGACCATGCAAAAATTGGCTAGTGAATACAGGGTGGGGGCCAGGAAAGGCTTTGCAGAGAAAGCTACATTGAGCTATCCTATAAAGGGTTACATAGGCAGACAATGACATGGAAAGTATTCCTACTGGTGGGGTTATCACACAGCCATAGACAAAAGAGGCTGGCTGACCTGGAGGACAAAGAGAATTTCAGGATGACTGAGAACTGGCTATTTCCAGAGCTACCATGAAGGATTTTGGCTTCAGGCAAGGACACACTAACCTCATCCTCAAATCAGCTTTAATTCGTGAACAGAACAGATGGGGGTTATCAATAACGTACATTATCTGACAGTGTACGTGGGAGGGTTTTTAATTGTGCTGCTGAAGGAGTGCCAATCAATCTTTTAAAGTCAGTGTCTCAATTTTTGTGCTAATTTTCAGCGCCTTCCTGCAAAGTCCCAGTTTTCTTGGTTACAGCTCTGGGCTAGATCAAAAGAAGGACCCAGAAGAGCAGGGTGATGTTGAAACAGGGCACAAACTTTAAGAGAATGTCCCAAGGACATGACATAAATTGCTGCTGCTGCTGCTAAGTCGCTTCAGTCATGTCCGACTCCCAGCGACCCTGTGGACTGCAGCCTACCAGGCTTCTCCATCCATGGGATTTTCCAGGCAAGAGTATTGGAGTGGGGTACCATTGCCTTCTCCGTGACATAAACTGATTAGACCCAAGTAGGTCCAAGATGGTGGACAAGTCAACTTCCGCTAGACCTGGTGCCTCAGTATACACTCATTTTAACACATCAGAAAGCTAAATGAACACCCACAGGCATCATGAGAGTTCTGAGACTGACCATCAAAGATCAAAAAGTGGGTATTGGCCCAATTCCTGTAACTCCTCACCCCTTTCCCCAAATAACTGGAATAATTCTCCCACTCATGAGCCTATGAAATTACCCAGCCCATAAAAAATAACCATGTCATATTTCAGGGTCTCTTGCTTCCTGAGATGGCCCAATCACTGTGTGTGGGGCGTGCTTCTCTCTAAACAAATCCATTTCTTACCTATCACGTTGTCTTTCACTGAATTCTCTGCTCTGAGACACAAAGAACCTGATCCTCAGTGAGTCCAGACACCAGGTAAGTGATTCTAATGAAAAGACCATGGGTTCAAGTTCCAATCAGAGGTGCACCATTTCAACGTCAGGTAATGAAGGGCCTTAAATTTCATACCATTGCTCTTGGAAATGGCCCAGTATAGGTTTCTAAACAGGCGAGTAACATAGATTTGGTAGTCTGTGCAGGAAACAGAGGATACAATGAGCTAGATGCAAAAGAAACTGATGGGGGTCACCTTGTTCCTGGCTCTCAGTTCCAGAAAAGATAGGTGATTCAACTACAATCATAAGAGATTGATACCAAATACTCATTCCTAGTGGGGGAGGGTCATTCTTTTCTTGAGATCAAATCACTTATGTAAAATACATCAATTAAGAGATCTTGGATGCTTGGCAAGCAGAGAATCAAGGCAAAATAGGGAAAAGGTTTGAGAGCTACTTTACCATTCAGGTTAGGTGGGGTACATGAACTGCCTTAAACCAATGGCCACCACTCTAATAGAATCCTTGCTCACCAAATTCAGTCTCTCTGCTTCGGCAAAACCCAGACAACAGCCTGTTTTGAGGCTTCCGTGTCAGCCTCCACACAGGCCGACCCATCTATATATATTTTTTTTTTTGGTAGATGAAGGCTTGTTTTTTATTGATTGAGTGATCTATGCAATTGCTGAGGCCACTATGTACAGAGAAGAAGGGGAGAACTTTATTCCTTGGTCTCTTCCTTCTTGGACAGTCTTGATGATCTCCTCCTTTTTGGTCTGGAGATGCTCTTCATGGTGCTTGCAGGCTTCCTTGGTCTTAGACCTGTGGGCCTCAGCCTGGTTCACCAGAAGTTTCTTGTGAGTCTTCTCTAACTTCGGCTTGTGGATATGTTCCATGGGGATCTGCTTATTTATGAACATGCTATCCTTCACCTTCAGGTACAGGCTGTGATATATGTGGTGGTCAGTCTTCTTGGATTCATGGTATCAGCTGAGCAGCTGGCACAGAATTATCATCCTCCTCATCCAGGTTAGCTTCTTGGGCATTTGAGCATTCTTCCCATTCTGGCTCAGAGGGTAAACCATCTGCCTACAATATGGGAGACCCGGGTTCGATCCCTGGATCAGGAAGATCCCCTGGAGAAGGAAATGACAACCTACTCCAGTACTCTTGCCTGGAAAATCCCATGGACTGAGAAGCCTGGTAGGCTATAGTCCATGGGGTCGCAAAGAGTCAGACACGACTGAGCAACTTCATTTTCAGTACCCTTTTGCTTACCTATGCCTATATGCTTGCCCTTCCAGCAAGCCAAGGTGTTTTTCTGGCATCAACCCTGGGAATGGACAGTCACAGGCTTCCCCATGATCAGCTTCCAGATCTGCTGATGGGAGTCAGCATTGGCGATTTCATTAGTCTCACTGGGGTCCAACCAGACCTTCTTTTTGCCACAGCAGAGGACCTTGGAGGCAAGCCTCTCCTGAAGTCTAAGCATACTCATGGCTGCAGCTGCAGCGGCCAAAAAAAAAAAAAAAAGTATTTTTTTTTTCACTGATGCATTGACATTTACAGAGCCCCTTTCTTGTGCCAGGTCAGGGCTAAAGTTACAAAGGATGAACAGGGGCTGCCTCGTAGAGCTCTCCAACCCATCTATCAATACTATTTTTCTGAAAAGGGGAACAAGTTATTACTCACTTTCCATGATTCACTTCTCTAGAGCTACACCCCTACCACCCAAGTCCCAGGGGCAAACATTTCTCACCTGGATCTTCTATGAATTGGGCTCCTAACTGGACTCCCTACTTTCATCTTTGTCCCCTTTCAATTTATTCTTTACAGAGTAGCTGAAAACATCATATTACTCGTTTTATTAAAGCTTTTAATGGCTTATTATTTCCTTCTGCGTAAAGGTCAAATTCTTAAGTGAAAGACTATGCATGATGGCATGACGCACATTCCCCGCTCCTTCTTGCTTTTCCCATTCTTTCCCCAGTCTCTTCCTTCTCAAATACGCTAAACATTGTCAGACCTCAGGGCCTTTTTGCTCTTGCTGTTCACTGTGCATGGCACACTTTTCCCAGCCCCACAGTTTTTCTCTTACTTTCTTTGGGTCTGTCTGTACTCAAATGTCAGCTAATCTTGTAAACAGATAACATATGGGGCCCTTAGAGAAAACCAGGGATGGCTTTCTTGACATAAGAGAATCTGTTTTTGGCCTAAGCCATTTTGTGATCTAAGCCTGGCCAAAATGGTTGCCCTTGAACAGGTCTTGGTAATTAATGAACTTAAGTCATGTTCGGATGTCAGATCTGGACCATAAAGAAGGTGAAATGCCAATTAATGATGCTTTTGAACTGTGGAAAGTCCCTTGAATTTGAGAGTCCCTTGGACAGCAAGGAGATGAAACCAGTCAATCCTAAAGCAAACCAACCCTGAATATTCACTAGAAGGACTGATGCTGAAGCTGAAGTCCCAATACTTTGGTCACGTGATGCAAAGAGTCAACTCAGTGGAAAAGACCCTGATGCTGGGAAAGATTGAGGGCAAGAGAAGGGGGTGACAGAGGATTAGATGGTTGGATGGCATCACTGACTCAATGGACATGAGTTTGGGCAAACTCTGGGAAATAGTGAAGGACCGGGAAGCCTGACATGCCACAGTTCATGGGGTCGCAAAGAATGGGACAGGACTTAGAGACTGAACAGCCACAACAAGGGAACAAAAGAAGGCAGGAACAAAGGAAAAGCAGTCAAGAAGCAATAGTTGAGTGCTAAACAGTCTTAACAATCTGATATATATCTTTGAGCTGTTCTTCAGGAACTGAGGTCTGCACCTTAGTGGCGTCTCTTGTGGATCAGATGGTAAGGAAACTGCCTGCAATGCGGGAGAGCTGGGTTCAATCCCTGAGCTGGTAAGATCCCCTGGAGAAGGTAATGGCTACCCACTCCTGCATTCTTGCCTGGAGAAGTTCATGGATAGAGAAGCCTGGCGGGCTACAGTCTATGGGGTGGCAAAGAGTTGGACACAACTGAGCAACTAACACACGAGGTCTCCACCCAGGTGGAGGATGGTAACTGTCAATACATGCAAAGATCCCAAACTGGTTGGAACCCAAGGAATGATAATGTTGACCTGTTTTGACCCTCAATCAACTAAAGCTTGGGTTCTGGCAAGCTTTGCCCCAATTCTATGCTAAATTCTCTTTAGCTTGAGCCCCTTCATGAATATGCATGTTCCCATAGTTCAAAACTTCCCCAGTTTTGCTGTTTGGGGAGATACCGCTGCAGGAAAAATCATGGTGTCCTCCTTACTTGCTGCAAGAAATATATCATTCCTTCTCCCACTCTTTGGCTTGAAGTGAAGTGAAGTCACTCATTCGTGTCTGACTCTTTGTGACCCCATGGACGGAGGAGTCCATGGGATTCTCCAGGCAAGAGTACTGGAGTGGGTTGCCATTTCCTCCTCCAGGGGATCTTCCCGACCCAGGGATCGAACCCAGGTCTCCTGCATTCCAGGCAGATGCTTTAACCTCTGAGCCACCAGGGAAGCTTTGTGTCGTTTTTGTTTTTGGCTGCACCACATGGCTTGCAAGATCTTAGTTCTCTGACTAGGGATTGAACCTGGGTCCTCAGCAGTGAAAGCAAAGAGTCCTAACCACTGTGATAGGAATGTATGTGTGATAATTCACTTCAGTCGTGTCTGCCTCTTTTCGAACTTATACATTGAAGCCCTCTAGGCTCCTCTGTCCACCAGATTTCCCAGGCAAGAATACCAGAGTGTAAAAACAAACAAACAAAAGAATACTGGAGTGGGTTGCCAGGCCCTCCGCTAGGGGATCTTTCTCACCCAGGGATCGAACCTGCATCTCTGATGTCTCCTCCACTGGCAGATGGATTCTTTACCACTATCGCCACCTGGGAATAGGAATGGAATAGAATAGTTATACAGGTAGCTGTGAAAGTTGCAGTTTCTTAGTCATGTCCAACTCTTTGTGACCCCCATGGATTGCAGCACACCAGCCTTCCTTGTCCTTCACTCTCTCCTAGAGTTTGACCAAATTCATGTCCAGTGAGCTGGTGATGCTATCTAACCATCTCATCCTCTGTAACCCCCTTCTCCCTTTGCCTTCAATATTTCCCGGCATTATTACCCAAAGGAGGTGTATGGGGGTGGGGGGAGGGCGGTGGTGGTCTGGCTGCTCAGCGCTCAAAAGCCAATAAGCAGACCACGTTGGTGGAAAGTTAAGTTTGCTTTATTTCAGATGCCGGCAACTGTTGGGGGTGGGGGTGGGGAGGGTGGCAGACATCTATGCAAAGGCCAATTCCCCCCAGTTCAGTTCAGTTCAGTTCATTTCAGTCGCTCAGTCATGTCCGACTCTTTGCGACCTCATGAATCGCAGCACGCCAGGCCTCCCTGTCCATCACCATCTCCCGGAGTTCACTCAGACTCATGTCCATCGAGTCAGTGATGCCATCCAGCCAGCTCATCCTCTGTCATCCCCTTCTCCTCCTGCCCCTAATCCCTCCCAGCATCAGGGTCTTTTCCAATGAATCAACTCTTCACATGAGGTGGCCAAAGTATGGGAGTTTCAGCTTTAGCATCATTCCTTCCAAAGAAATCCTTCAGAATGGACTGGTTGGATCTCCTTGCAGTCCAAGGGACTCTCAAGAGTCTTCTCCAACACCACAGTTCAAAAGCATCAATGCCCCCGAACTCCCCTGCCAATAAGGAGGTAGTGAGAGTTTTTATGAATAGAGTGGTTTGGGGGGCAGTGGGTTACATGCAGAAACAGCACAGTCATCTCTAACAGTCATGTTCAATTGGTCATCAGTGGTCCGACCAGCATCATCTTGGTTGTTTTAGGTATAGTTAAATCTTCAGTTCTAGGGTGCACTTGTTTCCATTTCTTTGAGGTCAGTTCTCAGAACTGTGGCAGCTCCAGTCCTGGGTACAGTCTGGTCAGCATGTAGTTAGCTTCTCCACCTGGTGTTTTGGTACCTATAAGACAGCTCACGGGATATGGCTCAGAACATTATCTATAGCTCTTGAGAAAGAACTGAAGGCCCTTGACTATGCTTAAAGTCTATGCTTAGTGACTACATTATTATTAGTCTCCTTTGTTTTGCTTTGTTTCCACATTTCTCACTTCTCTGATTACACTTATTCTTTGACTAAAGTTTTCCACAGGCAAAAGGCAGGCAGAGGACATGGTGTGGGGTCAAGGACCATATGGTCCTGCTCCGTTTCAACATCAGGGTCTTTTCCAATGAGTTGGCTGTTTGCATCTGTCGCTCAGTCGTGTCCGACTCTTTGCGACCCCATGAATCGCAGCACTCCAGGCCTCCCTGTCCGTCACCAACTCCCAGAGTTCACTCATACTCACGTCCATCGAGTCAGTGATGCCATCCAGCCAGCTCATCCTCTGTCGTCCCCTTCAAAGTATTGAAGCCACCTCCAATGAATATCCAGGGTTGATTTCCTTTAGGACTTTGGGAGACCACTGTATGTCAGTGATCGCTCAAGAAAGCTATCAGAACAAGGTCATGAAACTAAGTAGTCTTGCTTAACTGTCAAGCCAGTAAGAGCACAAGATATGCCTCCAGGTCATTAGGTGAAAGAAAAATGTCACTACCCTTCTACTGATTTGAGTAAGCACTATGACAACCCTAGTTTGACCTCATAGGGTCAGACTCTGTCTTCTCAATATGAAGGAGGAGCTAATGGTGTAAACCTGATGTCAACTCAAACAAGTGGGTCTTTCCTACTCCAAAACTTTCATTTGATTATAAAATTGTAGCCCACTTAATCCTTGGGGCAGAGCTTCCTCGCCTGCCCCTTCATCTCTTGCAAGCTTCCTATATTAATAAATCTACTTCGTGCCTATCAGTTCGTCTCTCAAGGAATTCTTTCTGTGATGAGACATCAAGAACTTGAGCTTCACTAAGTCCTAAAATCAGGTGTGTGATCTTAGTTGGAAGACCATGGGTTTTGCCAGGGTTCAAGTCTCAATCTGACATGAACAGTTTCAACTGGACTGCCAGGGGATTCCCATTGGTTGTGTTCTTTGGCTCAATACCCACCATAAAGAGTGGTGACCCAGTCTTTTGCATAACAACCCGAGAGGTTGTCCTTGACCATCTAATATGAAATAGTGCCCTTCCCAACACACTGCATTCCTCTTTCCCTACTTTTTCTTCATATAACTTATCACATCCTCAGCTTTTACTGCTGTATATGTGCTTCTTAGCCATTAACTTGTCATCCACTTCAGTGCACTAAGAAAGTTAAGTTTCAAGAGAGAAAGGGGCTTTGTTTGGTTCACTGTAATATCCTCAGCACCTAGAACACTGTCTAGTACTTAGTAGACATATATTTGTTAAATAAATGACTGCATTCCAGTTTGACTTTTAGAAACCTCATACCAGCTTTCTGATCCTCTGTCTACTCAGACTAATGGTGATAGATCAACTAAGGTGTGATTCTCCTAAGTATGGTGAGCTAGTAGTTAATCTTTATTGGGCACTAACTCAGGGCCAGATACATGACTAAGAGCTTTACATGATTTTCTTCATTTAATCCTCACAAAATGAGGGGGGTAAATAGCATTATTCTCATTTTACTGATAAGAAAATGATGCTCACAGGTTTACGTTACTAATATGTGGTGTAGCTGTGAAGTCCTAGCATGCAAGCAGTGACTCTACATCTGTGCCCTCAGCCACACAGTCTTGGTGGCAGGGGCTTCTGGGAGGCTCTGAACTAAATGCAGCAGGCTGGATGGACCCAGAGAGAGGAGACAAGATTGAAGAGGACACAGCAATAAAAGTCCAAGAGGGTATTCTGAGAAAAATGTTTATCTCCTTTCATTTTTAAGTTGATATCTAATTTGTCTTCTAAAAGAAGGCTGACAACTGAACAATTGATGCTTTCAAACTGTGGTGCCGGAGAATACTCTTGAAAGTCCCTTGGACTGAAAGGAGATAAATTCAGTCAATCCTAAAGGAAATCAACCCTGAATATTCATTGGAAGGACTGATGCTGAAGCTGAAGTTCTAATACTTTGGCTACCTAACCTTGAAGAGCAGACTCATTAGAAAAGACCCTGATGCTGGGAAAGACTGAAGGCAAAAGAAGAGGGCGGCAGAGGATGAGATGGTTAGATAGCATCACTGACTCAATGGTCATGAATTTGAGCAAACTATGGGATATAGTAAAGTAATGCTCAAAATTCTCCAAGCCAGGCTTCAGCAATACGTGAACTGTGAACTCCCTGATGTTCAAGCTGGTTTTAGAAAAGGCAGAGGAACCAGAGATCAAATTGCCAACATCCACTGGATCATGGAAAAAGCAAGAGAGTTCCAGAAAAACATCTATTTCTGCTTTATTGACTATGCCAAAGCCTTAGACTGTGTGGATCACAATAAACTGTGGACAATTCTGAAAGAGATGGGAATACAGACCACCTGACCTGCCTCTTGAGAAATCGGTATGCAGGTCAGGAAGTAACAGTTAGAATTGGACATGAAACAACAGACTGGTTCCAAATAGGAAAAGGAGTACGTCAAGGCTGTATATTGTCACCCTGCTTATTTAACTTACACGCAGGGTACATCATGAGAAACGCTGGACTGGAAGAAACACAAGCTGGAATCAAGATTGCCGGGAGAAATATCAATAACCTCAGATATGCAGATAACACCAACCTTATGGCAGAAAGTGAAGAGGAACTAAAGAGCCTCTTGATGAAAGTGAAAGAGGAGAGTGAAAAAGTTGGCTTAAAGCTCAACATTCAGAAAACGAAGATCATGGCTTCCGGTCCCATCACTTCATGGGAAATAGATGGAGAAACAGTGGAAACAGTGTCAGACTTTATTTTTTGGGGCTCCAAAAATCACTGCAGATGGTGACTGCAGCCATGAAATTAAAAGACGCTTACTCCTTGGTAGAAAAATTAGGACCAACCTAGATAGCATATTCAAAAGCAGAGACCTTACTTTGCCGACTAAGGTCCGTCTAGTCAAGGCTATGGTTTTTCCTGTGGTCATGTATGGATGTGAGAGTTGGACTGTGAAGAAGGCTGAGCGCTGAAGAATTGATGCTTTTGAACTGTGGTGTTGGAGAAGACTCTTGAGAGTCCCTTGGACTGCAAGGAGATCCAACCAGTCCATTCTGAAGGAGATCAGCCCTGGGATTTCTTTGGAAGGAATGATGCTAAAGCTGAAACTCCAGTACTTTGGCCACCTCATGCGAAGAGTTGACTCATTGGAAAAGACTCTGATGCTGGGAGGGATTGGGGGCAGGAGGAGAGGGGGAGGACAGAGGATGAGATGGCTGGATGGCATCACGGACTCGATGGACGTGAGTCTGAGTGAACTCCGGGAGTTGGTAATGGATAGGGAGGCCTGGCGTGCTGCGATTCATGGGGTCGCAAAGAGTCAGACTCGACTGAGCGACTGGACTGAACTGAACTGAACTGATGGGAGATAGTGAAGGACAGGGAAGGACAGCACACCAGGGGGTGCTGTTGACAGGGATGCAAAGATTCAGACACGACCTAGTGACTGAACGACGTCTAACAGTTTTCATCATAAATTGAAATAGTTGCAAAGAAAAAAAAAATGTAAATCCTGGAAAAATGTCAGTCAGCTCAGTTCAAAAGCATCAATTCTTTGGCGCTCAGTCTTTTTCAGGGTCCAACTCTCACATCCATACATGACTACTGGAAAAACCATAGCTTTGACTAGACGGACCTTTGTTCGCAAAGTAATGTCTCTGCTTTTTAATATGCTGTCTAGGTTGGTCATAATTTTTCTTCCAAGGAACAAGTGTCTTTTAATTTAATGGCTGCAGTCACCACCTGCAGTGATTTTGGAGCCCCCCCAAAATAAAGTCTGTCACTGTTTCCATTGTTTCCCCATCTATTTGCCATGAAGTGATGGCATCACTGACTTGATGGACATGAGTTTGGGTAAATTCTCGGAGTTGGTGATGGACAGGGAGGCCTGGGCATGCTGCAGTCCATGGGGTCACAAAGAGTCAGACACAACTGAACAACTGAACTGAACTGATGGGACCAGATGTCATGATCTTAGTTTTCTGAATATTGAGCTTTAAGCCAACTTTTTCCACCCTCCTCTCTCACTTTCATCAAGAAGCTCTTTAGTTCTTCTACACTTTCTGCCATTAGGGTGGTGTCATCTGCATATCTGAGTTTATTGATATTTCTCCCGGCAATCTTGATTCCAGCTTGTGCTTCATCCAGCCCAGCATTTCTCACGATGTAGTCTGCATAAAAGTTAAATAAGCAGGGTGACAGTATACAGCCTTGACGTACTCCTTCCCCGATTTAGAACTAGTCTGTTGTTCCCTGTCCGGTTCTAACTGTTGCTTCTTGACCTACATACATATTTCTCAGGAGGCAGCTCAGATGGTCTGATATTTCCGTCGCTTTAAGGATTTTCCAGTTTGCTGTGATCCACACAGTCAAAGGTTTTGGCATAGTCAATGAAGCAGAAGTAGATGTGTTTTTGGAACTCTCTTGCTTTTTTGATGTAATTGTAAATTATAAATAATGACAATTTAAGATAAAATTTAAATCATTAGTCATAATATATCCAACAGGATCTACATAATAACTGAATAACCATTATCCATTTAAAATTACATAAATGAGGTCATCAGCATTCCATAATTCTACACTGTTTTTTTACAACTTATATTTATGTTCTACTTCCCCATAGAATGGTATCCAAATGTAATACGTTTTATGTTTGAAAAACATTTTACTTATCACATCTTTACAATAAAAATATGTATATAGGTAAAATTTTAAAATATTTTGTGTAATTGTTTGACTGTATTAAAAAGAATTCTTCTGAACTAATTATTATAGTCATCTTTAACACGTAACTGCTCAAAATGACATGATTACAAATTAGATAATACATAAACATAAAAGGTAAAATTCTACTGGAAATGCAACTCTTTGTGAGATAGATGGGGTTTCTCTACCAATTAATTCATGTATCTGAATGACTACTTCCTACTGTTACATAAAAGGTTTCCCTTTCAATTTTATTTCTTCTTTGTTTTAGTTGATACAGTGCTGAGGAATATTACTCACAAAAATATATGATAACACTGGTAGTTTTGTTAGAAGATTATTAATCAGTTTTTTGGTTTTATGAACAAAAAAAATGCTGCCTGCTATTTCAGTAAACAAAGAATGTTACCTGTAAGAATTCCCTGCTGCCCCAGTGGTTAGGAATTTGTGCTTTCACTACAGTGGCACTGGGTTCAAATCCTGGTCAGGGAACTAAGAACCTGCAAGCTGCATGTGGTCAAAAAGACAAGAAAACATCAACAGCAAAAACAGAGAATGTTGCCTGTCGTCACATCATCAGCTACTGCAGCTGCCCCAGCATTGTGCCCTGAGAGGAATTTAGGATGGAGAATATGAGCATACTGGCCCTAGATAGTAAGACATATAGCAAAAGGAATAATTACAATGAGCCCAGAGTCTTACATCTTCCCATTCATAGAGAATTGATGCTTTTGAACTGTGGTGTTGGAGAAGACTCTTGAGAGTCCCTTGGACTACAAAGAGATCCAACCAGTCCATCCTGAAGGAAATCAGTCCTGAATATTCATTGGAAGGACTGATGCTGAAGCTGAAACTCCAATACTTCGGGCACCTGATGCAAAGAACTGACTCATTGGAAAAAACCCTGATGCTGGGAAAGATCGAAAGCAGGAGGAGAAGGGGATGACAGAGGATGAGATGATTGGATGTCCAACTCGACGGACATGAGTTTGAGGAAGCTCCGGGAGTTGGAGATGGACAGGGAAGCCTGGCGTGCTGCAGGCCATGGGGTCGCAGAGTTGGACATGACTGAGTGATTGAACTGAACTGATTCACATAGAGAAGCACTGAAACCATTAACTTGAGATGCCTGTTTTTGTGCTTAGCAATAATCTTTTCGTGTTTGACTACATGTTTTGTTTTTTCCCCAGCAAAAACTCACTTATCCTGGCTTATCCCTTACTTCTTTGAAACAGTCCCTCAGAGTTCTGAGAGGCCTTCCCACGTTATAGTCTTCAGCAATGTCCTCAAAAAACACATAATTCTCAGCTTTTAGGTTCTGCATTTTTTTCTTTGGACAGTTTCCTTCTGACTTTATGTCAAAAATCCAATAGTGTTCCTTCATCAGCTGACAGTTCAGTTAGCTCCACCACTAATTTTGTTGAAAGCAAAGAACTTATAACCATGTGACTTGCAAAAAAAATTGTTATGCTGTCATTAGATTCCTTAACTTTCTCAAGGGACCTTTAATTATACTGATCACTCTCACTGAGAGGCATTTAGGAAGAGATGAGAAATTTGAGAAACTGTTAATTGCAACACATCTTTAGCATTAAAATACCACTTTAAATATATCTTAGTTGCAGCTGCAGCTCAATTTATTGTAAATAAGAATCATGCAAATTAGCAAGGCCAGTCTCTGTCAAACTAGCTAAATCAGACTTCATTTAGAAAAATTTTCAAGTCAAATCAATGTGCTAACAGGTGTTAGTGACCACAAGTCATTTGTAAATTTCAAGACACACATGACACTGAGTTTTGATAGAAATCTGTTCTTAGATAAGGAGTAAAGCTCTTTCACTTTAGGTATTTTTTTTAACTTTTCATTTTATATTGGAGTATAACTGATACAATGTTACTGACACTTTTGGAGGTGCACAGCAAAGCGACTCAGCTATATATATGTATATAGTCTCCTCCTCCCCTGTAACCAATCATCAGTTTGTTCTCTAAGTCTGTGAGTCTGTTTTGCAAATAAATTCATTTGTATCATTTCTTTTCAGGTTTTGCATATAAGCAATATCATATGGGAAATAGATGGGGAAACAGTGGAAACAGTGTCAGACTTTATTTTTGGGGGGCTCCAAAATCACTGCAGATGGTGACTGCAGCCATGAAATTAAAAGACGCTTACTCCTGGGAACAAAAGTTATGACCAACCTAGATAGCATATTCAAAAGCAGAGACCTTACTTTGCCGACTAAGGTCCATCTAGTCAAAGCTATGGTTTTTCCTGTGGTCATGTATGGATATGAGAGTTGGGCTGTGAAGAAAGCTGAGCGCTGAAGAATTGATGCTTTTGAACTGTGGTGTTGGGAAAGACTCTTGAGAGTCCCTTGGACTGCAAGGAGATCCAACCAGTCCCTTCTGAAGGAGATCAGCCCTGGGATTTCTTTGGAGGGAATGATGCTGAAGCTGAAACTCCAGTACTTTGGCCACCTCATGCGAAGAGTTGACTCATTGGAAAAGACTCTGATGCTGGGAGGGATTGGGGGCAGGAGAGGAAGGGGACAAGAGGATGAGATGGCTGGATGGCATCACTGACTCGATGGACGTGAGTCTGAGTGAACTCTGGGAGTTGGTGATGGACAGGGAGGCCTGGCGTGCTGCGATTCATGGGGTCGCAAAGAGTTGGACACGACTGAACGACTGAACTGAATATCATATTAGGATACTCTTCTTTCTGTGACTTCACTCAGTATGACAATCTCTTGGTCATGCATGTTGCTGCAAATGGCATTATTTCATTCTTTTTAATGGATGCGTAATATTCCATTACACACACACACACACACACACACACACACACACACACACACACACACCCATGTCTTCTTTATCCATTCCTCTGTTGGTTGATATTTAGGTTGCTTCCAGGCACTGGTTATTGTAAACAGTGCTCCAGTTAACATTGGGTGTATGTATCCTTTCAGATCGTGTTTTTCTCTGGATATATGCCCAGGAATGGGACTGCAAGATATGGTAGCTGTTTTAAAAGGAAACTCCATACTGTTCTCCATAGTAGCTGTATCAATTTAAATTCCCAATTTAAACAGTGTAGGAGAGTTCCTTCACTTCAGGTATGTCTACCCTAGCTCTTTGCTTTAATCCAGGGCACACTCTCTTTGGCAAAATGCCACCTCTGACTTCACTTGGGATGGGAGCGCTGAGATTTTTAAATGAAAATTCCCGCATGCTCCAACTACTGAGCCAGCCTGCTGCAACTAGCAAAACCTCCAGTTAGGTCTCAAGACTTTCACTGCTGTTGCCTGGGTTCAATTCCTGGTGAGGAACTAAGAGCCTCTAAGAGGTTGTTGTTTATTTATTTATTTTTTAATTTTTATTTTTACTTTATTTTACTTTACAATACTGTATTGGGTTTTGTTGTTTAGTCGCTAAGTGTTGTCCAACTCTCTTGAGACCCCATGGACTGTAGCGCCCCCCCTTGAACCCCTGCCCCAGACTCCTCTGTCCATGGACTTTCCCAGGGGAGCATACGGGAGTGGGTTGCCATTTCCTCCTCCAAAGGATCTTCCAGACCCAGCGATTGAGCCTGCAACTCCGGTGTTTCCTACATCGGCAGGTGGATTCTTTACCACTAAGCCACCCTGTAGCCCATACCGTGCCTTACCACTTCCCATGTGGCTGTTCCTCAGTTGTATTCTTATAACAAACCTGTAATGTAAGTGAGGTGTTTTCCTTAATTCTGTGGGACGTTCTAGAATTTTTTTTAACCTAACCGGTACAAAGTGGCAAAAGAAAACAAATTCCTTACTACGGCCCACTCTCTAACATGCCTAAATTCAAAACAGCTCAATAAAGTAAAAATATTACACTTACAATGTCTACTCCCACTCTTAACTATTCCTTTAGTCTTAAAGCTTCCCCGGGATGAACACCATGGTCTGCGAAGCACCAGTTTAGAGGAACGATTTCTAGAGCCTGGGAAGCCGGCTCGTCTTCCGTTTTTCCTCAGGGCTGGAGCAGCGGTCCACTCCGTTCCCACTTGGCCCCAAATACAGTGGACCGGTCCTGGCCGCGGAAAGTACAGCAGAGACTGTAGCCCAACAAGGACAAGACCCGGAACAAGAAGTAATTTCCCCTCTGGAGGCTAGAAAGCGGAGATCCCACCACACTGCCTCGGACAGAAGGGAAACGGGAACCCTTAGCAGGCACCTGGCGTGGAATGGAGGGGGGAAATGTCGCGGCAGCGCAGCAACAGGGACGCTGAGGCTGGCGGAGGCCGGAAATCGGTATCTGGAGCTTCCTCGGGCCGGAAGTGAGAAAGGCGGGGCTTGTCCTTCTCCAGCAGACACGAGGCGGCCCTAGGGGGCGTCAGCATGGGGAAGAGTGTCTGTGTAACACTGCGGGCTGAGCGGAGGGAATGGGATGGGCGGGGTGTCGGGATAGGGGCGTTCGGGAGGGACGCGTATTGCTGTGACACTGCGGGGACTCTCTGAGGGGACGGGTGTCGGTGTGGCACCAGTGCACGCTGAAGGAGCCGGCGGAACCGGGTGGCCATGGGGATGTGGGCATTGCTGGACGCGATGTGGGAGATGCCGGCCGAGAAGCGTATCTTCGGGGCCGTGCTGCTCTTCTCCTGGACAGTGTATCTCTGGGAGACCTTCCTAGCACAGCGGCAGGTGAGCCTAGACAGGGCCCACCTGACCCCGACACCCGGCCTGCCCTAGGCCAGCCTCGATCTCCACTCCAAGTCCCTGGATGATTGCTGCGGCCACAGCAGCAACCTTGACGTGATGGGTCCCTGTGAGCCTCCTAGCTTGGCCCGATGGCGGGGTAGGCCTTGAGGGAATCTGGTGCTTCAGAATGTTTTCCGCAACGTGGTCACGGGCCCCAGGCCGATTAGGGCCTGGTGAAAGGGCAATCAGGGCTTCCGCCTTGTCAGGCCTGAGCTCTTGTACCTACCCAACAGCTTCCTGAAGCAGCAACCCATAAGCCTTCAGAAGGAAGGTGCTAAAAGTTTAGAATCACAGCTTCCCCAGGACATTTGTTTCTCGCTTAACCGTAGGACTAGGAAGCCGTTTTTTGAAAATAAAGATTTCTCAGTCCTTCCAAGGACCTGAACTGTTCCCTTAAAAAAAGAAACAACTATGTTGGTTTTTGCCCAAAGAACAGTATTTTCTTAAAAGCATATTTATTGTTTTTGTTCAAACAGTAAAGTAGAAAGTGAAAGTTACTTAGTAACAGTTCCCTGGAGATAATCAGAATTAACAGTTCGATGGATTACAGATCAGAACACTTTTTTTTTTTTTTTTTTTCTGGCAGCACGGTACTGCTTGAGGGATCTTAGTTTCCCTACTCACCCTGGCAGTGGAAGGGCAGAAGTCCTAACCACTTAACCATCAGGGAATTCCTGAAATGTGAGCTTTAAAATGAGATAGATATTTAAGTGTAATTGACCATTTTAATTGACCAGTCTTTCACTGCTGGTTTTCTTCTATGTTGGCAATGAATTGTCAACTGTGATGGTTAGGAAAACCTTTCCTTTTTTAACTGCTGGAACCTTTTTCTTGAGCATTACATTCTTTTTCCTCTGCAAATTTTTCCTCTCAGATTGCATTCTGTATGAATCTTTAAATCGAAAATTTTAATTTTTCTATGTCTGTCAATGTCTGGATTCTATCTAGATTTCTTTTTTTTAGTCCACGATATTCAAAGAGGTGTTAAGCTGTATAGCACTAGATTCTCTGACTAAGCTCTTAGGATAGATTCATTAGTACAGAATCTTTAGGCCTAGAGAAATACCTTTGCAGAAAGTAAGCACACAATGTAGTGTCTAAATTGAAGATGGGGTATTGAACATCTACCTATCTTTAATAATAAGCCTAGTTATAGTAACTACTTTTTGGCAGTCTTCTTTATTCAATTATGCTTTAATGTAACGCCAACTATCAAGGGTTTGTTAAACAATAAATAGAAAAACCATTTGTTGTAAAACCATTGTAGAAAATGCTGTCCATTATGTTGTTTGGAATCTGTTCCCTCTGTTATGTACCATGGGCTGAAATTACTTTTTAGAGTTTGGTATGATAAGAGTTTCTTTCTTGAAGACCTGATCTATTTCTGTCATTTCTCAAATTTCCCTTAATTTGGCTTCTAGAAGCAAATTTAATGACTAGTCCCTGTAGCTGTTAATACCTGTGGTTAGCATATTTACTTTCTTCTATCCAGGGATTTGGTTTCTGTGTTATAGGATATATATTATTCCTGGAATGATTGGTAGTCTTTGTAAAGTTACAATTTTGGTTTACCTGTGCAAACTTAAGTGTGATGACAGCTTTGATTTTAATTTCACCTAGTCAACTAGTTTCAGGTTTTCTCCTTTTACTTTCTTCCACCAGTTTTTAGTGGTCAGTATATTTGATCAAATGCAGTATTTGTGCATGTATAGAGCAAATTCATCAGGCTTAAGTGGCAAGTTAATGTTATAAGCCAGTCAGTATTTGTAAACAACTATTGTAATAAGTAACAAGTTGGCTTGACTATTTCCTTAAGGTGTTTTCTTCAAAATATTTCAGAGACGGGTATATAAAACTACAACTCATGTGCCACTGGAGTTAGGACAGATCATGGATTCAGAAACATTTGAGAAATCTCGACTGTATCAGCTGGATAAAAGTACTTTCAGCTTCTGGTCAGGACTCTATTCAGAGGTTGAAGGCACTGTGAGTACCTTACTTCTTCGAGAGACAGTCTCTCAAATTATTTAATACCTTGTAATGTTTACTTTCATTTTTGTGTTTTGTGATACAAGAGGGTAGGTACCACACCTACAAATCCCAGAATACTTTCTTAACCTTTATTGTTGATAGTAATGAGTGGGAGCAAAGGAGGCAGAAACATAACTGTCAGTTGAAAATTGTGGAATATGGTAACTGTTACCCTGAGGCCACATACCAAAAAGAGGCTTACATTGTAAGTTACTTTTGTAGCAATTTCAGCTTGTTTTCTTGCCTCACTCATGACTCTAACCCATCTTCCACATTGCAGCCCAAGGAATCCTGAAGCACAATTCTGATCGTGTTATTCTATGTAAAACCTTTTGCTGGCCCACTGTTGCTTTCAGAGTCAAGTCTAAATTTCCTGGCATGATTTAAGAGGTCCTTTTGGCTGGGGCATTGCTTACTTGAGCCTCATCTTTTTATTCCTTCCCCCAGATTCTTCCCACTTCTTTATTGTCCATCTCATACCCAGATTGGTTTCTTATGACCTTGAGTCTTTTCACATGCTGCTGTCTCTGTCTGGGCCGCCATTCCTGTCCCCCTTCATCTCCACTCTTGCACTGGGGCCTGATTAATCCCTACTCTTCCACTAGGATCCACCTGAGACATCATCTCTTCTGAGAAACTCTTTGAAATTTCCCCATCCCTCAAGTCTGCGTCAGGCAGCATCCCATCATTATTCCCATCAGAGTACTTACTTAGCACATTGTATTGAACTTGCCTGTTTGGATGACAGCTTGGTAGTTCCCTAAAGACAGGGTACTTTAAAGTCTTGTTCATCATTTTATACCTAGTATCTGGCATATAATAAGCATATAATTCATATTTACTGAATGAAATAATGAGTGACAGATAGTTTTTACTTAGTAAAACAGGGCCAGTCTTTCCCCATGCTAAAAGAAGAGACGCTGTAAAGTACCAAGCCGTTTCTCTGTCTTCTTCTTGTAATCTTTCCTGGCTCCTGACCCTTGTGATTTTTCCTGGGTACTTCTTTAGCCAATTTTCCTAACTGCCCCTCCACAGATATCTGTATGTCTGTTTCTGTACTGTCTGTGTATATAAAACTGTGCTTTATACATAAAATGAGTAAGATTTTTTCACACCGGCACCCATAAGACTGATTCTTGATTTTCCACCCCTGAGAATCATGGACCCTGGAGAAGGAAATGGCAGCCCACTCAGGTATTCTTGCCTGGAAAATCCCATGGACAGAGGAGCCTGACAGGCTATGTCCATGGGATCACAAAGAGTTGGACATGACTGCGCAAGTAAACAGCAGGAACAATGGAAAGTGCCTGCTGTTGTGGTTAAGAGCTGGCTGAACTGCAGTGGCTTGAGTTTGAATCTCAGCTCAGTCATACTAACTTTGTGACCTCAAGCAAGTCATTCAACATTTCTGTGCCTAAAATTTCCATTAAAATCGTATGGTAATAATAGTTCCTCATTCATGTGTTGTTGAGAGGATTGAAAATTAGTTAATATACATAGGATGCTGAGAACAAGGCCAGATCCACTGTAAATGTTCAACACTGTGAGTGTTGTCTATTGTGTTTTTTATCATCATAGTCATGGTTATCACTAACCCCCCAGAACTCTTTTATTTATTCACATTTTTATTTGTTTATGTTTTAAAGACAGATCTGCTACTCTTTATCCATTTATAAAACTTAAAAACTCAGCACCATTCTGTTATTCTGAAATGTGACTCATTCTATGTATCCATCATATATCTAACTGAGCCCAAACACCATACTCTACTTATTTCATTAGGCACAAAATTAAGTTATATATGTTAAATTTTGTTGAAGTTTCTAAGAGCTACTATTGATAAATAGTACGGTATAGAATAATATATACATGAACAGAATCCATAAGTTTATATTAATGAAAAATGGGTATATATTCTTTTTTGAGAAAAGACTAGACTGTTCTTTTAGAGCAGTTTTAGGTTGACAGCAAAACTGAGTGAAAAGTACAGATATCCCCATATACCCTGAGACCCCACATATGTGCAGAACTCTCCTACTGTCAACATCCTGAGTCACAATGACATGTTCGTTTCAATGGATTAACCTACACTGACACATCGATATCACTCAGAATCCATAATTACATTACCATCTCCCTTGGTGTTTTCCATTCTGTAGATTTGGACAAAAGTATAATGACAAATATTCAGCATTACTGTACCACACAGAATAGTTTCACTGGCCTGTGCTCTGCCTGTTCGTCCCTGCCTGCCCTCTCATCCTCGGCGACAGCTGATCTTATTATTATTCCCACAGTTTTGCCTTTTCCAGAATGTCATGAAATTGGAATCTTATAGCTTATAACCTTTTCAGATTGGCTTCTTTCACTTAGTAATAGGCACTCAAGTCTCTTGTGTCTTTTCATGGCTTGATTTTATACTCCTTTTGAGAGAATATTCTGTCATAATTTCTCCAGAACTCTTTTAGGTCCCTCAATATCACTGAGAGAAAGATTCCTAAATTGAAAATAAGGTTTTAGGTACTTTCACTGGTTTTAGGTACTTTCAAAGGTTTTGGGTACTTTCGTCTTTGCTGCAAACATTTTCTTCACATAACCAATTGACTGTAAGGCATTTTTGCCATAAAAGATAAAATAATGAAAAATAAAAGAGGGACATTAAAAAAGACATAATGAAGCATGTAAAATTGATACCAAAATTGAGAAGACATTATTGCAAAATGTAGAACATTTCAATGCATTTAAAACGTGTGTGAATTTGTGTCAATACTGTGTAATAACTAATATTATTTTGTAAATTGTACATAAGCATTTTTGTCATCCAAGTCTTTTGTTCATAGTATTGTATACATTTTTTTCTTGTAGATTTGTCTCATTGTTTAGTGTTGCACTTTTTCACTAAAACTTATTCGTTTGTTAAGAGAAGTATTGGTTTATAAATACTAGGAGGCATATTTGTAACTGAACCCTGTACTGCTTTGTTAAAGACTCTGTACTGTATTTTTTTCTGGTGTATTGTAATATGTCCACTGATAGATGTTCCAAAATTCTATGGCAAATATGGGTTCAACTGTGCACCTTTGAGACCCTCAATGCCTCTTTCTCCTGTGAAGTAGTATGTTTCAAAGTGAGAAGCCAATTCAGTAAAGCCATCAATAACATCACTAACTGCAGGTTATGGTAACTAATTTTGCAGTTGGAACCAAACTGTCAACCCCCAAACTGTCAACCAGTTGTTTTATCTTTCACAAGAAATTTCTTTACAGCCAGTTGGTTATGCAGTGAAAATGTTTGCAGCAACATATTTAAGGCAAAGAAGCTCATGGCAAAAATACAGACAAGTGAAAGTAGTTGAGATTGGCTACCATAATTGTTTCATCAGTTAAAGAAATGAGCTGTTTGTAGCTTTATTAAATGATTATAGAATTGTCTCAGTTCAGTTCAGTTGCTCAGTCGTGTCCGACCCTTTGCAAGCCCATGAATCACGGCATGCCAGGCCTCCTTGTCCATCACCAGCTACCGGAATTCACTCAAACTCATGTCCATCGAGTCGGTGATGCCATCCAGCCATCTCATCCTGTGTCGTCCCCTTCTCCTCCTGCCCTCAACCTTTCCCAGCATCAGAGTCTTTTCCAATGAGTCAGCTCTTCACATCAGGTGGACAAAGTATTGGAGTTTCAGCTTCAGCATCAGTCCTTCCAATGAATACCCAGAACAGATCTCCTTTAGGATGGACTGGTTGGATCTCCTTGTAGTCCAAGGGACTCTCAAGAGTCTTCTCCAACACCACAGTTCAAAAGCATCAATTCTTCAGCACTCAGCTTTCTTCACAGTTCAACTCTCACATCCATACATGACCATTGGAAAAACCATAGCCTTGACTAGTAAGTCACAAAAATTGCATTGACAAATATGTATTATTAAGACTAGTGTGGTTAGAACTGAGTTGTTAGGAACTTCTCTCATTTCCTGAAGATTATGGAAAGTGGCAAAGATTCTGGAAGAGGCATTTTAGAAAAATTAATAAATGGTCTGAAAAATAAAATTATATTGCCTTTTGGGGTACACAGTGATTGCTAGTAATTAGTCTTTCAGACTTGACCTTTTATTATATTTTTACTAATCCAAGCCAAGTTTATTTACTGAGATATTGAGGATTAATATCAAAACTCAGTGCCTTCCAGCCAAGCCAGGAAAGGTATACATGTGTGATATATGTGGATTGTATCTGGTTTTGGCTAGTTTATCTGAAGCATTTCTTCTATTAGAGACATGGTCCAAGTAGGAAATCAGCCTTCAGATGCATGTAGAGGGGTAGAATTAGACACTGTCCTCTTCCCTCACTGATGTTTGATTCTTTGAAATTCATTCACTTACCCCTACAAGGCCATTGTACAATGACAGGGAAAATATTTTCAGTCTCCTTGGCTGTCACGTAAACCATTCTAGGAAAGATGGGTGGTAGCTTGTTTATTATGCTTAATGGCCATAGGAATGGCACAGTTTGTTCTAGGAGATGACAGAGGTAGGGAGAATCCATATATAGAATGAGAGACCTTTGTAATGTGCTATGGCTCAAACTAGAAGCTGCACTGATGGGCTAAACCTGGGGACAGTAACAGTTATCTTCATAATAATTGTATGAGTTGTGATTTTCACTTCATATATTGCTTTTATATTTATTGTTTTGTTTGATGTTTGCAACAGTGCGCTGAGGTTCTAGAAGGGCTTCCCAGGTGGCGCTAGTAAAGAACTGGCCTGTCATTGCAGCAGATGTAAGCGACATGGGTTCAATCCCTTGGTCAGGAAGATCCTCTGGAGGAGGGCATGGAGCAAGACTACTCCAGTATTCTTGCCTGGAGAATCCCATGGACAGAGGAGCCTGGGGGTACAGTCCATAGGGTCACACAGAGTTGGACATGACTCAAGTGACTTAGCCACACACACATTGAAGTAGAAAGTATATAGGCGTTATTATTCTCTTTTTATGGATGAGAAAGCAAAGGCTCAGAGAAATTAAACAGCTTGACCATATAATGGCCAGGTGACCCTCACTGCCAAATGAGAGAACGGAGTTTCAGACTCTGTTCTTCTGAATCTAAAGAAGAAACTATTCTTGAAACTCTAGGACTGGCAACATGGATATAGTAAATTTATCCTTGGGGAATTAGTAAACTATATTTGCCATTAGATAAGAAGCGTTTGTGTTACTTTGAAATCCTGTTCTGTTTGAAAGCAAGTTCATTAGTTCCCATTGTGTTGATTAAAATTAATTGGTTTGTAAGCTTTGGTCACAAAGAAAAAGTACAAAAATTAAATTAGACTTTTTTGCTGTGCTACTTTCTACCCAAGGGAACATAAGAGGCTCATGTGACCAATTACAGATGCCACTGTTCACACAACTGTGACAGAGCACCCAGATATAAAATGTCCCCCCTTTCTGAGACGAACTTTCCCGATATCTCATAGGTGTCACTAAAGAGCCCTCTCAAGAAATGGAGTGGTTGGGGAGTAGAGTAAGGCAGAGCGGAAAATTTTCAAACTAGCTTCTCTAATTTCTGATCACTTCTGAGTGAGCAGTTCATCCTCTTTGAGTCTCATTTTTTCTCCTCTTTTAAGATGAGAAGCAGATAGATTAATATTGTATTTCATATGATTTGTGGCAAGGACTGAGTAAGATAAGATAAATGAAGCAATTAGTACAGTGCTCAACACAAAGCAATGACTTAGTCACTGGGTTTCTCTGGGCAAGTTACTTTCACATTTCTGTGTGTGAGCCGCCTTATCTATAAGACAGAGATTACTGTGCTCCCTAGCCTGGCTGCTTTTCAAGACTTTAGTGAAATAATATATGTGGAAGCAGGTGACTTGTCTTTCTTGGCATCTTTAGTTCTTTTTAAAGGACATCCTGTCTATACAGAGAAACTTTACTGTTGGCTGTGTTTTGTTTTTCGTTCCCCAAAGCATGCTAAACAACATTGGCAATGGCTGTTTCCAAATGCATTCAGAGTTCATATTAAAGCTACCCTTGATACTTACTTAAAAGCTGGACTTTTAATCATAGGTGTTCCAGTCTTTTCCCCAAAGCATTATAAATCCTTAATTCTGCATTATTTATTAGTATTGAGAATAGGATGAAGGAAATGCCATTCCAAGTCAATTAGTTCAACAAGTGGAGCACATACCACACAGAGTGGTGCCAGAGCATGTCCTCTGGGAAAATAGTTTATATCCAGGATTGAGTGAGTTAAAATGGAAATGATGGCTATAGAGTTAAGGGGGCCTTACTTTTAAAAAGCAGTTTATTAAAATAGTGATTTTCAGACTTTGGTTGTATATCACATACAACTGGAGACTGACTCTTGGGCCCCTCTCCCAGTTTCTGATTCTGGTTTTAAGGTGGAGCCGGAGACGTATTTCTAACAGATTCCCAGACGATGCTGATGCTGTTCCAAAGACCATATTTGAAACCTGTGGTATTATATCAATCCCCTGCATACTGGTAAAACTCCAAAAGATGGGGCCTTCTCTCGTGGTCCAGTGGTTAAGAATCCGCCTTGCACTGCAGGGAATGTGAGTTCGATCCCTGGTTGGGGAACTAAGATCTCACATGCCCCTGGGCAGCTAAGCCCATACAGCATAACTATTGAGCCCATGTGCCACAACAAAAGATCCCACGTGCTGCAGCTAAGACCTGAGGCAGCCAGATAAATACTTATAAAAATCTGAAAGATGAGTAGATCAAGTATGAGAGAGAGAGTGGGGAAAACAGGAATGCTCTAATGGGGGTATAATTTGGTATAAACACTTTAGAGAACAGGCTGATAATGCCAAATAAAGTTAAAACTCACCACATATGGATCTAAAAAGATGTGGAGTGTAAAAAGCAAGTTGTAGAATGATAAATACAATATGATCTCAGTTATATATATTCTTAGAAAGCATAGGTAAACCACTATATTAGGCTTCCCTGGTGGCTCCAGTGGTGAAGAATCCTCCTGCCAGGCAGGAGATGCAGGTTTGATCCCTGGGTTGAGAAGATCCCATGGAGAAGGAAATGGCAACCCACCCTAGTATTCTTGCCTGGGAAATCCCATGGACAGAGTAGCCTGGCAGACTACAGTCTGTGGGGTCAGACAGAGTCAGACATGACTTAGCAACTAAACAACAATACCACTAGCACCAAACCACTATGTTATTTATGGATACATATATAAAAATGGAAAGTGGATTGGAAGAACACCTGTGCAATATATGATAATGCCCCAAATTCTCAAAGCCACAAGGAACCATGTCTGAATGGATGGGAATATTTTGCTTCTAACCAAGGAGTATGATCATTGTGTTTCCAAGGCTCCATGGGTGAAAAAACAATATATTGACTCCTCTTGGCCAAAATGCTTCCACAAACTTGGTATCTGTTGTGAGAAGTCATGTTTCGTAAGCATATATTCTTTTCACATTTTTAAAAGCTGCTCCCTCATTCATATGTCTTGTTGGTCTGGTGAATATCTCTGTTCACTTTATCTGCTCAAGACAAAGGGTGGTGCTGAGAAAGGGACCTACTCCTGTGAAACCCTGATTCCCTCCTCAGGATTCACTTTTTCCTATCCAGAGATGGCTCTGATAGCCTGTTCTGTCCCCCAGTTTGGTAGGTGGACATGTTTAGTTACACCAATACTAAAACTTTGTCCTAACCAATAGAGCTGTTTCCTTTCAAGGAGAACCAGTTATGGAGCCATAGAGCCTGGCTTAAATCCCATTTCTGTCACTCATAGGATTTTTGATAAGTTGACTCAGTCATGCTAAGCTTAGTTCCTGATTCTTAAGATCTTTTGAGGTCTTTTGATAAAAGTTTTTTTTTCCTCTCTCTCTCTAAACAGCTTTATTGAGATAAAATAACATATGCAATTCATCCATATAAAATGTATAGGTGAAAAACTTTTGCTTAATGGTCTAACCTTAGTATCTCAGTTGGTTTCTATTTGTCTAAATGTGTATTTTATCCTAAATAAGATAAGTCTCTCTCTCTTTTTTTTTTTAACATACTCTCATATGGTAGTTTCTAGTACTGCCTGAATGTGACCAACATATGCTTTGTTTTACAGCTTATTCTTCTCTTTGGAGGAATTCCGTACCTCTGGAGACTCTCAGGGCGCTTCTGTGGTTATGCTGGCTTTGGACCAGAATATGAGGTATGTCATTCATTAGCATATATTTGTCAGTCTTTTCTTCTTCCTTGGCCAGCTTTCTACTCAAGTTAATTTTTTGGCTTCTACTTAATGAAGGCTTCTCTGTGTAGTTCTCATCCACTTACGTTAAGATAATGTACATTACTGTAGTAAACTCCAGAATTTCAATGGCTTATCACAGTAGTTTATTTCTCAATGACATAATAGTCCAGTGTGAGTATTTGGGGAGTCAACAGGTGACATCCTTTTATGTGGTAAGCCAGAGACCCAGTCTCTTCTTATATGGCTCTGCCACTGCCTAAGTGCACCTATGTTCTCTGCATCCAGCAGGCAGAAGGGATGAGAGGGTGGGGAAGGTGCATCCCCTTCTTAACTCCCTTGGCTCCGAAGTGATACCTGTCCTTGGCATTCACATTTCATTGGTGAACCAGTCATTTAGTCTCAGATGCAAGGGAGCTAGGTAGTGTAGCCTCTGGGTAGGCAGCTGATTCTTAGAAACTGCTCTGTGCAATCAGTGAAAAGTGAAGCATGAATTTTGTTGAACTTATGCTAAGCAGATCCCTGTGCTACGCATGTATAGCAGATACTTTCAACAGAGACAGAATATATCTCCTAGTATCTCCACTGAGCTCCTTGAATTGGCAGCCCACTTCTTCTGGGAATTTTAGGTACAGTGTTGGAATCAAAGCCTTAGACCTGAGACTTTGCCTATAATGGATGCTGGGACACTGTTTTTGACTTTTTCTCGGTAATTGGTCTGTTCTCTCCTTCCTGTTTATGTGAAATGATGCATCTCTTCAACATGACATGTGTAGGTACCTTGGGCTTTAATTCAGCTCATCCTGCATCGCTTTTTGTATACCATTTTCTAAGGAAGCCAAACTCTTTTTAAGACCTCCTCTTCCTGTGATATCTCAGTATTTTGGTAGACATGTCCTGACCTGCCATTGCACTATTGCTTTTTTACTTGCTGTTCTCTGCATTGTTTTGTAAACCGTTTAAGGTGGTTTTCTGTAAACATGACCGGTTCCTAAGAGGCCTTCTTTGACCACTATGAGCTAAAACATCATCCTTCTGTCACTCTTTAGTGAAGCACATCACCTTATTTTATTTTCTTTACAAATGCATTTACCACTGTCTGCATTTATCTCTACTGTCTGAGCCACCAGGGAAGCCCTCCATTTATCTTATTGTTTATTTGTTTACTTTTGATCTATCACCCTGACAAAACTTTTAGGTTATAAGGGGACAGAGACCTTACATATTTTCTTCACTGCTGTGACTTGTGCCTAGAACAGTGCTAGTCACAGTGTAGGTACTTCATAAATATTTGTTGAATTAATGAACCCAATCTATATACATACATATAAAAATATTCCTTACCTTAACAGGAAGCTTTTTATATAATGTTCTTAGATATTATCCTTGCATTTAACAATGTTTTAGAGCTCTCTTTCTGTCTATATATAGATCTTCATTTTCTTTGATGGGTGCCTGGTACTGGCAGCAGTCCTCACTCTGTACCATTCTGATATACACACATTTCAGTTTCCCTGGTTTAGTTAATAACACCAGCCCCTCAGCAGTTTCAAATTTCACTTACCACAATATGTTATGTGCGTCACTGCATAAAGTACAAGTTCCTTGCTAGCTCTTCAGTTCACAGATCACTGTGCAAATAACAGATGCTCATATAGTGACTGATCACATCACTCTTCAAATTCTGCCAGTGGCTGGTCACTGCCCAGGTGCTGTTCAGTGATTCGGAGTATGCAGTTGTGTTGTCTCCTGTCTCCCAGCTGTAAACCCACCTGACATTTCACAAAGATGGATCACTGAAAGAGGGAGTTGGCCAACAAAGGTGAAAGTATAGGGACTTCCCTGGTGGCTCAGTGGTTAAGAGTCTGCCTTCCAATGGAGGGGACTTGGGTTCCACCCCTGCTCTGGGAAGATCTCACGTGTCACGAAGCAGCTAAGCCTGTATGTGACACAGCTGAGAGCCCGTGTGCTCTGAAGCCCGTGTGCTGCAACTGGAGAGAAGCCTGCAGGCTGCAACAAAGAGCCTGTGGGCCACCGCTAAGACCTGATGCAGCCAGATGAGTGAACGCTTAAAAAAGAGTAGAGGAGGGAAAGATTGGTATTGAAATTCACATCTAACGTACATGGTATAGAGGGAAGAGCTGACCAAATTCTTACCTAAAACAACTGTTCTTGCTTTATGTTTTTTCATAGTGTATGAAGTACTAAAGTACCTCTTTCTTGGATCCCAATAGTACTTGTTATATACATGATATTCTTATTTTTGCCAGTTGGACAGGGAGAAAATATTATTGTACTATTATTTCATATAACTTATTGTTGAATGGAAAAGTCAGTAATGAAGCAGCATATGAAAGTAAAAGTATGTGAATGTCCATTCAGATTTTTCATATAACTAGTGTCCTAGTGATGAATATTTAAGGTGGTTCAATTTTTCTTGATTGCATATAGAGGTGTCCATTGTTGTAGACAGGTTTCACATCTATAAGAAACCTGAACTAGTACATACTAAAATCTGAAAAGTAGTTTCCTCTGGAGAGAATTTTGGCAATTTTTATTTCCTTATTTTTGGTTATCTCTTAAGAAAATTTAGTAATGAGCATGTAATTCTTATATAATGAAGACCAATTTCTTCACTAAAAAAAGAAGAGAACTAAGTGGACCTCAACGTATCCTTAGGCATAGGTAGTGTGTTTTTCAACAGGACTTTCTGCTTTCCAGGATTCCCTGATAGCTCAGTTGGTAAAGAATCCGCCTGCATTGTGGGAGACCTAGGTTCAGTCCCTGGGATGGGAAGGTCCCCTGGAGAAGGGAAAGGCATCCACTCCAGTAAACTGGCCTAGAGAATTCCATGGACTGTATAGTCCAGGGGGTTGCAAAGAGTCAGACACGATTGAGTGACTTGCACTCACTTTTCTGCTTTCAAGAATACCAACAAGTGGCCTCATAATTAGCGTCCTTACTTTTTGGCAGTGAGATTTGGCCCAGCCTTTTCCAGCAAGTGCTTAACTTAAAGACTCAGAATGCTCCAGAGTTCTGTTCCCTTGTTATAAATATGAGCTGGAATGAGTAGGTTCATCTCAGACAAGAGGTGAAGTGTGCCATCAGGCCATTTTGGTCTGGATCACTCCACCCTCGTGGCTCAGGACTTTATAATGTTCTGTGTCCTGGAACCTTAAGTTATTCACTTATGGGGCTAGAGCCCAGATCTTGTTGCCTTTGAGAAGCTATAAGTCAAAACCCTTTCCCCTCACTGCCCAGTAGATCTTGTTTCTAAGATGTTTTCTCCTTTCTGAGTTAGAATTAGGGTTCTTCTGAGAAAAGGTCCTGAGTGTTTGTGTATTCTCCAGTTTTCCCAGTGTGACTGTCACACCTCCTTTTTTCAACTAGAGTATTAATATCTTCCTTAACTCAATCATCTTTCTAAACGCTAGCTTACAGTTATCTGTTAGGAGTAGAAGGGTCTTAGAAAAGCGTAGTGAAAAGTAGCATTTGGGGATTGGATTATGAAAATCGTTAAAAGCGTAATGAGTTTGCAGTCTTTTAGAGCCATTACAAATTTTTTAAGTAGAGAAGTTGCATTTTTAGATTCATCTGATGTGTATATAGGATGGATTGGAAGGGGAGGGATTGATAATAGTCAGGGAATGGTGCTGGCTGTTTTAGTGTTTAAGGCAAAATAATTTAAAACACCCTTGCAATCATAGTGTTTAAGGGGGAAATAAGCCCAGTGATTAGGGAATTAGACTTATTAATTAATTAATTATTTGGTTACATCACACACGGGATCTTTTTGGCAGCACCCAGACTCTCTAGTTGTGGCACATGGGCTCTGGAGCTTTTGAGCTTCAGAAGTTGCAGCAAGCATATCCTATACCAAGATTATGTTACTCGCTGTTATTTAATATGGTTATATTTTTTGAAGATGGGATTCTGACTCAGTAATTTTAAAGAAGGTCCTGGAATCTGTTTTGTTTGTTTGTTTGTTTTTTAATATCTCATTTCCCATTTGGGGACAAATGCTGAAATGAATCACCTGCATGTTGTAGCCAAATCTCCTTTCTTCCTCTTCCCTTCTCCCTTTTTCTATGTTTAGAAACATAGTGGCTACATCTTTACTGACAAATCAAATATGCTTTGGTGGTATACTCCCATCTAAAAGAATTCAGTTTTAGGGGCTTCCCTGGTGGCGCATTGGATAAGAATCTGCCTGCCAGTGTAGGAGACCCAGGTTTAATCCTAGTCCAGGAAGATCCCACATGCCTTGGGGCAACTAAGCCCAAGTACCGCAACTATTGAGCCTGTACTCTAGAGCCAGTGAGCTGCAACTATTGAGTCTGCCTGCTGCAGCTGCTGAAGCCTGCAAGCCCTATAGCCTGTGCTCCACAAGAGAAGCCCCTGCATTGAGAAACCCGCACACTGCAACTGGAGAGTAGCCCCTGCTCACGGCAGCTGGAGAAAAACTCACGCATCAGTGAGGACCCAGCATAGCAAAAAATTAATTAATGTTTTTTAAAAAAGAATTCAGTTGTCCACTGGGGAGGAAGAGGGGGAGTGATAATGTGGTGGGAGGGAAAGAGAGGGTTCTGTTTGCTTCAGTGCCCTTTCCCCATCCCCACAAGTCCCTTTGTGCTAATTAGTCCTTGTCTTCCACTGTCTTAGGAAAACATTTGTGAGAGAAATGAGGCAGTTCTTAGCTTTTAATTTCCTAAGGATCTGTTGTAAAGGCAATGAAAGGAATCCTTGAGAACAACTGTCTCTGTTGGATTTGGGCTCTGTGAAAATTTCAGCACACTCTGCCCCACCTGCCCTGGCCCAGCTTTTCTGATGCCCCATTGTGTTTCTCCAGGCCCATCGTCTTGTCATCTTTTGCTTTCAGAGTGCTCTTTTCTTTCTCCTTGCTTTTACAGATTCTGTGGAATTCCTCTGTCTCTTCTGTTCCACTAATTTATCTCTTTCTTCAGAGTAGCACTCCCAGTCTCATCAGCTTTGTAAGCCTCCTGAATTCATCAGCATATGTGGCTGTCTCTCATTTTTAAGTTCTTTTAACCATTTTGTCTGTATGACTTCAAGTTAACTTTCATATGGTGCCTGTGTGATTAAAGAAGTATTTTATTGCCTCCCCATCTTACAAATAAGCCGAGGGTGGAGGTGATGTTTTAGACCTTGTGTTAGCCATAGAATCAAGCACATTGCTCTAGTTATACTTAGTGTATACTCATTGACTTGTTGCCTAGCAATTTGTTTGAGGAATCAATTAATATTTAAAAACTGCCTTTTTTCTCTTGTGTTTAGATCACTCAGTCCTTGGTGTTTCTGCTGCTGGCTACACTTTTCAGTGCATTGACTGGTTTGCCATGGAGTCTTTATAATACTTTTGTGATAGAAGAAAAACATGGTTTCAATCAACAGGTAAAATAAAGAATACAATGTTCTCTTTTCAGTGTGAAGATCTTTTGTGCTTTTGTCCTCTGCTGGTAGTAATTAAAACATAATTTGCTGTTTTGGAGAAGGAAATGGCAACCCACTCCAGTATTCTTGCCTGGACAATCCCATGGACAGAGGAACCTGCCAGGCTACAGTCCATGGGGTCACAAACTGGACCCCATTGGGCACAACTGAGTGACTGACAACAACAACAATTTGCTATTTTACAGCATGAATTAATCTAGAAAAAAGGAACTGCAGATATGGTAAAGATCATAGTTTAAGGTCTTGCCATAAACTCTTCTACTAACATCTAGTGTTTTTTAGCTAATAACATTTAAACAAGTTTATTTTAAATTGTAAAATGCAAGGCATTGATGTATTGTCTTAGGCTGCCTGTTGTCATATAGTCTTTATATGACTGCCTTTTCATTTTTAAAATTGCTTTAATAATGTATCCTTTCTATTCACTGATTATTTTAAAAAGCAGTTTCTTAGTTTCTTGTGATGACTTTTTATATTTTCAGACTTTGGGGTTCTTCATGAAAGATGCAATCAAGAAATTTGTTGTGACTCAGTGCATTTTATTACCTGTATCTTCACTTCTACTTTACATTATTAAAATTGGGGGAGACTATTTTTTTATTTATGCCTGGCTGTTCACGCTAGTTGTGTCTCTGGTGAGTGAAATATTTGTTTCGATTTTCTTTTACAAAGCGTACCTTGATGGGATAACTGTGATTTAATCTTTGTTAGCATCTGTACGGTTCTTAAGAAGCAGAAGATATATAAATAAGTACTCATATAAATTCCCCTTTTGTTTTCTGCTTTTAGCTATAGAAATAGGAGAGCTGACTCTGACCATAGATTTTCCTCTCCTTATACTGACTCTTACAAATTCTAGAAGCTAGTTGTTAGTTACTTTTGATTATCCAGTTGTCAGGCAGTTTGGGGCTGTGCATTTGTGAGTTGCCACCAGAGTGATGACTGACAATTTTGATGACCTTTGACTGAGCTCCAGTGTCTAAAAACCGTGGATATTTTGAAGAGAGAATAGATGTAAGTGGGATAAGAAGAAGAAAGCGTAACTGTATTTGCTTTCTTCTGCCCTCCTTCCCTGCCTTTCCCTTCCTCCTTCTTCCCTTTTCCCTCTGCCTCTTCTTCTCTGTCCCCTGTGCCCCTCCCTTCTCCCTGTCTCCTCCCTTTTCTCCCCCCAGCTCCCTCTTCTTCCTTCTCATCCTCCTCCCTCCCCTTCTTCCTCTCCTCTCCCCCATTCTCCCTGCCTCATGTCTTCTTTTCCTCTTCTCTTTCCCAAATTCTAAACTGCTTCATGGCACAAACACTACGTACAACACAATCAAAATGGCCTATTAACAGCCCCCAGAAAATACCACCTATCAGCTCCTCAGCTGCACTCATGATGAGGTTACCATGATGCTCATCGCTTCACTTCCAGCCAGTGGATTATAACTGCAAAACGGGTGCTAGTTGGACTTACAAATATATGTTGTATGGCTAATTGAAATGAGAGGAGAGAGAGCACAAGAGATGCTCCCAAAATGCTTAAAGAGGTGCTGTTTCAGCCACTGTGTACCATTGTGAACTGCAAGTCATTAGTGTTAGCAGGCAAATTAAGCTCTAGTAGTTCTTTTTTTAGCAAACGCTTTTAGTCTATTATTACCCTGAAAGAATTCCAAGTTATGATGGGCTTATGAAGTGTCAGAAATACCCAAGGTAGTTTTGAACAGACCATTTGGCTTCTTAATTATTATCATCTAGGGATTACTCATTTTTATTTATTTCATCAAACACATATTAAGTGCTTACTGTCTGGTACCATTTGGGGCTGGGGATACCAGAACAAATAAGATAAGGTCCCTGTTTTCAGGGCTGGGAATTACATAATTGTTTCTGTATTGAATTTGTATAGTGAGTCGTTTCTCTTTAAGGACATAATCAGGTTGTTCTAACATTTGCTTTCCAGGTGCTTGTCACCATCTATGCTGATTACATTGCCCCTTTATTTGACAAATTTACCCCTCTTCCTGAGGGAAAGCTGAAACAAGAAATCGAAGTCATGGCGAAGAGTATTGACTTCCCTTTGACTAAGGTGTATGTTGTTGAAGGTAAGGCTCCCTGGGGTAAGAAGGTTTTATTTGAGTAATTTGTTTTAGTTGAGTACTTTATTCTTAAAACTTTAATAAAAGAGCGCATCAGTTGGTTTTTGGGGGGGTTGTTTGTTTTTGTTATTTAAAGATTAGATTTTCCACTTTGGCTTTTGAAGATTTATAAGAGTTGATACCATAGTCCAGGGATAGAAACTGGTGGCCTGATGCCAAATCCTGCTCTTGCCTCTAGCTGCGTTTGTTTGGCTTTACAGTTTTGTTCATTCTGGGCCGAGGCCTTCTTCACTCCTTGTTATGTCATGATACCAGACTGATTTATTCACTCCTGTTACCTACCTGGCTTCTTTAGGTAATGGAACTGGACTCTGGCTTTGTCAGATCCGTTGGCACTGGTTTGGGGGCTTGGAAACAAAACCAGTGTTATTGGCTTTATCTCCCCCAAGAAGACTTCCAGTGTTCTGCTAGACTCTGATTTCACCTGCAAATTACCCAAGGCTGGTACCACTGAGTACTTTATATTAGTTATATTCTGCTTTTCTGATGGCTACTTTTGAGAGTTAAGCTATCTATGTTAGCTTGTGTAAGACTGCTAAAGTCTCAAGGAGTCTTTCATCAAGGAAAGATGAATTAACAGTGACCGGAAGAGTAAAGAAACCTTAGACATTTGGTGGCCAGCTGAAGGCACAACTGGAACATGTCTGTGGGGAAATGGTAGAAAAATAAACCAATGCATACTACTTTAGCCTCTGAGATTATTATTCTTTTAATTAATATTAAACTAGTAGCACAATGATGAGTATAGTAGAACAATCTCTGAGGCACTTTTACTGAGGGAGCAACCTAAGTTGCTGACCACTTAAGTTATAATCAGAAAATGTGAATGCTGATGCTATGACAATAGAGGTAATTGAGAAGATATGTGAAATACACTATCAGTACTATATGATTTTAGCTGAAATAGAGAAAGCTTTATGGAGGGTTTTATGGGACTTTATGGGAAAATCAAGATTTGAGGAGGTGGGGGTAGCATTTCAGAGGACGGGTTGTGGAGCCAATAGGCTTGGGTTTAAATTCTAGTTCTATAACACAGTCCCTTTTTGACTTTGGGGAACTTACCTCTGCTAAACAGTAGGTACTCATCTGTAATGCATATTTTTGTTGTTGTTAGTAATGGTAATAATCCTCAAAAATATTTTGAGTGAATGAATGTTGTCACTAACAGTAGTAACACATATTATGGATTTGTAAACTGAAAGGAAAAATCAAGTGAAAAACTAGTAGTCTTGCTCTCAGAAAATATCAGAGAGCAGGTGATGCACAGAGAGTTAAACTGGTGTGAAATGACGAAGAATGGCTGAGTAGATACTTTAGATTAGGTCATTAGACAAGACTTCTCCAAGCAAATGAATTTAAACTGAGATCTGAAGTAAGGAGCCATCCATGGGGAGACTGTCCAGAGCTTGATATCTTCAAGAAACAGAAAAAAGTTCAGTGTGGCTGCCACATGGCAGAAAAGTGTTTTGACATAAAATCTGAGACATAGGCAAGAGTCAGACTACATAGGCCTTTGTAAATCAGAATAAGAATCTTGAATTTTCAGTCCACAGATAAAGCTATGGAAGGTTTTAGGCAGGAAAGTGACATGGCCTTGGTTTTTAATTTTTAACCTATCTTAGGTTGCCATATAGAGAAGTTGGTAGGGAGGCAAGAGTAGAAGCAGGGTGAGCAATCAGAAGGCTGGTGCCGTTCAGGAGGAGAGAATGGTTAATTAGACGAGAGTAGTCTATCCTGATGGATCAGTGGTAAAGAGTCCACCTGCCAGTGTAGGAGACCTGGGTTCGATCCCTGGATCAGAAAGATTCCCTGGAGGAAGAAATAGCAGCCCACTCCAGTATGCTTGCCTGGGAAGTCCCATGGACAGAGGAGCCTGGTGGGCTACAGTCCATGGGGTTGCAAGGAATTGGACACAGTTTAGCGACTGAACCACACAACAGTAGTAATTGATGGAGAGAAGTGGGTGTATCGAGGATGTGTTTTAGAGGTAGGGTTGATGGAATTTGATAATAGATGACATGTAAAGGAATAAGGGAGCAAGAAACCTCAAAGATAATGACTTAGATTTTTGGCCTAAGCAGTTGGATGAATGGTAGGCTACTGAGATGGAAGAAAACTGGGAGAAGAACAAGTGTGTGAGAGTTGAAGTTCTGCTAGGTGTGTTATAATTTGAGATACCTATTCAATATCATACCAGAGTTCTACAAGCAATAATTCATTGCAAGTCAGCCATAGAAACCAACTATGGTTAATTTAACATGAAAAATTCCTTATTGAAACAATATTTGATAAGTCACAAGGTCATAGGAAAGTTAAATTTGCCAAACTTGGGAAATGGGCTCTTCACTGGGAGACTAGGAACTCAGAATCACCCTGAAGAACCAGTCTGGTGAGGACACTGCTGCTGGAGTTTAGCAGTTTGCATCTCTAACACCCTCCCACTAGCACCTGCAGAATTAATTTCTCACTGCCCTGCCCTGCTTCCTTGTGTAATTAGCTACTATTCAGAGTCCCCAGTGGGTGCATCTGATGGACTGAGCCAGGGCACTGGGCTGGGGAAGCACTATCCAGCTTTTTTGGATTTCTTAAATGAGAAACAGTCTCTTACAAGGCTTGCATGATGCTAAATTCCCTAAACTCTGCAAGGGGATTTTAATCCTGGTCAGGGAGAAAATGACAGGTGAGAATATAAACAACAAAGATGCACTATAGACATCCTTGTGGAGATGTAGGCTTGTCAAATAGGCAGCTGGATATATGAGTCCAGAGTTCTAGGGAGAGGCCAGGGCTGGACATAGTGGTCTGGAAAGTATCTGGCATGTAGATACTTCTATGCATGAGGGCGTTCAGAGAAGAGAAGGGGACTCAGGTCAGGGTCAGCTGAGGGGGAAGAGCGGGCAGAGGAGACTGAGGAGGAGAGATCACTGAGGTAGGAAGAAAATGAGGAGAAGATGTTGTTTCTTTTGGGATAAGAGAAGAAAGTGTGTCAAGGTGGGAATGGTCAACTGTATCAGATGCTGCTGAGAGGTTGATTAAGATAAGACATCACAAACAAAAGATGAAGAGACAGCTGGCAGTGCCATACAATCACATAGGACATTTTGGTGTTCAGAATTCTCAA